>NC_031990.1:65909399-65947234 GCF_001879085.1 Nicotiana attenuata | reverse complement strand
TGTCTAGCATGCCCGTGGGTCTTATATTGTGATTATCATGACTTCGTTGTATCTTTCATGCCTTGGTGATGATTTCTATATGTTGTGTAAAGTTTGTGGAAGGAATTGTGACCTATGAACATTGAGGAGCGTTGGCTCGAGTTGTATAATGAATTGTGAAAGTGTAAGTGATAATTGAACCTTTAGAGCATTGGTTCGGGTTGTGAAGTCAATTGTGAAGTAAAAGTGAGAAAGAGAAGAGATCATTATGTTGCCCCCTTGCCGGGCTATTGTTGCTTTAAGTTGTTATTTCCCTTGCCGGGCTTTAGTTGTTGTTTTGATGTCGTCCCTTGCCGGGACTTGTTGTTGAATTATTGTTCCCTTGCCGGGATTATTATTGCAATTTCATTATTTTCCCTTGCCCTATTGTTTGTGATTGTTGTTTGGGTGAGGAAAGAGAGTTAAACGACGAAGGATGATGCCGTGCATTGTTTTTGTGAGGAAAGAGTGTAAAGCACGAAGGGTGATGCCGTGTATGATTGTGAGGAAAGAGTGTAAAGCACGAAGGGTGATGCCGTGCCACACGATGTACCATTCCGTGCCGATTATATTGATTATATGGTGAGGAAAGAGAGTAAAAGCACGAAGGGTGATGCCGTGCACGTTTTCATTACTTGATTGTTTTGGTGAGGACGAGAGTAAAAGCACGAAGGGTGATGCCGTGCATTTATTGATTTTTGGTTCTTTATTGAAATCTGAGATATATTGCTTCTTACATTTACATGTTGTCTTTCTATTCGAAATTGATATTTCCCCCGCAGCATGCTCCCCCTCCCATCTTTACTTGTTTATTTCTGCTTTACTTTCCGCTGCATATTATATAACTGCACAAGTTTATTTGGTAGTCTGGTCCTAGCCTCGTCACTACTTCACCGAGGTTAGGCTAGGCACTTACCAGCACATAGGGTCGGTTGTGCTGATACTACACTCTGCACTCTTTTATGCAGATCCCAGTGCTATTGATTTTGGAGCGTAGATTGAGTGACTACCTTCAGTCCATACGGAGATCCAAGGTAGACCTGCAGGCGTTCGCAGGCCCTGGCGTCTCCTCTATCCTTTACTTCATGTTTCATTTCTTTGTTTCAGAAACAATGTATCTTTTGTTTTCAGACTTTGTATTTAGCACTCTTAGATCTTCTGTGGTACTGTGACACCAGTTCTGGGTGATTAAGGCTTAGTATTTGTAATAGATATAGTTTTCATATATGTTATCGTTGTCTTCCGCTTAAATTTGACATTTCCGCTGTTTTCACATTATTGCTTTAGAAATGTTAAAAAGGTGTAAAAAAATGGATTAAGGTAAACTGTTCAATAGTTGGCTTGCCTAGCTCACATTAGTAGGCGCCATCACGACTCCCGAGGGTGGAAAATCCGGGTCGTGACAGTGAGTTCTTCAAGTAGTCTGGATAGCCAAACAAGTTCACCAACAACCTTTCTAAGGGCTCTGTATTCTGCTTCTGTTGAGGATAAGGAGATGGTTCCTGTTTCTTGGACTTCCAGCTGACAGGGTTGTCACCCAAAAATACAATATAACCAGATACTGATCTTCTAGAATCAGGGCAGGCTACTCAATCAGAATCACAATAAGAAGTAATTGAAAGATCATCTGCATTGCTGAAATATAGACCTAGAGTAGGGTCCTTCTTCAGGTGTCTCAGCATTTGATAGGCTGCATGCAAGTGAGGCTCTCTAGGATCTTGCATAAATTGACTGAGATGTGAACCTCGTATGCTATGTCTAGCCTAGTATAAGTAAGGAAGCTCAGTTTTCCAACTAACTTTCTATAGAATGTAGGATCAGAAAATGGTGCCCTCTCTTTAGCTTTCAATTTTACTTTAGGATCAAGGGGAGAAGTCAAGCTTGGGGAATATAGACACTCATATTCCTTTAGCAAGTCTAGGACAAATTTTCTTTGTGAAATGATAATGCAATCTGATTTGTAAAGGATTTCCAGCCCTAGGAAGTAATGTAACTTCTCCATATCCTTAATTTTTAACTTGTCATGTAAGAAAGCCTTGAGCTGGTTGATCTCTTCTGAATCAGTCCCTGTGAGCAACACATCATCAACATACACTGCTACAAAGACAATAGAGGAACCTTGCTTCTTATGGAACAAGGAATAATCATGCATGGAATGTGTGTACCCTCTTGAGTATAGGACTTCAGTCAACTTATCATACCATTGTCTACTGGCCTGCTTCAATCCATAGAGGAACTTGTTCAGCTTGCAAACTCACCCTTGAGAGTGCACTTCAAGGCCTGGGGGAGCCTACATATACACCTCCTCATGCAAATCTCCATGGAGGAATGCATTATTCACATCCAGTTGTGAGATTTCCCATTTTTTCTTTGATGCAATGGCAATGAGGGACTTGACAGTTGTCATCTTGACTACTGGAGAGAAAGTCTCTGTGTAGTCTATACCAGCTTGCTGAGTGTATCCCTTCATAACTACTCTTGCTTTATACCTTACTATGCTGCCATCTGCTTTATAGTTTACTTTATATACCCATCTACATCCAATAGCCTGTTTTCCTTTAGGTAAGGGGACTAGATCCCATGTATTATTAGCATACAAGGCCTCAAATTCTTGTGTCATGGAATTTTTCCAAGCAGGATATAGGGCTGCTTCTTCGTATGAAGTTGGTTCTCTATCATGACAGATGTTTACAACATGCTGAAAACCAGGATGTAGGGCATAAGAAGTAATGTGGTTATTATGAGAAAACATAGCATGTACGGAGAAATTAGAATTAAACTTTAAGTTTAGTAGAGTGCAAACATAATCATTCAGATGTGAAGGGAGTTTGTGCTCCCTGTGAGATCTTCTGTGTCCTAGTGGTTCTTCTATTGGAGGTTGAGGTGGTGTTGTGTGTTGAAGGTCTTCAATAGGGACATGTGTCTTATGTGAAGAGGGTGCAGGTGAGGAAGAAAAAGGTGGTATATCAGAGAATGGAAGGTTTGTGTTCTCCTGATCACTAGTACTGTGAGGTATACAGACATCAGTGTGATCAGGTGAGTTATCAGTGGGTGGTACATCATGAAAAACAGGTGGTATGTTGTCTGCAGCAGAACTGAAAGTAAAAGGAAAGACAGATTCATAGAAAGAAACATATCTAGAGATATGTATTTTCTTAGTGGCCAGATTTAGTACCTTATACCCTTTTGTGCCAAAAGGATATCCTACAAACACACGTGGAGTAGTCCTTGACTGAAGTTTGTCCCTGAGAGGCTTTGGTACAGTGGGATTTCACAAACTCCCAAAAATCCTCAAGTGAGAATAGTTGGGCCTCTTCCCATACAATAGTTCAAAAGGACATTTTTTCTTTAGAGGAATAGTTGGAAGTCTGTTAACGAGAAAGGTTGTTGTAAGTACACATTCTCCCCAATATATAAATGGTAGTTTGGATTGAAAGAGAAGTGCCCTGACCACTTCAAGAAGATATGTTTTCTCTCCACCACTCTATTTTGTTATGGTGTATAAGGACATGCTTTCTGGTGGTTTATTCCTTTTGAATGAAAAAAGGAAGCTGCTTCATTACTAGTAAACTCTAGGCCATTATTAGACCTTACACATTTAATAGTGGTTTGGAATTGGTTTTCTACCATACTCACAAATGCCTTTATGACTTGTGGGGCAGTACTTTTGCAACTCAAGAGATGGGTCCAAGTGGACCTACTATAATCATCTACTAGGGTATGGAAGTATTTGAAGTTATTATGTGTGGCCATATGGTAAGGATCCCACAGATCTACATGAAGTATTTCAAAAATTTCTGTGGTGACAATTGTTGTTTGAGGAAAGGGAAACCTAGACTGCCTGGCCATAGGGCAAATGGTACACATGAAAGGTTATTTGGTAGAAAAGGTTGCAGGTATAGTAGAACTGCCTCTCATTTTACTGAAGGGTACATGACCAAGTCTGAAATGCATTAATAAATCTGCATTATTACTAAGAGATGCAAGAAGACAAACCAGAAACACCGTCTTTATTATTTCAATTGAAATTATTTATAATAAGGAATGGATTGTAGGAATGAGATAGACAGGGTATAGCATTCACATTATAAACATGAACAGAAAAACAAGGTGTATACGGTCAAAATTAGGTATACCTGATTTCCTGGGGTCGAGGGGTCGCCCCGAGCCCGGGCTCAGGTAAGGTCGAGTTAGAGCTCGATGGATCAGTCTCGAGCTCGAAGATAGAGTGCAATGCCCAAGGATCGAAGTATGATAAATATCGAAGCCGAGTATGCTCAACCCCGGGATAATGCCGTTACAGATTTGTAACAGAATGGGCAAGGTTCCCGCCACGTCCCTAAGATCATGGCGTAAATCCCGTAATAAATTTGTACGAATCCGTACTAGGCGGTTAGATAGCTGTCCCAATAAGATTCTTTACTGTAAATGGAAATGTACCTTATTTAGGGTTCCCCTATTATATAAATGGGACCCCAATTATTTGTAAACATCATCTAATCATTGGCAAAGAATATATTCTCTACTTTTCGCTCATTGTTCATCAGAATTGTCCTTTAACTTTATTGTTCTTTTTTTATTGTTCTTGATTCATCTCGAGGTCACTGAGCTCGAGGTCGATACTGCTTAAGTAACACTGGTTTGATTCACTTATTTCTTTCATTTATACTTTATACTTCTTGATTATTAATTGGTATTGAACTAAATCACATATCTTTAAAACCACAAATCAAATTTAATTGTTACTCGTATTTTCGAGGTAAACAGTTTGGCGCCCACAGTGGGGCTAAAGATAATAGTGATTATTTCATTACTGATTCTCATAACACACGTTATATTTACACTTTTTCTTGTCAAGATTTTTGATTCTCAGGATTAAACATGTCAAACTCGCAAAATGCACCTGTCCATGACGATGAAGGTCTTGGATTTCATGGGGAAAACAACAATGTAGGGGTCGGTGTACCACCGATAAACCCTGGGGAAGTGCAAAATGTGGAACCAGTTGATGTTAGTTCGCACATTGCTTTAAATGCATATTTAGGAACAGACCCCGGAGGGAGTGTACGCAGGAAGCCCAATCTGGGGGCAATGAACACCAGGTATAGGAGATGGGGGAGCCAGCCTCCAAGTGATGTTCGAGATGCTGCAAGCTCAGCAGATCGCCATCGCTCAACTTCAGAGTCAGAATAAAACTCCGAGTATAGCCGAACTAGAAAACACTCGACGTGCTGAACCGGCGCCAGAGAGGTCGAACGAAAATGGCTCGGGGAATGACCCCACCATCATGAGAATGCTCGAAGAGCTCACCGAGAGGATCGAGTTCGGGGAAAAGAAGATTGAAGACAACGACAAAAAGGTGCAACCTTGTAACTCCTGTGTGGACCAAATACCGGGGGCACCTCCAGTCTTGAAAGGTTTAGATGCCAAAAAGTTCATTCAAAAACCATTCCCTCAGAGCGCAGCTCCGATGCCCATACCTAAAAAGTTTTACATGCCCGATATACCCAAATATAATGGGACAACCGACCCTAATTAGCACATTTCCTCATATACTTGTGGGATTAAAGGAAACGACCTGAATGATGATGAGATCGAGTCAGTGTTGTTGAAAAAATTTGGGGAAACTTTGTCGAAAGGAGCCATGATTTGGTATCACAACTTGCCTCCTAACTCTATTGATTCATTTGCAATGTTAGCAGACGCCTCTGTGAAAGCACATGTCGGGGATATAAAGGTGGCGACGAGGAAATCAGACGTTTTCAAGATAAAATAGAGGAACGACGAGATGTTGAGGGAGTTCGTGTCTAGGTTTTAGATGGAACGAATGGAGTTACCACCGGTCTCGGATGACTGGGCGGTACAAGCTTTTATGCAGGGTTTGAATGAAAGGAGTTCGATTGCGTCTCGACAATGAAAGCAAAATCTGATCGAGTATCCAGTTGTGACGTGGTCAGACGTGCATAATCGTTATCAATCAAAGATTAGGGTCGAAGAATACCAGTTGGGAGCCCCCTCCGGTTTAGTTCATCCAAATAGATTGGCAATCAAGTCCCCGAGGGATACAGACAGGGAATCAAGGTCAAACAAGGAACGGTATTAGCCGTATGTCGATCGGAGAAACAACAGCTCGGGGCGTAACGCTCCTCGGAATGATCGGAGAAATGATCGAGGTCAAATCTCTCGGGGACTCGTGAGTAAGAATGGGTGCGATAAACATACCGACCCCGCGGAGGCACCTCGATTGTCGAAGTATAATTTCAGTGTAGATGCATCGGGGATTGTGTCAGCTATTGGAAGAATCAAAGATACCAGATAGCCCAGGCCTATACAAACCTATCTTCTCAAAGGAATCCATACTTGATGTTTATGTATCATGGCACACATGGCCATAGAATCGAAGACTGCAGGCAGCTAATGGAGGAGGTAGCTCGGTTGTTCAACGAGGGTCACCTTCGAGAATTTCTCAGTGATCGAGCTAAGAATCACTTCAGGGAGAGATATGCAAGCAGAAAAAATGAGCAAGAAGAACCACAAAATGTAATCCACATGATCGTTGGCGGTGTCGATGTCCCACAAGGATCTGTGTTCAAACGCACTAAGGTGTTGATCACTAGAGAAAAACGGACTCGAAGCTATGTGCCCGAGGATGCCCTATCATTCTATGACGAGGAAGCAGAAGGCATATCTCATCCGCACAATGACGCCCTGGTAATTTCTATTCTTTTAAATAAAATTCAAGTTAAACGTGTTCTAGTGGATCCAGGTAGCTCAGCAAACATAATCAGATCGAGGGTCGTAGAACAACTCGGCCTACAGGATCGAATTGTACATGCATCCCGGGTCCTAAATGGCTTCAACATGGCAGGCAAAACAACAAAGGGGGAGATAATCTTACCAGTAAATGTAGCCGGGACCATACAAGATACGAAATTCCATGTCATCGAAGGCGACATGAGGTATAATACACTCCTCGGGAGACCTTGGATACACTACATGAGGGCGGTACCTTCAACTCTTCATCAGATGATGAAGTTCCCAACGGAGGATGGTGTGAAAACGGTCTACGAAGAGCAACACGCTGCAAAGAAAATGTTTGCAGTCGATGAAGTGACGCTGATACCAGAGCCTTCGACCTCGGAGAAGTCAAACACCAAAGGTAAGCAGGCGGCTAAATAGCAATCACCGCCTCCAGCCTCGACGCAATCGGAGCATTAGGTAATCGAAGACGAAGAAGAGGATTTCCTTACTCCTCGAACTTTTGTCGTTCCCGAAGAGTCCGATGCTACCAAGTCAACGGTCGAGGAACTGGAGCAGGTCATACTGATCGAATACATGCCCAAGAGAAAGGTATACCTGGGAACGGGATTAACCCCCGAACTCAGGAAAAAAACTCATTCAATTTCTTATTGATAATATGGATTGCTTTGCTTGGTCCCATTTAGATATGACAGGAATTCCACCGGAAATAACAACACACCGGTTAAGCCTCGACCCCAAGTTCAAATCGATAAAGCAAAAATGGAGGCCCCAGTCCAAGGTGAAACATGCATTCATAAAGGAGAGGTAACCAAACTTCTTAAAATAGGGTCCATTCGGGAGGTAAAATACCCCGAATGGTTAGCCAACGTAGTTGTAGTTCCTAAAAAAAGAAATAAACTTAGAATGTGCGTAGATTACAATGATCTAAACAAAGCATGCCCGAAAGATTCTTTCCCACTGCCCAACATCGATCGTATGATCGATGCCACAACTGGCCACGAGATCCTAACTTTTCTCGACGCCTACTCCGGGTACAATTAAATTCAGATCAACCCGGAGGACTAGGAAAAGACCTCGTTTATCACTAAATTTGGAACTTATTGTTACAACGTAATGCCCTTCGGGCTAAAAAATGCAGGAGCTACATACCAACGCCTAGTTAACAAAATGTTCGAGGAACAGATAGGTAAATCGATGGAAATTTACATTGATGATATGTTGGTTAAGTCCCTGCGCACAGAGGACCATTTAACTCATTTGCAGGAAACATTCAAAATCTTGAGGAAGTACAACATGAAGCTTAATTTGCAAAAATGTGCCTTTGGAGTCGGCTCGGGTAAATTTCTTGGCTTTATGGTGTCAAATCAGGGTATCGAGATCAACCCCAACAAGATCAAGGCCATCGAGGATATCATGGTCGTGGATAGTTTGAAGGCCATGCAAAGGCTAACATGACGAATAACTGCCTTGGGTCGGTTCATTTCGAGGTCGTCATATCGAAGTCACCGGTTCTTCTCCTTGCTCAGAAAGAGAAAAGATTTCGCGTGGACCCCTGAATGCCAGCAAGCCTTGGAAGAATTAAAGCGGTACTTATCGAGCCCGCCTTTGCTTCACACCCTGAAGGTAGATGAAAAACTTTACCTATATTTGGTAGTATTCGAGATAGCGGTAAGTGGGGTACTAGTTCGAGAAGAGCAAGGTACGCAATTCCCTGTTTATTATGTAAGCCGAACTCTAGGAGATGCTGAAACTAGATACCCTCACTTAAAAAAATTAGCACTTGCATTGATAAGCGCATCTAGAAAACTAAAGCCATATTTTCAATATCATCCCATATGTGTATTAACCACTTACCCCCTTTGAAATGTTTTGCATAAGCCCGAGCTATCGGGCCAGTTGGCCAAATGAGCCGTTGAACTTAGCAGGTATGATATCAAATATCAACCCCGAACGGCCATCAAGTCTCAAATCCTACCTAACTTCATGGCCGATTTTACGCCGACCCTCATACCTGAAGTGGAGAAAGAACTCCTGCTAAGATTGGGTACATCATCGGGGGTATGGACCCTTTTCACGGACGGCGCCTCGAATGTGAAAGGGTCCGGGCTTGGCATTGTCTTGAAGCCACCAACAGGAAGTACCATTAGATAATCTATCAAAACTTCTAGGTTGACTAATAATGAGGCCAAGTATGAGGCCATGATTGTAGGTCTCGAGCTAGCTAAGAGCTTGGGAGCAGAAGTCATTGAAGCAAAGTGCGATTCACTGCTGGTGGTAAACCAAGTAAACAAAAGTTTTGAAGTTCGAGAGGATAGGATGCAACAGTACTTGGATAAGTTGCAGGTGACTTTGCACTTCTTCAAGGAATGGACTCTGGATCATATGCCTCGAGAACAAAATAGTGAGGCCGGCGCACTTGCTAACTTGGGATCCTCGGTTGAAGAAGATGATATCGTCCCTGTCGCGCCCCCTTTTTCCTCGCGGAGTCCGGGTTTCGACACTTTGGGAAAACTCCTTTCCTTTTGAGAATTGGGTATGAGATTTGAAGAGTCGCCACCTAACGGATTAAGGTGCGTTAGGGCACCTAGAAAAAATAACTCGTGTACTAGTTTACATTACCAGAGATTGGGTAAGGGCTCGAAATTACCTTGAGAGAAGGTGTCAGGCACCCCTCAAGGTCCACAACGGTGGGTCTCGGCCAAACTCAATTTAAGCGAATTAGTCTTATAAGCAGATAAACAAACATATATTACTTAAAAAAAGGAGTAAAGGGGTCCTAAGTTTTTTAGCCTATAGGATCACTTCTGTGAAATACTTGGTAATCGTCCCCAAATTGGGTGCTAAACATAGCATTAGCGCACGGGTCATCATATCCTTTACTACCCGATTACCCTCCCCTTAATTATTACCTACGCATTCTTACAGAATCGAATACGTATCCTATGCGTGTGTTACCCGTCCCTTGCCTGTGGCCCTGGAGGTGTTTAGGACCTCTATTCAAGGTGGTTCTAGACTCACCTATGTTGCTTAAAAGGAGAAAACTAAGCGACAAACAAAAGTCAAATAGGACTATCACATAAATATGCAATTAAAGGGGGCTCATATTTACTTCCACAAATAGACAAAACAAGTGCACGCCATTCAAATCAGCATTTTTCTTTATAATCTTAGGAGTCCTATAAGCAAGATATCTAAATGAGTACAAACAGAATATACAACAGTTTTATTTAGGCAAGGCAGTGAGTACCTATCAGTTTGCCTACTGATTTTTATTACTTCCTGAATCTGAGCACATTTCAAGCAACAGGAAAATCACAATTTTAAACCCAGGATTTAATTATCCTACAGGCTTGCCTAAGTGATAACTGGCAGAATCCTATAGACATGGCATCTAAACGTTAGTCAGACCATAATTTTATAAACTAGTGATTGATTCTTAACAGGCGGATTTTATCTCTTAAACCTTATAGGCATGCTTTCTAGGTACTGGAACTGATTACAGGCGTTATTTCACGGCATAGAAACTGATTTCATACACGTTCCCTATAGGCACGATATCTAAGTGCCGAAACTGATCACAAGCGTTATTTCATGACACAGGAAACTGATTTTAGACACTTTCTCTATAGACATGATATCTAGTGTTGAAGTTGATTTTAAACATGATTTCTTATGGGCAGGATATCTAAGTGAGCAGAATGTTATACTAGTTGAAAATTCCCAAAGAAAGATCCTATAGGCATGGTTTCTAATGCACATTGAAACTTGAGAATATGCATGAACATGAATTTTGATACAGAATTAATAAACGTCCTATAACAAGATTTCTAGGATGCAAAGTATGAAAATTCAGGATTTTAAAGAATGAGATAAGTTCTATAGGCATGGTTTCTAATGCATATAACTAAACAATCATCACAGTAACCTATAGGCATGATTTATAATGCATATAAATGATCACAACAACCCTATAGGCATGATTTCTAACCGATCCCAACAAAGATATCTAATAATCCCTCCCAGCTTTACTAATAACCCCAATATCTGTTTTTTACAAAGATTATTATTACAGACCAATATGAATAAATTACAGAATGAAAGAACCATTATACTATAGGGAGCCTTCATAGGCCCAATATCAACTTGGGAACCACGCCTTCAAACATAGCATCTCTGAGCATAGTGGTAGCCCATCCATAACACATAAAACTGGTTCCTGGTGTGTTAAAGTTCCCAAGGGCCTCAGGGACCCCGGGCAATGCTCACACCAGAATCAGATGTTCAACAAAATTTAAAGGATTGGAGAACCAGCCCCAATGTGTCAGAGTTCAGAGGAGTCTCATGGACCCTAAGCAGTGCTCACAGTAGGGGTGGAAGGACCCTAGATAGCTAAGAGTAAGAGTTGAAAATAGTATATAAAAGTAGGAAGTAGTTTTAGAAAAAAAAAAGTTTGGATTTTTAGAAATGAATAAAAACATGTTGCAAACAGAACAGGACCAGGTTTCAGCAGATTGATTTAGATTTAGTTACCAGTAGTTCAGCAAAGACAGGAACACCGGAATCATAGACAGAACAGAGTCACAAACAAAGTTTCACATTGCTGGAGCTGATTTAGCTATCAATTATTACTAAATGGAATCATATACACATGTATTTATAAGATAGAAATATGCTGAAGTCAAATGGCTAATCAGACAGTCATACAAAAAAGATAGTGATAATCTAAAAACACATTATTCTTGAAAGAAGCATACAGGAACCATGAGTTGCTAAGGCAGACTATCAGCACATAAAACAAGACAGGAATCGGGGCATGCTAGTGGGGAAATAAGCAAATAAGTGTCATGGATCAAATAGGAACATGCTATCATATAGAACAGGACAAGACTTAAGTCATGCTGGTTAGGAGAAATATAGGGAAGAACAGAAGCATGTTGGACTACTAACCACACATCCACGTGGGGCAAATAGGTAACAAAACTAAAGCATACTGGTTAAAATAAACAAGAAGCATATAATAAACATGCACATGTTGAAGTTCAGAGTGAACTAATCATATATGTCATAGAGAATAGGAACTGAAGCATAGTAGTTGAGAAGGAGATGGCTAGGAAGCAAATATCAAAGCAGAAGTATACTGAGACACATAGCACATGGAAGAGATTATGATAACAGAAACAGGGGCATACCAGTTAAGAGATAGCAAACAGGAAGGTGAAGGCAAGCTGAGTCTAATAGTCTAGCCTTGGCTTTCAGCCGGCTAGACAGTGCATCAAACACAAGTAACAGAAAGAATTACAATGGAGAGTGTGTGTGAATAAGAGTTTGTGTGTGTGTGTTTCTGTATCTTTCTGAGTGTGTTCGTGTATTTGAAAGAAATCAGAATGGGGTTTATATAGCACTTAGCAGAGTAAAGCAAATAAGGCAAAGAATAATTCAGAGTTCACAAATAAGGTATACAAATAAAATCAATTAGTTAATTGGGGCTAAACGAAATCAAATAACTCAACAGAATCCGGGAAAGACCCCTTAAAATAGGGGAAATCAATTAACAACCCAGATTAGAGGCTAAACAAGGCAATAAAATCAATCAAAAACCATCTAGGAGTCGGCTAAAGCTATCAAATCCCATAAATTTGGTTAATAAACTAATTAAGACAAGTAGTACCAAATAGGGGTCAGGTCACAAATAAGGAAAATAGGTAGAAAATCATAGAGAAGTATCAATCATGGCAGAAAAAAATATAATTTGAACCCTAATAAGATCAGTCAATCTCTTCTAATTGACAGAGATGAAAATAACGGGCAAATACCAGAACAACTAATGAAATAATCAGAAACCCTAGGGTTTAGAACATAGAAGTCAAGCAAACAAGGAGTAACGAAATCAAACACTCAAACTTCTTTAGAAAAGTTTTGCAGAAACGCAAAGAAATAAAACCCTAGTTTTAGCGAAAACATTAAAATCGGTTAATAGTAAGGAAGAAACAGAAGGTTTTGAAGAAAAATACCAGGTAAACTTAAAATCATTTCATATCTACAAGGATCTGAACAGACTCAGGTAGAAAGAGATGAGGGTTTTTGAAAAATGGAACGAGGTGAGGAAAAATCCAGTTAGGAACCGGAGTTTCAAGCCATAAACATAAAGATACAATACTCACAAACGTAGCGATGAACACGAAGTAGGTTCATCGGAAAAAAATGAATAGTCTAGGTTGACTCTGAGTTGAATCTCTTTGAGATTCCTTCAAAACACGAAGAAATTTAACAACCAGTAGAGGTAGGAGGTCGGATAAGGAGTAAATAACCAAATGATTCCATATCCGGTTGGGAATCAAAGGGATTTGGGAGGAATTTTGAGTGACGACGCTCTGGGTTTGAGAGCGTCTAAGAGAGAAGAGAGGAGGAGAGGATTCAGAGGCGCGTAATTAGAGAAGTGAGTAGGGTATTGGGTGTTAGGGTAATTTAAAAAAGGAAAGAGAGTCTTGGACCGTTGATCTTTTGAGATCAACGACCAAGATTGATTCCGGACTAGGGCGGTTATTTGGAGATTGGGTGTGACGACCCGACCCGTGGTCACGTGTGTTACCGCCCCGTTTTCCCCATTTTCCATTTCCTTATGTTTCAGTATCAGTATTAGATGTGTTGGAGTTGATTTGGATTGGGTTTGATAAGAAATGAGACACTTAGTCTCTTTTAAGAAGGCTTAAGTTGGAAAAGTCAACCGGACGTTGACTTTTGTCTTAGAGGGCTCGGATATGAATTCCGATGATTTGGTTAGCTTTGGGGGATGATTTGTGACTTAGGAGTGTAATCAAAAGTGATTTTGGAGGTCCGGAGTAGAATTAGGCTTGAATTGGCAAAGTTAGGATTTTGGCGAATTCCGGTCGATAGGTGAGATTTTGATCCGGGGGTCAGAATGGAATTCCCAGAGTTGCAGTAGCTTCGTTAGGTGATTTGGGATGTGTGTGCAAAATTTCAGGTCATTCGGAGGTGTTTTGGTTGGGTTTTTGATCGAATGCGTGTTTCGGATGTTTTGGAAGAACTTAGGCTTGAATTCGATGAGAAACGATGGTTTTAGTGTTGTTTGAGGTGTTTTGATGATTGGAGCAAGTTTGAATAAGGTATTGGATCATGTTTGTATTTTTGGTTGAGGTCCCGGGGGCCTCGGGGTGATTTCGGATGGCTAACGGGATGAAATTTGGAGTTTAAGGACTGCTGAGTGGTCTGGTATCTGGTATTTTCGCTTCTGCGGAAATGGACCGCAGAAGCGAATGAGGAGTCGCAGAAGCGAGGTTGGGCATTTTGGAGATTTTCGCAGGAGCGGAATATTTTCCGCATAAGCGGCTTCCGCAGAAGCGGTTAGTGACCGCAAAAGCTGTCCAAGGCAATAAGTGAGATTCCGCAGAAGCGGAAAGTGACCGCAGATGCGGTAGTCGCAGAAGCGACAAAGGCACCGCAGAAGCGGAAACAACTGATCAGAAGTGGGTTTTTAATCCCTTCATGAAATTTTACAGAACACATATTTTAACTTCGGAATTGGGGTGTTCTTGAGCGATTTTGAAGAGGAAATTCAAGGACTTCGATCAGATTCGACGCACGAAGAGGTGATTCGAAAGGCAAGGACATAGAAAGCTAGGACTTTTGCCGGCTTGAGGTTAGTAATAAATGTAAATGCTGTGTTGAGGGTTTGAAACCCTGAATTTGCACAATATAGTGCTATGTGAGGTGACTTGCACGCCGGATAACGGGGGTGGGGTAGAGCACCCTCGGGGATTGTGACTTGGTCCGTCCCGCTTAATAAAATTACTACCTAATTGATTGTAGTTTTGTGATATCCTTATAAAAATGGATTAATTGTCATAATTGGGCTTCGTGCGAACTACTTGAATCCTTCAGGGAATTATCTTTACTGGTTTCTTACCATATTTCTAGATATTGAACTCAGTCCTGGTATTTAACACTGTTTTTGTAAACTCAGCCATTTTTCTAAAAGTAGAAACTAAAGTAATATTTTTAAATGAAGTTTAGGCTGAATATTTTTATAGTATTGTGCCGAAAGGCTTATGTGATTTTGGACTGAGTGTGGGATCGGACTGCACGCCGCAGTGGTATGATATTGATATTGATATGAGGCCGAGGGCCTGTTTGATGCCACGATATGGCTTATTATTGCGCTTGGGCCGTAAGGGGCCCCTCCCGGAGTCTGCACACCTCTAGTGAGCGCCGTCGACGTTAAATAAATGGAGCGGGTTGCACGGCCGCAACGGGGTACTGGAGAGTACCGGTTTATGTGTTGCATTGGATATTTTAATTGTCATTTATTCTTTATCTGTTGCAGTATTATTATAATTGTCCTCGCTGTTTTACTGTATTTATAGCTTTACCTTGTGTTTATTTGGGATTTATTATCCTCAGACATTATTTATATTTATTACTTTCTGGGTTGGAAGTACTCACAATACTCCCTGCACCTTGTGTGCAGATTCAGGTACACCACAGGGTGAGTGAGGACTTGTTGGCTGAGCAGCGTTTATCCGGGAGTGTCGAGGTAGTTGCATGGCGTTCGCAGCCTTGATCTCTCCCATCTATCTTTATCCTTTTATTCGTATTTTCTTTCCTAGACAGACTTGTGATTAGGTGAATATTTTGTATTAGAGGCTCATGTTCGTGACACCAGATTCTGTGGGCTGATTAGTATTTTATTTTGGGGTTTTCGAATGTTAGAGATTATTTCAGAAGTTCCGCATTAAACTGGTATTTTAGTAGTGCATATTTATTTATCTATCTAGATTAATTGGCTAAGGTTGTGGAAATGGTCGGGCTTGCCTTGCAATGTGTTGGGCGCCATCACGATCGGGGTTTGGGTCGTGACAAGGTGGTATCAGAGCGTAGGTTACTGGGTCTCGCGAGTCGTGAGCCGGTTTAGTAGAGTCTCGTGGATCGGTACGGAGACTTCTAGACTTATCCTCGAGAGGCTGCAGAACCTTTAGGAAATACTCCATATTCTTGAAACTTTTGTCGTGCGGTTTTGTTGAACTGTGAACTAAATCTTTGTTATTCTATTCTCTCACAGATGGTGAGAACACGAGCTACCGAACGTGATGGACGACCACCAGTGCCACCTACTGAGGCCGCCAGAGGCCGTGGACGCGGTCGTGGTCGTGGCAGGGGTAGTGTAGCCGGGGCAGTACCTGTTAACCCTATGATTGCCCCAGCTCGGGATCAGCCTCCAGCGGTGGAGACTCCAGCAGCACCTGCTTAGGCACCAGCTGTGCCTATTGTGATTCCGGGTCTTCAGGAGACCTTGGCACAGATCTTCACGATCTGTACTGGCTTGGCTCAGGCAGTTTCAGCCACCACAGCAGCAGCAACTACTTCACAGACCGGGGGAGGCAATCAGACCCCCGATGCCCGCACACCTGCGCAGGGAGTGCAAGGGCTACAGACACCGGAGGCACCTCCAGCTCAGCAGGTTGCACCAGCTCAGGGTTTTGTGGTTCCAGCTATGCCAGACAATGAGCAGCGTCGTCTCGAGAGGTTTGGTAGACTCCAGCCTCCGACATTCGGTGGTGCTGAGGGCGAGGATGCCCAGAGTTTTCTTGACAGATGCCAGTGTATGCTCCGTACGGCAGGAATCCTTGAGTCGAGTGGTGTGGCATTTACTACTTTTCAATTCACGGGGGCTGCTCTTACTTGGTGGGAGGACTTTGAGAGGCGTAGGCCTGCCGGTGCAGCACCTCTGACTTGGCAGCAGTTTTCAGTTCTTTTTCTGGAGAAGTATATACCTCAGTCCCGTAGGGAAGAGTTGCGTAGGCAGTTTGAGTGGCTGACACAGGGAGATATGACAGTGGCTCAGTACGAGATGAGGTTTTCCCAGCTGGTCATGCTACTTGGATGGTTCCACCAGATCATGAGAGGATCAGGAGATTTGTGGATGGTCTTAACTACCATCTCCGTATTCTGATGACTAGAGAGAGAGTACTGGGTGCGATTTGAGGAGGTGGTAGACATTGCTCGTGAGATTGAGTCAGTTCGCCGTAGAGAGCGAGAGGAGAGGGAGGCTAAGAGGCCTCATGGATCGGGCAATTACAGTGGTGCTCCTTCGAGGGGTCAGTTCCAGCAGGGTAGAGGTCGCTCTTTCAGGCCTGCTCAGTCAGCTCGTCCAGAGTATCGTGGGGGATCTTCAGGCCGTGGTCATCATGGGCCCCAGCAGGGTCAGACTTCGCTCAGCGCCCTCCCAGCTCAGAGTTCTTCTCATGCCCCATCAGTTCAGGATTCTTCTGTGCCGAGTGCAGCTGCTAGTCACTCCGGTGCGAGGGGTTCCTGTCAGACCCCATCCCCAGTACCGGGCAACTGCTATGAGTGCGGAGAGTTGGGTCATTTTAGGAGGTAGTGCCCTCGCCTTCGTGGCAGACAGCATCAGCAGAGGGGGTCAGCTTTCGACTTCTGCTCCAATTACTTCATCACCTGCCCAGTCAGCTAAGGGTGGAGATCAGGCAGCCAGGGGTCGTCCCAGAGGTGGAGATCGATCAGGTGGTGGCTAGGCTCGTTTTTACGCTATGCCGGGCAGGACAGATGCCATTGCTTCAGACGCGGTCATTACAGGTATTATTTCAGTCTGTCACAGAGACGCCTCAATATTATTTGATCCCGGTTCTAGCTATTCATATGTGTCTTCATATTTTGCTCATCATTTGGGTACATCCCGAGGGTGTCTTGCCTTACCTGTTCATGTATCTACCCCGGTGGGCGACACTATTATTGTAGACCATGTATTCCAGTCGTGTTTGGTGACTATTGGGGGTCTGGAGACCCGAGTTGATTTATTGCTATTGAGCATGGTAGACTTCGATGTTATCCTGGGCATGGACTGGTTATCTCCGTGTCTTGCTATTCTAGACTGTTATGCTAAGACAGTCACTTTGGCTATGCCGGGTGTATCGCGGATCGAGTGGCGTGGTGTGACTGACTATATTCCTAGCAGAGTTATTTCTTTCTTGAAGGCCCAGCGTATGGTTGGGAAGGGTTGTCTTTCCTATTTGGCGTTTGTGAGAGATGCGGGAGTTGAGACTCCTAGCATTGAGTCGATTCCCGTTGTAAGGGAGTTTCCCGATGTGTTTCCTGCAGACCTGCCGGGTATGCCGCCGGACAGGGACATTGATTTTGGCATTGACCTGGTGCCGGGCACTCAGCCCATTTCTGTTCCACCATATCGCATGGCACCAACGGAGTTGAAAGAATTGAAGGAGCAGCTTCAGGAGCTCCTAGATAAGGGGTTTATTTGGCCTAGTGTGTCACCTTGGGGTGCACCAGTTCTGTTTGTGAAGAAGAAGGATGGCACAATGAGAATGTGCATCGACTATAGGCAATTGAACAAGGTAACAATTAAGAACAAGTATCCCCTACCTCGCATTGATGATTTGTTTGACCAGCTTCAGGGAGCGAGGGTGTTCTCCAATATTGATCTCCGTTCGGGTTATCACCAGCTGAAGATCAGGGATTCAGATATTCATAAGACTGCTTTCAGGACTAGATACGGTCACTATGAATTTCTTGTCATGTCTTTCGGGCTGACCAATGCCCCAGCAACTTTCATGCACCTGATGAACAGTGTGTTCCGGCCTCACCTGAATTCATTTTTCATAGTGTTCATTGATGACATACTGGTATACTCGCGCAGTCAGGAGGAGCACGCACAACATTTGAGGGTTGTATTGCAGAGATTAAGGGAGGAGAGACTTTATGCAAAGTTCTTCAAATGTGAGTTCTGGCTCGGTTCAGTGGCTTTCTTGGGACATGTGGTGTCCAGTGAGGGTATTCAGGTAGACCCAAAGAAGATAGAGGCGGTACAGAGTTGGCCTAGACCGACCTCAGCCACAGAGATTCGCAGCTTCCTAGGGTTGGCAGGTTATTATCGCCGGTTTGTTCAGGGATTTTCCTCTATTGCATCGCCCTTGACTAAGTTGACTCAGAAGGGGGTCTCGTTTGTATGGTCGGACGAGTGTGAGGAGAGCTTTCAGAAGCTCAAGACGGCGTTGACCACAGCCCCAGTGTTAGTTTTGCCATCAGCTTCAGGCTCTTATACGGTATATTGCGATGCTTCGAGAGTTGGGATTGGTTGTGTTTTGATGCAGGAGGTTAGAGTTATTGCTTATGCTTCTCGTCAGTTGAAGCCCCATGAGCAGAACTACCCCATTCATGATTTGGAGCTAGCAGCTATAGTTCATGCACTGAAGATTTGGAGGCATTACCTGTATGGTGTATCCTGTGAGGTATTCACTGATCATCGCAGTCTTCAGCATTTGTTCAAGCAAAAGGATCTTAACTTGAGGCGGCGTAGATGGTTGGAGTTACTTAAGGATTATGACATTACTATTCTGTATCACCTGGGGAAGGCCAATGTAGTGGCCGACGCCCTGAGTCGGTAGTCGGTGAGTATGGGGAGCTTGGCATACATTCCAGTTGAGGAGAGGCCATTTGCAGTTGATGTTCAGGCCTTGGCCAACAGATTTGTGAGATTAGATATTTCAGAGCCTAGTCGAGTGTTGGCTTGTGTGGTTTCTCGGTCTTCCTTGTATGACCGCATCAGGGAGTGTCAGTATGATGATCCGCATTTGCTTGTCCTTAAAGACAGGGTTCAGCATGATGATTCCAGGGATGTGACCATTGGAGATGATGGTGCGTTGAGGATGCAGGGCCGGATTTGCGTGCCCAACGTGGATGGGCTTCGGGAGTTGATATTGGAGGAGGCCCATAGCTCGCGATATTTCATTCATCCGGGTGCCGCGAAGATGTATCAGGATCTCAGACAGCACTATTGGTGGCGGAGGATGAAGAGAGATATTGTGGAGTATGTGGCCCGGTATCTTAATTGTCAGCAAGTGAAATATGAGCATCAGAGATCGGGTGGCTTACATCAGTAGATGGTTATTCCTGAGCGGAAGTGGTAGAGGATCACTATGGATTTTGTTACCGGACTTCCACGAACTCTGAAGAAATTTGATGCTATTTGGGTGATTGTAGACAGGCTGACCAAGTCCGCGCACTTCATTCCGGTTTGCACTACTTATTCTTCAGAGCGGCTGGCAGAGATTTATATTCGTGAGATAGTTCGATTGCATGGTGTCCTAGTTTCCATTATATCAGATCGGGGCACTCAGTTCACCTCTCAGTTTTGGCAGGCAGTTCAACGAGAGTTGGGTACTCAGGTGCAGTTGAGCACAGCTTTTCACCCTCAGACGGACGGGCAGTCCGAACGCACCATTCAGATATTGGAGGATATGTTGCGTGCCTGTGTTATTGATTTTGGAGGGTCATGGGATTGGTTTCTACCGCTTGCAGAGTTTGCCTACAACAATAGCTATCAATCCAGCATTCAGATGGCACCGTATGAGGCCTTATATGGGAGGCGGTGTAGATCTCCAGTGGGTTGGTTCGAGCCTGGTGAGGCTAGATTGTTGGGGACAAATTTGGTTCAGGATGCATTGGAGAAGGTGAAGGTGATTCAGGAGAGACTCCGTACAGCACAGTCGAGACAGAAGAGCTATGCAGACAGGAAGGTTCGAGATGTATCTTTTATGATCGGTGAGAAGGTCTTGCTAAAGGTTTCACCCACAAAAGGTGTTATGAGATTTGGGAAGAAAGGGAAGCTGAGTCCGCGGTTCATTGGAACTTTCGAGGTACTTAGGAGGATCGGGGAGGTGGCTTATGAGCTTGCCTTGCCACCTAGCTTGTCGGGCGTGCATCCAGTTTTTTATGTGTCCATGCTCCGGAAGTACATTGGGGACCCGTCCCATGTTTTAGATTTCAGTACAGTTCAGCTGGAGGGTGACTTGACTTATGAGGTAGAGCCAACAACCATTTTGGGTATTCAGGTTCGGAAGTTGAGGTCAAAAGATGTTGCTTCGGTGAAAGTGCAATGGAGAGGTCGGCCCGTGGAGGAGGCTACCTGGGAGACCGAGCGGGAGATGCGGAGCAGATACCCCCACCTATTTGAGGTATTAGGTATGTTTCTTGACTCGCTCGAGGATGAGCGTTTGTTTAAGTTGGGGAGGATGTGACGACCCGACCCGTCGTCACGTGTGTTACCGCCCCGTTTTCCCCATTTTCTATTTCCTTATGTTTCAGTATCAGTATTAGATGTGTTGGAGTTGATTTGGATTGGGTTTGATAAGAAATGAGACACTTAGTCTCTTTTAAGAAGGCTTAAGTTGGAAAAGTCAACCGGGCGTTGACTATTATGTTAGAGGGCTCGGATATGAATTTCGATGATTTGGTTAGCTTCGGGGGATGATTTGTGACTTAGGAGTGTAATCAAAAGTGATTTTGGAGGTCCGAAGTAGAATTAGGCTTGAATTGGCAAAGTTAGGATTTTGGCGAATTCCGGTCGATAGGTGAGATTTTGATCCGGGGGTCGGAATGGAATTCCGAGAGTTTCAGTAGCTTCGTTAGATGATCTGGGATGTGTATGCAAAATTTCAGGTCATTCGGAGGTGTTTTGGTTGGGTTTTTGATTGAATACGTGTTTCGGATGTTTTGGAAGAACTTAGGCTTGAATTCAATGAGAAACGATGGTTTTAGTGTTGTTTGAGGTGTTCTGATGATTGGAGCAAGTTTGAATAAGGTATTGGATCATGTTTGTATTTTTGGTTGAGGTCCCGGGGGCCTCGGGGTGATTTCGGATGGCTAACGGGATGAAATTTGGAGTTTAAGGACTGCTGAGTGGTCTGGTATCTGGTATTTTCGCTTCTGTGGAAATGGACCGCAGAAGCGGTTCCGCAGAAGCGAATGAGGAGTCGCAGAAGCGAGGTTGGGCATTTTGGAGATTTCCGCAGGAGCGGAATATTTTCCGTATAAGCGGCTTCCGCAGAAGCGGTTAGTGACCACAAAAGCGGTCCAAGGCAATAAGTGAGATTCCGCAGAAGCGGAAAGTGACCGCAGATGCGGTAGTCGCAGAAGCGACAAAGGAACCGCAGAAGCGGAAACAACTGATCAGAAGTGGGTTTTTAATCCCTTCGCGAAATTTTACAGAACACATATTTTAACTTCGGAATTGGGGTGTTCTTGAGCGATTTTGAAGAGGAAATTCAAGGACTTCGATCAGATTTGACGCACGAAGAGGTGAATTCGAAAGGCAAGGGCATAGCAAGCTAGGACTTTGGCCGGCTTGAGGTTAGTAATAAATGTAAATGCTGTGTAGAGGGTTTGAAACCCCGAATTTGCACAATATAGTGCTATGTGAGGTGACTTGCACGCCGGATAACGGGCGTGGGGTAGAGCACCGTCGGGGATTGTGACTTGGTCAGTCCCGCTTAATAAAATTACTACCTAATTGATTGTAGTTTTGTGATATCCTTATAAAAATGGATTAATTGTCATAATTGGGCTTCGTGCCAACTACTTGAATCCTTCAGGGATTTATTTTTACTGGTTTCTTACCATATTTCTAGATATTGAACTCAGTCCTGGTATTTAACACTGTTTTTGTAAACTCAGCCATTTTTTTAAAAGTAGAAACTAAAGTAATATTTTTAAATGAAGTTTTGGCTGAATATTTTTATAGTATTGTGCCGAAAGGCTTATGTAATTTTGGACTGAGTGTGGGATCGGACTGCACGCCGCAGTGGTATGATATTGATATTGATATGAGGCCGAGGGCCTGATGCTACGATATGGCTTATTATTGCGCTTGGGCCGTAAGGGGCTCCTCCCGGAGTCTGCACACCCCCAGTGAGCGCCGTCGACGTTAAATAAATGGAGCGGGCTGCACGTCCGCAGCGGGGTACTGGAGAGTACCGGTTTATGTGTTGCATTGCATATTTTAATTGTCATTTATTCTTTATCTGTTGCGGTATTATTATAATTGTCCTCGCTGTTTTACTGTATTTATAGCTTTACCTTGTGTTTATTTGGGATTTATTATCCTCAGACATTATTTATATTTATTACTTTTTGGGTTGGAAGTACTCACAATACTCCCTGCACCTTGTGTGCAGATTCAGGTACACCACAGGGTGAGTGAGGACTTGTTGGCTGAGCAGCGTTTATCCGGGAGTGTCGAGGTAGCTGCATGGCGTTCGCAGCCTTGATCTATCCCATCTATCTTTATTCTTTTATTCGTATTTTCTTTCCTAGACAGACTTGTGATTAGGTGAATATTTTGTATTAGAGGCTCATGTTCGTGACACCAGATTCTGTGGGCTGATTAGTATTTTATTTTTATTTTGGGGCTTTCGAATGTTAGAGATTATTTCAGAAGTTCCGCATTAAACTGGTATTTTAGTAGTGCATATTTATTTATCTATCTAGATTAATTGGCTAAGGTTGTGGAAATGGTCGGGCTTGCCTAGCAATGTGTTGGGCGCCATCACGACCGGGCTTTGGGTCGTGACATTGGGTCGTGGGTTGCATTTAAGTGGGCTAGGGTAGATTGGGTTATGATTTTAATTGGGCTGGGGGGTTAAAAATTTGGGCTAGGTCTGAAATTAAAACAAAATTAAAAGAGGCTATTTTTTAAATACCCAACCAATTTAATGAAACAATTTTGTAAAATATATTATAAATGATAAAAATATCATTCGTGCAAGAAAATGATTTAAAATAATTACTTAGTATTATAAAAATATAAAAGGTTGTTTTCTTGTGAAATAAGACATTTATGCACACATGGGGCCATTATTGCAAAGTTATTGCAATTATAACCCTAACATGTACATATGGCTATTCATGAAATAATTAAAGCTTAGTATAAATACAAATGATAAAATTAAGAAATAAAATTATCATAAAATCGTTGGTGATGCAATCAGTAATTATTTATATAATAAAATGCTAGAATAAATTAATTAAAATCCTTTTAAAAATACAGAAAAATTATGGAAAAATACTGGTTGATGCTCATGCACTATTTTTGAGAGTATATATGCATTTTACAATATATATGAGGGAAAAATTGGGTATCAACAGCTGCCCCTTTTTACCCGGGAAGGATGAAAGAGTTTTCGGATAAAGAAATGATGACCGATTTTGACCGAATGGGATGTTTTGAAAAATTAGAGGCCGAACCCTGATCTCTGAGCTGCCCACATATCCCTGGTTTTACAGAAATCAGGCCATGTGTAGTTCTGGACCCAACGGTGAATGAAGCCGATGGAGTTGTTATAGGAATGGTAGCAGTTTCGGAAAGGCTCCTTCTTTGGGGAGGATAGTATCAGATGGGTTTATGCTGAGTTATGAGTACGAATCTGAAGTGTAACGGGTTTATCATAGGGCAGATATCTGAACGGTCACAGAGTAAAGGTGGGTAATTGATGGGAGTCAATTACGTTTGAAATAATGGTAAGGCACAAACGGAAACTGGAATAGAATGAGTGGAAACCGGAGCGAAGGTTGCTCCTGTTTGAAGAACAGTTACTTTCTGGATTGCTTGCAAAACTTAAAACACAATGCATGCGAGTATATAGAGTATTGCGAGAATTTAAACATGATGCAATTCCCTTTGGACCATGAAAGGTTATCTTTGGACAGTGAAGATGACGTCCTTAGACCATGATGTCCGGGGCCATGAATCATGAGATAAGAGATTCGCAGGCCATGAGATGATGTTCTCGGGCCATGAAAATGGTGCCTCTGAACCATGACGCCTTTGAATAATGATGTGCAGTATTGAGAGATCCTTAGGACATGACATGGTATCTTCAGGCTATGAGGATGATGCCTTCGGACTATGACGCCTTTGGACAAATTGGCTATTCATTAGCCCATGAAATGCAGAGACATGGTGCCAAAGTTAATAACAAGGCGAAGCTTAGCCCTGTGCAGAGTTTGGGGGTAGAGCTTAGCCCCAAGAGAAGAAGATAATGCAAATTGAAAGTGGAGCAACACTTATGCAGAGGGAGACAATGCTTAGTCTCACTAGAAGGCAGTGTTTTGCCTTATGCAAATAGGGAGGCCGGGCTTAGCCTCATGTAAGAAAGGGAGACAATGCTTAGTCTCATGCGGAGAGAAGGTAATATTATGCAAATATGGAGGCAGGGCTTAGCCTCATGCAAGGATCGAGACAGAGCTTAGTCTCATGCAAAGAGAAGGCAGTGCTTAGCCTTATGCAAATATGGAGGCAGGGCTTAGCCTTATGCAAGATTTGAGATAGCGCTTAGTCTCATGTAGAGAGAAGGCAATGCTTAGCCTTATGCAAATGTGGGGGCAGGGCCTAGCCTCATGCCAGATTTAGGACAGGCCTTAGTCTCATGCAGGGGAAGGAAATGCTTAGCCTTATGCAAATGTGGAGGCAGGGCCTAGCCTCATGCCAGATTTAGGACAGGCCTTAGTCTCATGCAGGGGAAGGAAATGCTTAGCCTCATGCAAGATTTGACACAAGTCTTAGTCTCATGCAAAGAGAAGGCGATGCTTAGCCTTATGCAAATATGGAGGCAGCTTAGCTTCATGCAAGATTTGATATAAGGCTTAGTCTCATGTAAAGAGAAGGCAATGCTTAGCCTTATGCAAATATGGAGGCAGGGCTTAGCCTCTTGCAAGATTTGACACAGGGCTTAGTCTCATGCAAAGAGAAGGCAATGCTTAGCCTCATGCAGGATTCGAGACCGGGCTTAGTCTCATGCAAAGAGAAGGCAATGCTTAGCCTTATGTAGTGAACGAGTAGCAGATAGGAGTAGGATATTTCTTAGCTGGAGATATATTTGCATCTGGTGGCCTAATCGATAGTGATTTTGATACATGTGTATTTGCGGATACTCCTGTTATATTCACCGTGCCTGCATCCAAAGAAAAATCGTGAGTTTTGTAGGGGGAGGTTGGTTCGTGCTCTTGTCTGCTTGCTACGCTTTGTTGTGCTTTGGGAACCCTGTTCGAGTTACCTTGGGTAACACCCGGCTGCCATAGAAATGAAGTTTTCAAAAATACATACTCATTGGAAAAATAAAGTTATTTCTGAAAACATAGTGGTATATAATATCAAATAAATTAGATGAACTAATGACTGTAACACTTTAGAGGCATTGTAGCTTTCTTGCACTAGAATTTTAGGGTTCCTCCTCAAAATTCTGCCCCACTTTGGTAAATGATCCTTCGGCCGTTTTGCATGTGACGGAATTTGTCGGATCTGCTCCGGAATTTTGAGAATCCTTCTCAAAATTCTGCCCCCGTTGCTTAACCAACTTCTGACTGTCTGGCATATGATGGCGTCGACTGGACTTGCTCCAGAATTTTGAGGGTCCTCCTCAAAATTCTCCCCCGGTTTCTGGTTTTGGGGGAAATGAAGATTTTATTAAGATATGACCGATCCCACAGGGTTGCCTACGTATCCCCTCTTAAACGGGAATCAGGTCAAGTGTAGTTCAATTACATCAGAAATGAATGTAAACAATCTAAACATAATATCTCTTGACTGCATCTGAATTGATAGGTTTTGGCCAAACTTCTCCGTCCATTTCTACAAGTATGAGTGCTCCTCTTGTTAGTACCCTGTGAACCATGTAGGGACCTTGCCAGTTGGGTGAAAATTTCCCTTTGACTTCATCCTGATGTGGGACGATCCACTTCAGCACCAGCTGCCCTGGTGCGAATGGTCTTAGTCTGACCCTTTTGTTGAAAGCTCTGGACATTCTGTTTTGATAAAGCTGACCGTGACATACTGCATTCATTCTTTTTCTGTCTATGAGGGCTAGTTGCTCATATCGGCTTCTTATCTATTCTGCATCACTGAGTTCGGCTTCTTGTATGATCCTTAAAGAAGTAATTTCTACCTCAGCTGGAATGATAGCTTCGGTACTATAAACCAGTAAATAGGGAGTTGCCCCAGTTGATGTGCGGACTGTGGTACGGTACCCCAATAGGGCAAAGGGTAGCTTTTAGTGCCATTGATTGTGATTTTCTACCATATTCCTTAGTATCTTCTTGATGTTCTTGTTGGCAGCTTCCACAGCTCCATTCATTTGAGGCCTGTATGCTGTAGAGTTTTGGTGTTTGATTTTGAAGGTTTCATACATGGCTTTCATCAAATCACTGTTAAGATTGGCGGCATTATCAGTGATAATGGACTCGGGAACCCCGAATCGACAAACAATACGATCCTTAACGAAATCTGAGACGACTTTCTTGGTTACAGCTTTGTAAGATGCAACCTCTACCCATTTTATGAAATAGTCGATAGCCACTAAAATGAACCGGTGCCCGCTAGAAGCAGTGGGCTCGATCGGACCGATGACATCCATTCCCCAGGAAATAAAAGGCCAATGTGCACTTGTTGTGTTGAGCTCATTAGGTGGTACCCTTATCATGTCTGCATGTACTTGGCATTGGTGGCATTTCTGTACGTACCGGGTGCAATCTGTTTCCGTGGTCATCCAAAAATATCCATCTCTGAGTATCTTCTTGGCTAGAACAAAACCATTCATATGTGGTCCGCAAGTTCTGGCATGTATCTCCTCAAGCAATCTGGAAGCCTCCTTTGCGTCAACACCTTAACAACCCCAAATCAGGAGTTCTTCAATACAGGGTTCCTCCGCTTTGGAAGAAGTGATTAGACAACCTCCGCAGTGTGCATTTCTGAGTATGGTTTACATGTTCTGGATATTCTCCTTTTGACAAATATTCTTTGATGTCGTGGAACCAAGGTTTTCCATCTGTTTCTTCTTCAACGTGAGCACAGTAAGCCGGCTGATTATGGATCCTCACTGGAACGGGATCAATGAAATTCTTATCTGGATGTTGTATCATTTATGACAAAGTGGCCAGTGCATCTACGAACTCATTTTGAATTCTGGGCACATGTTTGAATTCTATCTTTATGAATCTCTTCATCAATTCCTGCACATGATACAAGTATGGTAGTATCTTGGTGTTCTTCGTAGCCCATTCTTCCTTAAACCTGTTGCACCAGAAGGTCCGAATTGCCAATTACCAGCAACTCTTGTATGTTCATATCGATGGCCAAATTGAGCGCCATGATGCAAGCCTCATATTCTGCCATATTGTTGGTGCACGGAAACCTAAGCTTTGCGGACACCGGGTAATGTTGGCCTGTTTCTGATACCAAAACTGCTCCAATGCCCACTCCTTTGAAGTTTGCAGCCCCATCGTCGTAGGCTTCAGCAATGTCCTCTCCTATGAATGACACTTCTTCGTCAGGAAAATACGTTTTTAGGGGTTCGTATTCTCCTCCCACAGGATTTTCAGCAAGATGGTCTGCCAATGCTTGTCCGTTGACCGCCTTCTGAGTTTCATAGACA
This sequence comes from Nicotiana attenuata, assembly GCF_001879085.1. NCBI lineage: Eukaryota > Viridiplantae > Streptophyta > Magnoliopsida > Solanales > Solanaceae > Nicotiana > Nicotiana attenuata. The sequence continues at coordinate 65,919,206 of NC_031990.1, read as the reverse complement.
ATATCGAATTCACTTAACAAAATCTGCCACTTGCTAACTTCCCGGTTGGCATGGGCTTCTGAAAGCTGTACTTCAAAGGGTCCATCGTAGATATGAGGTACGTGGTATAGGCACAGAAGTAATGCCTCAATTTTTGAGCTGTCCAGGTCATGGCGTAACAAGTGCGTTCCAGTAGAGAGTATCGTGCCTCATAATGTGTGAACTTCTTACTCAAGTAGTATATGGCTTTCTCCTTTCTTCCTGTTTCGTCATGATGTCCCAAAACACATCTGAACGCTCCATCTAATACGGATAGATAGAGTAGCAAAGGTCTCCCAGGTTCTGGCGAGACTAGGACCGACGGAGTAGATTGGTATTCCTTGATCTTGTCAAAAGCCTTCTGACAATCCTCGATCCAATTGGTTTCAGCATCTTTCCTCAACATTTTGAAGATGGGTTCACATATTACCGTGGACTGCGCTATGAAGCGGCTGATGTAGTTGAGGCATCCTAGGAAGCTCATCACGTCCTTTTTGCTTTTTGGTGGTGGTAACTCTTGGATAGCCTTAACTTTGGACGGGTCCAACTCGATTCCTCGGCAGCTGACAATAAATCCTAACAGCTTTCTTGCAGGAACCCCGAATGCACATTTTGCGGGGTTCAATTTTAGATTGTACCTCCTTAGCCTGTCAAAGAACTTTCCTAAATCTGCTATGTGATATGCGGCCCTCTTGGATTTGATAATGACGTAGTCAACATACACCTCTATTTCCTTGTGTATCATATCATGGAAGATGGTTGTCATGGCTCTCATGTCGGTAGCTCCAGCATTCTTTAGATCGAATGGCATCATCTTGTAGCAGTACACTCCCTACGGTGTAATGAAAGCTGTTTTCTTTGCGTCTTCTTCATCCATCCGGATCTGGTGATAACCCGCGAAGCAATCTACAAAGGATTGGAGTTCATACTTGGCGCAATACTCGATCAGGATGTGTATATTTGGTAGTGGGAAATAGTCCTTGGGACTTGCTCTATTTAAATCCCGATAGTCAATACACACCTTGACTTTCCTATCTTTCTTCGGAACTGGTACAATGTTATCTAACCAGGTTGGGTACTCAACTACCCTTAGGACATTGGCTTTGATCTTCTTAGTGACTTCCTCCTTGATTTTCAAAATCATGTCTGGTTTGAACTTTCTGAGTTTCTGCTTCACCGGCGGACACATTGGATTGGTAGGCAACTTATGAGCCACTATGGATGTGCTCAGACCAGTCATGTCATCATATGACCATGCAAAGATATCCTCATTTTCCTTTAGGAAACGAATGTATTCTTCCTTCTCTGACGCTGATAAGTGAATGCTTATGCGAGTCTCTTTGACAGTTTCGACGTCTCCCAAATTGATTACTTCGATTTCGTCTATATTGGACTTAGGTTTGTTCTCAAAGTTCTCCACTTCTCTGAAAACTTCCTCAGGTATTTCATCCTCTTCTTCTGAGTCACTATCCTTATATTGTGTTGTCTCATTACATGTCACAATCATTGGTTCATCAGGAAAAGTAATAATAACACTGTAGAAGAAAAATGTGAAAGATAGTAATGAATAATAGATAGCAATGCATTAATTAGATTTGAAAATATCCAAAACAGGTACGGCTCGATAGCTCGAGGATTATTTCAAAACAAAAATGCGTCTTTAAAACAAAATTATTGAAAATATCCTAAATGCCTAGTATGGCTATGAAAACAAATCAGGCTAATTGCCAAGCTACCCAGGGACTCGGCGGGCCGGGGATGGTGTGTCAGTCCAATTTATGAGAACAGCTCCCTTCTCCACAGTCTGAATGGTGAGGCGTTCTTCCTCCTCCTTCTCAATTATCGCATTACAATCCATATTCTTGTCTTCCAGGAACAAGTTTCTCAGTCTAGCCAAAGCTTCTTCCTCTGTAGATCCCCATATTGTATCGGCCTGGTGAAAAGTCTGACTTAGGTATGGTATCGGCTGCTCGAGAGGGTAATAAGGACCACGCCATGGAGGCGACCAATCATCATATTCCTGCCAGGTGTACTGATACCCAAGTCCGAAGGTGGTACCATGACGTTTCAACTGTATTGGTTTGGTAACCCTTCCCAAGCCCTTTACCGGGTTCATACCTAGACCATGCCAGTATGGTTTCTATTTTGTTACTCCACCACTTGTCCTTCTCAATTGCGTTGACATGTTTAATGTGGTGTAGTTTCTCCACCCATCCTTCTCCTATTATCGATAGCGGAGATAGTTTGACTGGTGTAAATGGGGTTACTTCCATCTCTGTGGATGATTACCTCCTGATGGTTCCACTCGAACTTCACGGCCTGGTGTAGCGTGTAAGCCACAGCCCCAGCGGCATGTATCCAAGGGCGACCCAGTAGAAGATTGTATGTAGCTGATATGTCTAGTACTTGGAACTCCACATCGAACCAAGTTGGTCCCATATGCAGACAAAGGTTAATCTCCCCAATCGTGGCCCTTTGAGACCCATCAAATGCTTTCACGTTCATACTTCCTGCCCGTATCTCATGGAAATTTTTGCCCAATCTTTTCAGAGTAGTCAATGGACAAATGTTGAGGCTTGAACCCCCATCTATTAGGACCCTGGCATTGAATTTGTCTTCAAACTGTACCGTAATATGCAGTGCTCTGTTGTGACTTAACCCTTCAGGCGGTAGTTCATCCTCGTGGAAGGTGATCTTGTGACTCTATAGCACTTGCCCTACCATGTTGGCCATCTCTCCATTGGTGGTATTGTTGGGCGCATAAGCTTCATTCAACACCTTCATCAGAGCACTCCTATGTGCTTCAGAGTTTTGCAATAGCAACAGCATGAATATCTGGGTGGGAGTCTTGTTTAGATGATCGACGACTGAGTATTCTTTCGCCTGTACTTTCCTCCAAAGATCGTCTGGTCAAGTTTCAATAACAGGTTATTTGGTAGCAGCCTCCTTGCTTGATCCTCCTAAATTTTTGGGTGTATAAATCCTTTCAGTTCGGGTCATCCCTTGTGCGGCATCAGATTCTTCCATCTTTGCTTTTCCCTTTCGCCTAGCTTCGGCAACGTAATCCCAAGGTATAGCGTTGGACTTGAAAGGAGGTGTGGTTGCTACTGTCACTGTGAAAGGTGTGGCCACTTCTACCTCAAATGGAACAGGTGTGGCTGTAGGCGGTGCTACCTCTACCTCAAATGGAGCCGATGCGGTTACCGCAACCTCAACTGGCGGCTGTACCTGTACCACAATGGGATTGAGCATGACTGCGGGCTTCTTAGGATCGTCACCCTCTTTGATAAGTCCGATTGATCCCGCGGGATCCCATTCCTCGTCAGTTTCTATCACATTGATTCCTTTGCTCTCATGATTTGGAAGAGGATTATTGCGGATGTTGGGTGCAACTTCCTTCGCTTGTATGACCTTATTATCAATCAATGTCTAGATCTTATCTTTCAATGTCCGGCACTCATTAATGGTGTGCCCCTTCATACCAGAATGATATGCACATGTTTTATTCGGGTTGACCCATTGAGATGACTCCATTGCCACAGTGGGAACAAGGGTGACATAACCAGCAGCCTTCAACCTTTCGTACAGCCAGTCGATGGGTTCGGTAATGGCAGTGTATTGTCTGGGTGGTTTGCAATCAAAATTAGGTCGGGGTTTCTGGTGATTTGGATGAGCTGGAGGTGAATGATAGTAGGCTGGATGGGTGTTATAAGTGTGATAGGTGGTGGTGTTGAGAGTATCTGGGAGGTGAGGGTTGGTATGTAGGTGGAGGTATTTGGTATGTGAGTGGAGATTTTGGGCCTTGGGCCACCATTACTGCCCGTACTTCTTTCTTCTTTGATATGCCACTCGATTGCAATGCTTTATTCGTGGCCTGCAGTGCCTCGAAATTTGTCACCATCCCACTTTTAATACCTTCTTCAATCCTCTCTCCGAGTTTGATGATATCGGAGAACTTATGATTCTCAATAACCATTAGCCTCTCATAATACTGTGGGTCCTGTGCTCGGACAAAGAACTTGTTCATCTGTTCCTCGTCTAATACTGGTTTGACCTTGGCTGCTTCCGACCTCCACCGAGTAGCATACTTGCGGAAAGTCTCAATTGGCTTCTTCTTTAGGTTCTGGATATAGAAGACATCCGGTGCATTCTCTGTATTAAACCTGAACCGGTCCATAAAGTCTGATGCCATGCTCACCCAATTGGCCCATTTCTTAGGATTCTGGCTTATATACCAGGACATGGCATCTCAGGTAAGACTTCTCATGAAGAGCTTCATTTGAATCCTTTAACCTTTTCCGACCCCACGAGCTTGTCACAATAAGCTCTCAGATGAACTTTAGGATCATCCGTTCCGTCAAACATTTCGAACTTGGGAGGTTTGTAACCCTCCAGCAGCTCCACATCTGGTTGTATGCATAAATCCTCATAGTTCAGACCTTCTATCCCTTTACCTCCTTCAACACCCTGAACGCGACTTGTCAACTTCTTGAGTTCCTCGACCATGTTCTTGATGAGCAGGTCCTTCTCAGTGGATTCTGGTGTATAAGAAATTGGTTGAGTGGAGTGAGGTAGTGTTTCCACGTATATGGGGTTGTTTTGGTAGGTGCCAGGGATTTGGGTGTAGTGGTGATCGTTGGTGGAGTTTTGAGGATCGGGAATAGGGTGAGGTGTGTTCTGAGGAGTGTTATAGGTAGTGGTCTGTGGGTACTGGGTTGGTTGCTGTTGGTGTTGTGGAGGAGTGGGTACAGGTAGAGAATTAGGACTTTGAGGTGGTGCGGCGTATTGATGGGGTGCAAGAGGATTTTGTGGACGTCGGTTTGGCGCATTTTGAGGAGGTGGAGGGTTTTTAACATTTTTTCGGTTAACGTCTGGGAAATTCAAAGTGAGGGAGAGGTTTGCCATGTTGCGGTGTTCTCCTTGTAACTCCAGTATTTTCTGCTCCAATCGTAGGACCAAATCGTTCTGGGCCGGAGTACTCCGACCGTCTAAAGTTTTAATATTCTCAGCATTTTCTTTTCGTATTCCACTCAAGTCGTCCATCTTAGCTTTTCCTCTGCTTTTCGGATTACTTGGAGGAGGAGGAGGTGGAGGGCCTCTAGATCTGGTGTGATATGCTGACGATGCCAGTATGTGCGAACCAACCTTAGGGGATGGGAATAATAAAAATAAAGAAAAACAAAAGGTAAACAAGTTAGTAAGGATTCTGAAAGGTGTCTGTAGTATTTAAACACATATTGTGGGAATGTAAATTCGCGTCCTAACTTGGGAGCCTCGTTGTGCCCGAGGTAGGCCTAGCGACAAATAGATTTGGAGAATTTCAGTGCCAATGATTGCCTCATTTCATTAATGCAAAAATAGATGAATCTAAAACGACACTAAATAAGATAAGTCACTTAATGACACTTGGCCTTATTACCTTTGATAAAGCAAATAAACCTAATCTACTTGGTCCCAGAAGGACCTTCTCCAGGCTGGATGCTCTTGTCGATCAAATTCCCCAGTTCGCGCAGGTTCAACAGTAGGTATGCTCTTGCTAAATTTCCTCCTTCATTTCCTTCGGTGTTCTGGAAATCGGTGACTCTTTTCCTCATCTTTCCTTCCAATTCCATCAGATTGTACTCCAGATATTCCAACCTTTCGCTTAATTTGATAGCCCTCTCCATCCATTCATTAATTAGTTCCATATCGGTCTTGTGTCGCTCCATGTGCTCGGCCTCGGACTCGTGAACTCTTTTGCATAGTTTGCTGTACTTCACTTGGGCCTCGACAACTTCATCTATGACTCTATTTCCTGGACTAACCCTTGGCTCAAATATTCCTGCTATGTTATCCTCTAACCATGAGGGGTAAAAGTACACATGACCAGCATGATATTGATACGGCTCGATGGTATCCTTTTCCACAATAATTTTCAAATGCCACATATGCTGAGCTTCACATTTGTATGGGACGTCGTCATCCTGAAAGTCTGCCCTGTAGTGACTCATTTTAGCAGCTCGCGGTATAACTTGATTTCTGCCTGCCTGTCTCATAGCCCTTATGGGAGGATAAGGGTATATGCCCCTCAACGCGATCAGTACCAAGTGTGGAACATCCCTAGATCTGATAATGAACTCGTCGGTAGGGAACCATTCGAACATCCATTGAACTTGATCCTCGGTCAAATTGCTGAAGAACTGCGCCCATGCTATAGCATCTTCTGGTTGAGCAAACCTGTCTGGGATATAGGTCATTCTCTTAGGATGATGGAAAGCTATGTGATTGTTCCACGGCCTTCGCGGAAGCTCTTGACGGTATTGACCTTTTTGGAGATGCTCTAATAGCCAAACTTGTAATAGCAGATTACAACCTTCGAAGTATTTGTACCCCTTTTGACAGCGCTCTAAGGCCCGGTATATGTGTGCTATGATCATTGGGACAATGGTATATGTTTGCCCCTTGATCCCATCCATCATGGTTTTGGCTAGCATGGCCAGTCTGGTGTGGATTCTATCCCCTTGGATCGAGAACACTAACATGCCCAAGAAACAGACGATGAACACAAAAACCCTGCGGTGAATCCAACCTAAGGAATGATGGAGAATTCGTCATAAAGAATACGATAAACTCTGCTGTAACCGTATCGTTCATAGAGGAAGTCGAAGGGTATGTTGGAATTCATCAGGCACTCCAAGTCATCATTCTTCTTTAATCCCATCATCTTCAGAAACCCCCTAGTAGAGCGGTTTTCCGGCACCAATAAATCAAGACTGTCCCAAGGCAGCCCAGCGAATCCCCCTATTTCTTCCAAGAGAGGGGTCATTTCTATGTTTCCAAAGCGAAACACGGCTCTTTCTTTGTCCCAGAACATTGTGGCAGCTTCGATTAACATGTTGTTCGGTTGGAGGTCCAATAAAGAAGGCAAATTTCCCAAGACCCTTTTCACATGATTTTTATCACTTGATGGAAGATCCTCCCACCAATCTAGCAACAATGGTGGTATGTTACGGACCATGCCGAACCTGGGGACTTCGTGCCTCATTTTCTGCAAAACAAATATTGTTAGGCCCTTTCCCCCTCCAGATCTGACTATTTATACAACAATGATTAGCATATTAGCACTTATTTCTCCAAAATTAATGCGCACAATCATGGTAGCGTCCGTTGAGGTTATGGAAAACCCGATGGACTTTTGGACCAGGCTTGTCTTAAAAAGGTTATTATATGGACAACATATTAACCCGACTAGGTTTGACCATGATGCATGTACAATTAATAAGAGTAAGGTTTCTATAGAGGTCTAGACTAGTACCCTCAAGTGGACAACTCGAGGGGGAAAGGCACGGAACCGTCGACTGCACCGCTGATCGACTAGTTTTACCGCAAATACGCCTTTCCGAATTTGAAGGGTGATATATAGGAAGGGCGAAAACACTCATCAAGCGTTGCTATAGGATTGATTAGGCACGAGTGGAATATGATTTTGAGCATGATTTATGAAACAATAAATAGCATGTTGTCACGCATTTGCACGTTAAAAGAATGATAAATGCAGTATTTAATAATTGAAAGACGTTTTAAGAAAGAAAACAAGGAGACAAGTCAGGTTCTGTAATAAAGGAAATCATAAATGCTTAAAAATATGCAATTAGATCCAAATAAGGGGGAAAGGGGAAAGGGTGCACATGTATTAACAGTATAAGCATGCTTTAGACTAATTCACAAAGAGCAAGTTTGTTATGGTAAGAGCCTAAAAATATCCCCAGCAGAGTCGCCATGCTGTCGCGCCCCCTTTTTCCTCACGGAGTCTGGGTTTCGACACTTTGGGACAACTCCTTTCCTTTTAGGAATTGGGTATGAGATTTGAAGAGTCGCCACCTAACGGATTAAGGTGCGTTAGGGCACCTAGAACAGATAACTCGTGTACTTGTTTACATTACCAGAGATTGGGTAAGGGCTCGAAATTACCTTGAGGGGAAGGTGTTAGGCACCCCTCAAGGTCCACAACGATGGGTACCGGCCAAACTCAATTTAAGCGAATTAGTCTTATAAGCAGATAAACAAACAGATATTACTTTAAAAAAAAGGAGTAAAAGGGTCCTAGTTTCTTTAGCCTATAGGATCACTTCTGTGCAATACTTGTAATCGTCCCTAAATTGGGGTGCTACACATAGCATTAGCGCACAGGTCATCATATCCTTTACTACCCGATTACCCTCCCCTTAATTATTACCTAAGTGTTCTAACAGCATCGAATACGTATCCTATGCGTGCGCTACCCGTCCCTTGCCTGTGGCCCTGGAGGTGTTTAGGACCTCTATTCAAGGTGGTTCTAGACTCACCTATGTTGATTAAAAGGAGAAAACTAAGCGACAAACAAAAGTCAAATAGGACTATCACATAAAGATGCAATTAAAGGGGGCTCATATTTACCTCCACAAATAGACAAATAAGTGCACGCCATTCAAACCAGCAGTTTTTTTTAATAATTTTAGGAGTCCTATAGGTAAGATATCTAAATGAGTACAAACATAATATACAACAGTTTTATTTAGGCGAGGCAGTGAGTACCTATCAGTTTGCCTACTGATTTTTATTACTTCCCGAATCTGAGCACATTTCAAGCAACAGGAAAATCACAATTTTAAACCCAAGATTTAATTATCCTACAGGCTTGCCTAAGTGATAACTGGCAGAATCCTATAGACATGGCATCTAAACGTTAGTCAGACCATAATTTTATAAACCAGTGATTGATTCTTAACGGGCGGATTTTATCTTTTAGACCCTATAGGCATGCTTTCTAGGTACTGGAACTGATTACAGGCGTTATTTCACGGCATAGAAACTGATTTCATACACGTTCCCTATAGGCATGATATCTAAGTGCCGAAACTGATCACAAGCGTTATTTCATGACACAGAAAACTGAATTTAGACACTTTATCTATAGACATGATGTCTAGTGTTGAAGCTGATTTTAAACATGATTTCTTATGGGCAGGATATCTAAGTTGAGCAGAATGTTATACTAGTTGAANCAGAATTAATAAACGTCCTATAACAAGATTTCTAGGATGCAAAGTATGAAAATTCAGGATTTTAAAGAATGAGATAAGTTCTATAGGCATGGTTTCTAATGCATATAACTAAACAATCATCACAGCAACCTATAGGCATGATTTCTAATGCATATAAATGATCACAACAACCCTATAGGCATGATTTCTAACCGATCCCAACAAAGATATATAATAATCCCTCCCAGCTTTACTAATAACCCCAATATCTATTTTTTACAAAGATTATTATTACAGACCAATATGAATAAATTACAGAATGAAAGAACCATTATACTATAGGGAGCCTTCATAGGCCCAATATCAACCTGGGAACCACGCCTTCAAATATAGCATCTCTGAGCATAGTGGTAGCCCATCCATAACACATAAAACTGGTTCCTGGTGTGTTAAAGTTCCCAAGGGCCTCAGGGACCCTGGGCAATGCTCACACCAGAATCAGATGTTCAACAAAATTTAAAGTATTGGAGAACCAGCCCCAATGTGTCAGAGTTCAGAGGAGTCTCATGGACCCTAAGCACTGCTCACACTAGGGGTGGAAGGACCCTAGATAGCTAAGAGTAAGAGTTGAAAATAGTATATAAAAGTAGGAAGTAGTTTTAGAAAAAAAAGTTTGGATTTTTAGAAATGAATAAAAACATGTTGCAAACAGAACAGGACCAGGTTTGAGCAGAGTGAGTTAGATTTAGTGACCAGTAGTGCAGCAAAGACAGGAACACCGGAATCA
>NC_031990.1:65786152-65909328 GCF_001879085.1 Nicotiana attenuata | reverse complement strand
TCAAAATGGCTAAATCAGACAGTCAATTCAAAAAAAGATAGTGATAATCTAAAAACACATTATTCTTGAAAGAAGCATATAGGAACCATGAGTTGCTAAGGCAGACTATCAGCACATAAAACAAGACAGGAATCGGGGCATGCTAGTGGGGAAATAAGCAAATAAGTGTCATGGATCAAATAGGAACATGCTATCATATAGAACAGGACAAGACTTAAGTCATGCTGGTTAGGAGAAATATAGGGAAGAACAGAAGCATGTTGGACTACTAACCACACATCCACGTGGGGCAAATAGGTAACAAAACTAAAGCATACTGGTTAAAATAAACAAGAAGCATATAATAAACATGCACATGTTGAAGTTCAGAGTGAACTAATCATATATGTCATAGAGAATAGGAACTGAAGCATAGTAGTTGAGAAGGAGATGGCTAGGAAGCAAATATCAAAGCAGAAGTATACTGAGACACATAGCACATGGAAGAGATTATGATAACAGAAACAGGGGCATACCAGTTAAGAGATAGCAAATAGGAAGGTGAAGGCAAACTGAGTCCAATAGTCTAGGCTTGGCTTTCAGCTGGCTAGACAGTGCAACAAACACAAGTAACAGAAAGAATTACAATGGAGAGCGTGTGTGAATAAGAGTTTCTGTGTGTGTTTCTGTATCTTTCTGAGTGTGTTCGTGTATTTGAAAGAAATCAGAATGGGTTTATATAGCACTTAGCAGAGTAAAGCAAATAAGGCAAAGAATGATTCGGAGTTCACAAATAAGGTATACAAATAAAATTAATTAGTTAATTGGGGCTAAACTAAATCAAATAACTCAACAGAATCCGGGAAAGACCCCTTAAAATAGGGAAAATCAATTATCAACCCAGATTAGAGGTTGAACAAGGCAATAAAATCAATCAAAGACCATCTAGGAGTCGGCTAAAGCAATCAAATCCCATAAATTTGGTTAATAAACTAATTAAGGCAAGTAGTACCAATTAGGGGTCACAAATAAGGAAAATAGGTAGAGAATCACAGAGAAGTATCAATCATGGCAGAAAAATATATAATTTGAACCCTAATAAGTTCAGTCAATCTCTTCTAATTGACAGAGATGAAAATAACGGGCAAATACCAGAACAACTAATGAAATAATTAGAAACCCTAGGGTTTAGAACATACACTGTCAAGCAAACAAAGAGTAACGAAATCAAACACTCAAACTTCTTCAGAAAAGTTTTGCAGAAACGAAAAAGAAATGAAACCCTAGTTTTAGAGAAAACATTAAAATCGGTTAATAGTAAGGATGAAACAGAAGGTTTTGGAGAAAAATACCAGGTAAACTTAAAATCATTTCAGATCTACAAGGATATGAACAGACCAGGTAGAAAGAGATGAAGGTATTTGAAAAATGGAACGAGGCGAGGAAAAATCCAGTTAAGAACCGGAGTTTCAAGCCATAAACATAAAGATACAATACTCACAAACGTAGCGATGAACACGAAGCAGGTTCATCGGAAAAAAATAAAGAGTCTAGGTTGACTCTGAGTTGAATCTCTTTGAGATTCCTTCAAAACACAAAAAAATCGAACAACCAGTAGAGGTAGGAGGTCGGATAAGGCGGTAAATCACCAAATGATTCCATATCCGGTTGGGAATCAAAGGGATTTGGGAGGAATTTTGAGAGACGACGCTCTAGGGTTTGAGAGCGTCTGAGAGAGAAGAGAGGAGGAGAGGATTCAGAGGCGGCGTAATTGGAGAAGTGAGTAGGGTTTTGGGCGTTAGGGTAATTAAAAAAGGAAAGAGAGTCTTGGACCGTTGATCTTTTGAGATCAACGGCCAGGATTGATTCCGGACTAGGGCGGGTTATTTGGAGGTTGGGTCATGGGTTACATTTAAGTGGGCTAGGGTAGATTAGGTTATGATTTTAATTGGGCTGGGGGGTAAAAATTTGGGCTAGGTCCGAAATTAAAACAAAATTAAAAGAGGCTATTTGTTAAATACCCAATTAATTTAATGAAATAATTTTATAAAGTAATTTATAAATGATAAAAATATCATTTGTGCATGAAAATAATTTAAAGTAATAAATTAGTATTATAAAAATATAAAAGGTTATTTTCTTGTGGAATAAGGCATTTATGCACACATGGGGCCATTATTGCAAAGTTATTGCAATTATAACCCTAACATGTACATATGACTATTCATAAAAGAATTAAAGCTTAGTATAAATGTAAATGATAAAATTAAGCAATAAAATTATCATAAAACCGTTGGTGATGCAATTAGTAATTATTTATATAATAAAATGCTAGAACAAATTAATTAAAATCCTTTTAAAAATACATAAAAATTATGGAAAAAAACTGGTTGATGCTCATGCACTATTTTTGAGAGTATATATGCATTTTAAAATATATGAGGGAAAAATTGGGTATCAACAGTCCCGAGGACTGTCGTCCAATTATCGAGGTCAGTGGTTGAAGAGGGTCATGCCGAGATAAATTCTACTAGTCTGACTTGGGATTGGAGGAATAAGTATATCGATTATTTGAAAAGTGGGAAACTCCCATCCGACCATAAGGAATCGAGGGCCCTACGAACCAAAGGTTCGCATTAGATGAAGATCGAACATTGTACAGGAGAACGTTCGATGGACCGTTAGCGCATTGTTTAGGGCCGGGGGACACAGATTATGTTCTACAAGAAATCCACGAAGGTACTTGTGGGAATCACTCCGCGCCGAGTCTTTGATTTGCAAAATTATTAGAGCAGGTTATTACTAGGATAGCATGGAAAAAGATACTAAGGAGTTTGTCAAAAAATGTGATCAATGCCAACGGTTTGCACCAATGACCCGTCAGCCCGGAGAACAACTCCACTCGGTCCTATCCCCGTGGCATTTCATAAATGGGGAATGGACATATTCGGCCCTCTACCAACGGCCCCGGGTAAAGCTAAATTTTTTTTATGACTGTTTATTTTTCTAAATGGGTGGAAGCACAAGCCTTCGAGAAGGTCAGAGAAAAAGAAGTTATTAACTTCATCTGGGACCACATCATATGCCGGTACGGGATACCTGCCGAGATTGTATGTGACAATGGAAAGCAATTCGTCGGCAGCAAGGTAACGGGGTTCCTCGAAGCACATAAAATAAAAAGGATCTTATCAACACCATACCACCCAACTGGGAATGGATAGGCCGAGTCAACGAACAAAACTGTCATCCAAAACCTAAAAAAAAGATTGGTTGATGGAAAGGGAAAATGGAGAGAAGTTCTAGCCGAAGTCCTTTGGGCATATCGAACAACATCAAATTCTAGCACGGGGGATACTCCGTTTTCTTTAGTATATGGCTCCGAGGCCCTTATCCCTGTCGAGGTCGGAGAACCTAGCGCCAGGTTTCAACATGCATTGGAGGAATCAAATCACGAGGCTATGAATACTAGCCTTGAGCTATTAGGTGAAAAACGAGAGGCAGCACTTGTTCGGATGGTCGTGCAGAAGCAAAGAATCGAGAGGTACTACAATAGAAGTACCAACCTTCGACACTTTGAAATCGGGGACTTAGTTCTATGTAAAGTTACCCTCAATACTCGAGACTCGAATGAAGGGAAACTAGCCCAAATTGGGAAGGACCGTTCTGAGTCCTTGGAGTTGTCGGTAAAGGATCTTAAAACTTAGCACTATGGAAGGTGAACAACTGCTAAACAATTGGCACGTATCGCTACTCATATGATACTATTGCTAACGTATGACTTTCTCCTTTTTTCCCATTTGAATTTGAAACTAATCCGTTGCAGGTGTTCGATCGAAGATATCGAAGACACCTTTCTACACGAAGGCCTTAGGTTTTAAAGCACATGTTGCACTTTTTTTCCCTTAGATCGGATTTTGTCCCCAAATGGGTTTTACCGGCAAGGTTTTTAACGAGGCAACAACTATGTGCTACCTAAGGGGAACTCAGTATCAAAGGCTTCTTTTCAATCAACCTCGAATACTGGGGGGCATCATCCTCAGAGGTTATATTTTTGAGGAAAATACTTCACACCAAGAGGGCCTCGATAGGAGAACTTTGTAATGGGCCAAACGGTCAGATGAACCGTGTCCATGTAGAACAGTCGAGCCCTAACGGCAAAACATGTATGCATGTATCAATTATTCAAAGAAGCGTTCTTTCTATATCAAAACACTATGTGTCTCAAAGAAGTCTATTATTATACGAGCCTCATACTTATAATTCTATGGGAATCGGCTCAAGAGCCAGAACGCAAATGCACCCCGAATACTCCGGGACTGTCATCGATAGTCAACACATCCGAGTCATCGAAAACTCGAACTCATAAGACCTTAAAGAGGCATCCCCTCGATATAAAGGCCAGGGCCAACATACTTGGGGACTAACGTTTCGAACAAGTTCGAAAGGTTATCGGATAACAAGTCCAAGAGACATACCCGAAGGCGAAAACCATATTAAAGGCTACGACCATAATAAAAGCTACGGTCATATAAAATAGCTACGAGCGAAATAATGCGGCTTGGAGACGTCCAACTTCCGCCATAAAATTAAAGGCCTTCAAACACTTAAAAAATCGGCTAAATCAGGCTACCCTCGGCAAAAGCAAATGATAAAGGGCTTCGATAAAATCATCCCTCGAATAATTTAAAAGGCCTCGATAACATCAGACTTCGAAAAAACCTCAAGAGGTATGCGATCATCGTTACACAAACGAATTACAAATGAGGTTCCAATCGATCGAACCTTCAAAAAATCCAACGGGTACAAAAACACATGCTAAGGCATAGGAAAATTTTCACTAAGTCTTTTAGTCGAAAAGAGGAAAAATTATAGCCGCTTTAGAGGCCGAATTGGCCAAACTTAAAGAGCCTAAGGGCCAACCTAAAGAGCCTAAGGGCCAACTTAAAAGAGCCTAAGGGCCAATATAAAAGAGCCTAAGGGCCGAATTATGAGGAGTTCGAGACCTTACTCTCACTCAACTCGGACTCAAGAGTCCCATCATTCCGAGCTCGCGTCAAATCGACTTAAGCTTATCTCGAGGATTAACAAAAACCTTAAGAGGTATTCTATTATAAATATCGCCCATTGATCAATAAAAAACCTAAGGGTTTGTTATATTCTAAGTTCAAGCCAATATTCGGACTGGTCATTAGAGTTATAGCATTAATGTTTTTTCAAATAAAGACGAAACGAAATTCAACTCAAATCGAAGATGAAGCAAAGAGGTTCTTTATATTTATAAGAGATGTTTACAAAAGATATTTACAATACCCATGAGGGGCCCTTGCACAAAAACATAAAAAAAGAGAGGCCAAGAACCTAATCTACTTTGGGGGCCACATCTCCGAGAACCACATCTTCGGGAGCTGCATCCTCGAGAGCCGCATCTTCGGGAACCTCCTCCTCGGGGACTCCATCTTCATCTTCCCCGCCCTCGGAATCGCTAACAACATCTTCATCATCAGAAAAAATAAGAAACCTGGCATAGATTTCCAACGCCTTTGCTTGGGCTATTTCTTCAGTGAGGTCGAATCCTCGGGCGTGGATTTCTTCGAAAGTCTCCCTCCGGGCTTGGCACAGCCAAATCATTACTCCATTTTTCCCGGTTGGAGGCCTCCCTTAGCTCCGCTTGAACGACCTCGGCATCCCTTAAGTATACGACGATAGTCTTATCAGCCGTAGCCTTCGTCTTCTCAACTTTAGCCTTGGCCTGTGCAACTTCGGCCCCGGCCTCAACAAGCTTTGCCTCTAGCTCCTCAATTTTCTTAGACTGGGCCAGTCTCTTCACTTTAATGCCCCGGAGTTGAGTTTCAGTCGAGGCCAATTGGGCTAGAGCAGTTTCTTTATCTGCAACAAACTAATCCATGCTCTCTTTCCATCAGCGGCAGTCAGCCTTAACCTGATCAACCTCGCCCCGGAGCTGCCCAATCATCTCCAACTTTTGTTGCAGCTGAGATATCGAAGTGTTAGCCTCCACAGTAGGATCAATAAGACCATACTTTGTTAAAATCACAGTTACTTTCTCATCTAGCTCGACCTCGTTTTTCCGAGCTTTGGCCAAGTTAGCTCGAAGGTCCTTGAGCTCCTTCTCCTTTTGGCTACAGAGGAGCCTTAGGGCCTTCTCTTCACCCGAATCCTTCCTGAGCTCGGCCTCATATTGGCTCAGCTCAGCCCTGAACTTGTTGATGGCCTACACACGAAACGAAGACATGTCAGTCAAAAGAAGAGGAGGAAAAAGAAAATTACAACAATAAAAGTTAGTGTTTACCTGAGAGAAGAGACGTTGAGCCTCTTCGAAGAGGGTAGATGCATTATTAAGGTCAATAACATCATCAACCCTGATGAAGCAATCCCGAAAACGATCTTCTTCGAGAACTTTGCTCGGGTCGGGCATTCGCAGAGCCCGAGCATCCTTTATTGCCTCCTCGGAGTAAGATGGCAGAGAAGGTGAGTGACCCATTATCACAGCCCCGAGATCCTCACTCGGGGCGCTCTGATTAGCTTCGACCCTCTCAGCACTTTTCCCCTCCGGCGTACTTGTCGAAGGAGGGGGAATGATCTCAATCTCGGGGGACTCGAGGGCTTTGCCCGAGTCTTTCTTCGGAGTTCCTTCACCAAAAGGCAGGGTCTCAGGTTCGGGGGACTTGGCGGCCTCGACTGGTTTCCTAGTTTGGGGCACCAGCGTGGACTCTTTGCCTTTGTTCTCTTCATCTTCCAGATGTTGGATGGCTGAATCCAAGTCCACATGGATAAGTTTACTCCTTGGCTTTCGAGTAGGGGCCCCCACATCCTGGGGATCTTCGGGTTTCAAAACCCTGTTTCTCTTGTGGTCTTTCCTTGATTTCGGAGTCAGGGACTCGGTCTTTTTCCCAGGTGGAGCTGGCCTCATTTAGGAGACATCTCTAATGACTGCACAAATAAACATGAATGAGATGGAATCACCAATAAAAGAAAAGTATCAAAACCTAAGAAGAAAACGTACCATGATGTTTGGCCTTCCATTTGCCCCTCGATAAATTGTGCCATTTGCGCTCATCATACGAAGAGGTCACAACTAACTTTCAAACCCAGTCCTCGAGGTCAGGGATATCATGAGGCATCCAAGCGACATCTGCAGAAAAGGTAAAGGCATTACGAAACACGAAGCGAAATATGAATAGATATTTGAAAAGGGGCTTCACTTACGATTAAAGTTCCATCTCTCCGGGATTGGCATTTCCCCTAGGGATGACATCTGAGGTCCTCACTCTAATAAACCGGCTCATCCAGCCTCGATCTTTATCCTCATCGTTACTAGCAATGAAGGCTTTCTTCGATCGACGTTGAAGTTTGATGAGCCCTCAAAACAGCCGAGGCCGATACAGCTGAATGAGATGGTTGAGGGTAAACTCCAATCCCTCAGCCTTGCTGGAGAAATAGCGCAGCATAATCACGATACGCCAAAAGAAGGGATGGATCTGGCCGAGGGTAACCTCGTACCTTTTGCAGAAATCGATCACTACCGGATCGAGGGGACCTAGTGTGAAGGGGTACGTGCAAACACTTAAGAACCCTCCACGTGGGTAGTAATGCTTTCCTCGGGGTTTGGGATCTGTACCCCGACCTCGTCACCCCAGCCACAGTCCTTCTTCATGGCCTTTAGGTACTTCTTCAATATCGAGCTGATATATCAAGATACATGTTCGCATCTGCCTAGGATATTGGGGGGGTTTTCAATATTGAAATCCTTCTTTATCACACAAGGACGGGGAGTGATTTCTTGAAGAGCCGGCGGCACCACTGGTTTGCCGACCGGGAAGAAGAAGAAGATGGTGCCTTCTCCTTTTGGGGGACTGTTTTGGAAGTTTTGGCCATAGTTTTAAGCTAAGAAATGTAGATGGTGGCGGAGCATGGTATTTTCTAGGAGTTTGGAATTTTTCGGCACTTAAAAGAGCGGTGGAAGCGGATGATGAGAGAAAGAGATGAAGATGAAAGGTGATCAGAGAAAAAGTGATGAACGAGTAATGTTTTAAATTCAAAGAAGGAACCGCGTATTTATAAGATGAGCGGCGACGGTTCGGCGGTGCTAGTGGCCGACCATTACTGGCATCATTTAATATTTTGGGAATGCGAATCGATGGGATGTTTCGGTCACTTCGAGCGCCTACGTTAGGGGAATGACGCCAATGTCAGAGACTCCGGAAGATCGAGGTTCAAATCGTTTCTTACCATCTTATTCTAAACAATGCGAGGACTATCTGTATACGGTCAAAATCAGGTGTGCCCGATTTTCCGGGGTTGAGGGGTCGCCCTGAGCTCGGGCTTAGCTAAGGTCGAGTTAGAGCTTGATAGATTAGACTCGAGTTCGAAGACAGAGTTCAATGCCCGAGGATCTAAGTATGATGAATATCGAAGCCGAGTATGCTCAACCACGGGATAATGTCGTTCCGGATTTATAACAGAATGGGCAAGATTCCCGCCACGTCCCTAAGATCATGTCATAAATCCCGGAATAAATTTGTACGAATCCGTACTAGGCGGTTAGACAGCTGTCCCAATAAGATTATTTACTATAAATGGAAATGTACCTTATTTAGGGTTCCCCTATTATATAAAGGGGACCCCATTCATTTGTAAACATCATCTAATCATTGTCAAAGAATATATTCTCTACTTTTCGCTCATTGTTTTTCAGAATTGTCCTTTAACTTTATTGTTCTTGCTTTATTGTTCTTGATTCATCTCGAGGTCACTGAGCTCGAGGTCGATATTGCTTAAGTAACACTGGTTTGATTCACTTATTTCTTTCATTTATAATTTATACTTCTTGATTATTAATTGGTATTGAACTAACTCACATATCTTTAAAACCACAAATCAAATTTAATTGTTACTCGTATTTTTGAGGTAAACACAAGGGAGATCTTAATTTTGTTAAGGTGCAAGAATACCTTTCTTCACACACTTAGAACAGAGGACGTACAGTCCATCACACATCTTACCAATCATCAGAGGCCTCTTCAGTGAATGGGCCTGCAGTAGACATGAAGTGTCAGAGAAGGATGCAATGAATTTAAGATGTATTGCTAAGGAACTGATAGACACTAGATTGAATTTAAAGGATGGAACAAACAAGACTTTGTAAAGAACAATTTTAGGTGTCAGGGGCACATCTCCAATTTCAGTTACTTTAACTTTGTAATCATTTGGAAGTTTAACTAGCAGATGATATGGTAAGCTTATAATATTTTGTAAGTGAGTTTTGTTAAAAGTTAATGTGATGCCCCAAAATCTAATATCCATAAGTCAGCTTTTGCACTAAAATATTTGCCTGATGGATTATCAAAGTCAATTGAAGAGGTGCAAGCAATCATACTTGCAAAATTTACGGAAGCTCGACAAGAAATATTTGCACTGGCTGAGTTTTCTGCAGTACTGCCAATCTGAAACAATCTGTCCATACTACTCCTTTGAAAGACTCATGCTTGATTTTCTCCTTGGTGTTCCACCTCCTCTCCTCTATTTGTCTTTGCAACTGCATTTGCCGTGATGTTCTTCCCTTTGTTGAACCTTGCATTGTTGTTGTATCCTTGAGAACTTTATTTGTATTGTTGTGATCCTTGATTAAAACCCTAGGGGTATCCATGTAGCTTATAACACTTGTCTTTAATGTGACCTGGTCGTTTTCCATGGTCACAAAAAGGTCGGGGTCTGTTGTTTGTAATCTGATTTCCAGTCGAGTAGTTTGTCTTAAAGGTTCTTCCTCCTAGATTAGCATTCAATGCAGTGGAATCACCATTTAGCTGATTTCTTGGCCTGAATTCCCTCTGCTTTTCCTCCTGTATCAATAGAGCAAATGCCAGTGCCATAGATGGCAAAAGGATTCATCATGAGTATGCTTTCTCAAACAACTGTATAGACTTCATTAAGTCATATTAGAAATTGTATCAATCTTCTATCTTGTTCTACCTTATGCATACTTTCTTTTGCCCCACAAGTATACACACAACTACAATGAGTTTTGATACTCAGAGTATTCAATTCTTCCTAGAGCTTTTTTATTTTTGTGTAGTAGCCTGTGATGTAAGCACTCCTTGACTCAAATCATTGATTTCTTTTTGGATTTGGTAAAGCTTAGCTCCATTCGTCTGATCATATCGATCCTCTAATTCCTTCCACAGCTCAACAGAATCATTCACATACTCAGCACAATTAGCAATGTCCTTTGCCAGAGAATTTAGGATCCATGAGGTGACCATATCATCACATCTCTCCCACTAACAAAAATGTGGAGATGTTGCATCGGGTCTCTTACTATCCTCGTTAATAAAACCTAATTTGTTTTTCACCGAAAGAGATCTCAATACACTTATTCTCTAGGAATAATATCCAATTCCACCAAATGGAACATGTACCAGTTTGGAACCAAGAGTGTCAGAAGGATGTACGTAAAAAAGGCTAGTTGCATCGATTACCGTCTATGTTGTTGCCGTTGTTGTCGTATCTTCAGTCTGCTCTACAATCGCTATCAAAACTATTCAAAATCAGTTATATTTATTTTCGTGTAGCTGAAATGTAGCTTAATTTCTTCTTTTCTTTGACGAATCGTCATTGCACGCGTCCGATCGAGATTTTCCCCAAATTGCCGACTGACAAAGAACCCTAGGTTACTCAGTGATTAGAATCAACATAAAATCAAAGAAGGACGTGGTCGATGAGAGAACCTCCACTCTGATACCATGTCAAGATTATATATGTAGACTAAGCTCTGTATGTCCTCCAATGGAGGATTCAAGAGCTTCTAGAAGATGGAGTTTGTAGAGAGAGAAATGAGAGCTGTAGAGAGTCTCTCACTTTGTGAAATGAA
Organism: Nicotiana attenuata; assembly: GCF_001879085.1. Lineage (NCBI taxonomy): Eukaryota > Viridiplantae > Streptophyta > Magnoliopsida > Solanales > Solanaceae > Nicotiana > Nicotiana attenuata. The sequence continues at coordinate 65,898,464 of NC_031990.1, read as the reverse complement.
ACTCTTAGGTTTGTATTGAGTACTGTTCAATTATATACAAGTGTACATCTAGGATACAGCTGGAAAGAGAATAAGAAAATAAAACCTCCACTAACTAATCTGCTAACAACTAACAAACTATACTAACTAACACTGACTAATAGTCTAGTGTGCTGACTCAGCGTAATTACAATATAAATATAGACTTAATAAAAATTATAATAAAATTATGAACTAAACTATAAACATATGAACGTCCTAACTTTCTCAAGATAGGGGTACTATTTCTTTAGCTCATTGTACTATTATTTGTCGCGTCAACGTATCATTAATGATTATAATTTTAGAGCATCTTTGTTCTTCTAGTAGAAACATCATAGCTTCTACTTCTTGGAAATACAACTGTTTTCACCACAACATCTTCATCAAAATCAAAAGGTTTATCTTCATCGATTCTCTCAATCGCAACAGATCGACTCCTAGGGATCACATTCGCCCCGTATTTACTAGAAGATTGTCTCCTTAGAACCTCTCTTGTGGAAGCAATCCTCATTAGCTCCTTAAAATCTTTAACCTCATTTGATAAAGAGGAATTAACACTAAAACTCTTGTGCAAAGTTAAAATTTGTAGAGGAGCTGGACAAGCCATCACACTGCCATAACCAACCATACAAGAACAATCCGTTAGGCTACAAATGTAAAAATCCCTTGGTTTAATCAGAAATTTAATGGGCGCCTAAATGCACTTCTTGATTAATCCACTTTCTTTGTTAGCTTTTGTGCTCATGATTTTCCCCTTGAGAAGGAAAATAAATTTGTTTGATTGCTAGTACTTATTTAAGGTAATAAGAACTAGAGATCCAGAGTGAAAATAGAGAAATCTAAGACTTAATGATTGAAGTACTATATATGTTCCTAGAGTTTATATATATTGATAGTTGGAACTAATTTAGAACAGATTAATTAGCAGAAAAGGTTGATGGAGAAATGCATATAAAAAGGATTTGAAAGGGACTGCATTGACTCAGAATTGATGAGGAAGTATGAATGTTTGATTTAGTAGAAAAATAAAAGAAACTAGAGAAAAAACCAAAGAGAAAATAGATGCTAATTCATTGCTTTGAATTAAGTAGAAGAGTGAATCACTATATTTATAGGTAATTAAAGGGCCTAAAAATAAGGGGGGGGGGGGGGAGGGAATGCTATTTTATATTTAGATCCTAAAATAAAAGAAAAGTAAATATTGTGAATTATTATAAAATACTTCTAAAGTGAAAGGTAATAAATATTCTACCATTAATGTAGATTCTAAACTAGAAGAAAAGAATTATATTATAGAATAACTATAAATGTATATTTTAACATGATTTGGGGTGCTTAGAGCACTAAAGGCTTAATGTAGTACAGTAGTAAAAGTTTTTGTGGTATTAAAATAAAAAGAAAAAAACAAAAGCATTTGTGGGAGAGTGTAATGACCACAGCCTTTCACTAATATCGCGAAAGGAGACTGATACCATGGAAGAATGTGTGGGCATTATCAAAATACTAAGCTCAATTTTATGTAAACGGAAAAAGGATCTAATTTATATACACTATATATACAGTAAATAATGTTCATATTATGTGAGTTTTAATCTTTTGTAGAAGATGTACTTACGTGATATTTAGGTTACAATTTCACTTATTATGAACTATTATTATGATTATTTTTTCAGATGCCTAGTAGCGTATAACAATTCAATGTTAAACTAAAAAAAAGAACAGCAACGAGTATTTTTATTTTTATAAAGACTAGACCGAGGTGCAATTGTAGCTAACGGAGGGACTAAAGTGTAAATAAGAAAAGATGGTTAGTTAGAGTCGGTTATGTGGTGTATAAAGGGGACCATCCTCACGTGTAATAAACACTTTCAGCTCTTCTTCTCCATCTCATTTTCTGCATCTCCCATTTCTTCTTCTCTTCTTCTTCAACACTGCTTGCTTGCATGTGTGTTGTTTATGATGAATTGTGCAGAATTCATCATGGTATCAGAGAGGCGATCATAAATTCATCGGAATTAGGAAGAAATTTATAGAATCGAAGCTTGAAGGAACTCCGATCTGATCAGCTATGGCAGGAAATGAGGTCGCCTCACTAGATGTCACGACCCAAATTCCCCTCCGTTGGGTTTCGTGATGGCACCTAGTCTTAAGGACTAGGTAAGCCTAATATTTTGCGGAAAAACAAATAACAATAATTAACGTCTAACATTCTTCTGAAATGAAATTCTTATACAGATGGCATGTTCCCAAAACCCGGTAGTACAAGTCATAAGCTCTACAGAGTTTTGCTAAAACTTCTAAACACAACTGTATGGAAATAAGTACAACAGTGTAAATAGAAAATGAAGGCGACTCCGAAGCCTGCGAACGCGGCAACAAGTTTACCTTGAGTCTCCTCAGCAACGGCCCGCACAGCTACAAACGAATAATACCTGGGTCTGCATAAAAAAAATATGTAGTAGAGTAGCATGAGCACACCACAACGGTGCCCAATGAGTATCAAAACTAACCTCGGTGGAGTAGTGACGAGGAACAATCAAGACACCTACTAGTCCAATAAACTGTACAACTAAAAGCATAGGAACAACAAAGGATCTAATGACAACTTGCTGATTGACTAGAGCCACTCTTACACATATGACAAGCAAACGAGGGTGCACACCTATACTCAACAATACTAGGGGAGTTTCTTAACCGATAGGAGCATTTAACTACGTGTATACTTGTGCAAGTGTCCTAACATAGATCATACCGGTTAAAGACGTAAGGAAAAGAACAGACAGCAGGTAAGGCATTTATTCACAACTTTCCCGAGGTAGAACTCATACAGGTAACCGTACTATAACACAACATCAACAACAAGAATGCCCCCAGTCCATCACAAGTATCACAATCAATCCCTGACATAGCCCACGTTGTCTCGCCACGTGTGCAACAATAACATAATAAGTACCCGCCTTGTTTCGTCACACGTGCATCATAATGTTCTCACCTTGTCTCGCCACATGCGCAACCCATATAAACACACACACACACACACACACACATATATATCTATATCTATATATATATATATATATATCCCACCTTATCACGCCGCTGTGCAATATATCAATAGTAACAATAGCACGACAAACACTAGGTCACAATCATCTGCTATTTTTGCAACCCTTAGATGCTCCTGGACTTATCCTAATACTTCTCAAGCTCACAGGGCTCAAAAATTATGCGTTGTGGAGTAGGGCGATGAAATTGGCACTCTGGGAAAAGAGTAAACTAGGGTTTGTGGACGGAACTTGTGTGAAGAGCACGTATGGAGGCGAAATGGCAGAACAATGGGAAAAATGCAATGCAATTATTTTATCGTGGATTGGAATCACTGTATCGAGTGAGTTGATTCCAAGCATTGTCTATGCTTCAAATACGAGAAATGTCTGGAGTGATTTCCAAGAGAGGTTTGATAGATCAGATCTGACTAGAATCTATCACCTTTGGACAACCTTAGCAACATTAAGACAAGGTACTGACTCATTAACTACCTATTTCTCTAAGATATAGGATTTGTGGGATGAACTTGATGTATTGGTACCTCTGTCCGCATGTGATTGCGAGGAGGCTAGACCTTCATTTGAACATTTAAGGTCACAACGTTTGCTGCAGTTTCTTATGGGCTTAAGTGAAAGCTATAGTAACATAAGGAGTAATGTACTAGCAAAAAGACCTGTTGTGACTGTTAATGAAGCGTATGCAATAGTTACTTAGGAAGAGAGTCAAAGGTTGTTAGGTGTGGTTGATACACATAGGGAACCACTCACTATGCTAGAAGGAAAGGGTCAAGACTTTAAAGGTAAAAGGCTAGGGATCATTTGTGAGCATTGTGGGTACAAAGACCACCTTAAGGAAAAGTGTTTAAGATAATTGGCTATCCAGCTGATTTCAAAAGCAAGAGAAAAAATTAGACTGGAGGAGGAAAGGTTTATACCAACAGTGTGAATGTAAACAACGAGGAAGGTAGGGCAGCAGCTGTGCAAGTGAAGGGGAATGGACAATTCTTCATAGAAGAACATTACAAACAACTAGTCAAGTTGTTGTCAAAACCAGCAACATCAGAGTGTTCCACAAAATATGACAGGTATAATTTCCTTGCTAGCAAATGCAGGTATGTGTGATTAGGTGATAGACACAGGAGCAACTCATCATGTCACATATTGTAAAGATATTCTGAGCTGTGTGAGAAGAACTGATGATCAAGGAAGGAATGAAGTGAAATTACCTACAGGAAATAAGGCACAAATAACACACACTAGAGAAGCATCTATACTAGGGAATAAGACAGTTAAAAATGTCTTATATGTACCAGATTTTAAATTCAATCTGTTATCAGTATCAAAAATCACCAGAGATCTCAGTTGCTCAGTCACATTCTTTCCCGATTTCTGCATGTTTTAGGATCTTTACAGTGGTAGGGTGATGGGTATTGATAGAGAACATAATGGATTGTATCTGCTAAAGGAGAACATAACAGTAGCTGCAGCAGGTTTCTTTATGAACAAAGGAGCAGAAAGTGAACTCTGGAACCTGAGGTTAGGACATGCATCATTGAAGTCAATGCAACATATTCCAGAGTTAAAGAATAAGGTGGATATGCAGGTACAAGAAAATTATCATGTTTGTCCATTAGCTAGATAGTGTAGGTTAAAGTTTCCTTCAAGTAACACGAGCTCTACTAGTTCTTTTCAGCTTGTTCACCTAGATGTTTGTCCCCCCATAGAGTATCCACATATGGTAGAAATCATTACTTTGTTACCGTTGTGGATGTCTACAGTAGATATACCTGGGTATGTTTGATTCAGTCAAAGTGTGAAGTGTTAGAGTTGTAATAAAAAAACTTTCTCGCTGTGATAAAAAATCAGTTTGGTATGACTGTGAAAGTGTTGAGGTCAGATAATGATAGTGAATTCTTTAATTCTCAGTGCAATGATTTATTGACATCCCTACGAAATACACATTAGAGTAGCTGTCCATATACACCTCAACAAAATGGCATAGTGGAAAGGAAACATAGACATATCCTAGAAGTTGCAAGGGCACTGATGTTCCAAAGTTCAATGTCAATGAGATTCTGGGGTGACTATATAAGAACAACAACATATTTGATTAATAAGCTACCCACAGAAGTGCTGTAAGTAAAATGTCCATATGAAGTGTTGCATAACAAACCATCAAAGATAGAGCACTTAATGGTGTTTGGTTGTTTGTGTTTTGCAAGTAACTTGACTAGAGGTGACAAGTTTACTCCAAGAGCAAGAAAATCAGTCCTTATAGGATACTCAGAAACACAAAAGGGGTACAAGTTGTATGATTTAGATAGTAGAAGAGTGTTCATTACTAGAGATGTCTCATTCAGGGAACAAGTGTTTCCCTTCAAGGAAGGAACTTTGATCACTACATATTTCCATGTGCAGAACCTCCTGAGACAAATGACTTTCTGCCTGAACAATTGGTTCAAGGTTCTTCTAGTGAGGAACAGGCGACCACTGAAGATTCAAACTTCTCCACAGCCCATGATCAAATTGAACCTGCCCATGATCATGTCTCACCTGTACCAGTCATGGAATCAACAGCTGCAGCAGACACTCAGACAATGGAACCAATTGAGACCACAATGGATTTAGTTGATACTTTTGCTATGCACCAGTCTATAGAACAAGTTGGAGTGCAACCAGTCACAGATCCAGACACAAGCCAATCATATATGGAGCAACTAGATACTGATGAAGCTGGTGTTAGGAAATCTAGCTGGATTACAAGACCTTCCATATGGCTGAAGGACTATGTTGCACCCTCAAACACTCAGAATCATCCTCATTGTATCTCAAACACTCTGTCCTACTCTCATTTGTCAACCAATTACAAGGCATATTTGGGTGTGTTCTCTGCCACAGTTAAGCCAAAGAACTTCAAGGAAGCTTGTCAGGATAAACACTGGGTAGAAGCAATGTCACAAGAGATTAAAGCTCTTGAGGACATTGCAACATGGGAAATTGTTGGCCTAACTGCAGGAAAAAGGGCCATAGGATCCAAATGGGCGTTTAAGATAGAAGTATAAGGCTCGGTTAGCAGAAGGTTATACATAACAAGAAGGGTTGGACTATCATGAGACCTTCTTTCCTGTAGCTAAAATGGTTACTGTGTGAACAGTCATAAGCATAACAACCTCTAGAGGATGGAATCTGTTTCAAATGGATGAAATAATGCATTTTTGAAAGGGGATCTTTATGAAGATGTTTACATGGAACTACCACAGGGTTTCCATAGACAAGGGGAGTATAAGGTCTGCAAACTACTTAAATCACTATATGGTCTTAAGCAGGCTTCAAGGCAATGGAACATCAAATCGACTGAGGCCTTAGTGGAAGCAGGGTATCATTAGCGTGCTTCTGATCATTCACTCTTCACTAAGATATTTTCTTGTTATTAAGGTTTTACGATCAAAGAAAGGGATCCTGCTCACGCAAAGGAAGTATGCCCTTAAGTTGATTTCAGAAGTTGGGCTTGCAGGAGCTAAATCATTCTCCACCCCAATAGAGCTTAACCAGAACTTAACCACTATTGAATATGACAAACATGTAGGGGTAAATGGAGATGAAGAACTAGAGGACATAGGGGGATATCAGAAACTTATTGGTAAGTTGCTCTACTTGACCATCACCAGACCAGACCTCAGTTTTGCAATCCAGGTACTCAGTCAGTTCATGCAATATCCGAAACAATCTCATTGGGATGCAGCATTGCGAGTGGTGAGATATGTAAAGGCAGCACCGGGCCTTGGTATTTTTCTAGGGACAGGGCCTTTAGATACATTGTTTGCTTATTGTGATTCATACTGGGCCTCCTGTTCTAATGCCAGGAGATCTGTTATAGGGTATGTCATCAAACTGGGAGATTCTTTTGTCACGCCTCAAACCTGGGGAGGCTTGGCTGGCACCCGGTGCCGCACTGGCCCAAGCGAACCACTCTGTAACTCATTTTTTTCTTCTTCTAACTATCATGGGCCAATATGTCCACAACTTGTAATGTACAACTATAAGTGGGCAAGCGTTGTATTAATGAACCATCGTTCTTAAAACATGAATACGTATGGGCTGTCAAGGCCTCTGACATACTGTACAAAATGAACCTCTATCTACAAAGCCTCTAAGATTATTTGACATCAAATGGGATAGAGTACCGACCTACCATAAGTATGTAGAAAAACTCAAACACGATTACTTATAGACTCGGCTGCACTCCGAATGAGGTGGAGTCTCACCGATCCTTCACCGAATGCCAACCTTGTCTACTATGAGGGCTCGTCAAACTGATTATCTATACCTGCAGGCATGGATGCAATGTCCCCAACAAAAGGACGTCAGTACGAACAATGTACCGAGTAGGTAAGGCGGTACTGAAACATAACGATAAGTCAACATTAATTAAAGACATATAAGAATCAACCTGAATCTCTGAAGTGCCACCGTACATGCATACTTATATATACATAATTCTTCTCTTTGAGACTATTATCCATATCCCATGATGCATGACTTCCCAACTGATCAGTGGTAACTACCCGACCGGCCGTAGCGTGGTGGTAAATGCATGACTTCCCGACCGGCCATAACTCGATGGTAAATGTGTAACTGCCCAACCGGCCGTAGCTCGATGGTAAATGCATGACTGCCCGACCGGCCGTAGCTCGGTGGTAAATGTGTAACAGCCGGTTGCCTCTAAGAGTAGATAAATACCATAAAGGTCAGAACAGGGCCCCACCATACCAATCAATACATGTTCACATAGTATTGACCAAATAAGCAACTCCAGAGCAAATGGAGCGCACCAACACCTTCTGCTGAGCTGGTAGCCTACTTGGAGGACTCTCAACCTATCTATCAGGACGTGCGAGCATAAAATGCAGCGTCTCTAAGCAAAAAGGACGTCAGTACAAAGAATGTACCGAGTATGTAAGGAATGAAAATCAGTAAATAAAAGACATAAAGGAAACATCGAGTAAAAAACTTAACATGTAAGTCCGAATAGCTCTGTGAATCATTTAATATTTATAATGTCATGCATATGCGTATAAATGTCATACCATGCATAGGTATATGCGTTCATAACATCATCAAGCCTCTGAGGGCATCCCATCATATTATCTCGGTCACTGTGGGCAAACATCAACGTATACCAGCTGATCGGGTGGTGGTGCGTATATAACGCCATAACCTTTCGTCATAACCTCTATATATATATATATATATATATATATATATATATATATATATATATATATATATATATATATATATATATATATATATATGAAGTAAGTCAATAAATGAATGCAGTGCATAATGAAGTAAGTCAATAAGATTTTCTCGGTATGTCATAAGAGCATTACGCCTTTGATTAGTATCATGAAATAAACTTTATCAACTTACGTATTTTCTGAGACCCATGAACAAACGATAGAATAATAGGGCACATGGGGAATTAAGAACATAGGCACCTCTAGTATTTCTATGAATAGAGTTATTTATGAAAGTTGTGCATTTGCTCGTTTTGTTTGTATCACATGGATCATGCCAAAAGGAAAAAAGGGATCGACTTAACATACCTGAGCCGATTCTCTTGACAATCCCTTTAACACACGTCAGTTGCGACAAATCACGTATTGGCGGATCGAAGTAGGGGAAAATTCGTATGATATTCTTGATATCATAGCACGTTATTTCTTATCCGACTAATATTAACTCCATTGAAAGATATCGATTGCATTAAACCTGTTAATCAGTATAAACGTTGCTGTTTTAACTCTAAAGTAGCAAGCATGCCATAACTTATTTCCTGTTCTCCAAGTTATATTACCATTAAAGAAACCAAAACAAGGTAATTATCCAAAGAACATTTCACGTGTAAACAAGGCACCTTATGTGTTATGAATCATCATGCACATTGGTGCCACATTGGTGTCACGACCCAAAACCAAACCCGTCGTGATGACGCCTATCATGATACTAGGCAAGCCGACATTTTTAAAACACTTTCAACTTTTAACAGAAATGAGTTAAGACATTTAGAATAATCGGAGTTTTTCATAAAAATGGGGTAAACCCAAAATATAAGTGCGGAAAATAGCCCGACATCGGCGTGTCACTAAGTCATGAGAATCTAAACAACCAGTCTAGAATTAGTGTCTACAACAGTTTGTGCCGAAATGCCAATGCATGAAATATAAGATAACAAGAAAGGAGAGACAAGGACTGCGAACACCGACAGCTACCTCGTGAATCTCCGATACTCAACCCCGCACGAGATCAACGTCCATCGTGTCCGGAAACACCTGGATATGCACACGAGGTATAGGGAGTAACGTTAGTATATCAGACTCAGTAAGTAACAATAATAAATAAGGAATTGAAGATAGTGACGAGCTATACAGTTATAGTCCATTTTCAGTAATTTCAGTAAAGAATGGACATGCTTTCAAATCCAGTAGTTTAAGTCAAATCAGTTTTATACAGTTTTCGAGTTCAAGTAAACTGGATATAAAATCTTCCAGAAATTTCACAACAATGATAGATAGCAACTAAGCGTAACAACAAATGAAAGCAAGTATAGCCTCTCAGGGCAACAGTCACTCAACTCATCTCAACAGCTCAATCGCTCGGCTCTCAGCCTTCAGTACTCACACTCAATAGGTACCCGCCCTCACTGGGGGTGTACAGACTCCGGAGGGACTCCTAAAGCCCAAGCTCTACGATCCGCACAGATAACTCACGTGCTGCACGGACAACTCACGTGCTATAATATCATGTCAAGATCTGCACGGACAACTCACGTGCTACACTATAAATATCTGGATTCGCACGAACAACTCATGTGCTATGGTATCAATATCTCACCATCAGTCCCTCGACCTTACTCAGTCATCAACCTCCCTAGTCGCTCGGGCTCTCAAAAATCACACAAATCAGCCCAAATAGAGGTAAAACATGTATCAACAAGGAACAAGAAGAGATGGAGGTATGATACACAAATAAAGTCATGACTGAGTACAAGACAACAAATAGTAGCTAAATCAACAAGTGCACGACCTCTACGGGTCCCAACAATGACATCATATAGCCTAAGCATGATTTCTAACATGGATTTCAGTCTAATTTCTATAACACTGAGAGAAACATATAGCTAATAACAAGTTATTCCAATTCACGGTTCCACGGGACGGACCAAGTCACAATTCCCACGGTACGCACCCATACGCCCGTCACCTAGCATGTGCGTAACCTCCAAAATAATCACATAGCACAACATACCCTCAGGACCAAATTTAAAACTATTACTTACCTCAATCCGAGCAAAACACTACTCCAAAATACCTTTGCCTAGCGAGTCATCCTCTGAATATCTCGAATCTAGCAACAAATTGTTCAATACAATTAATAGCGGCTAAAGGGATCAATTCTGCAAGAAAAACTACTAAATTAGAGCCATAATCCGAAATCGGCTCAAACCCGACCCTTGGGCCCACGTCTCAAAATCCGACAAAAGTCACAAAACTCGAAAGCCCATTCACTCACGAGTCTCATCATACCAAATTTATCAAAATCCGACACCATTTGGTCACCCAAAACCCCAAAATTCAGTCTCCAAATCCCTAGCCCTAAACCCCCAAATTTCACCTCAAAAACTCACCAACTAGGTGTAAAATCAGCGAGGAAACATCATTGTTGAAGATAAATGGGTACAAGGAGCTTACCTCAGTAATTACTTCGAAATCCCTCTCAAAATCCGAGCTCAAGGTGATGAAAATGGTGAAAAAATCTCGAAGTCCCGTATTTCTATGTTCTGCCCAGGCTTTTCGTACCTGCGACCATTTATCCGCACCTGCGGAGCTGCTTTTGCGGTCAAAAGTCCTCTTATTTTGAATCGTGCTCATCCTGCACATTTATTAAGGTGATTTAATCACTTATTTTGACCTAAAAGGAAAAAAAATGACACTATTTTTGTTCAAATTTTCAATTTTAAAACAAACGGCCGGTTTTGCAGTTACGACCTTTCAGCACTTCGGGGAGAAGATTTTAAGGCTGTGTCTGTTAACCGTTGAACTGACTCAAGGTGGCTGTTCTTGCAAAAACAGCCTTCCGGCGCCCTTTTGGGGACATTCGGCTTAGTTTAAACAAGAATGGCGGCACCCGACTTATTCATGACGAAATTAAAAAATTTGGCATTTTTGGCTATTTTTGAAAAGGGGAGGTTGGACCCGATGAGGGTTGCCTACGTATCTCACATCCGGTGAGAATCAAACCTGCGTAGTTTGGGCAAATAAATCTAACTATTTTGAAAACAAGACTTTTTTTCGTTTTTGTTGGCAAATACACTATTTCTGAAAGCAAGATTCTTTTTTATATTTTCTTTTCAGTGGCAAATAAAATAAACTAATATGAAAATAAAACTCTTTTTGTTTTTCTTTTTCCATTTTTCTTCTTTTTTTCATTTTCAAAAATTCGGCAGCATTTCGGCACTACTTGGACATTGGGTTTTCTAATATGGGAAATTAACTCTCTACACTGCTATCTTCTCTTTTGTTTTTTTGTTTTTTTCCCAAATATTCAAAGCCGGTCAGCATGCGAGTCCAAAACAAATAAATGCACAAGTAGGATGCATCAAAGATGGTCCATTATTCCGGGTACACCTGTCCTAGACGGACCCCAACCCCTGTGTTGAGTCCCCTAAGTCAAAATGCACGTGATGCAGATAAGCGTTCCTACTAGGGATCCGGCATGAAGTCAAGTTCTTCTAGGTTCAAAACCTGAGTATGTGTTCTAGACTGTGTACCCGAGCGGACAACTCGAGTCGAGGAGGGGGCTACGTACCGGGAACCAAAAGGCCATCCGGCTTAGTAACTTGTCCGGCCTCTTTCTTATTTTAAGGTATGACACTAACAGGATAGGGAGTCTCCACCAGTGAGCACATCCCCGGAGGTGAGAAGAGAAGGGTTTCGGCACAGTTTATATACAGTTCAGATAATATCAAAGCGGTAAAGCATTTAGCACATTTAGCAGGAAACATGTAGGAAAATCAGATAAAGCCAAATACAACAATATATCTAAGCTCGAATTCTGAACCCTGAACCGAAGTTCTGGGTTTGTTTCCCCAGCAGAGTCGCCAGAGCTGTCACACCTCCTTTTTTCTACACCCCCGGAAGAGGGTATGATAAAGGGAGTTATTTCCAACTTGAAGGACAATCGGAACGGGATTTTTTATTAAGATTTCAGAGTCGCCACTTGGGAAACTAATGGTGTCCCAAGTCACCGGTTGAATCCCGACCCGAGGAAATTATGACTCTGTTATCAGTCCTGCGAACCAGAAATCCAGGTAAGGGAATTCTGTTAACCCGGGAGAAGGTGTTAGGCATTCCCGGGTTCCGTGGTTTCTAGCACGGTCGCTCAAACTGTTGTAGTTTGATTTTATCTGATTCTAAAACATGTTCTAACTTATGCCCTTTATTAGTAGACCGCTTTTGTTGTTATTTTAATAAGAATTGCAACGTCGTGAAAATGCGCCTCGAACCACGTCGCACCAGTGCACCCGTGATTGTTAACACATTTCGACTTCGTTGAGATTTGGATTTGGGTCGCATAAATGTGCACCCACTTTAGGAAGGTAAACTTATTTAAATCGCGTGCCTAAGAGACTATCACGTTATTATCTTTGGGGAAGGCCGTGAAATTCGCTAAACGGCTCATCCCGAAGTCTAAGTATTTTAGTATAAACATTTGTCGAGGGCCCCGCAATTTATTTGTTTTGTTTAGCGAAAATCGTCTCTCTTATTATTTTTTGAAGACAAACCTTATGCAATTACGAGTTTCTCTTTTTATTCCGACTCTAAATATGAAGGAAAATTCTAATTAATTAAGGCTTTGAATCTCAAACCCGAGTTCGAACAACCAGCAATGGTTAAAGAGAAAATGGGCCTTGAGCCCAGATTGCAAAACAGGCACCTTGTGAACTAAAGTTTCCACGGTCACAGTCCTTTTTTGTCAAAACAGACCTGGGCTCTGTTAATACACCTAGGCCCCAAATACAAACAAGCGGCCCAATGGAAGTAAAGGGCGACTCAGGTGGCTGCGATGCCAATGTCTAGGATCGAATCCCGGCAAGAACAAACACAATTCAATTGGCTATGCAACCTACGTCAAACCCACATAACACTGTCGTGAACTTCTAACCTAGGTGAATCAACTCAATTCAGGTGAAACTTAACACTAATCTGCCGATACCAATTCAAATGCCTATATCAGTGATATCCAAGGCTCTATTCAAATGCAGACAACCAAGTATACCTTAACAGGACTACAGATTGCTACCATTAATAAACAACGTGTTGATAGAGTAAAGTAGTCTCAATTAACACACAATAGTTTCAATGTTTCAGTCATGCTTATTAACTAAATAACTGCTACAAATTATCTTCAAATTAGTAATCAACAGAGGCGAACTTTCAATGCACAAACTTGATGGAATTTCTTCATTTTCACTTCCAATTCCACAATTACATCAAACCAGTTTCGGATGTGTACCTGGAATTTGCAAAGGAAACAAGAAGGAAAGAGTCAGCAGTAGCACAACACGGCAGCAGCAATGGAGTTAGCCCAGGAATAACCAAAATAACTAGCCAGATACAGATTTGGACAGCAGAACTACCAAACGACACTCAGCAGTTAATCAGGCAACCAATGCAAGGGTGGATTGAATTCAAAATACCAGAAATCTCAACAAACACCAACGACAATAACAAATAAACCACAGCAGCCCCTTAAGCCTCAACACTACTCAAAATCAAACTTAATTTCTCTTGAGGTTTCAATGAAACAGAAGTCAACCAAAAATCCAACCCCCAGACCATCTCGAATGAACCAAAACCACTCGGCCAACTAACAGACATACTTCAGAAGAGACTCAACAAATAGGGGAGAAGAGAACTGATCACATTAGGCTAACAGCAATGTAACAGTACATTTTTTGATTTTTGCAGATTGTTTGTTGTTTTTGGTTTTCTTTTACACTTATAAGATCTGAAAGAGGATCTCTAACTCCTATTGATGGTCATGCTTGAACTGCAAGCTCGGATATGTGAGGAGGGATTTACTGAGGGGGTTTTGGCTCCAAAACTTAGCAAATTTCAGGGGGTTCCCCTCCAGCCTCTTTTTAGCAAGGCAAATGAATGCCTATTTATAGGCAAACTTAGGGTCCAATTTTCAGATTTTCACTTTACCCATTAGTCCCTATTTAATTCTATTTCTTCCCCTTATTTTCTGACTTGTGACACAAGTAACTACCCTAAGTTTACTGAAACCTGCACTATAGTCCATCCTAGAAGGTTCTATACTTATTACAATTCCTATTCTATCCTTACCCCACTTCAAAAATTACCAAATCTAATTAAATTACCCTTTTCAATGCCCCAAAATATCCTTTAACTATACTGTAATTACTGACCTAGATCACCCTAAACCTGGCCCTATTATCTTAGTCAAGACCCAACTAGGGTTAAACCGAATGCCTGCTAGATAAAATAGCTATATCCAAACAATCCTAAAATTGAACTAAGAGTCTAATTATCCTTCTCTAAATCTCAGCAACCAAAACCAACTAATCCAAGATAAACAATGAATTCAACAGTAAATGAACGGAATTGGAACCAAATTAACAAGAGCATTTATGGAACAATTAATTGACACCCAACACTGAATCAAACCTAAAAGTTTTGAACGAAGTTATTATGCAAAGAATAAAAGAAAATCAGTCAAAGAAAAGAAACTTACTGATTTTAGGAATTCTGGCCAGCCAATGATGTTCGAATCTTTCAAGATTTTTAACACGCAACATCCCTAATCATGTGTTTTTGCAAAAAGACACCTGGTTAAGGATGGTACGGTCCAAAATCACAAAGATTTTGGATTAGGGTTCTGCTGGGATCGAAATTTAAAATTCGTGATATTCTGGACAGATTCGAGGGACGGGGCTTGGGGGGTTTGAAAGAGGAGGTGAAGGCGGTTAGGTGGTGTTAATTTGGGGTGGTTTGGGTGGGGTTGCGTCGTGGCCGGAAAACTTTGATTTAATATTCGAAGCTTTGGGGTGAGATTTGAAGAAAACTAAGGCTAGGATCGTGAAGAGGAAGGTGAGATGAAGGATTGGTGTAATTTTGGAGGCCATCGGAGCATCGCCGCCGCCGGCGGCGATTTCCGGCCGGCGGCGCTAGGGCGGAGGACGGCGGAGGAAGGCGAGGCAGCGGTGGTGGCGTGGTGGGGAAGGCGGCGTTACAGGGAATGGTTGTACGAGGAGGGAGAGAAATGTTTAGGGTTTTGAATTAATTTTCGGACAGTTTTATTGAATGGTTTGGGTTGATGAGGGCCGTAGGATCATGGGGAATGGATGACCAGGATGGATTGAGTTTTAATAACTCACAACGACGCCGTTTGGGCGCCTCTTGGACCGGACTGGGTCGGGGTGAATTGGGCCTGGGGTTTGGTCCGGTCTTGAGGGGTTTTTGGGGTGGGCTGGACCGTTTTGGCCCAACTTGGGCATTTTATTGAGACCAATTTGTTTTCTTTGTATTTTCTTTATTTTGCTTTTGTATTTTATTTTCTGATTTTATAAAATGCTAAAATAAAACTAAAAACAAATTGACTCTAACAATTATATTTCCTAATTAATTCCTAAAGAGAAATGCAAAAATGGACCCTTTTTGTTATTTTCTTAACATTTGTTCTTAAATCTATTAATACTAGAACATGAAATTAAATCCTAAATGCAAAAATGCATATTTTGTATTTTCATATGGATTAAAATGCACAAATAAAAATGCAACAATTACCAAAACAATGCCACAAAGTTCACAAAATTTTATAAAATACTAGAGAAATTGTTTTATTTAAATTTTAGGAATTATTCATATATAGGGCAAAAATCACGTGCTCGCAACATCCGCGGAGCCATTCTCGCATCTGCGGGCTCGCAGATGAGCATTCTCCTCGCACCTGCGATTTTCCCAAGTCAACTCCAGCTGCGCATCTGCGCCAACCGCATCGCACCCGCGGCAATATCCTCGCAGGTGCGATTACACCAGCAACAGGCCAACTTTACAAATCTTCAAACTTCAAAACTTGTTCTGTTAACCACCCGAAATTAACCCGAGGTCCTTGGGACCTCAACCCAATATACCAAAAAGTCTTATAACCCGATATGAACTTAGTCGAATCCTCATATCACCTCAAACAACATCAAAAACACAAATTACACACGGATTCAAGCCTAATGAACTTCGAAACTTCCAAATTCTACAAACGACGTCAAAACCTATCAAATCATGTCCGATTGACCTCAGATTTTGCACACAAATCATAAATGACACCACGAACCTACTCCAACTTCCGGAAATCCAATCCGATCCCGATATCAAAAAGTCCACTCCCAGTCAAACTTTCCAAAATTCCTACTTTCGGCATTTCAAGCCTAATTCTACTACGGACCTCCAAATTAAAATCCAGACGCGCTCCTAAGTCCGAAATCACCTAACGAAGCTAACAGAACCATCATAATTCAAATCCGAGGTCATTTACACATAAGTCGACATCCTGTCAACTTTTCCCACTTAAGCTTCCAAATAAGAGACTAAGTGTCTCAATTCACTCCGAAATCACTCCAGACCCGAACCAACTAACCCGATAAGTCATAATACAGCTGGAGAACACAAAAGAAGCAGGAAATGGGGAAACGTGGCTGCAACTCTCGAAACGACCGGCCGGGTTGTTACATCCTCCCCCTCTTAAACAAACGTTTGTCTTCGAACGGGTCTAGAAACATACCTTGAGTCTCAAATAGGTGTGGATATCTGCTCTGCATCTCCCGCTCGGCCTCCCAAGTAGCCTCCTCCGCAGGCCGACCTCTCCACTGCACTTTCACTGAAGCTATATCATTTGACCTCAACTTTCGAACCTGCCGCTCCAAAATAGCCACCGGCTCCACATCATAAATCAAATAACCATCCAATTGAATCGTACTGAAATCCAAGACGTGAGATGGATCGCCGAGATAATTCCAGAGCATGGAAACATGAAATACTGGATGCACACTCGATAAGCTAGGTGGCAAGGCAAGCTTGTAAGCCACCTGCCCAATCCTCTAAAGTACCTCAAAAGGCCCTATGAAGCGAGGGCTCAATTTGCCCTTCTTCCCGAACCTCATAGCACCCTCCATGTATGAAACCTTCAACAGAACCTTCTCCCCAACCATGTAAGACACATCACGGACCTTCCTATCAGCATAACTCTTCTGTCTCGACTGCGTTGTGCAAAGCCGCTCCTGAATCAATTTAACCTTGTCCAAAGCATCCTGAACCAAGTTAGTACCCAATAGCATGGCCTCGCACGGCTCAAACCAAACCACTGTATATCTACACTGCCTCCCATATAAAGCCTCATACGGAGCCATCTGAATACTCGACTAATAACTGTTGTAAGCAAACTCCGCGAGCGGCAGAAACTGGTCCCATGGACCACCAAAATCAATGACACAAGCGCGTAGCATGTCTCCCAATATCTGAATAGTGCGATCGGACTGTCTGTCCGTTTGAGGGTGAAATTGTGTGCTCAACTCAACTAAGTGCCCAAATCTCGCTGCACGGCTCTCCAAAACTGCAGTGTAAACTACGTGTCTCTGTCTGAAATGATGGAAACTAGCACACCGTGAAGGCGAACAATCTCTCTGTGTAAATCTTAGCGAACCGCTATGAAAATAAGTAGTACAAAACTGGAATGAAGTGCGCGGATTTGGTCAGCTGATCCACAATCACCCAAATAGCACCGAACTTACTCGAAGTCTGTGGAGCCCAACTACGAAATCCATGGTGATC
Organism: Nicotiana attenuata; assembly: GCF_001879085.1. Classification (NCBI taxonomy): domain Eukaryota; kingdom Viridiplantae; phylum Streptophyta; class Magnoliopsida; order Solanales; family Solanaceae; genus Nicotiana; species Nicotiana attenuata. The sequence goes on along the minus strand of NC_031990.1, from coordinate 65,880,484 downwards.
TGCTCCCACTTTCACTCTGGAATCTCTATCTTCTGAAGCAATCCATCCGATCTCTGATGCTCATACTTTACCTGCTGACAGTTGAGACACCGAGCCACAAACCCAACTATATCCTTCTTCATTCTCCTGCACCAATAGTGCTACCTCAGGTCCTGGTACATCTTTGTGGCACCCGGATGGATGGAATACCGCGAGCTGTGGGCCTCCTCAAGAATCAACTCCCGTAGCCCATCTACATTGGGCACGCATATCCAGCCCTACATCCTCAACACCCCATCATCTCCAATAGTCACGTCTCTGGCATCATCGTGCTAAACTTTATCCTTGAGGACAAGCAAATGAGGATCATCATACTGGCACTCTCTGATGCGATCAAATAAGGAAGACCGAGAAACCACACAAGCTAGAACCCGATTGGGCTCCGAAATATCCAATCTCACAAACTGATTGGCCAAAGCCTGAACATCAACTGCAAGAGGTCTCTCCCCAATAGGAATGAATGCAAGACCGCCAAAACTCATTGCCTTCCTACTCAAGGCATCGGCCACATTGGCCTTTCCCGGATGATACAGAATTGTAATATCTTGGTCCTTTTGCAGCTCCAACTATCTGCACTGCCTGAAATTGAGATCCTTCTATTTGAACAAGTGCTGGAGGCTATGCTGATTAGTAAATACCTCACAAGACACGCCATAGAGATAGTGCCTCCAAATCTTCAACGCATGAACAATGGCAGCCAACTCCAAATCATGAACATCGTAGTTCTTCTCATGGGGCTTCAACTGACGCGAAGCATAAGTAATCACTCTATCCTCCTGCATCAAAACACACCTAGATCCAAGAAGCATCACAATATACTGTATAAGAACCAGAAGCTGATGGTAGAACTAGAACTGGAGCTGTGGTCAAGGCAGCCTTGAGCTTCTGAAAGCTCTCCTCACACTCATCCGACCACCTGAAAGGAGCACCCTTTTGGGTCAATTCGGTCAAGGGCGATGCAATAGATGAGAAACCCTGCACGAACCGATGGTAATAACCAGTCAAACCAAAAAAGATCTGAATCTCCATAGCAAGGACGGTTTAGGCCAACTCTGAACCGCCTCTTGTTCTTCGGATCCGCTTGAATACCCTCACTGGACACCATGTGCCCCAAGAACACCACTGAACTGATCCAGAACTCACAACTGGAGAACTTAGCATAAAGCTTCTCCTCCTTCAGCCGCTGCAACACAATTCGCAAATGCTTGGCATGCTCCTCCTGGCTACGAGAGTACACCAGGATATCATCAATGAATATAATAACAAACGAGTCGAGATAAGGCTGAAACACACTATTCATCATATGGATGAAAGCTGCTGGGGCGTTGGTCAACCTAAAAGACATCACAAGGAACTTATAATGACCATAACGGGTCCTGAAAGCTGTCTTAAGAATGTCCGAGTCCCAAATCTTCAACTGGTGATACCCTGACCTCAAATCAATCTTGGAGAACACCCTCGCTCCCTGAATCTTGTCAGATAGATCATGTATATGCGGCAAAGGATACTTGTTCTTGATTGTGACTTTGTTTAACTGTATATAATCAATGCACATCCTCATAGAGCCATCCTTTTTCTTCACAAACAGAACCGGTGCACCCCAAGGTGACACACTAGGTCTAATAAACCCCTTCTCAAGGAGTTCCTGAAGATGCTTCTTCAACTCCTTCAACTCAGCCTGTGCCATATGGTACGAAGGAATAGAAATGGGCTGAGTGCCCGGCATGAAGTCAATATCTCTATCGGGCGGCATGCCCAGCAGGTCTGCAGGAAACACATCCAGAAAATGTCGCACCACCGAAACAGAATCATTAGTAGGGGTCTCAGCACTAACATCCCTCACAAAGGCCAAATAAGATAGACAACCCTTCCCAACCATCAGCTGGGCCTTTAAGTATGAAATCACCTTACTGAGAACGTAGTCTAGAGAACCTCGCCACTCAATCCGTGGCAACCCCGGCATTGCCAGTGTCACGGTCTTAAATGACAATCTAGAACAACATGACATGGAGACAACCAGTCCATACCCAAGATCACATTGAAATCAACTATACTAAGCAACAATAGATCAACTCTAGTTTGTAATTCGCCAACAGTCACCACACACGACCGATATACACGGTCCACAACAAAAGTATCACCCACCGGTGTAGATACATGAACAGAGAAACGAGAGACTCATGGGGCATATCCAAATAATGAGCAAAATATGATGACACATATGAATAAATGGAACCAGGATCAAATATTACAGAGGCATCCCTGTGGCAAACCGAGACAATACCTGTGATCACTGCATCTGAAGCAATGGCATCTGGTCTGGCGGGAAGAGCATAGAATCGGGCCTGACCGGCCTCCCCCTCTAGGGCGACCTCTAGCTGACTAGGCCCCACCCCGAGCTGGCTGAGCGGGTGGTATAGCTGTTGGTGCTGGTGCTATCGCCCGTGAACTCTACTGTGGGGTCCTGCTCAACAACCTAGGGCAATCTCTCTTGATATGACCAAGATCCCCGCACTCGAAATAACCCCTCCTCTGACAGAACTGTTGCTCCTTATACCCCAAGGAATTTCTCATAGAAACTTGAGAGGACGAGGCATGGTGAAAACTCTGCTCTGGTAGTGCACTGAATAAAGACTGGCCTGAGCGAGCAATGTTAGAACTGTGGCTGACTGATGCACCACGATGAACTAGTCGAGTCGTCTGAGCATGCCTATAGGGACGACCCCTGCCGTGGTGGAACTGACCTCCAGAAGGAACACTACCAAAACTACCTGATCAACGAGACCTCTTGGCCTCCCTGTCAACCCGTTCCTAGCGGCGGACAAACTCTATCTCCCGAGCAATGTCAACAACCTCCTCAAAAGTAGCACCAGACACCCTCTCTCTAGTCATAAGCACCCGCAGCTGAAATGTGAGGCCATCGACTAACATCCTGATCCTCTCCCTATCAGTGGGAACTAGCCAAACCACATGACGAACCAACTTAGAAAACCTCATCTCGTACTGCATCATAGTCATATCAACCTAACGCAACTGCTCAAACTACCTGCACAGTTCCACTCTATGAGACTGCGGAACATGCTTCTCCAAGAAGAGAACAGAGAACTCCTGCTATGTAAGTGGCGCTGCACCAACCGCCCTACGCCTCTCATAAGCCTCCCACCAGGTCAAGGAAGCTCTAGTGAAATAAAAAGTAGCGAATGAGACCCCACTGGTCTCTAGAATACCTGCTGTACGGAGGATCCTCTGACATCTGTTCAAGAAACCCTGGGCATCCTACGACTCTGCCACGCTGAAAGATGGAGACTGAAGTCCACCAAACCTTTCTAGTCTCCACTGCTCATCATCAGTCATAGCAGGAACTACATGGGCCTGAGCAGCTGCCACCGCTGGGCTGGTAGTGCCCCCGGTGTCTGGAGTCCCTGCATCACCTGCTCAGATGTGCGGGCAACGGGGAGTCTGAGTACCTCCCCCGGCCTGAGAAGTGGATGCTGCAGCCAGAACAGAGACCGCCTGAGCAAGACTCGCGCACACGCTCAAAATCTGAGTCAAGGCCTCCTAAAAGCGTAGAATCACCATAGGCACAACTGGTGTCTGAGCTGGTCCCGCTGGTGCATCCACAACTGTGACCTGACTGAACTGGGGCAACTGGTGGATCTGCAATTACTGCCCTAGTTGTTGTGCGAGCTACACCTCTGCCCCTACCAAGGCCTCTACCACGACCTCGGCCTCTCGCGGCCCTAACTGGTGGTACTGGTGGCTGTCCGTCCTGCCTAGTAGCACGTGTCTCACCATCTGTGAGAGAATAGAATAACAGACGTTTAGTTACTAGAATCAACATATTCGCACGACAAGAATTCAAAGATGTGAAGTTTCCTAAGGGTTCGGCAACCTCTTGAACATAAGTATAGATGTCTCTGTACCGATCCGCAATACTCGACTAAACCTGCTCATGACTCCTGAGACCTATGTAACCTAGGCTCTGATACTAACTTGTCACGATCCAAAACCGAACCCATCGTGATTGCACCTATCGTGGTACTAGGCAAACCGACATTTTAAAAACACTTTCAATATTTAATAGATTTAAGTTAAGACATTTAGAATAATCAGAGTTTTTCATAAAAACGGGGTAAACCCAAAACATAAGTACGGAAAATAGCCCGACATCGGGATGTCACTAAGTCATGAGCATATAAAAAACCAGTCTAGAATTAGTGTCTACAACAGTCTATGCCAAAATGCCAATACAGGAAAGAAAAGATAACAAGAAAGGAGAGACAAGGACTGCGAACGCCGACATCTACCTCATGAATCTCCGATACTCAACCCCGCACGAGATCAACATCCACTGTGTCCGAAAACACCTGGATCTGCACACGAGGTGCAGGGAGTAACGTAAGTACATCCAACTCAGTAAGTAACAATAATAAATAAGGAACTAAAGATAGTGACGAGCTACACAGTTATAGTTCATTTTAAGTAATTTCACTAAAGAATAGGTATGCTTTCAAATCCGGCAGTTTAAGTCAAATCAGTTTTATACAGTTTTCAAGTTCAAGTAAACCGGATAAAAATCTTCCAGAAATTTAACAACAATGATAGATAGCAACTAAGTGCAACAACAAATGAAAGCAAGTACAACCTCTTAGGGCAACAGTCACTCAACTTATCTCAACAGCTCAATCACTCGGCTCTCAGCCCTCAGTACTCACACTCAATAAGTACCTGCGCTCACTGGGGGTGTACAGACTCCGGAGGGGCTCCTACAACCCAAGCGCCATAATCCACACAGACAACTCACGTGCTGCACGGACAACTTACGTGCTGCACGGACAACTCACGTGCTGCACGGACAACTCACGTGCTATAATATCATATCAAGATTCGCACAGATAACTCACGTGCTACTATATAAATATCTGAATCCGCACGGACAACTCACGTGCTATGGTATCAATATCTCACCATCAGGCCCTCGGCCTTACTTAGTCATCAACCTCTCTAGTCTCTCGGACTCTCAGAAATCATATAAACCAGCCCAAACAGAGGTAAAACATGTATCAACAAGGAATAAGAAGAGATGGAGGTATGATACGCAAATAAAGTCATGACTCCATGAACCTACTCCAACTTTCAGAAATCAAATCCGACCCCGATATCAAAAAGTCCACTTTCGGTCAAACTTTTCAAAATTTTAACTTTCGGCATTTCAAGCTTAATTCTACTACGGACCTCCAAATCACAATCCGGACGCGCTGTCCAAATTACCTAACGGAGCTAACGGAACCATCACAATTCAAATCTGAGATCGTTTACACATAAGTCGATATCCGGTCAACTTTCCCACTTAAGCTTCCAAATAAGAGACTAAGTGTCTCAATTCTCCGAAATCACTCCGGACCCGAACCACCTAACCCGGTAAGTCATACTACAGCTGCAGAACACAAAAGAAGCAGGAAATGGGGGAACGGGGCTACAACTTTCGAAACGACCGGCCGTGTCATTACACTTGGCCTAGCTTAGTGCCATGTGGCAGCCCATAGAAAAAAAAATCTTTATCCACTTAATCCAATTTAATACCATAATTATCCCCGCAATTAATCAATTATCCACATAATTAAGAATTATCTCAAATTACTTAAAATATTACTCACTTTTAACACACTTTATACATCATACTATCATGGTCATGTGGTGCCTTTTATGGCATTAGTCCATAAATACGGGTTATTATAGCTTGGACCGTATTTTATCTCAAAATGTCAAACTTCGTCGAAACTCATTTTCTTCGATTCGCTTACCTTCTCACCTCACGAATTTACTTATCACTTGTTTGAAATATAATAATACTTGTAACTTCGAAAATAGTCTTGTCCTTATCCTAAAGTATTACTATTAAAAATATTAATAAATTATGGTACCATATAAAATTAATACATACACTATTATTTCATTAAAATATCCGTGCAAAAATACAAATAGTTTCTCAACGTCTAATTTTCCTAATCTCATATAAAGAGTACAAATTTTCGTACGCTTAATTCTTAAAATAGTAAAAAGATAACCTTCTTTTCTTGTGAGAAAATAATTTCAATCTTTACAATAAAGAAAATCTCATATTATGTGTATAATTTTAAGCATATTCAAAAGTAGTAATATTAATAACTGTATAAAATCATATTTTTCAAATTTGTTTTACAAAAATGTTCCACTCAAAATATCATATCAAATGTATATCTCGGTATTAAGGTTGTTAAACTTACGGAGTCTTACAATAACATAGTCACAAATCCTCTATAATCTCATGAATGGTCTTAATCCCTTCAAGCTCATATGGATTACTACGACTCATCCTAATATTAAAGTACGAGATGTAACATCTTTACTTTCATGGAAGTCAAAGAAGCAACAAACTGACAGTCGAAGCTCAGCTGAAGCAGAGTACAGGAGATTAGCAGCAGCAGCTGCAGAAATCACATGTTTCTTAGGATTGCTTAAGGAACTACAGGTCTAGGTTCAGCAGCCAGTGTCTTTACAATGTGATAGTAAGGCATCCCTGCAAATAGCTGCTAATCCTATATTCCATGAACGCACTAAGCATATCGAGATCGATTGTCATTTTGTTCGATAGAAGATCAAGAATGACCAGTTTGAAGGGGGTATTGTTATAGAGACTAGACTGAGGTATACTTGTAGCTAATTGAGTGACTAACGTGTAAATAGAAAAAGATGGTTAGCTGGAGTCGGTTATGTGGTGTATAAAGGGGCCATCCTCACGTAATAAACATTTTCAGCTCTTCTTTTCCATCTCATTTTCTACATCTCCCATTTCTTCTTCTCTTCTTCTTCAATATTGCTTGCTTGCATGTGTGTTGTTTTTGATGAATTGTGCAGAATTCATCATTAGATTAAAAAAGCAAACTCCATTTGAAGTGTACGTATAACTAATTGGATATATATTGACGAGTAATAGCAGTCCAGTTTTGAAACTCTATGTTGTGCTTTTAAAATAAAAATTAATTTATTCTTCAAATTATGCTCCAATCAAACTAACTTGAAAGAGTAGTTGGCGTTTTTCGACTCTGTCGTCGTTGAATATGTTAGAACAGACATCTTTTTGGGTTTTTAATTTGCATTACACTTTTATTTTGTGAGTAATCATTGTATGACAAATTATTAGTATCTTCTTTGGAAACGAACGAAAGAGAATTCCCGTTAGATTTAGGCCAAGACAGGAACCAAGGGAAAAGCCAAAGAAAGATCAAGGTGGTCTCATGTGCTAGAAATTCCGGTAATTTCGAGACAGAACAACCCAAATAAGACAGAAATAAACTATTTTTAATTTTAAAAAGTGTTATAAATAATATTTTATTTATGGTGAATATTTATATTTTAGAGAGATTTTCGTGTTTGTTACTTGGTGGCTAAGTTACTTTTTCCCTATAAATAGAGGGGTTCTATTATATTGTAATTCATCCAAAATCAATAAGAATTCTCACTCCCTACTTTTCTCTGCAATATTCTTCTTCTTCTCTTATTGTTTTAAAACACGCTATCAGCACGAAACTCCAACCAATTGAGCAAAGGCTTTGGGATACATGCATGGTGCTCAATTTGTACATAGTATTGAGCATAACAGTTGTCAATTGTTCCATGATTCCTTCAGGAATAAATTCTGGATTTAAGGTAAGTTTTTAACCTTATTTTTCTCTTTTAAATTCTTGAAATTCTATAATTGATTTTAAATACAAGCAAAGACAATAAATTTCGATTATAACTCTAATAGAGTTTGTAAAAAATTATAACCACCCGAAGTGATAAAATTTCTATGTCTTGCCATGATCAAATTCAAGTATGTTTCTAAGCATAAGAAGTGGAAACCCGTCCTATTGAATTTGCTTCATTCTCGTTCCCTTAAGAGAATGTGATAGCAGTATGTAATATGTTTGAAAGAAGATAAAATTATTACCGTGCAGGTATCAATGGATGTGGACGTGGCAATAGACGAAATTATAATCATCATTATTGTGATAATGAGAATAATAAGGATTCTCAAAATAATCCTTCACTATGTGAAAGTAATGTTTGTCATCGATTTGCCATGAGATTTTGCAAAGCATATATAGATGATTATTGTCAATTCATGATGTGAATGTGACAACATGTGATTTATGAATACATATTCATTCTTGGAAGAATATGAACGTGCTAGTTGTAACGACCCGACCGGTCGTTTTGCTTTTTAGAACCCCATTCCCCTAAATAAGACTTCCAGTACGTGCTTTTACTGCTTTATAACTAGCGAGGATGTTTAGTTCAGGATTTGGAATGGTTCGGGTTGAAATCGGAACACTTGGTTCCTTAATTTGGCCTTAAAAGACTAAGTTTGACTTCGGTCAACATTTTGAGTAAAGGGCCTCAGAATCAGAATTTGATAGTTCCAATAGGTTTGTATGATGATTTTGGACTTGGGCGTATGTTCGAATTGGATTTTGGACGACCCGGGAGCGTTTTGGCGCCTAATAGTGAAAGTTGGTTCTTTGAAGGTTTTAGAAGTTCTTTAAATTTGGTTTGGAGAGGGTTTTGGTGATATCGAGGTTCAAATGAGATTCCGAGATCGTGAATAGTTCCGTAATATCATTTAAGATTTGAACGCAAAATTTGGTGTCATTCCGAGAAGTGTAAGTACGTTTCAGCGCACTAGGAGTAAATTGAAGAACATGAAGTTCATAAGTTTGATTCAATTGGTTTTGGAGTGTGATTCTTAATTTTAATGTTGTTTCAAGCGTTCCGAGAGTTCGAGCGAGTCCGTTTTATGATTTAAACTTGTTGGTACATTCGAGCGGTGCTCCGGGGGCCCCGAGTGTCAATCGGACGAGGCTCGGACCAAGTTGGAAATTTGGAGCAACAGCTGAAGCTCCCAGCTGCTGTCACAATCGCACCTGCGCTTGGCCAGCCGCAGGTGCGAGCCACTAACAGCAAAAACGGACCAGCCGAGGGAGGGTAGTAACCGCAGAAGCAGACAAAAGACCGCACCTGCAAAGGCGTAGGTGCGAAGCCAGCCATCACAGAAGCGGCTCAAGCCGCAGAAGCGGCACTCACGCCGCAGAAGCAGCACTCATGCAGCAGAAGCGGGGCCACAGGAGCGGCCTATGCACCGCAGGTGCGAGAATCGCCGGAGGCAGACCCCAAATTTAATGCGGGACTTGGACCTTTTAAGCTTATTTGTTTCATTGTTTGGGATATTTTGGGAGCTCTTAGAGAGGGGATTTCACCTAGCACTTTGAGGTAAGTAATTCTTACTCAATGCAAGTTAAATACATAGTTTATGGGTAGATTATAACATGTAAATTAGTGAAAATTATGGGTTTAAGTGAAAACCTAGGTTTTTGATAAAAATGAGATTTAACCACGAAATTGATTATGGAATTGATTGAAAATAATATATCTAAGTTCATGAGGTTATGGGTAACAACTTTCTTCAAAAAATTTCTGGAATCGGGAACGTGGGCCCGGAGTGAATTTTAGGAATTTTTGCAAATAGGCTTGGGAAATCACTTTGATAGTTAGGATATGAACTTTAAGCATGTATTAATTATATTAAATAACATTTGACTAGTTGCGAGTCGTTTGGCACCAAATTGAGGGTTTGGGCACAATCTTGGATCGGAAAGTAGGCCGTGAGACGAGGTAAGTCTCTTTTCAAACCTTGTAAGGGGAAATTAACACCATAGGTGAACTTAATTAATATGTGCTGCTATTTGTGGGGGCTACGTACGCACGAAGTGACGAGAGTCCATACGTAGCTACTATTCCTGCTTATGTCCGGATAGTTTTAGGTTTACACCATGCTTTGTGGACACCATTATCTGATTATATTTGTTAATTGTATCGAATGAGGCTAAGTTGAGGATTCTAAGATTTCAAAAGTTTCAAGTTGAATTTCTTTATTTTGAAAAGAATTGAGGGATGTTATGATTAACTCGATAAATTTATATTTAACCACGTCGCAAGTATATTCCGCGAGCGGGGTGACTTTTTCACTACTCTCATGGGAGCGGGCCGTTCGCCTCGGCAAGTTAATAGATGCATCTATGGTTAGTGCCGTTCGACCCTCGGCAATGCACACAGTTATGTATATGTGTATTTGGATCGGGCCGTACGTCCTCGGCATGATTCGTGCGTGATAATAAAATTGGAATTCCCTTTATATTTGATATAAATTCATTGGCTTGAGAAAATTACTTGTTGTAAATGAGGGAAATGATTCGGTTCTCTATAATGGTGAAAGGATTGTTCATTTATTTCTTACTCTGAGTTTTATTGTCATTTCTATATGTCATTTTTAATTAGAATTTCATATTATTATATTGTTGGCCCTTAGTAAGTGTCGGAGTCGACCCCTCGTCACTACTTCTTCGAGGTTAGACTAGATACTTACTGGGTACATGTTATTTATGTACTCACACTACACTTCTGCACTTAAATTAAAGGTGTTTAACGGGTGGGCCGGGCCGAGCCAGGTTCGAAAAAAAAGGAAACCGACCGATTTCCAATCCGGGCCGATTACCGGTTAGTCTAAACCGGGCTTAATGGGTCCGGGTCCATCCGGGTAAAAAATGAACCATAAGGGTTACGGGTCCAAGGGGCCGGGCTGGGTTAGTGTTATTTTTTTTACGTATTTTATATTTTGTATAACTATTGTAATTTATATTAATATAAACTAAAAAATATAATACAATGAAGATGGAAAAAAATTGCACTTATAAATTTCAAGTGCTTTTTTATTTCAAATTCAAACTTACAAATTGAAGTTTACATTTAACAACAAGTAAATTAACGAAAAAAGAGTAAATTTAAAGGTTTTGCATTGCCTTAGTAAGTTCTTCATAATCAATATGAACTTCTTGGCCATCTTCTGGAGTGTTAATTCAGATGGTTACCATGTGTTAATATATCTCCAAGTTCCTCGTCTTCTAGGCTATCAACATCTTCACGTCCCTGATTTCTTCGTTCCGATCTAATCCAATCTCTAAAACATACTAAAACTTCCAAAGCATTACTTCCCAATGAGTGACGGGTGTCTCGGAGGATTTAAAACAACACCAATTAAGTAAATCGGAGATATTGGAAAGAAATATTTTTTGAATTTTACTTGCATTTTTTCAATAGCATCCTTATATTTTTCTTTCTTCTTAAATTCTGAGAGTTGAAAAGAAATTGCAGCTATATGTACTAAAGCCATAGTAACATTAGGGTAATATGCTCCAAGAAAACTCAACTGTAGTTGTATAAAGTTTATGTAAAAATTTAACAACATCATTAATGGCCTCCCAAGTACTAGTTATTAACATACGGGTTGGATCAGTACAATGCGCATTAGCAACTCCAGTTATTGGCAATCTATATTTCTAGCAATATTTTAACAATATGTATGTATAGTTCCATCTAGTAACAATTTCGTCTGGCATGAATCTGGGCTTAAGGTTATGCTCGGTACACTTATTCTTAAATTCCCTAATTCTAGATTGTCTATTATTTCCTTGAATAACACCAACTGCTCTTCTAACATGAGTAATCTCAGTTGAAAATAAATCAAGGCCACTATTAACAATTAAATTATAAACATGACATGCTCACCTAACATGAAAAACTTCGTGAAGTGGTAGTTGCAAATGCAGTTTTAATACTGAAATTACGGCATTATTGTTAGAAGCATTATCAAAAGACATACACAATACTTTTTTCTTAAGTTTATAAAATTCAACAACTTCGCAAATAGTAATACTTATAAACACAATAGTATGACTCTGATCTTCATCATATTTAAAAGCGATAATACATTTTTGCATACAATAATTATCATCTATCCAATGACATGTAATTGTCAAATAATCTTTTCTATTAACAGCATGGCCAATATCAGAAGTTAGAGAAACTCTACAAGGAAGGTGGTCAAACAAATAACGTATGTATGTTTAATATTGTCCATGAAGTCTAAAGATATTAGATCTACAAGTACTTCTAGGGATACCTTTAAATAAAGGATTATAAATCCTTTGAATATACATAATAAGATATGATGAAGAAGCAAAAGAAAAAGGTAGACAACCCAAAGCATTCATTTTTGCTAACTCCTCAGGATCCTTCATTTTATCATATTTCATAAGTCCTCAAGTAGTAAGGTGTAACGACCCGGCCGGTCGTTTCTAGAATTTACGCCCCGATCCCCTATTAACTGCTTTCCCCGTGTTTGTTTCTGCTATTGTGAGTTGCCGGGAGGAATTATTTGGAATTCCGGAGAGTTTTGGGACACTTAGTACCTAAATGAGAGCTTAAGTTTTGGAAATTTGGCCGTGGTCGAAATAGTGTGAAGACGGCCTCAGAATGGAATTTCGATGGTTCCGTTAGCTCCGTTGGGTGATTTCGGGCTTAGGAGCGTGTTCGGATTGTGCTTTGGAGGTTCGTAGCTAATTTAGACTTGAAATGCCGAAAGTTGAATTTTTGAAGTTCCCCGTTCGATAATGAGATTTCGATCCGAGGGTCGGAATGGAATTCCAGAAGTTGGAGTAGCTCCGTAGGGTTTAATGTGACGTGTGTGCAAAATTTCAGGTCATTCGGACGAGGTTTGACAGACTTTTCGATCGAAAGCGTAAATTTGAGTTTTTGAAGTTCTTAGGCTTGAATTCGATCCTAGATTGGTGTTTTGATGTTGTTTTAAGTGTTTAAAGGATTGGTGCAAGTTTGGATAGTGGTATATGTCTTGTCCGTGCGTTTGGTTGAGGTCCCGGGGGCATCGGGATGAGTTCGGGTGGTTAACGGGAAGCTGGAAAGTTGAAGTTGGCAGCTGAAGTCTTTAGGCTGCTTTCATAACCACATCTGCGGTTGAGAGGCCGCAGCTTCGACTCCCCTAGATGCGGAGTCAAGCCGCAGAAGCGGCCAAGAGGGAACAAGGCTGGCAACGCAGATGTAGAAGTTTAGCCGCACCTGCGAGCTCGCAGATGCGGTGACTGGGGCACAGGTGCGGAAGAAGGAGAACTTATGGGAAACTGCAGAAGTGGTAGGTTTTGCGCAGGAGCGGTCCACAGATGCATAAATTTGGACCGCAGATGCGGTATCGCTGGGCAGAACATATAAAATGTTGCCTTCGCGAATTCGAGTCATTCTTTCACCATTTTCATCCGGGAATTTAGCTTTTTGGGAGGTTTTTGAGAGGGAATTCAAGGGAGCTTCGTGGAGGTAAGATTTTTAGAACCTAAACTCATTATTATGGTGATTTTTATCATTCTAAGCGTGAAAATATAAGGAAAAATCAGTGGTAAATTGAGGGTTAGGGCTTGATTAATTAGAGACCTTTGAGTGATAATTTGAGGGACCATTTGAGGTCCGATTTTGGTACTTTTGGTATGCATGAACTCGTGAGAGTGCGAGGTTTCTGAAAATATAAATTTTACCTGATTCCAAGACGTGGGCCCCAGGGGCGTTTTGGTCATTTTACCTAATTCCACGTTTTAGCTTAGAATTTATTTGTAGAATCAGTTACTTGAAGTTTTATTTACATTATGCAATTGAATTGAATAGATTTGGGCCATTTGAAGTCAAGTACTCGTGGCAAGAACGTGGTTTCGGGTTGATTTTGAGCTGGTTCGAGGTAAGTGGCTTGCCTAACCTTGTGTGAGGGACCTTCCCCTTAGGATTTGCTATATTTGTTAATTGAAATGCCTTGTACGTGAGGTGACGAGTGCGTACTTGTGCTAATTGTTGAAAAATCCGGTGTTTGCTAAGTAACTAAGACTGTGTTTTCTTCTCCTGTTATTACTACTTGCCATTTAAGCCTGCTGTTAGCTTAGAGAAGCATGTCTACTTGCTTTACTTTGGGACTACGGGACGGCATCTCGGGAGATCCCCCTGTATGTATTATTGATTTGAACTAAAGTGAGGATACCAAGAGATATTCGAGATACTAAGAGATCCCTAGCATAAATTGAGGATACCAAGAGATCCTCGGGATACTAAGAGATCCCTAGCATAAATTGAGGATACCAAGAGATCCTCGGGGTACCAAGAGATCCCTAGTGTATATTGAGGATACTAAGAGATCTTCGGGATACTGAGAGATCCCCGGTTATTATTTCTGTTAAGAGTGGTATTTCTTGTGATTGTTTTGTCTCTATTTTAGTTGTCATTATCTTTATTACCCTGTATTAATTCATATCGTTAGCTTTCAATTGTACTGTTTTGTCTTATTCTGTTATACCTTATATTTCATTTAACCTCAGTAGGGCCCTGACCTTCCTCGTCACTACCCGACCGAGGTTAGGCTTGGCACTTACTGAGTATCGCTTTGGTGTACTCATGCCCTTCCTGCGCATGTTTTTCATGTGCAGACCCTGGTTCTTCGACTCAGTCCTACCATCCTTGAGGCGGAGTGATCTATCAGAGACTTTGAGGTATGTCTGCCGCGTCCGTAGACCAAGGAGTCCCTTTCCATTCTGGCTCATAGTATTAGGCCTTCTGTATTTACTTTTGTTTAGACACTCTGGAGTTAGAACACTGTAGTTATTCTGTAGCTTGTGACTTCATGAGATTCTGGGCTTTGGGAAAAATGTAGTTCATTGTAAGAGTTTGGTTGTATTATTTCTGCAGTTTGGATAGTTTATCTCTATTTCTTTTTTCGCAAATTATTAGGCTTGCCTAGTCGTAGAGACTAGGTGCCGTCACGACAGTTCACGGAGGGCGAACTTGGGTTGTGACAAGTTGGTATCAAAGCTCTAGGTTCATAGGAGTCATGAATCACAAGCTGGTTTATTAGAGTCTCATGGATCGGTACGGAGACGTCTATACTTATCTACGAGAGGTTATGTAACTGTTAAGAAAGTTCCACTTCGTTTGATTTCCTTGTCGTGCGAGATTTTGATCAGGCACCTGCGCCCCCTACTGGAGCCGTCAGAGGCCGGGATCGGGGTAGAGGCCGAGGACGCGCTCGTGGTGCAGCTAGAGCACCCGCGCGAGCTGACACTGAGGTGCCACCCGCAGTACCAGCCGGAGTCTAGACACCTGATACGTCCGCTACTACTACTCCAGCACTCCAGGATACTCTGGCGCAGTTTATGACTATGTACACCACTCTAGCTCAGGCAGGGTTACTTCCCCTTGCTACAACTACATCCCAGGCCGGTGGAGGAGCACAGACTCCTGCCGCCCGCACTCTTGAGCAGCGAGTGCATGTTGGTCAGGTCCTAGAGATTATTCCTATATAGCCGGTAGCCCCAGCTCAGCCCGAGGAGAGGGCAGTAGCTTCAGAGGAGGAGCAGAAGAGGCTTGAGAGGTTCAAGAAGTATCAGCCTCCTACATTCAGCGGACTAGCCTCTGAGGATGCTCTTGGATTTCTAGAGGAGTGCTACCGTATTCTCTGTACCATGGGTATATCAGGATTGAGAGGGGTTTCCTTCACTACCTTTCAGCTTCGAGGAGCCGCCTATCAGTGGTGGCGTGCTTATGAGTTAGACAGTCCGGATGAGGTAGCTTCCCTGACTTGGGCTTAGTTTTCAGATATGTTCACGAGGGAGTAAGCCCCCCAGAGTCTTAGGGACGCTTGGCGCGCAGAGTTTGAGCATTTGCGCTAGGGTACTATGACTGTCTCAGAGTATGTTGTCCGTTACATCGACTTGGCTAGGCGTGCACCGGCCTTGGTTTCTATGGTTCGCGAGAAGGTTCGCCGATTTATTGAGGGGCTTATTCCCAGCATCCGGTCTAGCATGGCTCGTGAGTTGGAGATGGATATTTCTTATCAGCAGGTGATGAGCATTGCTAGGAGGATTGAGGGTATGCATGCTAGGGATAAAGAGGAGAGGGAGGCCAAGAGGTCTTGAGAGTTGGGCCATTATTCTGGTGCCCGTGCCCCAGCTGCAGGTCGTCATGGTAGAGGTTATACGAGTCGCCCTGTTCATTCAGCTCTTCTAGCAGCTAGTGGTATTCCAGCTCCTCCCAGACCTCAGGAGCCTTATTATGCACCTCCAGTATCTAGTGCGCCTCCTGCACGGGGTGCTCCCAGCGGCCAGTCCAGCAGACCTGGACCGAGTTAGTCACAGTTGCCACATCCTCCCAGAGCTTGTTTTGAGTTTGGTAACACACGCCATGTGGTGAGGGATTGCCCTAGACTTGGGAGGGCTGCACCTCCACATGCTTCTTAGCCACAGCGCGCCCCACAGAGTTCTCAGGCTATGATCACTGCACCAGTTGCTACCCCACCTACTCAACCAGCTAGAGGTGGAGGTCGGGGAGGTAGAGGTCGCCCTCGAGGGGGAGGCCAGGCCAGATACTATGCTCTTCCTGCCCGTACTGAGGCTGTCACCTCCGATTCTGTCATCACAGGTACTATCTTGGTCTGTCATAGAGATGCATCGGTTCTATTCGATCCAGAATCTACTTATTCTTATGTGTCTTCTTATTTTGCTCCGCATTTGGGTGTATCTCAGGATTCTTTGAGTTTTCCTGTTTATGTTTCTACTTTTGTGGGAGATTCTCTTGTTGTGGATAGCGTTTATCGGTCGTGTTTGGTTTGCTCTTAGTGGTTTTGAGACCATAGACGATTTATTGTTAATTAGCATGGTTGATATTGATATTATCTTGGGCATGGACTGGTTGTCGCCCCATTATGCTATTCTTGATTGTCACGCCAAAACCGTGACGCTGGCTATGCCAGGTGTACCGCGTGTTGAGTGGAGGGGTACCTTAGATCATACTTCCAGCAGAGTTATTTCATTCCTTAAGGCTCAACGTATGGTTGAGAAGGGGTGTGACGCGTATCTAGCTTATGTGAGAGATGTCAGTATTGATACCCCTACAGTTGATTCAGTCCCAGTAGTACGAGATTTCTCTGATGTGTTTCCAGCTGACCTTCTGGGCATGCCGCCCGATAGAGATATTGATTTTGGCATTGATTTGTAGCCAGGCACTCAGCCCATATCTATTCCTCCGTACTGTATGGCACTTCCTGAGTTGAAGGAGTTGAAGGAGCAATTGTAGGAATTACTTGATAAGGGTTTCATTCGGCCCAATGTATCGCCTTGGGGTGCTCCTGCTTATTTGTGAAGAAGAAGGATGGTTCTATGCGTATGTGTATTGATTATCGCCAGTTGAACAAGGTTACAGTGAAGAACCGTTATCCTTTGCCCCGTATTGATGACCTGTTTGATCAGTTACAGGGTGCTTGTATGTTTTCTAAGATTGACTTGCGTTCAGGCTATCACCAGTTGAAGATTCGGGAGCCTGATATCCCGAAGACTGCCTTCAGGACTCGGTATGGTCATTACGAGTTCCATGTTATGTCATTTGGGCTGACTAATGCCCCAGCAGCCTTCATGCATCTGATGCACAGTGTATTCCGGCCATATCTTGACTTATTTGTGATTGTCTTTATTGATGACATTCTGGTATATTCCCGGAGTTGGGAGGATCATGAGCAGCACTTGAGGACAGTGCTCCAGACTTTGAGAGAAAAGAAACTATATGCTAAGTTCTCGAGATGTGAGTTTTGGTTGGATTCCGTGGCATTCTTGCGTCACGTGGTCTCGAGTGAGGGTATTCAGGTGGATCCGAAGAAGGTAGAGGCAGTGCAGAGTTGGCCCAGACCATCCTCAGCTACAGAGATCCGCAGTTTTCTTGTCTTGGCGGGTTATTACCGTCGATTTGCTCAGGGGTTTTCATCTATTGCAGCACCTATGACCAGGTTAACCCAGAAGGGTGCTCCGTTCCAGTGGACGGAAGAGTACGAGGAGAGCTTTCAGAAGCTCAAGATAGCTTAGAACCACGACCCCAATTTTGATATTGCCTACCGGTTCGGGGTCGTATACTGTCTATTGTGATGCCTCGAGGGTTGGCCTTGGAGCGGTATTGATGCAGGATGGTAGGGTGATTACCTATGCGTCCAGACAGTTGAAGATACATGAGAAGAATTATCATGTCCATGATCTTGAGTTAGCTGTTATTGTTCACGCCTTGAAGATCTGGCGTTATTTGTACGGTGTGCCTTTTGAGATTTATATTGATCACCGGATTTTGCAGCATCTGTTCAGGAAGAAGGACCTTAACTTGTGCCAGAGGAGGTGGTTAGAGTTGATGACGGACTATGATATCACTATTTTGTATCACCCGGGCAAGGCCAATGTGGTGGCCGATGCTTTGAGCCGCCGGACAGACAGTTTGGGGAGTTTGGCTTATTTACCAGCAGCAGAGAGGCCCATGGCGATGGATGTTCAGGCCTTAGCCAGCCAGTTTGTCAGGTTGGACCTTTCGGAGCCCAGTCGGGTTCTAGCTTGCGTGGTCTCTCGGTCTTTCTTGTTTGATCGTATCCGGGAGCGTCAGTTTGATGACCCTCATTTGCTTGTCCTCAAGGACAAGGTGTTGCATGGCGATGCTCGAGATGTGACTATTGGTTATGACGGGGTATTGAGGATGCAGGGTCGAGTTTGTGTACCCAATGTTGATGGGCTTCGGGAGTTGATTCTAGAGGAGGCCCATAGTTCGCGGTATTCCATTCATCCGGGTGCTGCGAAGATGTATCAGGATTTGAGACAGCACTACTGGTGAGGTGGATGAAGAAAGATATAGTTGGGTTTGTAGCTCGGTGCCTTAATTATCAGCAGGTGAAGTATGAGCACCAGAGACCGGGTGGATTGCTTCAACAGATAGAGATTCTGGAGTGGAAGTGGGAGCGGATCACCATGGACTTCGTATTGGGATCCCACGGACTTTGAGGAAGTTCGATGCCATTTGGGTTACTATGGATTGGCTGACCAAGTCCGTGCATTTCATTCCTGTGTGTACTACCTATTCCTCGAAGCGGTTGGCGGAGATTTATATCCGGGAGATTGTCCGTCTACATGGTATTCCAGTTTCCACAATTTCAGACAGAGGTACTCAGTTCACATCGCGATTCTGGAGAGCCGTACAGCATGAGTTAGGTACTCGGGTGGAGTTGAGCACAACATTTCACCCTCAGACGGACGGATAGTCCGAGTGCACTATCCAGATTCTCGAGGATATGCTCCGTGCATGTGTGATTAAGTTTGGAGGGTCTTTGGATCAGTTCTTTCCATTGGCAGAGTTTGCCTACAACAACAACTATCGGTCCAGCATTCAGATGACGCTGTATGAGGCTTTATATGGTAGGAGGTGCAGATCCCCGGTGGGTTGGTTTGAGCAGGGTGTGGCTAAATTACTGGGCACAGACCTGGTTCAGGATGCCTTGGAACGGGTAAAGGTGATTCAGGATAGACTATGTACAGCCCAGTCCAGACAGAAGAGTTATGCGAACCGGAAGGTTCGTGATGTTTCCTACATGGTTGGAGAGCGGGTTCTGCTTCGAGTTTCGCCTATGAAGGGCATAATGAGATTTGGGAAGAAAGGGAAGCTGAGTCCGAGGTTTATTGGCCCTTTTGAGATATTGAGGCGTGTTGGGGAGGTCGCCTATGAGCTTGCCTTACTTCCCAGCCTGGCAGGAACTCACCCAGTATTTCATGTTTCGATGCTCCAGAGGTATCACGGTGACCCGTCGCACGTGTTGGATTTCAGTTTAGTCCAGTTGGACAAGGATCTATCTTATGTTGAGGAGCCAGTGGCAACATTGGACAGGCAGATTCGGAAGCTGAGGTCAAAGAACATTGCATCTGTGAAGGTTCAGTGGCAGGGTCGGCCGGTCGAGGAGGCGACCTGGGAGACCGAGCACGATATGCGCAACCGTTACCCTCATCTTTTCACTACTTCAGGTATGTCTCTATGCTCGTTCGAGGATGAACGAATGTTTAAGTATGGGAGGATGTAACGACCCGGCCGGTCGTTTTTAGAATTTACGCCTCGATCCCCTATTAACTGCTTTCCCCGTGTTTGTTTCTGCTATTGTGAGTTGCCGGGAGGAATTATTTGGAATTTCGGAGAGTTTTGGGCTTAGTCCCTAAATGAGAGCTTAAGTTTTGGAAATTTGACTGTAGTCGGAACAGTGTGAAGACGGCCTCGGAATGGAATTTCGATGGTTCCGTTAGCTCCGTTGGGTGATTTCGGGCTTAGGAGCGTTTTCGGATTGTGTTTTGGAGGTCCGTAGCTAATTTAGGCTTGAAATGCCGAAAGTTGAATTTTTGAAGTTTCCGGTTCGATAGTGAGATTTTGATCCGAGGTTCGGAATGGCATTCTGTAAGTTCGAGTAGCTCCGTAGGGTTGAATGTGACGTGTGTGCAAAATTTCAGGTCATTCGGATGAGGTTTGATAGACTTTTTGATCGAAAGCGTAAATTTGAGTTTTCGAAATTCGTAGGCTTGAATTCGATGCTAGATTGGTGTTTCGATGTTGTTTTAAGTGTTTTAAGGATTGGTGTAAGTTTGGATAGTGGTATATGTCTTGTCCGTGCGTTTGGTTGAGGTCCCGGGGGCCTCGGGATGAGTTCGGGTGGTTAACGGGAAGTTGGAAAGTTGAAGTTGGCATCTAAAGTCTTTGGGCTGCTGTCATAATCGCATTTGCGATTGAGAGGCCACAGATGCGACTCCCGCAGATGCGGTGTCAAGCCGCAGAAGCGGCCAAGAGGGAACAAGGTTGGCAACGCAGATGCGGAAGTTTAGCTGCACCTGCGAGCCCGCAGATGCGGTGACTGGGGCGCAGGTGCGGAAGAAGGAGAACTTATGGGAAACCGCAGAAGCGGTAGGTTTTGCGTAGGAGCGGTCCACAAATGCGTAAATTTGGACCGTAGATGCGGTACCGCTGGGCAGAACATATAAAATGTTGCCTTCGCGAATTCGAGTCATTCTTTCACCATTTTCAACCGGGAATTTAGCTTTTTGGGAGGTTTTTGAGAGGGAATTCAAGGGAGCTTCGAGGAGGTAATATTTTTAGAACCTAAACTCATTATTATGGTGATTTTTATCATTCTAAGCGTGAAAGTATAAGGAAAATCAGTGGTAAATTGAGGGTTAGGGCTTGATTAATTAGAGACCGTTGAGTGATAATTTGAGGGACCATTTGAGGTCCGATTTTGGTACTTTTGGTATGCATGAACTCGTGAGAGGGCGAGGTTTCTGAAAATATAAATTTTACCCAATTTCGAGACGTGAGCCCGAAGGGCATTTTGGTCATTTTACCTAATTCCGCGTTTTAGCTTAGAATTTATTTGTAGAATCAGTTACTTGAAGTTTTATTTACATTATGCAATTGAATTGAATAGATTTGGGCAATTTGGAGTCAAGTACTCGTGGCAAGAACGTGGTTTCGGGTTGATTTTGAGCTGGTT
Source organism: Nicotiana attenuata (assembly GCF_001879085.1). Taxonomy (NCBI): domain Eukaryota; kingdom Viridiplantae; phylum Streptophyta; class Magnoliopsida; order Solanales; family Solanaceae; genus Nicotiana; species Nicotiana attenuata. The sequence goes on along the minus strand of NC_031990.1, from coordinate 65,859,165 downwards.
CGAGGTAAGTGGCTTGCCTAACCTTGTGTGGAGGACCTTCCTCTTAGGATTTGGTATATTTGTTAATTGAAATGCCTTGTACGTGAGGTGACGAGTGCGTACTTGTGCTAATTGTTGAAAAATCTGATTTTTGCTAAGTAACTAAGACTGTGTTTTCTTCTCCTGTTATTACTACTTGCAATTTAAGCCTGCTGTTAGCTTAGAGAAGCATATCTAATTGACTTACTTGTTTTATTTGCTTAAACTGCCTTAATTGTGTTATGTGAAGCATGTTAGATTAGAATTTCCTGTTTTACCTTGGTATTAAGTTGAGTTTAATTGAAAATTCCTTGTGTTATCGCTGTGTGCTTTACTTTGGGACTACGGGATGGCATCCCGGGAGATCCCCCTGTACGTATTGTTGATTTGAACTGAAGTGAGGATACCAAGAGATCCTCGGGATACCAAGAGATCCCTAGCATAAATTGAGGAAACCAAAAGATCCTCGGGATACTAAGAGATCCCTAGCATAAATTGAGGATACCAAGAGATCCTCGGGGTACCAAGAGATCCCTAGTGTATATTGAGGATACTAAGAGATCTTCGGGATACTGAGAGATCCACTGTTATTATCTCTGTTAAGAGTGGTATTTCTTGTGATTGTTTTGTCTCTGTTTCAGTTGTCATTATCCTTATTACCCTGTATTAATTCTTATCGTTAGCTTTCAATTGTACTGTTTTATCTTATTCTGTTATACCTTATATTTCATTTAACCTCAGTAGGGCCCTGACCTTCCTCGTCACTACCCGACCGAGGTTAGGCTTGGCACTTACTGAGTACCGCTGTGGTGTACTCATGCTCTTCCTGCGCATGTTTTTCATGTGCAGACCCAGGTTCTTCGATTCAGTCCTACCATCCTTGAGGCGGAGTGATCTATTAGAGACTTCGAGGCATGTCTGCCGCGCCCGCAAACCGAGGAGTCCCTTTCCATTCTGGCTCATAGTATTAGGCCTTCTGTATTTACTTTTGTTTAGACACTCTATAGTTAGAACACTTAGTTATTCCGTAGCTTGTGATTTTATGAGATTCCGGGTTTTGGGAAAAATGTAGTTCATTGTAAGAGTTTGGTTGTATTATTTCTGCAGTTTGGATAGTTTATCTCTGTTATTTCTTTTTCTGCAAATTGTTAGGCTTACCTAGTCGTAGAGACTAGGTGCCGTCACGACAATTCACAGAGGGCGAACTTGGGTCGTGACATAAGGTTTAGAGTTATTTCTTGATTTTGATCTAAATCAGAGCCCTATTCTATAGGATGCTCAATTCTCATATTCTACTAAGTGTCCCAGTCCCCCCTAATTGTCCTCCAGTCTTATGTTTAAGATCATCATTACAAAGCCTGCATTTAACTCTATCAGTACCTACTATTTCATCAAATAAATTCCAAACCTTACTTCTTTTTCTCCGATTAGTAATCGGGGCCACAGGTGGTCTACTACTAGCACTACGACCAGCACCCCTACTACCAGCTCCAACACTACTAGGTGTAAGTGGTGTCTCACTCATCTTCAATTTCAAATTCATTATCTTTTATACTGAAATCTTCCTATAATTGTTCATAATCTATATTATTATCAAGTAATGTTTCAGAAACATGTGTAGAGTCATTTAAATTACTACCAGATGTTGAAGTAGTACCTCTTTTTCTATTTCCCCGATTATGCCGATTGGTAACCTTATTACAAACTCTTTTTGCAGCATTAAACATATTGTGAAAATTTAACTACTAGCAAAAATTAAATATGCAAATAAAATAGTAAAAAAGAGAAAGAGCTGGATGGAGTGCACTGAATTCGGCAGTAAATTGAATACTTGATGATTTCAAAACTCCAATGTTACCACGAAGAAACGTCAATTGTTCAAAGTTTGAAGTTCAATTGCTCAAACTTCAAATAATAAATAATACGATAAATTAAATTCCAAAAAATAAGAGCCAAATAGTTGATTGCACTTTAGGTGAAGAATGAGAGAATGATAATTGAGAATATGAGTTTGAGAAATGAGAGATGGGTGATGAAATGAAGAAGAGGGGGGGTTGTATTTATAGTATTTCAAAGGGCTAAATTAGTAATAACAAAAAGTGTTATTTTTTTTAAATAATTGCTCAAAAAAGGGCTATTTGTGCAATCCAGCCGTTGGGCAATGACTAAAAGCCAGCTAACTGTTGCCAACAATCTAAAACGTTTAAAAAAAAGAAATTTCAGAAATCTAGCCGTTAAATCGGTCCGGGCCGGGCCGGTTAACCGGTTCAACAGGAATTTTGGTTGACTGGGTTTGACCGGTCCGGTTAACCGGATCTATTTAGGTGAACGGACCAACCCCCCTAACCCAGCCCACCCGGCCCCTAACTACCGGTCCGGGCCGGGCCGAGTTTCAATCAGTCTGGGCGGGTCCGGAAACGGGTCAACCCGACCCTTTTGACACCCTTAACTTAAATGTGCAGGATCTGAGGTAGGTGCATCTGGATATCAGTCCGGCGCGCACGCTTGACTTACACTTCAAGACTTCACGGTGAGCTGCCTTCTAACCGTTCTACAGCAGCTGAAGTCTTCCTTTTGTTATATTTTTCTGTCTTTTCATTTCAGACAGTAGACTAGTATTCTTTTGTATATTCCACTAGAATTCTCATATACTTGTGACACCAGGTCTTGGCACACACTAGTAGACTTATGATTTTGGGTTCATTTTATGATTACGAATTGCACTCGGTTGCTTTCATTTAAATATGTTACATCTGTCATCTCCTAAATCTTTTTAAATGAGGAAAGTTATTTACTTAGCAAACTTATTAAAAACGGGAAACCACTAGATTGTTCAGTGTTGGCTTGCCTTGTAACGGTGTTGGGTGCCATCACGGCCTATAATAGAATTGGGTCGTGACACTAGTGGTAGTGAATATACCACACTCACCTCTAGAAGGAGATTTAAGATGAAATAAGAAAATAATTTCATTATTATGGCATGAATGGTCACTGATCACGTGCCTATTGTGACTGTGCCAAAATATTATAACAAAGTGATTATTAAAGGACAGCAGTAATGCAAGAAATAGATCTTGCATATAATTTTGACCATGACCATAATGGTATAACTTTCTCTTTGAGAGATATATTCACCAGATGGATATTGATGAATATATGATAGTACCAAATTAATTGAGAGCTCTGAAAGAGCCAATTCTTACTATTTTGGAGAAATAAAATTGATTATCAATAAGGTATCATGTTGTAGTAAGTCTCAAAGAAACTTATTGAGTTTCTAAAGTATTCGTGAAAGCGATTGGTTATATTGAGACTATAAATAAAGGAAAGATTTAATATCTTCTAATACAACAACTTGTAGCGGGGTAATAGGTACGTGAAAAGCTACCCGCTTTATTCTCCGGTTTGTACTACACAAATAAAAGAATGCCCCAATAAAGTAGAAGTTTATTGATATAATAACCCATATCATAATAAACTTGGAGTTCATTCATAATTGCACACGTCATGGTATAAACCTAAAGTTTATCAATATTGATAATTTATTCAATTGGCATAATTGGTTTAGCCATGTTAATTTAAGTATGATGTGCAACAATAAAAAAGAATTCACATGGTAAATACTAAAGAACTAGAAAGTTCTTTATGAATTCTCTTGTGTTGCTTGTTCTCATTAATTAATAGACCAACTAAAATTGTGATTGAATCCCATGAATACTGAAAATATCAAAGGTGAATATGAGCCCATTCACCTGTCATGTATACGACATAAGATGCATCTATTAAATAGTTACATGTTCAATTATTATTCACCCGCAACCTGATATTTGCGAGGTAACTTGCTCAATATTTAATTCAGAGCATAATTTTCAGATTTTCTATTCAAGACTATTTATCTTGATAAGTTGGTTTACATTAGAGTTGAGTTAGCAAAATAATTTATTAAGTGTCTCCACTTAATAGTTAAATTATTTCTTATGAGAACAAAATTATCTATATCAGTATGATATAGGTTATATACACAAATATATTACATTCTCCCCTCATAAGTGGTTCAGGGTCAGGAATCAAATAATTTTATCTTATTATTATTGATGTGCGGTGTACATTTTGATTAACACCATAACGCACAAAAGTGGATTTTCAAAGTTGAGGAATCAAGTTAGTTTTTCTAACATGAAGGGAAGAAAGGATAAACATTTGAGAAAAGTTACGTGGAATTAATGATCATTTGTACATCTAGATCCTCGAATAAAATAATACGAACTTGAAGTTCATAAAAAGATAATTCATCTGCAATATATTGCAAAGCTGGCCAGCCACATTTGCTGTCACGACCCAATTCTAGTTTAGGCCGTGATGACGCCTACCACCATTGCTAGGCAAGCCAACAGTGAACAATCTAGTGATTTCCATTTTTAATAAGATTTTCAAACAACTAACTTTCCTTAATTTAAAGAATTTCATGAATAACAGATTTTTAAAGTAATCAAAACGAAAGCAGCTAAATGAAATCACCACCGTAGAAATACAACCCAAAATCATAAGTCTACTAGTGTGTGTGCCAAAACTCGGTGTCACAAGTGTATGGGCTACTAGTAGAATATACAAAAGATTTCTAGTCTACTGTCTGAAATGGAATAGACAGAACAAATAAAAAAAGAAACACTCCGACTAGTGCAGAACGGCTCGGAAGGGCAGCTCACCGTGTAGTCTCGTAGCGGGGATCAAATATGCGCGCCGGACTGGTAACCAGATGTACCTGCCTCAGATCCTACACAATTAAGTGCAGAAGTATAGTATGAGTACATAAACATCATGTACCCAGTAAGTATCCAGTCTAACCTCTAAGAAGTAGTGACGAGGGGTCAACTTTGACACTTACTATGGGCTAACAATGATACATCAACATTATTATACTAAGCATGGATTTCATAAATAATACTGAAAGCTCAATAACAGGAAATAAAAATTTCTTCCTTCGCGAATATTAAATCCCAACTTTAGTTTCATCATTTAACAGTTTGTATCTCAAGACATTTAAGCAATATCAATTAAGAATAGTCTTAAAGATTTATCATGCGCAAATTATGCCGAGGTCGTACGGCCTGATCTTAAACTGTGCACTGCCGAGGGTCGAACGACGCGAACCATAGATATATCTATCTGCTACCGAGGCGTTCGACCCGGTCCATGATTTGTGCCCAAACCCTCAATTTGGCGCCAAACGACTCGAAACTAGTCAAATGTTATATAAAATAATTAATACGTGCTTAAAAGTTCATATATTAACTATCAAAGTGATTTCCCGAGCCTATTTGCAAAAATCCTAAAACTCACCCCCGGGCCCACGTGCCCGAATTCTGGAATTTTTTTGAAGAAAGTTGTTACCCATAGCCTTATGAACTCAAATATATGATTTTTACTAAATTCCCCAATAAATTCGTGGTTAAATCTCATTTTTATCAAAAATCTAGGTTTTCACCTAAACCCATATGTTTTACTAATTTACATGTTATAATCTAACCATAAACTATGTATTTAACACACATTGAATAGAAATTACTTACCTCAAATTGCTATGTGAAATCCCCTCTCTAAGAGCTCCCAAAATCGCCCAACAATGGAAATAAATGAGCAAAAATGACTAAGTCTTGTTTTAAAAGAAACCTCACTGCCTCCAGTGATTCCGCACTTGCGGTCACAGGGCCGCACCTGCGCCATCGCCTCTACGAAAGTGCCCTGGGCAGGCTGGCTCAGCTTTTGCGAATGGGGTCCCGCTTTTGTGGTCCCGCTTCTGCGGAGGTTGGGGTGCACCTGCGGATTCTGGGCTGTTCTTCCTGGGCCGCTTCTGTGAGGCCTGACTCGCTTCTGCGAGCTTGTACCTGCGGCTGGCCAAGCGTAGGTGAGATTATGACAGCAGCTGGAGCTTCAGCTGTTGCTCCAAATTTCCAACTTGGTCTGAGCCTTGTCTGATTGACACTCAGGGCCCTCGGGGCCCCACCCAAACATTTCAACACGTTTGGAATCATAAAAAAGACTCGCTCGAACTCTCGGAACACCCGAAACAACATTAAAAATACGAATCACAACAGAAAACCAACTGAATCAAACTTATGAACTTGAAGTTCTTCAATTTACTCCCAATGCGTTGAAACATACTTAAAATACTCAGGTTGACACCAAATTTTGTGTGCAAGTCTTAAATGACATTACGAAACTATTCCCGGTCTCATAATTCCGTTTGGATCTCGATATCACCAAAACCCGCTCGAAACCAAATTAAAGAACTTCTAAATCTTCAAAGAACCAACGTTCACTATTAAGCGCCAAAACGCTCCCGGTCATCCAAAACCCAATGTTGTTTTCTCAAAATATTGACCGAAGTCAAACTTGGCATTTTTAGCCAACCTTAAGGAACCATGTATTCCGATTTCAACCAACCCTTTCAAATCCCGAACTAACCATCCCCGCAAGTCATAAAACAGTAGGAGCACGTATGGGAAGTCTTATTTAGGGAAATGGGGTTCTAGAAAGTAAAACGACCAGTCGGATCGTTATATTTGCTGACCTAAAGAAATAATTATATTCTTATTGTAAATACTCCTATTAGAATAAGTCCTAGAAGGACAAAGTCTATGGTAAGCTTAAAGCGTTTAGATAAATCGTTTTCAAATAAAATTCTTGACATAATACTTCATAAAATCTCAGGAAAGGTTCAGGTACTTGAAAATATAAAGGAAAAAATCTCTATGTTATGTCTTTATGAAAAATGTTGGAACCATTATAAAATGTTCGTCGACGATATCTATGATAGCAATACGTATAGATGGGGATCTTAAGTCTGCCGAATACAGGCACAAAAATATTAGCCAAATGAAGGAGACACAATTCGAATAGAATTTGTTTCATATGAAAGCCATATAGTTTTGAAAATGTAGTTCAAACACTTGAAAGTATAAAGTCAATGGTGTGTGCAATCACTTTTATCTATCTTAGATGTCTAGCATGGCATGAAAACTTGATATGCATCTGAAGTCTTTTTAAATGGCTTATATGACAATCCTTGAAAGATTCAGATCGCTTAAAGCATATACAATTCTTGATTCTGAAGTACCATATCCTAAATGCAATTTATGCATATATGTATATTGCTATAACTATAAGCATGATAATGTGATAGCGAGAATACCTCTATGGAGATATTGAAAAGGCTATTCCACAACATTATATGAAGACATTACATATATACAATGATAATTTCAAGGTGCAACATATTTATTCTAGTGATAATAGGGCTGATTTGTTAACCAATTCTCTACCGATGTCAACCTTCAAGAAGCTAGTGTATAAGATTGGGATACGGAGGCTCAACGATTTGAATTGATGCTTTTATCAGAGGGAGTTAATACACGTTGTACTCTTTTTCCGTTAAAAGGTTTTATCCTACTGAGTTTTCCTTGCAAGGTTTTTAACAAGGCAATCAAAAGGCGTATTTCTAAACATGTGTACTCTTTTTCTTTCACTAGAATTTTTTTCCACTGGATTTTATTTTAGTTAAGATTTTAACGAGGCACATTATCTGGTAAATAGACACTCAAGGGGGAGTGTTATAAATAGTATTTTATTTATGGTGAATGTTTATATTTTAGAGAGATTTTAGGGTTTGTTACTTGGTGGCTAAGTCACCTTTTCCCTATAAATAGAGGGCTTCCATTCTTATGTAATTCATCCCCAAATCAATAAGAATTCCCGCTCCCTACTTTTCTATGCAATACTTTTCTTCTTCTTTTATTATTTTATAATAAAAAGTACGTTTTTGTTATTCCAATCCGTTTCTACCGTCTTGAACAGATATTGAATTAATCCTTTCTTTCTAAAGAGCAGGACGAGTACATCATAAAGTGTTAATTGAAATTCAGTAAGAACATGAATTATAATCATGTACCTGTATGCAGCAGAGTAAAATCACAACCCAAAAAAAGTGCCCCTAAGTCGAACTTTGATTCTCTTGGAAAACAAAGTTTAGTTTCACAAACTAAATGTCTTTCTTTTTAGTGTGTTTTGCAAAAGAAAGGAGAGAAATCTTCTCTCTTAAGGAAGAAGAAGATTGATGAGAAAGGTAGAGCAAATCCTTTCTTTCTTTTCGCTTATGCCATACTTAATAGGAAGACATTATTGAGAAAGAATTAACTACGATGGGAAAAATTGCTCTCAACTACACCCAAATGTGTAGTAACTTCTCCAAAGAAGTTATTTTATTCCCAAATTCTATCTCTTCCCAAATGGGTTGGTCAGCCCATATAGAGCGACCCAATATCTGAATTCAATACCCAACATCTCCCACTTCACTCATGATGGGCTGGAACTCAAACCAGTATCATGAATAAATAACACACTTAATTCATACAGACAAGTAGTTTGTGTGAGCACGTGATTTTTTCCCTATATATGAATTATTCCCAAAAATTCAAACAAAATAATTTCTCTTTCATTATTTTACACTTTTGTGAATTTTGTGTTATTTTCTGTTAACTGTTTGCATTCTTATTTGTGCATTTTTATTTCATATGAAAAATATAAAAAAATATGCCTGACATTTGCATTTAGGATCTAATTTCATATTTAAGGATTATTTAGTGGTTAAGTTGTTTTTAGAACAAATTTAAAGAAAATAACAAAAATAGTCCATTTTGCATTTTTTAATTGTTAGTTGTTGAATTTGTCTTGAGTTTATTTTAAATAGGAGTTAATTAGCTTAATTTTGGAAATAAATTAGGTTTCATTTTAATTTTTGCATTTTTTATAAAATCAGAAAAAAAAATAATACAAAATGAAATACAAAAAATAAATAAAAGAAATAAAATGAAAACAAAAGCAATTAAAAGGGGCTGCCTCAATAATGCCTAATTGGGCCATTTAATTGACTTCACCCAGCCCAAGCCACTGGCCCAAACGCCCTGCCCGGTCCAGTTTCCCCATATTCAAAACGACGTCGTTTAATCATGACCGTCCGTTCCCCCAAAATCCAATGGCCACGATTGATCCTCAAATTTAGATAAAACTGTCCGAAAATTATACAAAAAACAAAAACACAATCCATCTTCCTCGTACTCCCTGTAACGCCACCGACACCCCACCGTCCGCCACCGTCTTCCGCCCTAGCGCCGCCGGCCGGAAATCGCCGCCGCCGACGGCGATGCTCCGATGACCACCAAAATTACACCCAAGAACCACTGTTCTCCCCTCTTTCCAACCATGCCCTCAGCTCCCTTCAAATCATAGCCAATCTCGTCGAATATCAAATCTAAATTTTTCCGGCCATGACCCAACTCCTTCCAAACCACCCCAAATTAACACCCTAGGTCCCTTTCCCCTTTCCCTAGCCAAATCCCGGGTTAGTTTTTCTCGAATCTGCCTTAAATTGGTCAAATCTCAATTTGAATATTTTCCGGCCAAGACCCAAAGTATGCCAAATAGTCCCAAATTGACACCCTGGGTTCATCTGAGTCTCTTCTACCCAACCCCCATAGCCACTTGTCTCGAATCTGCCCGGAACATTACAAATTTTATCCCAAAGTCCGGCAGAACCCTAACTCAGAAATCTTGGGGATTTTAGACCGTAATTTCCCTAATCACGTGTTTTCTTTTGAAAAAACACACGATTAGGGATGTTACGTGTCAAGGATCCCGGAGGATTCAAACAACATTAGCTGGTCAGAGTTCGCCCCATAGTCAGTCGAATGCTCAAAATTAGTAAGTGTTGTTCGATTCTGTTTTGATTCTGTTCAGTATGCTCTTGTTTAAATCTGTTTGGATAGTCTTTAATTCTTTAGGGCACTTTGATTTCAATTTTTTCTCCAGTATTTGATCTTTTACTGTTATTAGTGGTTAGTGGTAATTAATTAGTTTAGTTTAGTTTGATTCAGTAATTGCATTTGTAATCCCATGTTCAGGATCTAGCTTAAGTTTTGTTCTTCATGTCGACATTGTTCCCAGTAGTCATATACGTTTTAAGTGGTCTGATTTTAGTTAGTCGACTCATAATTGTTTACTGCAGTTTGATTTTAATTGTTCCAACCTCTTGATTAGCTAATTTGTCTAGTTTGATTAGCCCTAGAAATAGATTTCTTGGTTATAGTTAATGGACTGGTTTAACTTAATCAGTAATTTCAGGGGATTCAAAGGTTAGTTTGGGCATGGAAAAGGGCAGTTTCATTAAGATTGGTAATTGTTGAAGTAAAGTAAGGGTAGAATAGGAATTGTAATGGGTATAGAACCTTCTAGGATGGACTATAGTATAGATTTCAATAGAATAGGTGTAGTTACTTGTGTAACAAGTCAGAAAATAAAGGGTAGAAAATAGAATTAGAATAGGGACTAAGGGGTAAAAGGAAAATCTGAAATTGGACCCTAAGTTCACCTATAAATAGGTATTCATTTGCCTTGATTCACAAGTTTGGAGGCCTAAAATTCACCCCCCCCCCCAAAAGTGTTTACAGATCTGAAGTCTGAAATTCAAAAAATTCAAAAACCAAAAACAAAAAAAAAACAGTAGAAAAAATCAAAAAATACTGCTCTATTGGGACTCTCTTAGATCAAGTTTGAATTTCATTTGTAGATCAAGTTTCAGTGCAACAGAAGGTTGAAAATGGTTTGAGTATCTTCTAGACCTTGTTCGGTTCAAGTTCAGGGACTTTTGGGTTGATTTCGAGTGTATTTTGATCCAATCATATCTGGTTTTCATCTGCTTTTGGTGTTTAATCTGCTGCTAGTCATTCCTGGGTTTGCTGTGGTATTTTTGGATTTGAAAGTGATCTAGCTGCTTTGAATTTGGGCTGTTGTTCGTTACTGCTTTAGCTGACTTCCCTCTTCCTCATTTCTGTTCTAATTTCCAGGTATATTCTTAGGCTCAAGTGATGTGGAAGCTTGTATTAACATGCATGAACATAATCTGCTGTTGTTGTTTAGTTTAAGTACACGCATTTGACCTCACAAGTGATGTACTCTTCCATTGAAATGAAATGAAGTGATGATTCAAGGCTGTGCTCATGGTGAATGTTTATAGATGTGGTTAGTTTAGAACTATGTAATGGTGTAATTTCAGTGCACGTGATATGTTAAAACTTGGACTGTTTGACTCAGTATATCTGAACTTGTATATGAATTTCATAGTAAGTTGGCTCAGTTAGTTAGTGATGTTAAGTCGATTCAACGTGTTGTTAGTATAGCATAGGATAATGTGAGGTAGCTTCCTTTGTTAGTAGTGTTTAACAAATTAACCCCTGTTTCAGTGTTAACTTCAATTCTGTTTTAATCAGGGAACATGAGACTGGTTTATTTTAGCTGAAATAGCAATTATATTGTTACTACCGTCTCAAGCAAAGCCTAAGTAATTGCCTAATTAGTTGGTGGGGCTGGGACGGTTGGATTTGCATCCAGGCGCAATTCGCTGTCTCTGCCTGGGCTCGATTTGGGAGCCATGCTTATCAGCTACACTTGAATGTGCCTAATCACACCTGGGCCAACTTTTCTAATAGAAGGCCCCAAAGCGTTGGGCCCTGGACAGCATATCCTTGATTCTGAATTATAAATTGGCAACGCTTAGTAGTCTGTTTAAATTGACGCAGCTTCCGCTGGGCCAGGGTCCATGTTTGACTGGATTTTGCTTATGGACTGAAATTTAACTCACGTGGCCTGGGCTTGTCTTTGGGCCCGAAGGCATATCTAAGCCAATGATAAATTAATTATGACTTTTTCCTTTTATTTTAGAGACGAAATTAAGTAGAGAATCGTAGTTGCTTTTAGGTTGGCCTAAAAATAAATGAGACGAGCCTCGCCAAATCAAAATATATAAATTGTGGGGCCCTCATTAAACGATTATATAAAAAATATTTAGAAACTCGGGACATGCCATTTAGCGAATTTTCATGGCTTCCCACAAAGTTAATAAGACACTAGCCACTTTAGGCGCGTTTTTTTTCAATAATTTTACCTTCCTAAATACGGGTGCACATTTATGTGACCCAAATCCAAATCTCAACGAAGTCGAAATGTGTTAACAATCACGGGCGCACTGGTGCGACGTGGTTCGAGACGCATTTTTACGACGTTGCAATTCCTATTAAAAATGAAAAATAAAAGTGGTTTACTAAAAAGGGCATAAGCTAGAACATGTTTTGAAATCAGATAAAAGCAAATACAACAGTTGAGCGACCGTGCTAGAACCACGGAATCCGGGAATGCCTAATACCTTCTCCCGGGTTAACAGAATTCCTTACTCGGAGTTCTGGTTCGCGGACTGTTAACAGAGTCATAATTTCCTCGGATCGGGATTCAACCGGTGACTTGGGACACCATTAATCTCCCAAGTGGCGACTCTGAATATTAATAATAAACCCCGTTCCGACTGTCCTTTAATTGGAAAAACTCCTTTGCACCCTCACTGGTGTAGCGAAAAAGGAGGTGTGACAGTTTGTACGACCTACGAGCATGTAACGACCGGGCCGGTCGTTTTAAGAATTTAAGCTTCGTTCGGCAGCGTAAGGTCTTGAACAACTTCATAATATGTGTATCGACTTGTGTGCGCAGTCCGGGCATGAAACCGGAAAGTTTTTATGTGAAAATATGAAAAAATAGTAATTTCTAGAGTTAAAACATGATTTTTAGTTGACTTTGGTCAATATTTTTGGTAAACGGACCCGGATCTGTGTTCCGACGATCCCGGGATGTCCGCGGAAAATATAAGACTTGGGTGTATGCCCGGAATTTGAATTCCGAGGTCCCTAGCCTTAGAAAACAATTTTTGAAGAAAATTGTTGTGCTGGTTTTTAAAGGAAATAAAGAAATGAATTAATATTTGAACTCGTTGGTATCGGGACCGTATTTTGGTTCCGGAGCCTGATACAAGTTTGTTATGATATTTAAGTCCTATCTGTGAAATTTGGTGAGAATCGGAATTGATATGACGTGATTTGGACGTCCGGTTGAAAAGTTAGAAAATCATGAGTTTTGAGGTTAAATTCATAGTTTTTGATGTTATTTTGATGATTTGATCGCAGGATCAAGTCCGTATGATGTTTTTAGACTTACGTGCATGTTTAGTTTGGAGCCTCGAGGGCTTGGGTGAGTTTCAGATAGGTTTAGGTTATGTTGCGCTTGTTTTTGGATGCTTCATCGTCGTTTTTCAAGAAAAAATGATACCACAGAGCAAATGAGATTCAAATTCAGTTTTATTGAACCATTAGATCCGTATCGAAATTTCGGAGCCATAGGAAAAAGAATCATCGAATTTGGACATCGTATGAGGAAGTTATGCTCATTTTCGTGTCGGGAAAAATTGCTAGTTTCTGGTGTGGTCGCAAATGCGAACTTTTTCGTCGCAATTGCTACGCCTAGTTCGCAAATGCGACTTCTACCAGCCCTGCCTTATTCGCAAATAGCGAGGGTTCGCAATTGCGAACCCTGGGTCACAAATGCGACATCTGAGGCCTGTTAAGTGAGATTTTTGACGAGATTTTCACCCATTTTTCAACTTTCTCAAACCCTAAACCTCCATAGGCGATTTTCCAAAGACCCAAACTTCTCAAAATCATTGGTAAGTGAACTCTAACTAATTCCTTTCATTCCTTAACAACTTTTAGCAAGATTTCAACCAAAAATCTAGAGTTTTCATGGTAAAAATTGGGATTTTTGGGTAGAGATTAGGATTTTCAAATTTTGGGGATTTAGACCTTGATTTGAGGTCGGATTTCAAAATCAATTGCATATTTGGGTTCGTGGGTGAATGGGTATTTGGTTTTTGTAAATTTTGTCGGGTTCCAAGGTGCGGGCCCGGGGAGTTGACTTTTGTTGACTTTTTGCAAATTGTATAAGAATCATAGTTTTGTCAATTGAAATTGTTTTCTCTTGCATTGTTTGATGTATTCAAGTCGTTTTTGGCTAGATTGAGCCGAGCGTTGATGAATTGGTAAAGGAAAAGCTAAATTGAGTATTGAATTGGCCGGATTGAGGTAAGTATCTTGCCTAACCTTGAGTGGGGGACTTCCCCTTAGGATTTGAGTCTTCTATGTTGATTGTAGTCCGTGTAGGCGAGGTAACGAGTGCGTGTTTGGACTTATTTGTGAAAAGTTGGCCTTTTAGAGTTCTTAGGTCCTTGTATTCGCTGCGTATGAAGTTGCTCTTGATATGATTGAGCTTCCATTTACTAGTTTCACCTCTACATGCTTTAATTGGAAATTAATTGCTTTATGATTCATTCTTATTGCCTATTTGATTCTTATTTTGCTTAATTGAAGATTTTTACCTCTTCTATCGTCATGCTATCTTTCATAGGTGCTTGTCTTTATTGAAAATCATTATTATCTTTCTTGTAATTGTTTAGTCTTAATTGAAGTTATGATTATCTTCCCGCAGCTCATCCTTAATTGAAATTGTTGTATATTCTTCATAATATGCCCAACCTTAAAAGAAGTTTAGGTATCCTATATTTAGTTGACATTTCTTTATTTGGAATTATTTGATTCGTGTTAGCTTCCTTGTTATTGAACTACATATTGTGGGATCGTTGCTTCACATTATTTTCTCCCTTGTTGAGTTGTTCTTATTACGCTTAGTATTCTCTATTGTGGTTATTCCTTGTGAGCTAGTTTACCGTCTCCTTATTATCGAAAGTCCTCGAGTTGATTTACTTGCCGTGTTCTTGTATATATTGTCATTGTTGATGTGGTACTTGTTGTGGTGGTGCACGAGGTTTCTGTCGTGCGGTTGTTGATATTGTGATGCACGAGGTTTCTGCCGTGCGGTTGTTGATATTGTGATGCACGAGATTTCTGCCGTGCGGTTATTGTTATGGGGTTGCACGAGGTTTCTGCCGTGCTATTGCTACTATTGACATACTGCACATGCGGAGTGACAAGGCAGGAGATATATATATATATATATATATATATATATATATGCTTATATGTGGGTTGCGCATGTGGCGAGACAAGGTGGGAACATTATGATGCACGTGTGGCGAAACAAGGCGGGCACTCATTATGTTATTATTTGCACACGTGGCAAGACAAGGCGGGCTATGTCAGGGATTGATTGTGATGGCCTGGGGGCATTCTTGCTGTTTGATATTGTGTTGTGGTATGCTTACCTGTATGAGTTTTATCTCGTGGAAGTTGTGAGAAAACATCTTACGTGCCATCCGTTCTTTTCCTTATGCTTATTAGCTGGTAGGAACTATGTTAAAGCACTTGCACAAGCATACACGTAGTTGAACACTCCCATTGGATATGAAGTTCTCCTGATATTGCTGAGTATAAATGTACACCCTCTTCTATTTGTCATATATGTGAGAGGAGCTCTAGTTAGTAAGTGAATTATCAGCGTGACCATGAGTTGTGATGGGGCACAAGATGCCAAGTTTTAGGGTTCAGGTATTGGGACCCGTGAGCTGTAAGTTGTCCGAGGTTCGGTATTTCATGGAGTCTGTTGGCTAAGACTTGATGTAAACACTATCGTAGGTCCTGAGTTATTGCTTACCTTTACCATATTTATGATTTAGGTTTTGGGTTTGTGATTTCGCTCGCTCTTCTATGTCATTATTATGGTATTTCCGTTGTTACTTGCTGTTTTTCTTCCCTTACTTTGATTGTTGTATTGTTAGCCACAGTGTGTAGTCTTTATATCTATACATCATGTTTCGTTGTTCCTATGCTTATATTTGTATAGTTTATTAGACCGGTAGGTGTCTTGACTGTTCCTCGTCACTACTCCACCGAGGTTAGTCTTGATACTTACTGGGCACCGCTGTAGTGTGCTCATGCTACTCTCATGCAATTTTTGTTGTGCAGATCCAGGTGCTACGAGTCATAAGGGAGTTTAGTAGAGTCTTGCGGATCGGTACGGAGACGTCTGTACTTATCTTCGAGAGGCTACGGAACTATTAGGACAATCTCACTTCTTTCGTTCCTATCATGCGAGCTTATTGATCTTGGTGTTTGAACTATTATGATTCCATTCTCTCACAGATGGTGAGGACACGCGCTGCAGTTATCAATGACACTTCTCTCGGAGCAGGGGTCGCTGGAGGCAGAGATAAAGGCCGACGAGGAGTACATGCCACATCTAGAGCACCTACCGGAGCAGCTGTTGAGGAGCCGCCAGTCACTCCAGTTGGGGGGCAGGTACCGGAGGCGCCTGCTGTTACCCCCGGACTTCAGGAGACCTTAGCACAGTTCCTGAGCATGTTTGGTATATTCGCTCAGACGGGGTTGATTTCGGCTGCACCAGCTACCTCACAGACTGGGGGAGGGACTCAGACTCCCGCCGCCCACACTCCAAAGCAGCAAGTTCATGTTGGTCAGGTTCCAGGCGTCAGGGTGGCACAGCCTGTGGTTCCAGCTCAGCCTGTAGTCAGGGCAACAACATCTGAAGAATAGCAGCTTAGGCTTGAGAGGTACAAGAAGTACGACCCTCCTACATTCAGTGGTTTGGCTTCAGAGAGTGCACATGGTTTTCTGGAGGAGTGCCATCGCATTCTCCGCACTATGGGTATTATTGAGTCGAGTGGGGTTGCTTTTACTACGTTCCAGCTTAGGGGAGCGGCTTATCAGTGGTGGCGGGCATATGAGTTAGGTAGCCCGGCCGAGTTAATTTAACTTACATGGGTTTAGTTTTCTAAGATGTTCCTGAGAGAATTCGTACCTCAGTCCCTCCGGGATGCATGGCGCGCGGAGTTTGAGCAGCTGCGCCAGGGCACTATGTTAGTATCAGAGTACGCCGTCAGATTTAGTGATTTGGCCAGACGTGTACCGACCTTGGTTTCTACAGTCCGGGAGAGGGTCCGCCAGTTTATTGAGGGACTCCATCCCAGTATCAGGACTAGCATGGCCCGGGAGTTGGAGATAGATATTTTGTATCAGCAGACCGTGAGTATTGCTAGGAGGGTACAGGGCATGCTGGCTCCATAGAGAGAGGAGAGAGAGGTCAGGCGAGGCCAAGAGAGAGAGGACAGGCGGGGCCATGAGAGAGAGGGCAGACGAGATCAGGAGAGAGAGTTTGGGGAGGCGAGAAGGCCTCGTAGACCGGGGAGACCTGCTGGTCCTTATTTTGGAGGTAGGGTGCGATATGGTAGAGGTTTTATGGGTCTGCCAGTTCAGTTCGCGCTTCAGGCTTCGCATAGTGATTCAGGTGTTCATGGGTCTTGGAGTACCCGTACTGCACAGTTCCCACAACTATGTCAGCAGCGAGGTTGCTTCGAGTGTGGAGATATTAGCCATATGGTGAGAGATTGTCCCAAACTTTGGGCTGATGTGTCACAGCGAGGTATTCAGGCGAGTAGAGGGCGCCCAAGAAGGGGAGGCCCGACCCGTTGATGTGCTTCATATAGTAGGCTTAAGGCCGCTATGCCAGATGATGTCGTTTCAGGTATGATTTGTCGATGCCCCCTTTTTCTCTAAAGCGAGATCGGGTTTATGACATTTGGAAAGACAACTCTATTCCCGTTTGGGAATTGGGTTTTTAAATTTGAAGAGTCGCCACCTAATGATTAAGTGGATTAGGACACTAAGGGTTTTGAATTTGAAAACCAGAGTTCGGGTAAGGGCTAGAAATTATCTCGAGGGGAAGGTGTTAGGCACCCCTCAAGATCCACTAGTGTGGTTCCCGGCCATGCTACAATTGTGACTTTAAATGCAAACAACAAGTAGACAAGCAAGAATTACAAACACAAAGAGGGATTTTCACATAATGGCTGCAAGGGATTAAGGAAATTAAAGAAACTGAATTTTGATAGAGGAAGCAGTTTTAAAAGCTTGAATAAAAGAGTAAAAGAGAAATTTTTACATAGTTGTTGCAAGTTAAAAGCAGTATAAAAGCTGAAGTTTGGCAAGAATAAAATGGACAAATAAGGGAAAGGTCCTAGGTTTATACGTAATATGGATCACCCCACACAACACCCGGTAACCGTTTATACACGTGGTGTTATCGCGTGGTCATCATATCCATATCTACCCTTTCCCACCCCGTTAAGGTATTAAGCGCGAAATGGTATCGTTACCTATAGCATGTTATTACCCGTCCCAATCCTATCAGTCCCGGAGGCATTTGGGACTTCTAATCCTATCAAGGGAAGGAATTTTTGGGCTTTTTCAAGAGTTTAGAAAGGTAAAAATTCTAATGCGTCAAACAAAACATATGGCACAGTTATGGGGTACACATAACAATTAAAGGCTCACGTAAGCCTCCTCAGAATCACGAAAATGCAGTTTAGCATGCCTTACATATATTGATTAGGTCTGAATTAAACTTAAACGTTAAGCGGACTGGTTCAATCCATATTTTTAGACAAGAAATCCGCATTAGGTCCGCCTGGCTGCAATTATTGAAGACCGATGCAGTTACAGCTTTTACCCTAAGGCTTGCCTAGGTGAAACTTATAGACATGATATCTACTGGTTTCAGAAAAGAAGTAAACAGGTTACATAAGAGTTGCCAGTTTTAATAGAATAATACAAGTTCTGCAATTGATAATGCGTTATTACTGATAGATTACCTTAAAACGAGTGAGGTAATTCAGAATTGATTGACAGTTCCTATAGGCATGTTTTCTAGCGTTGTTAATTTTAAACACTTTTATAGACATGGAAGAAAATGCAGAAAACCTACAACATGATATCTAGGTGTTGCATTTTATTACGAACGTGACATCTGATTGCATTTGGTTATTAAGACCTATAAACATGTTTGCCTAATGAGGAATGGATATGCAACAATCAGAAAGGACCTATAGGCATATTTTCTACATGCAGAAATCCTATAGGCGGGGTATCTATATGAGAACATGCTGAGATTAGAAATCCTATAGACATGGTATCTATATGAGAACATGCTGAAAATAGAAATCCTATAGACAGGTTTTCTACATGAGAACATGCTGAAAAATAGAAATCCTATAGACAGGTTTTCTACATGCGAACATGCTGAAAAATAGAAATCCTATAGACAGGTTTTCTACGTGAGAACATGCTGAAAAATAGAAATCCTATAGACAGGTTTTGTACCCCCTTTTGCATATATGGTTACCCTCCCCTTTCTTCAATAAACCCCATAAGTTCTTACAAATTATTACAGACCAAATGAATCCGGCAGAAAAATAAAATTACATCAGAAATTTAAGCTGCATCCAAGGAACCTAATTCAGACTCGATATCTAACAATATGAGATGAACCAACTTCCGGGGTCGATTTTCGAAGACTTTCTCTTATTTGGGATGTGTCAAAGTTCCAAGGAACTTCAAGAGTTCCAGGCAGTGCTTACACCCCAAATGTTATTGCAGAACAGATTAAGGTGCAGTGTGGAAGTGCCAGCCCTCAAGTGTCCAAGTTCGGAGGGAACTCAAGGTTCCCAAAGCAAGGCTCACAAGAGGGGGGCAGGACTTAAGGACTAGGAGTAAGTGTAAGTGCAATGAGAGGGAATAAGGGGGGAGCCAGGGCAGGTTGGTGGTCATGCCTAGCAACTGGGCTGCTGGCACACCCCTGACCAGCTTGTCAGCTCAAAAAATTAGAGAGTTAGGACCTTTTGAAGGTCAGGTACAGCCATGTACAGCAATTCATATGCTGCCAGGCTATACCTAAACTCTATACACATAAGGGAATAGGGGGATATGAGATTGAAAGAGGCTAGGATCCAAAGGACCCGGTCTTAATCCATGACAACAACTTTGCATTTTACCATGTCTTAAAATACAGCACAAACACATAAAGGGAATGGGGATTGGGATTCATTGCAACAACAGATAGCAAGACATAAGTATTTATTTAAAGCTGAACTCTATAAAGCAGTCAAAAGGAAGCTTGTAAGTAATCACATTGTATTTGATGCTTGAATCAAAAGTAGGACATACCAGTTCAGAAGAACAAGTAGGGAGAAGCAGTAGATTTGGGGAAGCCAAATTACAATCAGGAAGCAAGAGTGTGAGTTTTAGAAGAGAGTTGATGATTTTTTTAAAAATCGTCTGTGTGTTAATGAAAGAGAAGGGTATTTATAATTGAAAACAGGTGTAGCAAATAAGGCAAGGATCATAGTTTAGTAATAATTAAGGAACTATGTACCAATTAAAATCAATCAGCCGATAGACTCCCTTTAATTAAGGGGTCCAAATTCAAACGGTAATGGGCAGAAGTTATTTAAGGGAGGGAAATCAAGTAAATATCTCGTGCAAGGTGGGCAAATAAGGGTAAATACATAGAAGACATTTAAGGTAAAAGTCTAGTGGTACTTGGTTTGTAAAACAAGGAAAAGGAATCAGTAAAATAACCAGTAAAGAATCCCATTGATAGCTTTGCTCGAGTCAGAAAAGAGGTAAAGGAGAGTTTTAATTTAGGAAAAATCAGTAACAATCAAATAAGCAACATTAAAGGGATTCAGAATCAATTAACAGTTGGCAAAACATTTGAAAGAGAAGTTCTCGTATAAAACACATAGGCATGTCAAGCAAGAGGGTTTCAAAATCACAAACGCAGAAAAAGGTTCAAATTCAATTCATAAACTCGAAGTGAGTCTGAGAGTTCAAGGTTTCAAAGTAGAACCCTTATGCAAACATAAAACCAAATTAGCCAAAGAAAACCCTCAAATTAGGGTTTTTAAACTTGAATTTGACACAGAGATGAAGAGGCAAACCATTGAGATAGGCTCAGAGACTTTTTCAGAGTCTCATGAGAAGCATACAAGCACAATAGCAAAGAACATAGGAACCAGTACAGGAAACAAGTTTCAAGAAAGCTTGAAAATTAAATGAGTTCAGGTAATGTAAACTTAAACAAACATTCGATAAAACACATCTAAAAAGAATCCAAGCAAAGTCCGATAAAGGCAACCAAAGGACTAAAACTCAGTAGGAAAACACAGTAGAGAAGCACATGAAATAGGCATGTGCGAGCATACCAGAAAAATTTCATTATACAGCAAATATAAGAACACACGAAAAGGCATGCGAATCAGAAAAGAGCAAATAAGGACATATCAGGGGTTGATTCTCACCAAGAAAAGGAGAAGAAGAAGAGCAGAAACATTTTAAGAACTTTCCAGAAACCCTAATCGAAAGGAAGTGCTTTTTGAAAGAAAATCGGAGAAAACGTTTAAGCAACTTAAGCAAAAGTGCAAACATGTGACAGATCTAAAATAATCGGAGAGAACCTCGATATTTAGGGTTCCAGATGAACCCTAGAAATGAGAAAGGCTTCGAAAATACTCGATCTAAGCCGGATAATGTCATAAATAGGCTCAAAAGACCAAGAGCCACTGGAGCAAGGCCGGAGATGGCCGGAGCTTCGAATCAGTGAAGGCCTGAATGAAGACCTTCGAGGTCTGGCCTCGATCCTTTGAACAACAGGCATGTAAGAGCCATAGGAGGTGGATATAGGCTGTCCATGGCCTGAGAAGCCATGGACGCCGGTGAAATCATGGGGGAACAAGGTAGGGAAACGCTAGGGTTCCGGGGAGGGCTAGAGAGAGTTTGAGAGATGAGAGTTCAAAGGCGGCGTATCTGATAGAATAGATTAGGGTTAGGGGGGTATCGAAATTAAAAAGGAAAGAACGGATCATGGCCGTTGATCAAAATGATCAACAGGCAAGATTAAAAGAGGAATCAGGCGGGTCTGAAAGTGGGTTGTGGGTTTGGGTTTGCGTTGGAATTTGAAATTGGGTCGTTTGATTAGGGGTGGAATTGGGGGTTAAATTGAGGCTACAATTGCAATTGGAAATGGCTATGTATTAAATAACCAATTTCTCCCCTTTAATTTATATAAAAATAGTTAAAATGATTTTAAAAACGAATTAAAAGCACTGAACTAATTAATAATATATAAAACTTAATCTAAAAATACTGGGAATAATTTTATAATTGTAAAATGCCATTAATCATAATATAGGCTATGATTGCAATTTTATGCGATTTTAGTTTAATAATATCAAATAAATTTGTAAAAATATGCAAAAATCACCTTTATTATATTTTGGTGTAAATATGAGGATGGAAATAAATTATTCACAAAACGGTAGTTTTAAGAATAATTACGTGATTTTGTACTGCTAAAATAGACAATAAATCGAGTTTATGAATCTTAGAAAATTAGGGAAAAATACCAAAACTCTTGGGCATGCTTATGTATGCACACACATACTATTTTGAGAATATTTTGAGTATATAAAATACATAGGGAAAAATTGGGTATCAACAGCTGCCCCTCTTTACCCGGGAAGGATGAAAGAGTTGTCGGGTAAAGATATGATGACCAATTTTGACCGAGAGAGATGGCTTGCAAAAGGTTTTGACCGAGCTCTGGTTTCTGAGTTGCCTGCATATCCCTGGTTTTACAGGAATCAGGTCATATGTAGTTCAGGATACATCGACGAAGTATGCCGATGGAGGTATTCGAAGAGACGGGCGTAATATTTAGGTTGGGAAGGGTGGTCAGGGACTGATGGGTTGCGAGAACCGGGGCAAGGTCGCTCCTGCTGTAATGGCCGTTGCCAGCTGATGTACCTGCAATTGAGTAATACAAGAATATCGTGCGGAATTTTAAACGTGATGCAAGTTCCCATTGGACCATGAATGTTGTCTTTGGACGGTTAAGATGACGTCCTCAGACCATGACATCCTGGGCCATGAAGCGCATAATGAAGGATTCGCGGGCTATGAAATGACGTTCTCGGGCTATGATAATGGTGCCTCCGAACCATGATGCCTTTGAATAATGATGTGCAGAATATAAAGTGGGTTCCTCGGGCCATGGCATGGCGTTCTCGGGCTATGAAGATGGTGCCTCTGAACAATGACGCCCTTGGACGACTTAGTGGTATTTCAGCCCATGAAATGCAAGATTTGGCGGTATTTCAGCCGATGTGAAGGATAAGTCCAAATGGCAATATTTCAGCCGACAGAGATTTAAATAAAGCTGGCGATGTTTCAGCCGATGTAGAAAATGTAAATGGCGATATTTCAGCCGACAAAAATTTAAATAAAGCTGGTGATATTTCAGCCGATGAAAAGATTTAAGTAAAATTGGCGATATTTCAGTCGATGTAGGGTTCTAAATAGAGTTGGCGATATTTCTGCCGATATAGAGATTTAAATAAAGTTGGCGATCTTTCAGCCATGCAGATGGAGGTAGAGCTTAACCTCGGAAGGCAGAATGCTAGCCTTATGTAATGTAGAGAAATGCAGGATGGAGGTAGAGCTTAACCTCGGAAGGCAGAATGGTAGCCTTATGTAATGCAGAGAAATGCAGGATTGAGACAGTGCTTAGTCTCGGAAGGCAGAAAAGTAGCCTTATGCAATGCAAAATATGCAGATGGAGACAGTGCTTAGTCTCGAAAGGCAGAAAAGGTAGCCTTATGCAATGCGAAGAATGCAGATGGAGACAGTGCTTAGTCTCGGAAGGCAGAAAAGGTAGCCTTATGCAATGCAAAAAATGCAGATGGAGACAGTGCTTAGTCTCGGAAGGCAGAAAAGTAGCCTTATGCAATGCGAAAAATGCAGATGGAGACAGTGCTTAGTCTCGGAAGGCAGAAGAGGTAGCCTTATGCAATGCAATAAATAAAGGTGAGGAGTAACGAAATCTCTTAGTTGATGGATGATGGTCGGTAGTTGATCGTCATTGTGGCTGCTGAGAATGTCGTGCGCGGATAGCACTTGTAAGTGGGCGATGATTTTGAGAGTCGTATTCCTGAAAAATATGACTTTGTAATCATATCTGATGACTTTATGTCTGGGGTGCCTGCATCCAAAGAAAAATCGTGAGTTTTGTAAAGGGGAAGGTTAGTTCGTCTTCCCGTGGACCTCTCTTGTCCTACTCGGCTCTTGCTTTCATTGGGGTAGCATCGCTAAACAAAGCAAATTTGATAGTAGCCATGCATGACTTAGAAAAATAATAAAAATATGATGTACATACATAATAGGTAAAATGGTTTTAGATGAACCGATGACTGCGACACGGTTCAAGATATTGCAACCTCTTTTGCTCCGGAATTTTGAGGGTCCTCCTCAAAATTCTGCCCTGGTTTACTGGGCTGGTGCTTATGACGGCTGCGCGTGATGATTGGCGAAGACCAACTTCGGAATTTTGAGGGTCCTCCTCAAAATTCTGCCCCAGTTTCCAGTATCAGGGGAAATGAAATTTTTATTGAATTGTGACCGAACCCACAAGGCTGCCTACGTATCCCCTCTTAAACGGGAATCAGGTCAGGCGTAGTTCAAATTACATCATAAAGAATCATAATGGTTACACATAGTATCGCTTCACTGCATCTGAATTGATCGGCTTTGGCCAGACTTCTCCATCCATTTCTGTGAGTATGAGGGCTCCCCCGGTTAGAACCCGGTGAATCATGTACGGACCTTGCCAGTTGGGAGAAAACTTTCCTTTGGCTTCGTCTTGGTGCAGAAAAATCTTCTTCAGTATTAACTGCCCTGGCGCGAATCGTCTTGGCTTGACTCTCTTGTTGAAGGCTCTGGTCATTCTATTCTGATAAAGCTGACCATGGCAAACTGCATTCAGTCTTTTCTCGTCTATAAGGGCTAGCTGCTCGTAGTGACTCTTTACCCATTCTGCATCTTCAAGTTCTGTTTCACGCATAATTCTCAGGGAGGGAATCTCTACTTCGGCTGGGATGACTGCCTCGGTACCGTAAACCAGCATATAAGGAGTTGCCCCAGTTGATGTGCGGACTGTGGTACGGTATCCCAATAGAGCAAATGATAGCTTCTCATGCCACTGCTTGTATTTTTCTATCATTTTCCTCAATATCTTCCTAATGTTCTTATTTGCTGCTTCTACAGCTCCATTCATCTAGGGTCTGTAAGCTGTAGAATTCTTGTGCTTAATCTTAAATGTCTCACACATTGCTTTCATTAGATCACTGTTGAGGTTGGAACCAGTGTCAGTGATGATTGACTCTGGGACGCCGAACCGGCAAATGATACGGTCGCGAACAAAGTCTGCCATAACCTTCTTGGTTACCGCCTTATATGATGCTGCTTCAACCATTTGGTGAAGTAATCAATTGCCACTAGAATGAACCTGTGCCCGTTTGATGCGGCAGGCTCGATGGGTCCGATGACATCCATTCCCCAAGCGGCGAACGGCCATGGTGAGCTTGTTGCATTGAGCTCGTTAGGGGGTACCTTTATCATGTCTGCATGGATCTGGAAACGATGGCATTTTCGAACATACTGGATACAGTCTGTCTCCATAGTCATCCAGAAATAACCAGCTCGGAGTATTTTCTTGGCTAAGACGAAACCATTTATGTGCGGACCACATGTCCCTGCATGAACCTCCTCCAACAACCTGGATGCTTCCTTTGCCTCGACACACCTTAGTAATCCCAAATTGGGAGTCCTCCTGTATAGGATTCCTCTGCTGTGAAAGAAGTGATTGGATAACCTCCGCAGTGTGCGCTTTTGCATAGTGTTTGCAAGTTCTGGATACTCTCCTATTGACAGATATTTCTTAATGTCATGGAACCATGGTTTTCCGTCTGCTTCTTCCTCGACATGACCACAGTAAGCAGGTTGATCCTGGATTTTTATCGGGATAGGATCAATGAAGTTCTTATCTGGATGTTGAATCATGGATGACAGAGTGGCCAATGCATCAGCGAACTCATTCTGAACTCTGGGGACAGCCGGAATTCTGTCTTTGTAAACCTCTTCCTCAACTCCTGTACATGATGCAAGTATGGGAGTATTTTGGAATTCTTGGTTGCCCATTCTTCTCGAACCTGATGTATGAGCAAGTGAATCCCCGATCACTAGTAACTCCTGAACGTTCATATCAATGGCCAGCTTGAGCCCTAAGATGCAGGCTTCATACTCGGCCATGTTGTTGGTGCACGGGAACCTGAGTTTGGCGGACACCGGATAATGTTGGCCTGTTTCTGATACTAGGACTGCTCCTATGCCAACGCCTTTAAATTTTGCTGCTCCGTCGAAAAATATTCTCCAGCCATCATAGGATTCTGCAATGTCTTCTCCTATGAAAGAAACCTCCTCATCGGGAAAATACATCTTTAGAGGCTCGTATTCTCCGCCCACGGGGTTTTCGGCAAGATGATCGGCTAGTGCTTGTCCTTTGATCGCTTTCTGAGTCACGTAGACAATATCAAACTCACTCAACAGAATTTTCCATTTGGCCAGCTTGCCCATGGGCATGGGCTTCTGGAAGATGTACTTCAGCGGATCCATCCTTGATCTGAGATAAGTGGTATAGGCACAGAAATAATGCCTCAACTTCTGAGCTACCCAAGTCAGAGCACAACAGGTGCGTTCTAGCAGAGAATACCGGGCCTCGTACGGGGTGAAATTCTTGCTGAGATAGTAGATGGCTTGCTCCTTTCTCCCCGTTTCATCATGTTGTCCCAAAACACAACCAAATGCTCCATCCAGTACTGCAAGGTAGAGCAATAGCGGTCTACCTGGTTCAGGTGAAACCAGAACTGGCGGCATTGACAGGTATTCCTTGATTCTATCGAAGGCTTTCTGACAATCATCAGTCCATTTAGTGGCGGCGTCCTTCTTCAACATCTGAAAGATAGGTTCACAAATGACGGTGGACTGGGCTATGAACCGGATGATGTAGTTGAGTCTCCCCAAGAAACTCATAGCCTCTTTCTTGTTCTTTGGAGGTTATAATTCTTGAATGGCCTTGACCTTTGACGGAACGAGTTCTATTCCCCGCCGACTTACGATAAACCCAAGCAATTTCCGGCTGGAACCCCGAAAGCGCACTTGGCGGGATTCAGTTTCAGGTTATACCTTCTCAATCTGTTGAAGAACTCTCTTAAATCTTCCATGTGGTCAGTAGCTTTCTTGGATTTGATGATGACATCATCTACATACACCTCGATCTCTTTGTGTATCATGTCATGGAAAATAGTAGTCATGGCCCTCATGTAGGTGGCCCTAGCATTCTTTAATCCAAACGGCATCATCCTGTAACAATACATCCCCCACGGTGTAATGAAAGTCGTTTTCTCCGTGTCTTCTTCGTCCATCCATATCTGATGATACCCAGCAAAACAATCGACAAATGACTGCAACTCGTGCTTGGCGTAGTTGTCAATCAGGATGTGTATGTTCGGCAAGGGGAAGTCGTCTTTCGGACTGGCCCAGTTGAGGTCCCGGTAGTCGACACAGACTCTGACCTTCCCGTCCTTCTTCGGCACTGGCACAATGTTGGCTAACTCTGTTGGATACTCCACTACCCTGAGAACCTTGGCTTTGACTTGTTTGGTAATTTCTTCTTTGATTTTCAAACTCATGTCTGGTTTAAACTTTCTGAGTTTCTATTTTATCGGTGGACACGTCGGATCCGTTGGCACTTTGTGAGCTATGATAGATGTACTGAGACCGGTCATATCATCGTATGACCAGGCAAATATGTCCTCATATTCTTTTAAGAACTCCGCGTACTCTTCCTTTTCTGATGGTGACATGTGAACACTGATGCGCGTTTCCTTGACATTCTCTGTGTTTCCCAAGTTGATAACCTCAGTTTCGTCCAAGTTAGACTTAGGTCTATTTTCAAAATCCTCAATCTCTTTAACGACCTCTTCTGGTATCTCATCCTCTTCTGAGTCTATGTCCGTTTGTTGCGTTATCTCGTCACATTCATCGGTTCATCAAGATAAGTAATAGTAATGTTGTGTAAAGTAAAGTAAATGGCAGAGAAAAAGAAATAATAAGAGCGAGATTTATATAATAACTAAAATGCTTCGATAAATGCCAAAAATTGTTTTGAACATCGGAGCTCTTTTCAAAAATTTAAAGATAATACTGAAGGGAAATCAACTAATGAAAAAGTAAAAAATAATGCATAATGCTTTGTTCAGCCTTGCTACCCCGAAACTCTCCGGGCCTTGGTGGTTCTGATGGACCAATTGTTGAGGCGCTCTTCTCGGTTCACTGCCTGTATGGAAGGGCCTTCCTCCCCTTCCTCCTCGAGAATGGCGTGACAGTCCATATTGTCATCTTCCAAGAACAGGTTCTTCATTGCTGCTAATGCTTATCTTCCTCTGACCCATATATGATGTTGGCCGGCTGGAAAGTTTGTTCCAGGCAGGGTATTGGGTGCTCCAGTGGAGAGTAAGGGCCGCGCCATGGTGGCGACTAGTTCCTGAATTCCTGCCAAGTATATCCATACCCTAACCCGAATGTGGTGCCATGCTTCTTCAGTTTGATAGGCTTGGTGATTCCCTGGAGATTCTTGCCGAGCCCTTTGCCAGGTTCATACCCACTCCAATTCAGTATACTTTCTATCTTGTTATCCCACCATTTGTCTTTATCCACGGCGTTGACTCGCTCAATATGGTGGTAAGTTTCTCCTCCTAGCTTCCTTCTCCCTTCGATCGCTGGGATGGTTTAGCGACTGTATATGGGGTTACACCCATCACCATGAATAATCACCTCTTGGTGATTCCACTCGGACTTCACTGCCTGGTGCAGGGTTGATGCTACAGCTCCGGCGGCGTGGATCCATGGTCGTCCCAGCAGTAAGTTGTAGGATGCTGGGATGTCTATTACTCGAAAATCAACATCGAACCAAGTTGGCCCCATTTGTAGACATAAACTGATCTCCCCAATAGTGGACCTTTGGGAACCATCAAAAGCTTTGACGTTGATAGCCCCATCCTTGATTTCATGTAGACTCTTCCCCAATGTTCTGAGGGTCACCGATGGACAAATGTTGAGGCTGGATCCTCCGTCAATCAAAGTCCTGGTGATGAAATAGTCTTCACATTGCACAGTGATGTGCAACGCTTTGTTGTGTCCTAAACCTTCAGGGGCAACTCATCCTCGTGGAAAGTGATCTTATGATTCTCCAATATCTGCCTGACCATATTTTCCATCTCTCCTCCAGTTATATTGCTGGGTACGTATGCCTCGCTCAGTATCTTCATTAGGGCATTCTTGTGTGCCTCGGAGCTCTGCAGCAGAGCTAGAATGGAGATCAGCGCCGGTGTTTTATTTAATTGATCAACAACTGAGTATTCTTTCGCCTGTATCTTCCGCCAGAGATCATCAGGTCCAGTTTCAAGAGGCCGTCCAGAGGCCTGCTTACTTGATTCAACTAAGTGCTCCGGAGAATAAATTCTGCCAGTCCCGGTCATACCCTGTGCTGCGATTGCTTCTCTAGACTTAGTTTTTCCCTTCCTTCTTGCCTCGGCGGTGTAATCCCAAGGAATGGCGTTACTGCTGACATCGCTACAGGAATGGGCACTCTCGTTTTGGGTGGCAACACAGCAACTTCAAATGGTACCTTTGGAGACCCAAACTCCACCTCAATCGGCTCTGCGGTCCTTTTGGATGACGGTGTTTCAAACTCGAGAGGCACATACATGTTTACTTCAGCATCCCCAGAGGGCTGGATCTGGACTACAATTGGATTCAATGTGACGGTTGGTTTCTTGGGCTCGTCACCTTTGGCAATTAATCCAATCGACCCCTTGGGGTCCCAATCATCTTCTACCTCGATCATGTGCACACCACCACCCTTATGATCAGGCAAAGGATTGTTTCGAACATTAGGAGCAGTTTCTTTGGTCACAATGATTTTGTTGTCAATTAGAGCTTGGATTTTGTCTTTCAGAGATCGGCACTCATCAATGGTATGACCTTTCATGCCGGAATGGTACGCACAGGTCTTATCTGGATTTACCCACTGGGAAGGATTTTCTGGAGTTATGGCAGGGATTGGGTGACGTAACCGGCTGCTTTGAGTCTTTCATATAATTGATCGATTGGCTCGGCGATGGCGGTGTATTGCTTGGGAGGTCTACGGTCGAAGTTAGGGCGTGGCCTGGGGAAGTTTTGGCGGGCAGGAGCATTATAGGCTGGGTAGACGGGTGCAGGTTGGGAACATTTTGGTGAGGTAGGAGATGAGTGGTAAGCAAGTGATGGAAATTGGTAAGTGGGCGGAGGTGCTTGGTAATTGGGAATAGGCTGGTATGTGAGAGGGGGTACTGGGTAGGCTTGGTATTTTACTGGAGACTTGGTTCTTTGTGCGACCATCACGGCACTCACGTCCTTTTTCTTGTATGTGCCACCAAATTGTAGGGCTTTGTTGGTGGCCTGTAGTGCCTCGAAATTAGTGACCATACCGCTCTTAATGCCTTCCTCAATCTTTTCTCCTAGCTTGATGATATCGGAGAATTTCTGGCCCTCTATCAACATTAACCTCTCATAATACTGTGGATCCTGAGCTCGGACGAAAAATCGATTCATTTGTTCTTCCTCTAAGGCCGGCCTGACCTTAGCAGCCTCGGATCTCCATCGAGTAGCATACTCGCGGAATGTCTCAGTGGGTTTCTTTTTTTAGATTCTGGATGTAGAAGATATCTGGTGCATTTTCTGTATTAAACCTGAACCTGTCCATGAAATCGGACGCCATTCCAACCCAGCTCGTCCACTACTTGGGATCTTGGCTAATGTACCAAGATAGCGCATCGCCTTTCAAACTTCTCATGAAGAGTTTCATGCGGATCTTCTCATCTCTTCCTACGCCGACAAGTTTATCACAATATGTCCTCAGATGGACTCTAGGATCCCCCGAGCCGTCAAACATTTCGAACTTGGGAGGTTTGTACCCCTCTGGGAGTTCAACGTCTGGCTGAATGCAAAGATCCTCATAATTCAGCCCTTCAATGTCTTTGCTTCCTTCGACGCCCTGGACTCGGCTAGTCAATTTCTTGAGCTCGGCTGCCAGGTTCTTGATGAGAGAGTCTTTGTCCTCGGATTCTGGTGTGTTTGTAATGGGTTGAGTGTATTGTGGCATGGTTTCCACATAGATGGGAATGTGGTGGGGATGATCACTTGATGGTTCAGGGATGAGGAGTGGAGCGTTATTGTGACATGTGTTTCAATTTTGATGAGTAGCGGGTTGTTTCTGCGGCTTCGGGATGTCCTGTGGAGGTATGGGGTGTTGAGCTTTGGGAAAGTTGATGTCTGGAGTCGTGACAGAGAATGACAGACTTGCCAAGTTCCGAACTTGGTCTAGTTCTTCTTGAAATTTCAGTAACTTTTGTTCGCTGAGCGGCACTTTCTTTGGATACCTGAACACCCTGAGGAACCTCTACCCTTTCAGCTGAGTCGTCCTTTCTGATGTTGTTCACGTTCTCCATTTTTGCTTTGTTCTTGCTTTTGATAGGACTTGGAGGAGGAGGAGGTGGAGGGCCCTTAGATCTTGTGGAGTAGGATGACGATGTCAGAATGCACGAACTAACCTTTTGGGGAGGGGAATAAAAAATAAAAGTAAAAACAAAAAAGGTAGTAAGTTAGTACGGATTCTGAGAAAAATATTGCAATATTAAACACATAGTACAAGAATATAAATCGTGTCCTAGATTGGGTGCCTCGTTGTGCCCGAGTTAGGCCTAGCGACAAGTTGATTTGGAGAACTTATAATGCTAAATGCCTCATTTTATTGATAAAAATAGGACGAATCCCAAAACAACACTAAAATTGCATAAAGTAAAATATCACTAACGGCCATTGGCCTTATTAAATTTCAAAGCGAAAAAGAAAAGAAACTCCTAACTATTTGGTCCCAGAAGGACCTTCCCCAGACTCGGCATCTTTGGCTCCATCGAACAGTGTCACCAGCTCACGCAATCCCAGCAGCAGATAAGCCCTAGCCAAATGTCCTCCTTCATTTCCCTCGGCGTTTTGGCAATTCTCGATCCTTCGGATGAACTTCCCTTCCAGCTCTACTAACCCTCGCTCCAAATGCCCTAGGCGCTTGTTGGCTCTGATAGCCATATCCTTCCATTCCTCGATCAACTTTTGGTTTGCTTCTTGAATTTCCTGATGCTCACTCTCGCACTCCCTGACCCTTTTGCGCAACTGATTGTACTTAACCTGTATCTCAGCCCTTTCGTCGATGACCCTATGACCTCGAACAGACCCGGGTTGTCCTAAGCCAGCATGATCTTCTTCTAGCCAGCCTGGATAGTATGAAGTGTAGCCGGCATGATATCTGTTAGGCTCTATGGAATCCCTTTCCAGGATGATCTTGCTGTTACGCATGTGTTGAGCTTGACATTTGTATGGGCTATCGTCGTGTTAGAAATCAACCCTGAAATGACTCATCTTCTCGACCTTTAGTACGACTTGCTTCCTCCCTGCCTGCCTCATGACTCGGAGAGGGACATAGGGATAAGTTCCCCTCAGACCAATGAGTATAAGGAATGGAGCGTCGCGAGAGCGGATGATGAACTCTCCAGTGGGGAACCATTCGAACATCCATTGCACCTTGTCTTCTTTCAAGTTTTCAAACAACTCTACCCATCCTCGAGCATCCCCCGGGTGAGCAAACATGTCAGGCATATAGTTCATTCTTTTGGGATGGTGAAAGGCTATATGATCATTCCACGGCCTTCGCGAAAGCTCTTGACGGTATTGACGCCTTTGGAGATGTTCTATAAGCCATAGTTGGAGTAGTAAGTTGCAACCCTCAAAGTGAATGGCTCCTCGCTAACAGTTCTCCAAAGCATGGTAGATCTCAGCAACCATCATGGGCACTATGCTGAAAGGCTGCCCTCCAATCCCTTCCATCAATGTCTTGGTGACCATGGATAGTCTGGTGTGGATCCTAGCCTTCTTCATAGGAAACACTATCATTCCCAAGAAGCAGAACATAAAGACGAAAACCCTCATGTGGATATGCCCCAATGATATGAGGGTGAATTCATCTGGATAGGTGCGGTAGGATTTGCTATGGCCGTACCTCTCATACAGGTAGTCGAAAGGGATATAGGAATCCTTTAAACAAGTCAAGTCTGAATTTTTCTTCAACCCCATCATTTTGAAGAAACCCTTACCCTTGCGGTTTTCTGGCATGAGCAAACCCGGAGTCTCTCTAGGAATACCGGCTAAACCTCCTATTTCCTCGAGCAGAGGGGTCATTTCAAGGTCCCCAAATAGAAATACTGATCAATCACTGTCCTAGAATAAGGTCGCAGCCTCTATGATTTTGTTGTCCGGCTGAATTTCCAAAAGAGAGGGTAAGTTTGCCAAATACTTGCGGACGAGAGTCCGGTCACTGGAATGAAGGTCCTCCCACCAACTTAGCAACCTCGGGTGAATATTGGTTACCATGCCGAATCTGGGGATTTCGTGCCTCATTTCTGCAAAACAAAGTGTTTGTCCCTTACCCCACCGGACTCGACTATTTAAATCAATAATTTGCATAATGGCATTTAGTTCTCCAAATAAATGCACAGAAAAATGGTGTTGTCCGTTTGGGTTCCAGGGGAACCCAGTGGACTTTGGACAAGGCTATGTTGAAGAGTCATTATGTGGACATCATAACTGACTCGACTAAGTTTGACAGTGATGCATGAACAATTAAATAGAATAAGGTTTCTATGAGGTGCTAGACCGGTACCCTTGAGCGGATAACTCAAGAGGGAAAGGCACGGAACCGTCAAGTGCACCACTGATCGACTGGTTTCACCGCAAATATGCATTTGCCAAATTTAGGGGGTAATAATATCGGAAGACGCAACAACTCATCAAGCGTTGCTATGGTATTTGTTTGGCACGAGTGGAATATGATGTTGAAGATGCAATTACAGGAATGAAACAAATTGTCACGTATTTTCACGTTCATAATGATTACAATAATTGCTTAGAAATTACAACGGTATTGAAGGAAAGCAGTAAATGAAAGCGTTAAAGAAAAAGAAACAAAAAGACAAGTTAGTTTCGAATAAAGGTATTAAACAAAGCAATAAAGAAATCAATAAAGTCACATACAACATGAAGTGGTAAAAGCCTAAAGACATCCCCAGCGGAGTGCATTAGGAAACCTAATGATTAAGTGCATTAGGACACTAAGGGTTTTGAATTGGAAAACCAGAGTTCGAGTAAGGGCTAGAAATTATCTCGAGGGGAAGGTGTTAGGCACCCCTCGAGATCCACTAGTGTGGTTCCCGGCCATGCTATGTTGTGACTTTAATATAAACAAGTATACAAATAAATTTACACATAAGGGTTACAAACAAGCATGTTGGAATCTATAATTTGTTTGAGGGAGAATCTAAGTGCAAGAATTAGTCAAGACATTGAATAAACACAGAAGAAAAAAGGTTAGAAGGAAAAGGAATAATGCAGTGAAAAAAATTAAAAGGGAGTATTGGGTAATTGAGAAGACAAAGTTTATTGGTACTAAACAAAGTAACATAGGGGTCCTAGATTTATAAATCACATGGATCATCCACACAACACCGGTAACCAATCGTACGCATAGTGTTATCGTGTGATCATCATCTCCATGTCTACCCTTCCCACCCCGTTAAGGTATTAATCGCGGAATGGTATCGCCACCTACATCGTGCTATTACCCGTCCCACCTATCAGTCCTGGAGGCTTTTGGGACTACTAATCCTAAAGGGAGAATGCTTGGCTTTTCAGAGGTTTAAAAGGATAAAATTCTAAGGCGACAATCCAAAACACATAATACACTTAATGGGGAGGTAAAGCAATTAAAGGTTCAAGTAGGCCTCCTCATTTAGAGAAACGAATTATTTAGCACGTCTTACACATACTGTTTAGGTCCTTGATTAAAATTAGAGTAGGAAGAATTGATCTACCACATATTTCCAGAGAGGGTGTCCGAATTAGTCCTGCTTAGATGTAGTTGCAGAAAAACTGACGATTGATTAATTATCTAACTATCTATCTGCGTCAAACATGGTCTATATGCATGATATCTATTAGTTCAAAGACATGGGAAAAAAGAACTGATTGCAAAAAATATTTAAGTTATAACATTGCAATTTTTGCGAGCACTTTAAACGAATTACTACTGATTTTAAAGATGAGTGGGCAATTTCAGATTTAAATTGGTTACTCCTATAGGCATGCTTTCTAGGTGTTACGAATCTTGTTATGCAGAGATCTTCTAAGCAGGTCATTGATATGATTGGTTTATTTTAGGCCCTATAAGTGGAATTGCCTAATGACAGATGCACATGCAAAAAATGCAGGAAAAATCCTATAAGCATATTATCTACGTGATGTTCAGAATTTTAGCAGTGGTTTATTGACATGGTATATATTGCGAAGTGCAGAAAACCGATGAGCATGGTATCTATGTGAAGAATGCAGCATTTTAAAGTATCAATCCTATAGACATGTTTTCTATGTGAAAATGCTGAATTGAGAGAATATACACCCAATAGGCATGGTATTTACGTGAAAATGCAGAATTGAGAAAATATACACCCTATAGGCATGGTATCTACCCCTTTGGCATACACTCTATCCCATCCCTTTTCACTATACCCCAGTAGTTATTACAAAGCTTATGACAGACCAAGTGAATCAAAAGAATAAATGAAAATACATCAGTGATTACATCTACATCTAATCAGCCTAATCCAGACTCAAAATCTAATAATATGAGATAAACCAACTTCCAGGATCAGATTTTTCAAAGCCTTTCTCTTATTTGGGATGTGTCAAAGATCCAAGGAACTTCAAGAGTTCCAGGCAGTGCTTACACCCCAAAAACTATTGCAGAACAGATCATAGTGCAGTGTGGAAGGGCCAACCCTCAAGTGTCTAAGTTCAAAGGGAACTCAAGGTCTCAAGGCAAGGCTCACAAGAGGGGGGCAGGACTTAAGGGCTTAGGAGTAAGTGTAAGTGCAATGAAAAGGAATTGGGGGGGGGGGGGGGGAGCCGAGGGCCAGGCTGGTGGTCAATCCCGACGCGAACTGGAAGTGCGTGGCGACGACCCCGTCGACCGAGCCGGGTCNTGATCTTATGACTCTCCAATATCTGCCCGACCATATTTGCCATCTCTCCTCCAGTTATATTGCTGGGTACGTATGCCTCGCTCAGTATCTTCATTAGGGCATTCTTGTGTGCCTCGGAGCTCTGCAGCAGAGCTAGAATGGAGATCTGCGCCGGTGTTTTATTTAATTGATCAACAACTGACTATTCTTTCGCCTGTATCTTCCGCCAGAGATCATCAGGTCCAGTTTCGATAGGCCGTCCAGAGGCCTGCTTACTTGATTCAACTAAGTGCTCTGGAGTATAAATTCTGCCAGTCCTGGTCATACCCTGTGCTGTGATTGCTTCTCCAGACTTAGTTTTTCCCTTACTTCTTGCCTCGGTAGTGTAATCCCAAGGGATGGCCTGTGTCTGGAATGGCGTTACTGCTGACATCGCTACAGGAATGGGCACTCTCATTTTGGGTGGCAACACAACAACTTCAAATGGTACCTTTGGAGACCCAAACTCCACCTCAATCGGCTTTGCGGTCCTTTTGGATGACGGTGTTTCAAACTCGAGAGGCACAGACATGTTTACTTCAGCGTCCCCAGAGGGCTAGATCTGGACTACAATTGGATTCAATGTGACGGTTGGTTTCTTGGGCTCGTCACCTTCGGCAATTAATCCAATCGACCCCTTGGGGTCCTAATCATCTTTTACCTCGATCATGTGCACACCACCACCCTTATGATCAGGTAGAGGATTGTCTCGAACATTAGGAGCAGGTTCTTTGGCCACGATGATTTTGTTGTCGATTAGAGCTTGGATTTTGTCTTTCAGAGATCGGCACTCATCAATGGTATGCCCTTTCATGCCGGAATGGTACGCACAGGTTTTATTTGGATTGACCCACTGGGAAGGATTTTCTAGAGTTATGGCAGGGATTGGGGTGATGTAACCGCCTGCTTTGAGTCTTTCATATAATTGGTCGATTGGCTCGGCGATGGCGGTGTATTGCTTGGGAGGTCTACGGTCGAAGTTAGGGCGTGGCCTGGGGAAGTTTTGGCGGGCAGGAGGTGATTGGTAGTGAGCATTATAGGCTGGGTAGACGGGTGCAGGTTGGGAATATTTTGGTGAGGTAGGAGATGAGTGGTAAGTAGGTGATGGAAATTGGTAAGAGGGCGGAGGTGCTTGGTAATTGGGAATAGGCTGGTATGTGAGAGGGGGTACTGGGTAGGCTTGGTATTTTACTGGAGACTTGGTTCTTTGTGCGACCATCACGGCACTCACGTCCTTTTTCTTGGATGTGCCACTAGATTGTAGGGCTTTGTTGGTGGCCCGCAGTGCCTCGAAGTTAGTGACCATACCGCTCTTAATGCCTTCCTCAATCTTTTCTCCTAGCTTGATGATATCGGAGAATTTCTGGCCCTCTATCAACATTAACCTCTCGTAATACTGCGGATCCTGAGCTCGGACGAAAAATCAGTTCATTTGTTCTTCCTCTAAGGCCGGCCTGACCTTAGCAGCCTCGGATCTCCATCGAGTAACATACTCGCGGAATATCTCAGTGGGTTTCTTTTTAAGATTCTGGATGTAGAAGATATCTGGTGCATTTTCTGTATTGAACCTGAACCTGTCCATGAAATCGGACGCCATTCCAATCCAGCTCATCCACTTCTTGGGATCTTGGATAATGTACCAAGATAGCGCATCGCCTTTCAAACTTCTCATGAAGAGTTTCATGCGGATCTTCTCATCTCTTCCTAAGCCGACCAGTTTATCACAATATGTCCTCAGATGGACTCTAGGATCCCCCGAGCCATCAAACATTTCGAACTTGGGAGGTTTGTACCCCTCCAGGAGTTCAACGTCTGGTTGAATGCAAAGATCCTCATAATTTAGCCCTTCAATGCCTTTGCTTCCTTCAACGCCCTGGACTCGGCTAGTCTATTTCTTGAGCTCGGCTGCCAGGTTCTTGATGAGAGAGTCTTTTTCCTCGGATTCTGGTGTGTTTGTAATGGGTTGAGTGTATTGTGGCATGGTTTCCACATAGATGGGAATGTGGTGGGGATGATCACTTGATGGTTCAGGGATGAGGAGTGGAGCACTGTTGTGACATGTGTTGCAATTTTGATGAGTAGCGGGTTGTTTCTGCGGCTTCGGGATGTCCTGTGGAGGTATGGGGTGTTGAGCTTTGGGAAAGTTGATGTCTGGAGTCGTGAGGGAGAATGACAGACTTGCCAAGTTCCGAACTTGGTCTAGTTCTTCTTGAAATTTCAGTAACTTTTGTTCGAGCTGAGCGACACTTTCTTTGGATACTTGAACACCCTGAGGAACCTCTACCCTTTCAGCTGAGTCGTCCTTTCTGATGTTGTTCACGTTCTCCATTTTTGCTTTGTTCTTGCTTTTGATAGGACTTGGAGGAGGAGGAGGTGGAGGGCCCTTAGATCTTGTGGAGTAGGATGACGATGCCAGAATGCACGAACTAACCCTTTGGGGAGGGGAATAAAAAATAAAAGTAAAAACAAAAAGGTAGCAAGTTAGTACGGATTCTGAGAAAAATATTGTAATATTAAACACATAGTACAAGAATATAAATCGTGTCCTAGATTGGGTGCCTCGTTGTGCCCGAGGTAGGCCTAGCGACAAGAATATAAATCGTGTCCTAGATTGGAGAACTTATAATGCTAAATGCCTCATTTTATTGATAAAAATAAGACGAATTCCAAAACGACACTAAAATTGCATAAAGTAAAAATGTCACTAATGGCCATTGGCCTTATTACATTTCAAAGCGAAAAGAAAAGAAACTCCTAACTATTTGGTCCCAGAAGGACCTTCCCCAGACTCGGCATCTTTGGCTCTATCGAACAGTGTCACCAGCTCACGCAATCCCAGCAGCAGATAAGCCCTAGCCAAATGTCATCCTTCATTTCCCTTGGCGTTTTGGCAATTCTCGATCCTCCGTATGAACTTCCCTTCCAGCTCTACTAACCCTCGCTCCAAATGCCCTAGGCGCTTGTTGGCTCTGACAGCCATATCCTTCCATTCCTCGATCAACTTTTGATTAGCCTCTTGAATCTCCTGATGCTCACTCTCGCACTCCCTGATTCTTTTGCGCAACTGATTGTACTTAACCTGTATCTCAGCCCTTTCGTCGATGACCCTGTGACCTCGAGCAGACCCGGGCTGTCCTAACCCAGCATGATCTTCTTCTAGCCAACCTGGATAGTATGAGGTGTAGCCGGCATGATATCTGTCAGGCTCTATGGAATCCTTTTCCAGGATGATCTTACTGTTCCACATGTGTTGAGCTTGACATTTGTATGGGCTATCGTCGTCTTGGAAGTCAGCCCTGAAATAACTCATCTTTTCGACCTTCGGTACGACTTGCTTTCTCTCTGCCTGCCTCATGACTCGGAGAGGGACATAGGGATAAGTTCCCCTCAGACCAATGAGTATGAGGAATGGAGCGTCCCGAGAGCGGATGATGAACTCTCCAGTGGGGAACCATTCGAACATCCACTGCACCTTGTCTTCTTTCAAGCTTTCAAACAACTCTACCCATCCTCGAGCATCCCCCGGCCGAGCAAACATGTCCGGCATATAGTTCATTCTATTGGGATGGTGAAAGGCTCTATGATCATTCCACGGCTTTCGCGGAAGCTCTTGACGGTATCGACCTTTTTGGAGATGTTCTATAAGCCAGAGTTGGAGTAATAAGTTGCAACCCTCAAAATGACTGGCCCCTCGTTGACAATTTTCCAAAGCTCGGTAGATCTCCGCAACAATCATGGGCACTATGCTGAAATGTTGCCCTTCAATCCCCTCTATTAGTGTCTTGGTGACCATGGCTAGTCTGGTATGGATCCTAGCCTTCTTCATGGGAAACACTATCATTCCCAGGAAGCAGAACATGAAGACGAAAGCTCTCCTGTGGATATGCCCCAATGATGTGAGGGTGAATTCATCTGGATAGGTGCGGTAGGACTTGCTATGACCGTACCTCTCGTATAGGTAGTCGAAAGGAACATAGGAATCCTTCAAACAAGTCAAGTCTGAATTTTTCTTCAACCCCATCATTTTGAAGAAACCCTTACCCTTGCGGTTTTCTGGCAAGAGTAAACCTGGAGTCTCCCAAGGAATACCGGCTAACCCACCTATTTCCTCGAGCAATGGTGTCATTTCAAGGTCCCCAAATCGAAATACTGATCTATAACTATCCCAGAATAAGGTCGCAGCCCCTATGATTTTGTTGTCCGGCCGAATTTCCAAAAGAGAGGGTAAGTTTCCCAAGTATTTGCGGACAAGAGTCCGGTTACTGGAATGAAGGTCCTCCCACCATCTTAGCAACCTTGGGTGAATATTGGTTACCATGCCGAGTCTGGGGATTTCGTGCCTCATTTCCTGCAAAACAAAGCATTAGTCCCTCACCCCTGCCGGACTCGACTATTTAAATCAATAATTGGCATAAACAGCATTTAGTTCTCCAATTAAATGCACAGAGTATGGTGTTGTCCGTTTGGGTTCCAGGGGAATCCAGTGGACTTTGGATAAGGCTATCTTAAAGAGTCATTATGTGGACAGCATAACTGACTCGACTAGGTTTGACAGTGATGCATGAACAGTTAAATAGAATAAGGTTTCTATGGGGTGCTAGACCGGTACCCTTGAGCGGACAACTCAAGAGGGAAAGGCACGGAACTATCGACTGCACCACTAATCGACTAGTTTTACCGAAAATACGCCTTTGCCAAAATTTAGGGGGTAATAATATTGGAAGAGCGCAACCACTCATCAAGCGTTGCTATGGTATTAGTTTGGCACGAGTGGAATATGATGTTGAAAAATGCAATTACAAGAATGAAAACAAATTGCCACGTATTTTCACGTTCATAATGATTACAATAATTGCTCAAAATTACAACGGTATTGAAGGAAAACAGTAAATGAAAGCGTTAAAGAAAAAAAAGAAACAAAAAGACAAGTCAGTTTCGAATAAAGGCATTAAACAAAGCGATAAAGAAAACAGTAAAGTCACATATAACATGCAGTGGTAGAAGCCTAAAGAAATCCCCAGCAGCAAAGTCGCCATGCTGTCGACGCCCCCTTTTTTCTCTAAAGCAAGATCGGGTTTACGACATTTGGAAAGACAACTCTATTCCCGCTTGGGAATTGGGTTTTTGAATTTGACGAGTCGCCACCTAATGATTAAGTGCATTAGGACACTAAAGGTTTTGAATTTGAAAACCAGAGTTCGGGTAAGGGCTAGAAATTATCTCGAGGGGAAGGTGTTAGGCACCCCTCAAGATCCACTAGTGTGGTTCCCGGCCATGCTACAATTGTGACTTTAAATGCAAACAACAAGTAGACAAGCAAGAATTACAAACACAAAGAGGGATTTTCACATAATGGTTGCAAGGGATTAAGGAAATTAAAGAAACTGAATTTTGATAGAGGAAGCAGTTTTAAAAGCTTGAATAAAAGAGTAAAAGAGAAATTTTTACATAGTTGTTGCAAGTTAAAAGCAGTTTAAAAGCTGAAGTTTGGCAAAAATAAAATGGACAAATAAGGGAAGGGGTCCTAGGTTTATACATAATATGGATCACCCCACACAACACCCGGTAACCGTTTATACACGTGGTGTTATCGCGTGGTCATCATATCCATATCTACCCTTTCCCACCCCGTTAAGGTATTAAGCGCGAAATGGTATCGTTACCTATAGCATGCTATTACCCGTCCCAATCCTATCAGTCCCGGAGGCATTTGGGACTTCTAATCCTATCAAGGGAAGGAATTTTTGGGCTTTTTCAAGAGTTTAGAAAGGTAAAAATTCTAATGCGTCAAACAAAACATATGGGACAGTTATGGGGTACACATAACAATTAAAGGCTCACATAAGCCTCCTCAGAATCACGAAAATGTAGTTTAGCATGCCTTACATATACTGATTAGGTCTGAATTAAACTTAAACGTTAAGCGGACTGGTTCAACCCATATTTTTAGACAAGAAATCCGCATTAGGTCCGCCTGGCTGCAATTATTGAAGACTGATGCAGTTACAGCTTTTACCCTAAGGCTTGCCTAGGTGAAACTTATAGACATGATATCTACTGGTTTCAGAAAAGAAGTAAACAGGTTACAGAAGAGTTGCCAGTTTTAATAGAATAATACAAGTTCTGCAATTGATAACGCGTTATTACTGACAGATTACCTTAAAACGAGTGAGGTAATTCAGAATTGATTGACAGTTCCTATAGGCATGTTTTCTAGCGTTGTTAATTTTAAACACTTTTATAGACATGGAAGAAAATGCAGAAAACCTACAACATGATATCTAGGTGTTGCATTTTATTACGAATGTGACATCTGATTGCATTTGGTTATTAAGACCTATAAACATGTTTGCCTAATGAGGAATGGATATGAAACAATCAGAAAGGACCTATAGGCATATTTTCTACATGCAGAAATCCTATAGGCAGGGTATCTATATGAGAACATGCTGAGATTAGAAATCCTATAGACATGGTATCTATATGAGAACATGCTGAAAATAGAAATCCTATAGACAGGTTATCTATATGAGAACATGCTGAAAAATAAAAATCCTATAGACAGGTTTTCTACGTGAGAACATGCTGAAAAATAGAAATCCTATAGACAGGTTTTCTACATGCGAACATGCTGAAAATTAGAAATCCTGTAGACAAGTTTTCTACGTTAGAACATGCTAAAAAATAAAAATCCTATAGACAGGTTTTCTACCCCTTTTACATACATGGTTACCCTCCCCTTTCTTCACTAAACCCCATAAGTTATTACAAATTATTACAGACCAAATGAATCAGGCAAAAAAATAAAATTACATCAGAAATTTAAGCTGCATCCAAGGAACCTAATTCAGACTCGATATCTAACAATATGAGATGAACCAACTTCCGAGGTCGATTTTTGAAGCCTTTCTCTTATTTGGGATGTGTCAAAGTTCCAAGGCACTTCAAGAGTTCCAGGCAGTGCATACACCCCAAATGTTATTGCAGAACAGATTAAGGTGGAGTGTGGAAGTGCCAGCCCTCAAGTGTCCAAGTTCGGAGGGAACTCAAGGTTCCCAAAGCAAGGCTCACAAGAGGGGGGCAGGACTTAAGGACTAGGAGTAAGTGTAAGTGCAATAAGAGGGAATAAGGGGGGAGCCAGGGCAGGTTGGTGGTCATGCCTAGCAACTGAACTGCTGGCACACCCCTGACCAGCTTGTCAGCTCAAAAAATTAGAGAGTTAGGATCTTTTGAAGGTCAGGTTCAGCCATGGACAGCAATTCATATGCTGCCAAGCTATACCTAAACTCTATACACATAAGGGAATAGGGAAATAGGAGATTGAAAGAGGCTAGGATCCAAAGGACCCAATCTTAATCCATGACAACAACTTTGCATGTTGCCATGTCTTAAAATACAGCCCAAACACATAAAGGGAATGGGATAGGGATTCATTGCAACAACAGATAGCAAGACATAAGTATTTATTTTTCTTAAAGCTGAACTCTATAAAGCAGCAAAAAGGAAGCTTGTAAGTAAACACATTGTATTTGATGCTTGAATCAAAAGTAGGACATACCAGTTCAGAAGAACAAGTAGGGAGAAGCAGTAGATTTGGGGAAGCCAAATTACAATCAGGAAGCAAGAGTATGAGTTTTAGAAGAGAGTTGATGATTTTTTTAAAAATCGTCCGTGTGTTAATGAAAGAGCAGGGTATTTATAATTGAAAACAGGTGTAGCAAATAAGGCAAGGATCATAGTTTAGTAATAATTAAGGAACTATGTACCAATTAAAATCAATCAGCCGATAGACTCCCTTTAATTAAGGTAAAAGTCTAGTGGTACTTGGTTTGTAAAACAAGGAAAAGGAATCAGTAAAATAACCAGTAAAAAATCCCATTGAAAGCTTTGCTCGAGTCAGAAAAGAGGTAAAGGAGAGTTTTATTTTAGGAAAAATCAGTAACAATAAAATAAGCAACATTAAAGGGATTCAGAATCAATTAACAGTTGGCAAAATATTTGAAAGAGAAGTTCTCGTATAAAACACATAGGCATGTCAAGCAAGAGGGTTTCAAAATCACAAACGAAGAAAAAGGTTCAAAATTCAATTCATAAACTCGAAGTGAGACTGAGAGTTCAAGGTTTCAAAGTAGAACACTTGTCCAAACATAAAACCAAATTAGCCAAAGAAAACCCTCAAATTAGGGTTATTAAACTTGAATTTGACACAGAGATGAAGAGGCAAACCATTGAGATAGGCTCAGAGACTTTTTCAGAGTCTCATGAGAAGCATACAAGCACAATAGCAAAGAACATAGGAACCAGTACAGCAAACAAGTTTCAAGAAAGCTTGAAAATTAAATGAGTTCAGGTAATGTAAACTTAAAGAAACATTCGATCAAACACATCTAAAAAGAATCCAAGCAAAGTCCGGTAAAGGAAACCAAAGGACTAAAACTCAGTAGGAAAACACAGTAGAGAAGCACATGAAATAGGCATGTGAGAGCATACCAGAAAAACTTCATAATACAGCAAATATAAGAACACACAAAAAGGAATGCGAATCAGAAAAGAGCAAATAAGGACATAGAAGGGGTTGATTCTCACCAAGAAAAGGAGAAGAAGAAGAGTCAGAAACATTTTAAGAACTTTCCAGAAACCCTAATCGAAAGGAAGTGCTTTTTGAAAGAAAATCGGAGAAAACGTTTAAGCAACTTAAGCAACAGTGCAAACATGTGACAGATCTAAAATAATCGGAGAGAACCTCGATATTTAGGGTTCCAAATGAACCCTAGAAACGAGAAAGGCTTCGAA
This sequence comes from Nicotiana attenuata, assembly GCF_001879085.1. NCBI lineage: Eukaryota > Viridiplantae > Streptophyta > Magnoliopsida > Solanales > Solanaceae > Nicotiana > Nicotiana attenuata. The sequence continues at coordinate 65,814,521 of NC_031990.1, read as the reverse complement.
AATACTCAATCTAAGCCGTATAATGTCATAAACAAGCTCAAAAGACCAAGAGCCATTGGAGCAAGGCCGGAGATGGCCGGAGCTTCGAATCAGTGAAGGCCTGAGTGAAGACCTTCGAGGTCTAGCCTCGATCCTTCGAACAACATTCATGCAGGAGCCATAGGAGGTGGGTATAGTCTGTCCATGGCCTGAGAAACCATGGACGTCGGTGAAATCATGGTGGAACAAGGTAGGGGAATGCTAGGGTTTTGGGGAGGGCTAGAGAGAGTTTGAGAGATGAGAGTTCAAAGGCGGCGTATCTGATAGAATAGATTAGGGTTAGGGGGGTATGGAAATTAAAAAGGAAAGAACGGATCATGGCCGTTGATCAAAATGATCAACGGCCAAGATTAAAAGAGGAACCGGGCGGGTCTGAAAGTCGGTTGTGGGTTTGGGTTGGAATTTGAAATTGGGTCATTTGATTAGGGGTGGAATTGGGCGTTAAATTGAGGCTACAATTGCAATTGGAAATGGCTATGTATTAAATAACCAATTTCTCCCCTCTAATTTATATAAAAATAGTTAAAATGATTTTAAAAACGAATTAAAAGCACTGAACTAATTAATAATATATAAAAATTAATCTAAAAATACTGGGAATAATTTTATAATTGTAAAATGCCATTAATCATAATATAGGCTATGATTGCAATTTTATGCGATTTTAGTTTAATAATATCAAATAAATTTGTAAAAATATGCAAAAATTACCTTTATTATATTTTGGTGTAAATATGAGGATGGAAATAAATTATTCACAAAAACGGTAGTTTTAAGAATAATTACGTGATTTTGTACTGCTAAAATAGACAATAAATCGAGTTTATGAATCTTAGAAAATTAGGGAAAAATACCAAAACTCTTGGGCATGCTTATGTATGCACACACATACTATTTTGAGAATATTTTGAGTATATAAAATACATAGGAAAAATTGGGTATCAACATGATTTTGACTTGTTATAGATGAGCGTTATCCGTAGCTCATTGCAGTTCTGCTTATCGGGGCGAGTTTTCCTATTTGTTGCTCCACTTTTGGGCGCGTTTCATGATTAGCACTTCGTTTATGTGTTGCCTTGTTGGGAGAATTTATTAGTAATAGCCCGTGTCTATCATCCGTTTAATTCATTGTTGAGAGTTATGAGGCTAGTAGTAAATTCCTGCTGTCCTTTTCGGTAGGCTTGATGTGATTTATGAGTAATTTTGGCTACGAGCAGTGATGTTTATGCTCCATCAGTGTGAGAGCCAGCACTTGTTGTAAATTGTGGCAGAATTGATTTAGCGAGAGGCTCCAATTGGTTTAATGTATATCCTACTTGTGATTCAGAGTTGAGGGCGAGACCCTCGCGTGATTTCATGTGATTTGATGTGTTGAGACAGGGATGTGTACCGCGGTGGGAGTTATATCAGTGTGAGATCCTCGTGATTCTTTTGTATGCTTTAATTCTTTCTTTTTAGATTGTTTTGTAGATTAGTATTGATAGAAAAATTTGTGCTTGTCAGGCTTGTTTAATAGTTCCCTTATGTGTTTTCCCTTTCCATATTCAGTCATTTTCGTTCTGTGCTTCTTGAGTTTCAGCTTGTGGGGTGTGTACCCGTTGGTATTAGCTCTGAAATGGTGATTCAGGTGTTTAGTTATGTGGCTTTCGTGGTTATTGTATCATCGCCAGTGTTGTGGAGGTTTAAAACGGGTCCCTAAGTAATATGAGGCTTAGGGCCAATGCTGAATTTGATTTCGAGCGAATATCGTGATCAACAATGTTACTGTAGGCCTATGTGCGATGTGTCATGTTGTAAGGTTGTACTATATGGGTGTTGGCACGAATTGATGTAGCTGGTTGAGACTAATACCGGGTATGGATTTAGAATCGAGTCTTTGGAAATGGATGGAAGGTGAGAATTTTGGCTCTAAGGCTTATTGGTATTGATAGAAAGGCTTTATTTCAGTTGAGATGATGTCGTCAGGTTTATGTGGATTGGGGTGACATGGGATCACCCGCGGGTGTATGTTGGAAGTGTGCATTCAGAAACTTGAGGACTTCGAGGCGAATCTTGGCACGTTCGAGGACAAGCGTTGGTTTTAAGAAGGGTGAGGATGTAATGACCCGGCCGGTCGTTTTGAGAATTTAAGCTCCGTTCGGCAGTGTAAGGTCTTGAACAACTTCATAATATGTGTATCGACTTGCGCACGCAGTCTGGGCGTGAAACCGGAAAGCTTTTATGTGAAAATATGAAAAAATAGTAATTTCTAGAGTTAAAACTTGGTTTTTAGTTGACTTTGATCAACATTTTTGGTAAACGGACCCGGATCTGTGTTCCGACGATCCCGGGAGGTCCGCGGTAAAATATGGGACTTGGGCGTATGCCCGGAATTTGAATTTCAAGGTCCCTAACCTTAGAAAATAATTTTTGAAAAAAATTATTGTGCTGGTTTTTAAAGGAAATAAAGAAATAAATTAATGTTTGAACTCGTTGGTATCAGGCCCGTATTTTGGTTCCGGAGTCCGGTACAAGTTTGTTATGATATTTAAGTCCTATCTGTGAAACTTGGTGAGAATTGGAATTGATTTGACGTGATTAGGATGTCCGGTTGAAAAGTTAGAAAATCATGAGTTTTGAGGTTAAATTCATAGTTTTTGATCTTATTTTGATGATTTGATTGCGCTAGCAAGTCCGTATGATGTTTTTAGACTTGCATGCATGTTTGGTTTGGAGCCCCGAGGGCTTGGGTGAGTTTCAGATAGGTTTAGGCTATCTTGCGCTTGTTTTTGGATGCTTCATTGTCCTTTCTTCAAGCAAAAATGATACCATATTGAGCAAATGGATCCAAATTCAGCTTTTATTGAATCATTAGATCCGTATCGAAATTTCGGAGCCATAGGAAAAAGAATCATCGAATTTGGACATCGTATGAGGAAGTTATGCTCATTTTCGTGTCGGAAAAAATTGCTGGTTTCTGGTGTGGTCGCAAATGCGAAATTTTCATCGCGATTGCGATGCCTAGTTCGCAAATGCGACTTCTGCCAGCCCTGCCTTGTTTGCCAATTGCGAGGGTTCGCGTCGCAAATGCGACATCTGAAGCCTGTTAAGTGAGATTTTTGACGGGATTTTCACCCATTTTTCAATTTTCTCAAACCCTAAACCTCCATAGGCGATTTTCCAAAGACCCAAACTTCTCCAAATCATTGGTAAGTGATCTGTAACTAATTCCTTCATTCCTTAACAACTTTTAACAAGATTTCAACCAAAAATCTAGAGTTTTCATGGTAAAAATTGGGATTCTTGGGTAGAGATTAGGATTTTCAAATTTTGGGGATTTAGACCTCGATTTGAGGTCGGATTTCAAAACCAATTGCATATTTAGGTTCGTGGGTGAATGGGTGTTCGGTTTTTGTAAATTTTGTCAGGTTCCGAGGTGCGGGCCCGGGGAGTTGACTTTTGTTGACTTTTTGCAAATTGTATAAGAATCATAGTTTTGTCAATTGAATTTATTTTCTCTTGCATTGTTTGATGTATTCAAGTCGTTTTGGCTAGATTGAGCCGAGCGTTGATGAATTGGTAAAGAAAAAGCTAAATTGAGTATTGAATTGGCCAGATTGAGGTAAGTATCTTGCCTAACCTTGTGTGGGGGACTTCCCCTTAGGATTTGAGTCTTCTATGTTGATTGTAGTCTGTGTACGCGAGGTGACGAGTGCGTGTTAGGACTTATTTTTGGAAATTTGTCCTTTTAGAGTTCTTAGGTCCTTGTATTCACTGAGTATGAAGTTGTTCTTGATATGATTGAGCTTCCATTTAGTTTTACCTCTATATGCTTTAATTGGAAATTAATTGCTTTATGATTCATTCTTATTGCCTATTTGACTCTTATTTTGCTTAATTGAAGATTTTTACCTCTTCTATCGTCATGCTATCTTTCATAACTGCTTGTCTTTATTGGAAACCATTATTATCTCTCTTGTAATTGTTTCGTCTTAATTGAAGTTATGATTATCTTCCGGCTGCTCATCCTTAATTGAAATTGTTGTATATTCTTCACAATTTGCCCAACCTTAAAAGAAGCTTAGGTATCCTATATTTAGTTGACATTTCCTTATTTGGAATTATTTGGTTCGTGTTAGCTTCTTTGTTGTTGAACTACATATTGTGGGAGCGTTGCTTCACATTATTTTCTCCCTTGTTGAGTTGTTCTTATTACGCTTAGTATTCTCTATTGTGGTTACTCCTTGTGAGCTAGTTTTACCGTCTCCTTGTTATCGAAAGTTCTCGAGTTGATTTACTTGCCGTGTTCTTGTATATATTCTCATTGTTGATGTGGTACTTGATGTGATGGTGCACGAGGTTTCTGCCGTGCGGTTGTTGATATTGTGATGTACGAGGTTTCTGCCGTGCGGTTATTGTTATGGGGTTGCACGAGGTTTCTGCCGTGCTATTGCTAATATTGACATATTGCACATGCGGCATGACAAAGCGGGTATATATATATATATGCTTATATGTGGGTTGCGCATGTGGTGAGACAAGGTGGGTACATTATGATGCACGTGTGGCGAAACAAGGCGGGCACTTATTATGTTATTATTTGCACACGTGGCGAGACAAGGTGGGCTATGTCAGGGATTGATTGTGATGATTTGTGATGGCCTGGGGGCATTCTTGCTGTTTGATATTGTGTTGTGGTATGCTTACCTGTATGAGTTTTATCTCGTGGAAGTTGTAAGAAAACATCTTACGTGTCGTCCGTTCTTTTCCTTATGCTTATTAGCTGGTAGGAACTATGTTAAAGCACTTGCACAAGCATACACGTAGTTGAACACTCCCATTGGATATGAAGTTCTCCTGATATTGCTGAGTTTAGATGTACACCCTCGTCTATTTGTCATATATGTGAGAGTAGCTCTAGTTAGTAAGTGAGTTATCAGCGTGACCATGAGTTGTGATGGGGGCACAGGATGCCAAGTTTTAGGGTGCAGGTATTGGGACACGTGAGCTGTAAGTTGTCCGAGGTTCGGTATTTCGTGGAGTCTGTTGGCTAAGACTTGATGTGAACACTGTCGTAGGTCCTGAGTTATTGCTTACCTTTACTGTATTTGTGATTTAGGTTTTGGGTTTGTGATTTCGCTCGCTCTTCTATGTCATTATTATGGTATTTCAGCTGTTACTTGTTGTTTTTCTTCCCTTACTGTGATTGTTGTATTGTTAGCCACAGTGTGTAGTCTTTATATGTATACATCATGTTCCGTTGTTCCTGTGCTTATATTTGACAGTTTATTAGACCGGTAGGTGTCTTGACTGTTCCTCGTCACTACTCCACCGAGGTTAGTCTTGATACTTACTGGGCACCGCTGTGGTGTGCTCATGCTACTCTGATGTAATTTTTGTTGTGCAGATCCAGGTGTCGATCGTTAGTAGTTGTGGGAACCATTGCTGAGGAGACTCAAGGTAAACCTGCTGCTGCGTTTGCAGGCTTCGGAGTCACCTTCTTACTTGTATTCAACTGTTTTCACTCCTTTCCAAACAGTTTATAAAGAAGTGGTAGCTAACTCTGTAGAGCTTTTGACTTGTACTACCGGGTTTTGGGAATATGCTCATTGTACAATGGATTCATTCTAAAAAAATTTTAAGATGTTATTTATTATTGTTGTTCTTCTGTAAATATTAGGCTTACCTAGTCCTTAAGACTAGGTGCCGTCACGAAACCAACGGAGGGGAAATTGGGTCGTGACAGAGCATCAAGATCTATAATATATTTCAAATCTTTTAAGGTTATTTTAAAGCTCTATGTAGAAATCCGATCACATTCGAAAATGATTCACTACTAACATGAGGATCTTATTACTCGCTATACCCCAGACATCACCTGCACTCCAGTAGCTAGTAATTCAATCCCCCATCCTCGAAAGAGGTGAACTCGATTCATATTTAACTTTGTATTCATAATTACATTTGATACCCTCATGGTAAGTGTAATGATCGACCTATGAATACAAGATAAATTGCTAAATCTTTAGTTGTCTTCCCTTTCTACTTGAATCTTTCCATTCCAAATCAACTACTTTTCTAGACATGCACTGCATTGCCAAATCACTCATTAGTACATGCTAAAGTAGTAACACTGATTGGCACTTCAAGAGACAGTAAAAGGTCAAAGGGTGTTCCAATAAAAGTTAGTATAACTTCTTTGGGATCTCACATAATGAAGAAGCAAGATTCATTCTTTCATTCTCCTAGTGGCCGTTAGCACCTGTGGTATGAAACACATGTTATGGTGTTCTCACCTTATATTGGCGCGTGTGTCTCATTCTTTTAATTATTCAACACCATAGAGATCTTGGTCTAGACACCTTCAACCGTCTAACCCGAGTTTCTCACTTCAATAATCCTGAATCCAACCTTTTTGAGAAACTCACATCTGGCATACAAAACAAGTCATACTCGAATGGTAAAATTGGTAAGTCTGACTAGTTGTCAAGACTGACCTATACAAGTAAATATAATCTTGCATTATCCAAAGTTCTATAAGTCTCATCTCTTCATGATTCTTAACGTAAGAGGAAATTACGCGTGAGAGAGAGACAATCTCGCAACTTGTTTGACACACTTTATCAACAAAATATCATCACATGTATACGAGATATAAGCATAAATTCAAGAGTAAAATATTGATGAGAATATTATAAAATTAAAGTCATTTTACAATTCATAAATATGTGCATATCCTTCACAAACCTAGAGCCATAACATGTTTATCAAACAGGTCTCTATATATCGCCTTTGTAGAAGGATCAGCTATCATGCTTCGCGTAGGAATGTACTGTAAATTTATCTCTCCACTTGCTACCATGTCTCTCACAAAGTTATATTTGATGTCAATATGTTTGGTCTTGCTGTAATACTTAGGATCTTTTGTGTATGCAATAGCCACTTGACTATCACAATATAGAGTCATTGGACCCTGAGAGTTCTTTGTAATATCCAAATGCTCAAAGAATCTCTTCAACCAAACAACTTCTTATACTACAGACACACAAGCCACGAACTCAACTTCCATCATTGAAAGGGCTGTACAGGTTGGTTTCTTACTTTCCATGATATATCACCACCATTAAGTAAGAAAGCTGTCACGACCCAAAATCCACTAGTCGTGATGGCACCTAACCCAACCCGTTAGGTAAGACAATTAACAATTACCCATTTCCATTTAACTTAATAAAACAATTAAACAACAGAATTATCTAAGTCTTATACATTTTCCAAGGACTGGTAGTACAAATCATGAGCTTCTAAGAATAGAGTTTACAAAGCTGTTATGAAGAAAATACATCTTCTGTTTGAAAAGTACATAAACAGAATTTTATAATCTAGGCTACCGTGAACAAGAGGCAGCATACAGCAGGAACGCAGGTACACCTTCAAATCCAGCAACCATCGAACGCATCAACATCGACATTCGGGATCTGCACGCAATGTGCAGGAAGTGCAGTATGAGTACAACCGACCCCATCTACTCAAAAAGTAACAAACCTAACCTTAGGTTGAAAGCAGTGACGGGCTGGCACATAGGTCGGGTCCAACACCAATAACCAATACAGTTCATAACAGTGTGAAGAAAGTACATAAGAAGTATCTCATAAATAGAATGCTCAGCCATTTCATATTTTCCAAAAATAGTTCTGTCTTTCAAGAATATCAGTGAAAAACCCAAATTCTTTATCGAAAACGTCCTAAAATATGAGATAGTTTGTAAATTGTATTTCTTTTTCAGAAAAATCCCCTTTTCACAATAAATAAGATGTTTCATTTTCTATCCAAATAGCAAGTGTGAGATACCTCTCTATGACCACATATCAATGTGTGTAAACATATCATGAATGAGGTGATACCGTACAACATGAGAAAAATGTGTCTCGATGCATGTATGTCATTATGCATGCCAATGCCATGTATCTGAGAGATGAATCATGTAATCACACTCTCAGAGTACTCACCTCACTGTATCACACTTTCCACTAATCATACTCAACCACTCGATACTGTATATGGCCCGTACGAGCCACGGAAGATCCATCCCGGAATATATATATCAGTGACTATAAGTCACCTAGTACCGAGGAAAGGCCATTCCGGCTCCATGGAAAATATCCATCTCCAGGTATATATATAAATGCTTAACCATTCGGTACTGTATATGGCTCATACGGCTCAGGGAAGATCTATCCGGAATATATACATCACTGACTATCAGTCTCCAGTACCGAGGAAACAGGCCAATCCAGCCTTATGGAGAAGATCAATCTCCATACCACGGGAAGATCCATCCCTTAATATAATCAACCGTGCTCACTGTGGGTGTGCAGACTCCGGAGGGGCTCCTTCAGCCCAAGCGCTATAATCCGCATAGACAACTCACATGTTGCACGGACAACTCACGTGCTATAGTATCAATATCAGAATAACTGATGCGGCGTGCAGCCCGATCCCATAACTATCACTCATAATCAGGCTCTCGGCCTCACTCAGTCATCAATCTCTCCAGTCTCACCCACGGGTTTCACACTGTCATGAAAACTGACCCGGAACAATGATATGATGTATCAATAAGTAACAACTGAGATTGAGATATGATATGAATGCATGAATGCGAATGAGTACGAAATATCAATGAAATCAATGAGATGACAGCAAGAATCAACCACTATGGGTCCCAACAATATCAGCATAAAGCCTAAACATGATATCTAGCATGATGTATAGCTCATTTACTTTATCACATGGTGAAAATATAGATATCAACAAAATAGGGCCGCTATTCAGCGCCCCGGAAACAACAGACTCACAAATCACAACGGTGCATGCCCACGCGCCCGTCACCTATCATATGCGTCACCTCAACATCAATCACATAGCACGTAATTCGGGGTTTTATACCCTCAACACTAAGTTTAGTAGAGTTACTTATCTCAAATAGCGTAATTCTTTTACACCGCTATGTCTTTGCCTCGCAAATCGGCCTCTTCACGCCTCGATTCTAGCCACAATTAATTTGAATAAGTCAATACAATGAATAGGAATAAATTCCGTATGAAATTACTAATTTTCCAACAAAATTCGAAATTTAACTCAAAAATTACCCATGGGGCCCATGTAACGGAATCCGATGAAACTCACAAAATCCGACAACCCATTCAATTATGAGTCCAACCATACTAGTTTCACTCAAATCCGACTTCGAATCGACATTCAAGTCTCAAAAATTCATTTTAGGAAATTTCTACAATTTCTTAAATTTCCATCTCAAAATACTAATTGAATGATAAAAATAATGGTATATTCATGTATATTAACCAAATCCGAGTTAGAATCACTTTTCCCGATGAATTTCTTGAAATCTCATGAAAAATCGTCTCAAACCGAGCTCCCAAGGTCCAAAAATGAATTAATAACCTAAATCTCAGTTATATAATGCCTTCTATGAACTCCCCATGTGCGTTTCACGAAATTCTGCCGCGGCCGCGGGCCCTGAGACATTCCTTCCGCGGTCTGCATAAAACTCACTACGGCTGCACACCCCTTATCGGGGTCTGTGAAATTCTGCCGCGGCCGCGCAACACCTCCGCAGTCCGCGTAATTTCCTCTGCGGCCGCGAAACACCTCTGTTGTCCACACCAATTTTGTGCGGTCTACACTTCCAAGACCTGAAACCCGATATCAGATATCTACCAACTTCCGAAGCCAACTAATGATCCGATAACCGCTCGAAACTCACCTAAGGCCCTCGGGACCTCAACCAAACCTATCAACATACCCCATAACATCATTCAAACTTAGTTGAACCTTCAGATCTCCCAAAACAACATCAAAATACCAAATTACCCTCGGATTCAAGCCTAAGAACTTCTAAACTTCCCAATTTCAGAAACAATGCCGAAACCTATCAAATCACGTTCGGATGACCCCAAATTTTGCACACAAGTCACAAATGACACTACCCACCTATTCTAACTTCCGAAATCGAAATCCGACCCAGATATCAAAAGTCCACTCCCGATCAAACTTTTCAAATTTCGGTTTTTGCCATTTCAATCCAAATTCCACTACGGACCTCCAAATCACATTCCAAACGTGCTCCAAAGTCCAAAATCACCTAGCGAAGCTAATGGAACCATAAAAATTCAAATCCGAGGTCGAATACTAAAAAATCAAAACTTGGTCAAACTTTCTAATTTAAAGCTTCTAGCGGAGAATCATTCTTCCAAATCAATCCCGAATAACCTGAAAACCCAAACCGATGGTTCACATGAGTCATAATACATCATACGAAGCTACTCATGCCCTCAAACAACTAAGCGAAGTGCAAATTCTCAAAGCGGCCATCGGGTCATTACATCCTCCCCTACTTAAACATACGTTCGTCCTCGAACATGCCCAGAGTTGTTCCAAAAGCCATCAAATTGCTGTATAAACTTACCATGCACATAGCCGGGGGTGATCCCATATCACCCTATCCCATATAGGTCTGATAACACAACATAACTGAAATTCTTTCATCCAACCTAGCCCATAAGCCTTAGAATCCAATTTCCACATCTGAAATTTTCTATAAGACCAGAATCTCGCATCTACACACTGTATAAGTTTGAACAAGCTATATCAAGCCATACCCATAACCCAATCTGTAAACACATGATATACCGCAAAACTCAAATACTCATAGTGATAATTTCCAATCACAGTAGCTGCTCAAAACAACCCAATGTCGGTAATAAACCTCTTATCAAACAAAGCCTCGTTCTAACACCTTCATATATTGCCAATGATGAAAGAAACATGCAGAAACTCATAACCATTCATCAGATCAACAAGTTATGGAATTCCATAGGAACTTTAGCAAATTTTCTAAGCCGACTTTTTGATATTATTTTTCCAACCACACTGTAATCAATTCCGATAGTATTTATTCTAGGTTCGATGACTCCATCTCATCCAAACGCTGGTCCATATTATATACCTCGAGCCGCCTTGCTCAAAATCAATAACCCCGCAAAATTCGACACCAAGTACCCAAAGTGCATTACCATAACCACGGAGAGAAAATAACACAATGCGATCATCCGGAAAGAACATAGCCATCGTGCAATCAATCACGCAATACCAAAATATTCATCGGCTCAAATTTCTGCTATAAATCCCCAATAGAACCGCACCATGTGTGCATATAACTAACGAGTAACAGCTCCTCGTAGCATAAAAGAGTAACTCACAAATCATCTCAGAACACGAATAAGCTCAACAACAACTGAATGGCACATCCCTCAACAATAGCAGTTTCGAGTCAACAAATTCGACCCAGTGCAGAATACACATCCATTTTGGCCTACCAATGAACCCCAAATCAACTCAGGTCACCCACAATAGATAAATAACCCTCCGGAACTCCACAATGACTGAATCACAACACATACTATCCTCTGCCCAACCTTGGCAACATTTTCACAGTCCACAACCACGAGACAATCTACTCGTGAGAACACCCAGTCTCCAAACCCATAGAACACACAATTCACCATCTCCAAACCCATAGAACACACAATTCACCATATCTGACCTCAGCTCCATCGCATGAATGCCTAACACTTCTCAAATTACACGGACATCCCACGAGGAATACTTCTTTAATTCTTCTGAGCCACAAAGCAAAATTCAAACATCAGCAGTCGATCAAACATGAGAATGCCGCAATACCAATGAAGTGTTCATAAACCAGAACACATTTCCCCTTCTAAAATATATACTCTCATCACGCCATACAAAATAGTAATGCCATTTGCCTAGTCATCTGAAACAGTCCATGCTACCTAAAAATTTATGACCTTCCTTTCCAAACTGAACCGTGGCCTTGCACATGCCAAATCTCGATCCCACACAACACACTGCATATACCATGTCATCCTATGATAAATATGAGAACTTCATAATCCACTCCGAGTCACAAGCAACTACATACTCAATTAACCAAGAACTCTCTATTTGATCCCATCTAGGAGGATATCACTATACATCACATGCTACTCGCGCCAGTAGGAAATATACATCTCTAACCGTGGTAGAAACCATTAAGAACTCTCCGAATCCTATTTGCACAACACCAAACCGTCGGGGCTGAATCCCTCTAACTCAACCACGCTACGCAGGTCACCAAAAGCCCAAGACCATTGCCATGAAACACCTTTAGAAACCCATCACATCATAAGTACCCAAAGAACCGATCATATCCAGTACCATGCCTATCCAACCTACTACCAAGCTGTCATGTTCCTCCGATTCTAGCCATGTACAAATCCACAAAATTCTCAATTGCCATATTTAGATTTTCATCAGAACCACTCTCGAGAGTCACACACTCTGCTCAAATCTCAATTAGACTGATCCAACGGACCGAATGACCTGTGCCCCATTAGCACTCCAACACCCAAGGAAGTAACCCCACATTAATGCAACCAGATAAATTTCTGCTCCACGCACTTTACATCCTTCACCAATAACAAATCAAATCATCCCATGATTCTCATATACTCATAAGGCATAACACAACCCTTATCCAAAATTGCCTTTACTCGAGTTATCCTCGATCTCAACCTCTGAAAGCCATAACTGATTCACCAGTATATCTCAAACTGAAACCAGTACAACACATAACCGTGTAATCAACTTATCAATAGCTGACTCCCCCACTTGGCTCAAATCCATAGATCAAAACACGCAATAGCTCACAATGTCCACACTCTATTACTGCCATAATACCTAGTGAGATTCAACCAAATCCTCCATAAACTCATGCAACACAAACCATCTAATATCTCAAATCATCTACAAATCTCGCATTCACCCTTGTAATAGTCAAGCCCACTCTCATAAGCGAAACTCAAATTGCAGCACATATATTTCACTAGTAAAAGAGAACTCCCAACAAAAAACATAGGGATCACACGAACCTCAGGACACCCCGTAGGAGATAACCCACCTGCTTTGCCTCAAGCTGACCTCCTTCTATACCCTTCCACAGTCATAACATTACGCAATCACTTAATCTTCCTGAGTCTGAACTAATCTGTCGACATGAAATCTACTTCACTCCTCAACTAAACAACATGAAAAGATTCTTCAACACACCCATAACTCGGGGCTATACATCAAATCAAGATGGAAATCAAGCACCAAATAGTTCTCTTTACATTACAAGCAAACTCTTCTCGTCAAATTCAACCCATAAGAACACACTTCACAGTCATATCATACTCATCACGTAGCCATCCAGCCACAAACTCCACCAATAGGGACACTACCGGACATATAAGTCCAAAAGCACGTGCTCACACAATCAACACCTATGTGCTCAAACTATGGTCAAAACCCGGCCTCATGTCCTCTAGACTATCCCATCATCAACACACTAAAATCACATCTCGCACCTCATCCAGGGAATCACAAGCCGTCGATGCACAACTGATACCGAGCGCTCATGTGCGCATACGAATGCGTGGAAGGAATTCAAATAGTTACGCTTCAAGCTGAATCAATGCCGCACGATAAGGAAAGAAAAATGGGAAGTATATCCTAGATGTCCTTTAGCCTATCGAAGATAGATATGGATGTCATCATACCGATCCGCAAGACTCTACTAGATACTTGCTCATGACTTATAGAACCTATGAACCTAGAGCTCTGATACCAATCTGTCACGACCCAAAATCCACCAGTAGTGATGGCACCTAACCCCACCCGCTAGGTAAGCCAATTAACAATTATCCATTTTCATTTAACTTAATAAAACAATTAAATAACAGAATTATCTAAATCTTATACATTTCCCAAGTAATGGTAGTACAAATCACGAGCTTCTAAGAATAGAATTTACAAAGATGTTATGAAGAAAATACATCATCTGTTTGAAAAGTACATAAATATAATTTTATAATCTAGGCTACCGTGAACAAGAGGCAGCAAACAACAGGAACGCGGGTACACCATCAAATCCAGCAACCATCGAACACAGCAATATCAACATTCGGGATCTGCACGCAATGTGCAGGAAGTGCAGTATGAGTACAACTGACCCCATGTACTCAAAAGTAACAAACCCAACCTTAGGTTGAAAGCAGTGACAGGCTGGCACATAGGTTGGGTCCAACACCTAACCAATAGTAGTTCATAACAGTGTGAAGCAAGTACATAAGAAGTCGCTTAGAGACAGAATGCTCAGCCTTTTCATATTTTCCAAAAATAGTTCCGTCTTTCAAGAATATCAATGAAAAACCCAAATTCTTTACCGAAAATGTCATAAAATATGAGATAGTTTGTAAACTATATTTCTTTTTTAGAAAATACCTTTTTCACAATAAATAAGATGTTTCATTTTCTTTCCAAATAGCAAGTGTGAGATACCTCTCTATGACCACATATCAATGTGTGTAAAAATGTCATGAATGACGTGATACCGTATAGCATGAGGAAAATGAGTCTCGATGCATGTATGTCAAAGATGCATGCCAATGCCATGTATCTGACAGATGAATCATGTACTCACACGCTCAGAGTACTCACTTCACTGCATCACACTTTCCACCCAGCATACTCAACCACTTGGTACTGTATATGGCCCATACGGCCCAGGGAAGATCCACCCCGGAATATACATCACTGACTATAAGTCACCTAGTACCGACGAAAGTCCATTCCGGCTCCATGGAGAAGATCCATCTCTAGGTATATATATAAATGCTCAACCACTCGGTATTGTATATGGATCATACGGCCCACGGAAGATCCATCCTGAAATATATACATCACTGACTATCTGCGTCCAGTACTAAGGAAATAGGCCAATCCAACCTCATGGAGAAGATCCATCTCCATACCAAGGGATGATCCATCCCTGAATATAATCAACCGCGCTCACTGTGGGTGTGTGGACTCCGGAAGGGCTCCTTCAGCCCAAGCGCTATAATCTGCATGGATAACTCACATGCTGCACGGACAACTTACGTGATATAGTATCAATATCTGAATAACCGCTGCGTGCAGCCCGATCCCATAACTGTCACTCATAATCAGGCTCTTGGCCTTACTCAGTCATCAATCTCTCTAGTCTCACCCACGGGCTCACAATGTCATGAAAACTGACCCGAACAATGATATGATGTATCAATAAGTAACAACTGAGACTGAGATATGATATGAATGCATGAACGCGACTAAGTACGAAATATCAATGAAATCAATGAGATGACAGCAAGAAACGACCACTATGGGTCCCAACAATATCAGCATAAAGCCTAAACATGATATCTAGCATGATGTATAGCTCATTTACTTTATCACATGGTGAAAATATAGATATCAACAAAATAGGGCCGCTATTCAGCGCCCTGGAACACAACAGACTCACAAATCACAAGGGTGCATGCTCACGCGCCCGTCACCTATCATATGTGTCACCTCAACATCAATCACATAGCACGTAATTCGGGGTTTTATACCCTCAACACTAAGTTTAGTAGAGTTACTTATCTCAAATAGCATAATTCTTTTACACCGCTATGTCTTTGCCTCGCAAATCGGCCTCTTCACGCCTCGATTCTAGCCATAATTAATTTGAATAAGTCAATACAATGAATGAGAATCAATTCCGTATGAAATTACTAATTTTCCAACAAAATCTGAAATTTAACTCAAAAATTACCCGTGGGGCCCACGTCTCGGAATCCGACGAAACTCACAAAATCTGACAACCCATTCAATTACGAGTCCAACCATACTAGTTTCACTCAAATCCGACTCCGAACTCCCAATGTACGGTCCGTGAAATTCTGCTGCGGCCGCGGGCCCTGAGACATTTCCTTCCGTGGTCCCCATAAAGTTTACTGCAATCGCACACCCCTTACCGCGGTCTGCGAAATTCTGCCGCGGCCGTGCAACACCTCCGCGGTCCACGTAATTTCTTCTGCTGCCGCAAAACACCTCTACGGTCCGCACCAATTTTGAAGCTAACTAATGATCCGATAACCACCCGAAACTCATCCGAGGCCCTTGGGACCTTAACCAAACGTACCAACACATCCCATAACAACATTCAAACTTAGCCGAATCTTCGGATCTCCCAAAACAACATCAAAATACCAAATTACCCTCGGATTCAATCCTAAGAACTTCTAAACTTCCAAATTTCACAAACGATGCCGAAACCTATCAAATCACGTTCGAATGACCCCAAATTTTGCACAAAAGTCACAAATGATACTACGCACCTATTACAACTTACGGAATTGAAATCCAATCCCGATATGAAAAGTCCACTCTCGGTCAAACTTTCCGAAATTCCAACATTCACCATTTCAATCCAAATTCCACTACGGACCTCCAAATCACACTTCGAATGCGCTCCTAAGTCCAAAATCACCTAACGGAGCTAACCGAGCCATAAAAATTCAAATTCGAGGCTAAAAAGTCAAAACTTGGTCAAAGTTTCCAATTTAAAGCTTCTAGCGGAGAATCATTCTTCCAAATCAATCCCGAATAACCTGAAAACCCAAACCGATGGTTCACATTAGTCATAATACATCGTACAGAGCTACTCATGCCCTCAAACAACTGAGCAAAGTGCAAATTCTCAAAGCGACCGGTCGGGTCATTACAGAAGCATAACCGTATGTTGATTTTTAAGCATTCTGGTCACCAGCCCAATCATATCTGTATATCCTCTCAAGTATAAATCATTTCCACTATAGCATAGTGAATAATCTACAGTTCCCTTCAAGTATCTGAAAATTCTCTCCACAACTTTCCAATGATCTCTTCCAGGATTGGATTGATACCTACTAACCAGACTAAGGCATAACAAAAGTCTGGGCGAGTACACATCATAGCATACATCAAGCTCCCGACAACACTTGAATACGGAACTCGAGACATGTATTCCTTTTCATTTTTAGTCTTGGGACACATTTCAAGGCTTAAAGTTACACCTCTCGCTATAGGAGTATCCATGGGTTTGCAACAATTCATGTGAAAGTGCTCCAAAATTTTCTTTATATAAGTTTCTTGAGATAGACTCAATAACTTTTTGGAACGGTCTCTTTGGATCTTAAATCCAAGGATATAGTCTACCTCACCCATATCTTTCATATCAAATGACTTTGAAAGACATCACTTGATAGTTTTCAAATACTCCAAATTGTTTCCGGCCAACAAAATATCAACCACTTAAAGAGAAAGAATTACAAACATCCCATTGGACTTCTTCACATAAATGCAATGCTCTTCATTAATCATGGTGAAATCATACGAGATCACCTCCTTGTGAAATCTCAAATACCATTTCCTTGAATATTGCTTTAGGACATAAATAGATCTTTTCAATTTACAGACCTTCTTTTCTTGGCCTTTAACGATGAAGCCTACAGGTTGTTCCATGTAGATTTCTTCGTTTAGTTCTCCATTGGGAAAGATGTCTTCACATCCATTTGATGTAATTCCAAATCCAAACGTGCAACAATAGCCAAAAGTAAGTGAACTAAGGTAAACTTCACAATAGGTGAAAATGTTTCCTCATAATCTATTCCAGCTTCTTGAGTAAAGACTTTTGCCACCAATCGTGCCTTGTATCTTTCTATTGACCCATCAGCTCTGCATTTAACTTTAAGAACCCATTTGTTCCCAATGGCTTTACGTCCAGGCGAAAGGTTAACTAGATCCCAGACTTTGTTAGTTTTCATGGACTCTAATTCTTCTTTCATTGCTTTCATCCACTCATCTTTTCCAGGGCTCGATAAAGCCTCAGCCACAGACTTTGACTCATTCATTTCTGTGGGAGATACCAATAAAATGTAATCTTCAATCTCATAAGTATGTTTAGGTATATTTTTTCTGGTACACTTTCATAGTTGAAATTTAGATTCGTTAGAAGGATTTTGGGATTGAGAACTCCCACTCCCACTCGGATCAAGAACAAGATTTTGATCGATTTGATTATCAACTGTGTCAGAAGACACTTGCTGACTATCTAAGTTCAACATTTCATAAAGAGGCTCTACATTCTTTACCTCGCCCTTCTTTGAAAAATTATTTTCCAGAAATGTGACATCTTGCGATTTAATCTCAGTAACACTTCCATCCTCTAATTCACCAATAAACATATACCCTTTGGAGTGTTCTGAATATCTTATAAAGATACATTTCTTTCCTTTTGGACCTAATTTACTAAACTTGCTAAAAGAATCTTTTATATATATATAGCACAACACCAAGGTCGAAAATCATTTAAGTTTGGTTTATGACCAGTCCAAAGCTCATAAGGAGTGGAAAAAACTGATTTTTAGAAGGCACTTTATTCAATATGTAGGCTGCAGTCAATAACGCATCTCCCAAAAGGAGATGGGTAATTTTCCTGCGCCATCATGGACCTTATCATGTCCAATAGTGTTTTATTCCTCATTTCTGCTACACCATTTTGCTGAGGTGTGTAAGGAATAGTTAATTGTCTGGTGATGCCTTTTTCATTACGCAATTCTTCAAATTCTTTGGATAGATATTCACGCCATCTATCGGTTCTTAAGGTCCTAATCCTTTTGTCTAATTGATTCTCAACTTCATTCAAATATTTCTTAAATCATTCAAGTACTTCAGATTTATGAGAAATCAAGTAGAAATAACCACAACGTGTGAAATCATTAATGAACGTAATGAAATATAAAGCACCTGACCTAGCCCTCGCATTCATTGGACCACAGATATCATAATTGATTAATTACGATGGAAAATCATCTCTCTTAGCCTTTCCAAATAGTTTACGTGTAATCTTTCTGACAAGACAATTTTTACAAGTTGGCATTTCAATTTTAGAGAAAGAACCTAAATGTCCTTCCTTAGCCAATCTATTCATTCGATCCTTCCCTATGTGACCTAATCTTGCATGCCATGTAATAACATCAACACCATTATTACTAGAGTAACATGCCATAATACAACGGTCAACATAATAGTTATACATAGAAGGATTACAATCTAACACAATAAAACCATCATAACGATGTCCTAAACCATAAAGAGCATTGTCTAAAGTAATTCTAAGACTATTGCAACTGAAGTTCAAATTGAAATCTAAATCTAGAAGAACAGACACATACACTAAGTTTTGTCAATTCTCTGGAACATATAGGACGTCATGCAACATCAAAGATCGGCCACCACGCATGTCCATTTTGCAAGTGTCTATTCCTTTGACTTTAAGCCCACATAAACATGCTTTGATCCAGGTGGAACTCGATGAAACTCTATAAACGCTTCTCTATCACGGCTCACAACCCATCCCTTTTTTCACTGGACCCTTCCCTCTACAATTAGTATTGTTTAGCACCTGAATTTGCTACGTGGCTCATTTTAAACCGATTTCTTTTTCACTCGACCCCTTCCATCTGCTTTTTTACCCACCCGTCCCACCCTTTTCCCCAACTTCTTCTCTCCACTTGAAATGGGGTTGGTTGGCAGCAATTCTCTTCGTCTCTGTCTCTTTTCATTCTTCATTTTCCACAATTTGTAATTTAAAAATCTTGTTTTCTCATTTTTTTATTCAAGGTTTTGCAACAGTTGGTTAGAGTAGCTAATAATTTTCATGGTATCTATGTAAGGGGAAAAGGGGAATAATTTATTTAAAATTGCAGTAACAACTGGAAAGAAGAAGAGCACGAAAGTAAACAACTTGCACATGAATTGCAGATTGGCATAAAACTGATTTAGATCTGGATAGAAAGCAGAGGTTGGTGAACATTCTCATCGTATTTTCTACCTACGTGAAATTGCTAGCGCCCGACAATCAATATCCATTAATTAACACCACCAGAACAACGATTTCGTTCAATCTCCTTCTCAATCTCATCCACGATTTGTCCAAGCAAACTGACAAAATCTTCATCGAACACATTAAACCAGCCAATGACACTAACTTGATTTATGATTTTATCTAAATACAACTGATATACTGTATCATACATGTGTCTATCATCCTTGAAGGAACCCAAGAGCCACGTTTCCTCCAATTCTTGGAATAGTCCACTTTGAAATGCAGCAGCGTCTGCTTCCTTTATCCTCTTAAAATATGCAAAATGCCTTAATATAGCTGCTCCAACATTTTCTTTTCCTCCTTCAAAAACTGACCGGAAGAAGAAGTACCTGGATCTGCACACAAAAAAAAAACATGTGCAGGAAAGGGCATGAGTACACCACAGTGGTACCCTAAGTGCCAAGTCTAACATCGGTCGAGTAGTGATGAGATCAGGTCAGGGTCCTACTGGTTTATGCATATAATAAGATAAAACAGTATGAAATATCACAGTAGGGTTAAAAATGCTAACAGTAAATGAAAAAAAATGAAATCACAGGAAGAAATAACTCAGTACACAGAGATAGCAACAGGGGATCTCCCGAGATACCGTCCCGTAGTCCCAAACGTAAATGTACAGAGGATCTCCCGAGATACCGTCCCGTAGTCCAAATCGTAAATGTGTAGGGGGATCTCCCAGAATACCGTTCCGTAGTCCCAAAGTAAATATCCAATACAGGGTGACTCCTGTCACGACCCGGATTTTCCACCCTCGGGAGTCGTGATGGCGCCTACTGATGAGAGCTAGGCAAGCCAACCTTTAACTACCTTTATAATTAACAAATTATTTCTTTTATCAATTATCAGTAATATCATAAAAACAGCGGGATAAAGTAAATAAGCGGAAGTGTTAACCTAAAGAATCTGAACAACAATGCGGAAATCAACATAAACCTCTACCCAGTAACTGGTGTCACATACTCACGAACTACTAAGGCTGCTAAACACAACCGTATGAAAGAAATATAACTGTTTGTCTCGAAATACATGAGATGACAGACTGAGATAAAGATAGAAGAGACATCGGGCCTGCGAACGCCTGTAAGGCTACCTCGGTGTCTCGCTGGACTGAAGGCTAACTCCCGCGCTACTGCAGCTGCTGTCTAACACCTGGATCTGTGCAAAAGAGCACAGAGTGTAGTATCAGCACAACCGACCCCATGTGCTGATAAGTGCCTAGCCTAACCCCGGCGAAGTAGTGACGAGGCTAGACAGGACTATCACATAAACTTGTGCAGTTATAAATATATATCTACAGCGGGAAAATAACAATAATAACCATTTTAAATGGGAAGGGAACATGCTTCGGGGATAACAAATAATACGGAAATTAAAGAGAAAAATAAGGAACATCAATAAATTATCTCTAACATGGATAAAGAGAATAAAAGCAGATTTCACTGTCTGTACACATCTCGTTGCAGGCGTGCAACCCGATCCCATTTCTCAATGTTTCCGTGGTAGGCGTACCACCCGCTCCCATTTCATCAATATCTTGTGGTAGGCGTACCACCCGCTCCTATTTCATTAAATCTCGTGGTAGGCGTACCACCCGCTCCCATTTCATTAAGTCAACAGTTCTTCCAAATGAAATTTACTCCAACAAACGCAACAATCTATACGAATTCATAAGACAACAAGTACACAATAATTATGACCCACTGAAGAAAACAAGTAATGACAAGTAGCAATTAAATCACATAAACATATGGCAATTATAGCCTAATTTCAATGCATAATGTTGCGTAAGGATACCTCGAGCCGATAATAACAAGTAACACAATAAAGAAAAATGCCAACATAAAGAAACTCAGTAATAGCGGAATAAGACAACTAATGCACTTGAACCGATAACAACAAGAAAATCAGTAAATAGAAGTAGAGGACAACGTAACTCAATTATCAGCAAAAAACATCAGGAAAATCAAAGACAAGTGCATGGCATCACCCTTCGTGCTTTTACTCTCGTACTTACCAAAACAATCAAATAAAGTGCACGGCATGTTCCTTCGTGCATTATTAATCAAAACATGGCACGGAATGTTCCTTCGTGCAATAATAATCAAAACATGGCACGGAATGTTCCTTCGTGCATTAATAATTAAAACATGGCACGGAATGTTCCTTCGTGCAATAATAATCAAAACATGGCATGGAATGTTCCTTCGTGCATTAATAATCAAAACATGGCACGGAATGTTCCTTCGTGCATTAATAATCAAAACAGGGCACGGAATGCTCCTTCGTGCATTAATAATCAAAACATGGCACTGAATGTTCCTTCGTGCATTAATAATCAAAACATGGCACGGAATGTTCCTTCGTGCATTAACATATTCTCAACACGAATCGTGCACGGCATCAACCTTCGTGATTTATCACTCTTCCTCACCCAAGCAACAATCACAACCAATAGGGCGAGGGGATAGACAAACAGTAATAGAAGTCCCGGCAAGGGAAACACAAGTAAACAGCTAAATCCCGTCAAGGGAACAACAACAATAACTCTCACATCCCGGCAAGGGAGATAATCAATATACGAATACAGCCCGGCAAGGGAATAATCACATTTCTTTCTCTTTCTTTCATTTCATACACAATAATTACTTTATCATTCGAGCCAACGCTCCAGGAGTTCACAAATCATAATTCTTTTCTCATACTCTTCACATTTTATAGAAACCATCAATCACACAAGGAAGAGTCACAACAAAATTAGAATAAGCACAAATAAGGACTCACGGTCATGCTAGACACCAGTGTATAGATACTCGTCACCATGCCTATACACCGTACTCGACAATTAGCCATTAGCAAACAATACTCTAATCCTATTCCCTCAAGCCAAAGTTAGATCAAGCACTTACCTCAACTTCCATGGCTAAATCAATCCACAACGACCGCTTTCCCTCTCGAATTCGGCTCCAACTCAATCAAATCTATGAAATAACGACTTTATCGTATCAATAATAGCTAAACAAATCATACCCAATGCCTAAATATAGATTCCCAACCTTTCTTCAAAAAATTCCAAAATCGACCCCGAACCCGCTTGGTCAAAACACGAGGTTCAAACCAATTCCATATCACCCATTTCCCCACAAGCCCGAATATACAATTTGTTATCAAATTCGACCCCAAAACGAGGTCTAAATCGAAGAAAATCGAAAAGCCCTAACTCTACCCATTTCCCCCAATTTCAACCCTAGATTACATGATTTGAGCCTAGGAATTTGATAAATGATGAAGGAAAACAAAGGAAACAAGTTAAACAATACTTACCCAAGAAGCTTTGGTGAAGAAGAGCTCTAGAAAACGCCTATGGGCTGTGGAGAAGATGAGTTCGTGTGTTTTTGGGTGAAAAATCCCATCACTGTTCTGTTTTAAATCTTAAAATCACTAGGCGAAATTGCACTTCGTGTTCGCGGGAAGGGGATCGCGTTCGCGAAGGGTTATCAGAAAGGGCATCGCGAACGCGGACGGTAAGATGCGAACACGTAGAAGGAAAAAGGCTGGGGTCCTGGGATTGGTCTACGCGAACGCGTGGACCCTAACGCGAACGCGGGGAAGGAAACAGCAAAGCTTCGCGATGGCGGTGGTATGCACGCGAACGCGAAGAAGAAAGTGAAGCTGGGCCCTCATGGTCAAATAACCTTACGCGTTCGCGAGGGCCCGAACGCGAACACGAAGAAAGAAGGACACAAGGCTATGCGAACGCGATGGTAAGAGTGCGATCGCGAAGAAGGAAATCCCTGGGCAAAATATCAGATTTTTCTGCAACTTTTTACTAAGTTCAAAGTACCCCAAACCACCTCCGAAACACTCCCGAGCCCTCGGGGCTCCTAACCAAACATACACACTAACTCAACCACATCCTACGAACTTAACCGTGCGATCAAATCGCCAAAATAACATCAAAAACGAGGAATCAAACCTCAAAATCATCACTTTTTCATCAAACTTCATAAACTTTCATTTTTAGATAATTAGGTCCGAAACACGTCAAACGACGTCCGATTTCGACCAAATTTCATAGGAAGCACTTAAACCACATATAAGACCTGTACCGGGCGCCGGAACCAAAATACGGGCCCGATACCAAAGCTTTCTAATCCATTTTCGTTTCAAATTTCCATATAAATTTCAGAAAAATAATTTCTTTTAAAAATTCATTTCTCGGGCTCGGGACCTCGGATTTCGATTCCGGGCATACAACTGAGTCCCATATTTTTCTATGGACCCTCCGGGACCGTCAAATCACGGGTCCGGGTCTGTTTACCCAAAAAGTTGACCGAAGTCAAATGTATTCATTTTAATATCAAAATTTAGCATTTTTCTCACAGAATTCATATTTAAGCTTTCCGGCTACGCGCCCGGACTGCGCACGCAAATCGAGGCAACCCTAAATGAGGTTTTCAAGGCCTCGAAAGTATAGAATGGGTAAGAAAATAGGTGATGACCTTTTGGGTCGTCACATCTCCCGGGATACCGTCCCGTAGTCCCAAACATAAACATAAAGGGAGATCTCCCGGAATACCGTTCCGTAGTCCCAAAATAAATACACAACTCATTCAATATACGCAACAGTTCTAGCTAAGAAATATCTACAATTCTAATCAAGTTCGTAGCAAGGAAGACAGGAAATTCTTACTCTAAACATGCTACACAAAATCCAGGTAGACAATTAAAGCAGATAAGATAGTTAAGGCACATAAGAATGCTTTCCTAAGCTAAATAGGAGGCTACGTATACTATTATTGCTCAATTAAAGGAAAAACAAAATTAATTACTTAATGAAAATGGGGTTTCTTCAACAATTAGCACGTGCACGCACTTGTCACCTCACGTACACGGCATTCATATAACAAAAGTACCAAAATCCTAAGGGGAGTTCCCCCACACAAGGTTAGGCAAGCCACTTACCTCGAACCAAGTTCAAAATCAATCCAAATCACGCTCTTGCCACGAGTATCCAACTCCGAGTGGCCCAAATCTAATCAAATCAATTAAATAACGTAAATTTAGCTATAAGCAACTCATTTAACTAATGAATTCAAAGCTAAGGCATGAAAATAGAAAAACGAGCAAAAATTCTCCCCAGGCCCACGTCTCGGAATCGAGTAAAAATTACAAATTATGAACACCCATTCACTCACGAGTTCACTCGTACAAAAATCATCTCAATCCGACGTCAAATTCCTATTCAAACCTCAGATTTTCAATTGGGAGCGTTTTCCCCCATTTCCAAACTTCCACCCTCTAATTCCTTAATTAAATGAGAAAAACAACAATAGATTTATGTATATGATCCAAAATAGAGTTAGAATTCGTTACCCAATAGTTCTCCTTCAAAATCCTTCAAGAAATCGCCTCCCGCCGAGCTCCAAATCAAATTTTGTGTTATGAAATTTCAAACCCTTGAATCCATCTTTTCTGCCCTGCGATTTCCGCATCTGCGCTCATGGGCCGCATCTGCGGTCCTGCACCTGTGTAAAAAGCATCGTAGGTGTGAAAGTCACTTATCCAAGCTGGGGCCGCATCTGTGGTCCCCCAGCCGTACCTGCGGATCCTGATGCCCAAGCTAAATTCCACATCTGCGGCTTCCTAACTGCTTTTGCGGCTTCCTAACCGCTTCTGCGGCTCCGCAACTGTGGTCCCACATGTGCAGGTGCGATTATATGAGGTTCAGCAAACTTCAGAAAATGCCTAAGTCCAAATCATGTCCGTTAAGCATCCGAAGCTCACCCGAGGACCCCGGAACCTCAACCAAATATACCAATCAATCCTAAAACATCATACGAACTTAGTCGAGCCCTCAAATCACATCAAACAACGCTAAGACCCCGAATCACCCTCCAATCCAAACCTAATGAACTTGAATTTCTAAAATTCTACAACCGATGCCGAAACCAGCCAAACCATGTCCGATTGACCCCAACTTTTGCACACAAGTCATATTTACCACTACGGACCTATTCCAACTTCCAGAATCAGATTCCGACCCCGATATCAGAAATTCCACTATCGGCCCGAAACTCCAAAAATTTAACTTTCGCCATTTCAAGCCTAAATAAGCTACGGACCTCAAAAACGCAATCCGGACACGCCCCTAAGCCTGACATCACCCAACGGAGATAATGGAATCGAAGGAATTCCATTCTGAAGCCGTCTTTACACTATTTCCGACTACGGTCAAAATTCTAAGACTTAAACTCTCATTTAGGGACTAAGTGTCCCAAAACACTCCGAAACTCAAGATGAACCATCCCGGAAAATCACAATAGCAGAAAAAGACACGGAAAAAATAGTTAATAGGGGATCGGGGCGTTAATTCGCAAAATGACTGGCTGGGTCGTTACATAATAAAGCGAGAAATAAGACATGTTATCTAGTTGTAAATGTGCCTGTATAGCTTTATAGCCCAACCGTTCATTATATATATTTGCTCCTTAATTTCTTGCACCCTTAACACTCGCTTTACGGAATTGCAATATTCTTTAGCTGTTGCAAACCTGTCCTCTGTGAAATTCCAGATTTTTACAGCTATTTCCTCTTGTGGTTTGTCTTTAAGAAGCTGCAAAGACAGAATTACTTTATATGAGAAACATGACAATAGTTTTTGTTGATATGATCAATAGTTCCTTTTGTGGTGCTACATCTCCATTGATAATAGTTCATACAGGTTTGAATTATGCTATCCACAAGAATTCTCTAATCTTAGGTCAATAAGCTTGTGTAATTTTCAATTAACTTCTTTTTTATGATGATTATTTCTAAGAAGAAAAGCTTCTAGTGTAATCTTTTCTAAATATGCATATCATGGTCTTCCTTAAATAAATAAAAGTGAGGAGGCATGCAGTGAATTGGAGGAAAGGACTAGAATGCCTACTTCTACGAAGTATTTTTCAAACTCCGCAATCTTTTCAGCATTGTCCTTGTGTTGCTTTTCATAGACATTGATCAAATCTTGGTGTTCTTGTTCCTCCTCTTCAAGCTCCTTTACAAGGTTTGCTTGTTGGATATTTTCGCTTTTTAGTCGATCTTCTTCTACCATCCAAGGGATACTTAACGAATTTAGTGGACTAAAGCTAAATTTTAATAAGAATCTAAATTGTATACACCTATACAAGTATATGCAAAAACTTTGATGTTGTCTTTTTTTCCTTCTGTACTTATTTATACAATAGTATTCTTACAAGGTATATGACTTAAGCTTCATTTAGTAATACTATTATTATTATTATTACCATGGGTTAATTTAAGTTAATAAGATGTTAGCGATATGTTTGTAATAAATTACCTTTGATCTTGTTTTATTTGTTAATATGAAGATTTGAGTAGTTTAATTCAAAGTTCTAGAATTTTTCGTATGTTAAAAAGTAGATATTCATTGTTTTTTTTAAAAACTTTTTTACACAGATTTTATAACTTTTTCTACAAACTTCAATATTGTCTAAGTCAAAATATTATTACGTATTTTACCATTAATACTTTTTGGGGCCTAAAATAAAGACTTTACTAGCCTCACCCTTGAGCCACCCATGCTTCCATCAGTAGATATGTGACCACATATCTGCATATAAAGGAAAATGGAAAAGAGACTAAATTACACAAAAATTATCCTACCATGTGAAAGCTGGCATTTAAAAACCCTAATCGGCAGACAAATCCAAACTTAGGAATTACAATTGCAAGAAAGGAGGTCATTCGAGTTAACTAGAATGAAGGGTATTTTCACCCAAAACTGTTGTTGTTCAGAGGCAGATAAATCTATATCTATATATATATATATTAAAGCAAGAAAGTTTGTATTATGGTTAAGGCAAGTGGCTAGTTATTAAGAAGCTACTTGGCAAACTTAGAACAAAAAGATTACTAATTACTGAAATCAAAAAGGAAACAAATTAATTCAAATTTTGATTTACCTTACTTCCATTTAATAATTAATGGAAAGAAGGAAGAAAAGTAATTAACGCAAGTAATCTTTAATCCAAATCCACGTCTTTTCTTAAGTAGTTCAAATCAAGTTTTACATTGTAAAATAAATGTAATAAATATATTAAATTGAAAAATAAGTAATTTTGAATTAAAATAAAATAATTTGAATCTATATATCTATTAAATAAATAATGTTTGCATTATGGTTAAGCAAAATGGCAAGCTATTATAAAGCCATTTGGCAATTTAGGACAATATATGTAGTAACATTTAATTTAAATTGAAAGATAAGATTTTTTTAATTTAAATGGGAAGATAGTAAATAAGACTTTTCTAAAGATACGTTATTTAATTTAGTAAAAAAAATATTACATTATTTAAATTATCAGTAACTTACAAATTGAGAAAATTAATCAAATATTATAGTAGAAAAAATGACTAAAAGAGTGGCATAAGGATAAT
>NC_031990.1:65731775-65785458 GCF_001879085.1 Nicotiana attenuata | reverse complement strand
ATATATATACGGAATTTGAATATAATTGAATTTATAGATAAAGTTCTAAAATTCAAATTTAAATTTAAATTTAAATTTATCTTTTTTCATCATGTAATCATACTGAAACCCCTTCATTTAGCTGTAGTCAAGCCAATATTGCAAGGGTATAATATTTTTTTTCGTTGAAGAATATTAGTTTTGAATCATTAGATTATGTGAAAGGTTTTTTTTTCAAACTCAACAAGAGATAAATTGCTTTCTAGTTGATGATTTCTATAGCGACTTTTAAGTGTAACAAAGAGTATCTATAAAGAAACAATTGGTATGACGTGAAATTATTTTTTTTAAATGCAAACAAATTATTTTGAATTTTTTTTTTAATTTTTTTAATTCAAAGATAATAAAAGATAAGATATTTTTGAACATTAGTAGAGAGTTTTAAAATTATTATAATAGAAGTTATATCATGGATAAACTCAAAAACCAGAAATCTTATGGAATATTTACATAGTATCCGGCCATATTTATTGTTTACTTTTTTATAGCTAATATAAATAGATGATATACCGACAACACACGATTATACACATATTATATATAGATTATATATAAATTACACATCATTTAATTTTTTAATTTAAGTGGTCGGGCACCTATTTAGCTGATTAGATAAAGCCAAAGAAAAATATAAAATAATTTCAACCAAAGACTAAAAATATAATTAAAGTTCATATGTAGACAATTTTTATTAAAACTCATCCTTTTATAGTGAAATAAATTAACTTTTTGTAACGAAAGAAATAATGACATAAAAAATAAGATAAAAGAAAATAAATATTAAAAAAATGTTAGAAAGATCTAAAAATGAGAAGTAAAGGATGACAACAAATTTCTTCTTATGTTTCTTCTTTGTTGAGTATAAAAAATTTGAAAGTTAATCTCATCGATTTTAAATATTATTTTTCCAACTCAAATACATAGATTATAAGATAAAGATATCTTAGAATATTTTTTTTAATTTACATTATGTGTCGTTTTTAAAAAATCACTATTACTAACAAATGATATGATATTGGAATTTGAATTGGAATGCAATTTGAGTAGTTTGCATTGAGGTTAAGCCAAGTATGGTTTCGAAAAATAAACTACTTGACAATTTTAAGACAATATATACAATGTTATATAATAATAATCAACTAATTTAACATTTAATAATTCAAAGAACAAAATTTTTATATATATAGGGTATTAAAAATTCAAATTCTAGGGCTAGAGATATCGATAAACTTAAAGTGGAGTCATACTGTGTCACGACCCAATTTCCATACCCGGTCGTGATGGCGCCTCTCCTGAAGACAAGGCCAGCCAACTAACCCAATCCGTTTCTTTAACAAATATTAAACATAAATGTATAGATAAATATAGCTTAACGACAATAATAACCAGTATGTACAACCCAACACAACCCGACCGAGGTGTCACAAGTCACGAGCATCTAAAGAAACCTGAACACAACTACAGGGCCAATAATAATATATAAGGAAAAATCCTGAAAATCAAAAGACAACATCCGGTGCCGCGAACGCAGGCGGTCACCTTACTCAGCTACAATAACCATACCTTCAATCAGCTAATAACCCGCTACCGGGTGAACAATACCTGCAACTGCACGCGAGGTGCAGGGAGTAAAGTGAGTACTTCCAACTCAGTGGTAATAAGAGTAAATAATAACTGAGAGGCAAGAAATCACGTAAGAGCACTCCATCATGCTATATAGGACAGTACAACCCTTTTTAGAAAACAATAAGACCCTGAAGAATCCTTTAGAAAATATTTGGCTCAGTTTAAAAACCTCTTTTGAAAATATCCTTTTCCAACAGTCAAGCAAATGAATGCGTAATCAGATAGTGCAAGTCCGCACATAAGTCAGCCCCTCGGGCACAGCACTCCACTAACAATTAACACCAGGGCGTCTGGTAAACAGTGCAAGAAGTAGTATGAATGCCAATGAAATGAGAGTGCTGAATGTCATGACACGTAGTACAAACAGGAACCGATGCATGAATGCAATGCAATGCACATGACCGCTGCGGCGCGCAGCCCGATCCATTTGGGTACCCGCGCTCACTGTGGGGGTTCAGACTCCGGAGGGGCTCCTACAGCCCAAGCGCAATATCATCATAGTATCGCTGCGGCGTGCAGCCCGATCCATTCTCAGTCCAGAACATGCAAATGAGCCACTCGGGCAATGTCAGGTAATAGCTTTTAACTCAAAACATCAGAAAAATGCAATTTAAGTCTTTAAACTTTAACAAAATGACTGCACATTTCAAAACAGGGTTTAACTCAGGACTGAAATCATTTAATATGCTAAGTGTCATGAAAACAGAGATAATAATCCCTAAAGGATTCAAATAATCGGCACGAAGCCCAAAACATGGCAATCAACCCAAATCACGATAGCATCAAGTAGGTTTCAGTCAATTACGCAGTAAAATCAACAACCGGGACGGACCAAGTCACAATCCCCAACGGTGCTCTACCCCACGCTCATACCTGGCGTGCAAGTCACCACAATACAGCACTATGATGTGATAATCCGGGGTTTCAAACCCTCAGGATATCATTTACAAGTATTACTCACCTCGAACCGGCGAAATCTCTAGCTCGCGACGCCTTTGCCCCTGAAATTGGCCTCCACGCGCGTCGAATCTAACCAAAATCAGAGCGAATACATCACACTATGCCAAGGGAACAATACCCAATCGAAAACAATCAAAATATAGCAAAATCTCGAAAATAGCAAAACCCGAGCCCCGGGCCCACTTCTCGAAAAATTACAAAATTCACATCACCGGATTCCTTATCTCCTCACGAGTTCATACATACTGAGAACATCAAAATCCATCCACAATTGACCCTTCAAATCCCAATTTAAATTCTCAAAATTCCAAGCCCTAGCTCATTAATTTTAGGCTTAATTCCATGAATTTCTAGGTGGATTTCACAATATAATCGAGTTTTAAGACAAAGATTCTTAGCTCAAGTCGATTCCTCTTGAATCCCTCTTCAATTCCGTCCAAATAGCTCCCAAGCTCGCTTAAAAATGGTGGAAATAACATAACCCTCACGGAACAAAATGAATATAAAACTCCTACTGGCTTCAGGGGTTTCCGCTTCTGCGGTCCCCACGCCCGCTTCCGTGCAACCGCTTCTGCAGTTGTTGTCCGCTTATGCGGAATTTCATTAAAACTCAAGGGCCGCTTCTGCGGAACAAAATTTCCGCTTCTGCGGAAGCTCACCTCCTAACCAAACCCGCTTCTGCGACCGCCTGTCCGCTTCTGCGGACTCGCTTAAGCGAAAAGTGTTCCGCTTCTGCGGAACTGCCCAACTCCACTCCAGACCGCTTTTGCGACCAAGATTACGCTTCTGCGGAACTGCTTAAGCGGTCCATTTCCGCAGAAGCGAACATACCAGATACCAGCAAGATCTGCCATTTCCTCAACTTGAATTTCATCCCGATAGCTATCCGAAATCACCCCGAGGCCTCCGGGACCTCAACCAAAAACACCAACATATCCCATAACATCATTCAAACTTGTTCCAATCATCAAAGCACATCGAACAACGCTAAAATCATCAATTCACATCGGATTCAAGCCTAAGTTCTTCAAGAACTTCCGAAATGCGCTTTCGATCAAAAATCCGACCAAACGATGTCCGAATGACCTGAAATTTTACACACATATCCAAAATCACCTAACGGAGCTACAGCAACTCTCAGAATTCCATTCCGACCCTCGGATCAAAATCTCACCTATCAACTGGAATTCGCCAAAATACTAACTTCGCCAATTCAAGCCTAATTCTACACCGGACCTCCAAAATCAATTCTGATCGCACTCCTAAGTCACAAATCATTTCCCGAAGCTAACCGGATCACCGGAAATCACACCCGAGCCTTCTAACTCATAAGTCAATGTCCGGTTGACTTTTCCAACTTAGGCCTTCCTTAAAGAGACTAAGTGTCTCATTTCTTATCAAAAACCAATCCAAATCAACTCTAACACACCACATACCGATAACGAAACATAAAGAAGCATAAAATGGGAGAAATGAAGCAGTAACACATGAGACGACGGGTCGGGTCGTCACATCCTCCCCAACTTAAACAAACGCTCGTCCTCGAGCGTACCCAGAGTTGTACTAGAAGCAACCCAATAGGTGAATGACCTTACCAAACATATACCCGGGGTGATCCCTCGTCACCCTACCTCGCATAGGTCCGATAACACAATATAGCTGAAATTTCACAGTCCATCTAAACCATAAACCGTAGAACCACATTGCACTTTCCGAAATCATACACAAGATCAGAACTTCACACCTATACCCAGAATAAACCGCACC
This sequence comes from Nicotiana attenuata, assembly GCF_001879085.1. Taxonomy (NCBI): domain Eukaryota; kingdom Viridiplantae; phylum Streptophyta; class Magnoliopsida; order Solanales; family Solanaceae; genus Nicotiana; species Nicotiana attenuata. Next base: position 65,781,066 of record NC_031990.1, on the reverse strand, counting down.
AACTGTAATAACCCATACCTGCAACCTCAGGTGAAATCATATGATATACCACATAATCCAAGCACTCGAAACGGTAGCCTCTATTCACAGCAGTCGCCCACAACAACCAAATACCGGTAGAAAACCTCTCATTAGCTAAAACCTTATTCTCACCGTTTCCTATACTGCCAACGATAAATGAAACACGCTATAAACCATTAATCATTTCTCATATCAACCATTCATGAAACCGTTTCCCTTTTGACTAATACCACAACAGATTTCCGGGCCAAACCTCGATATTGTCCTTCTAACAAGCTGAAATCAAATCTGTTCATATTCATTAAGGACTCCAACAATCACCTCGAATCCAACACATCACTCTGGTGCTACGACACCTCAATACAGGCCTACGCCACGACTTGCAAAATACACGCACCAACAAGAAACGGTCTGAACATACTCAAATCATGACAATTGACTCAAACGAAAGAGCTGTACCTCAAGCTGATCAGTACCATCACAACACAAGGCTGAGACCCCGTCTCACATCATAGAAATAGAATGCCTGAATCTACCTCGAAGGGTCATAACTCCACGTAGCCTCGCTACGATGCACGATCATATCCAAACACTGCTACACATGAAGCACCTCAATACACTGTGATCAAAATCTGACAGCTACACACAATTTGATGTCTGAAACCAAAGCAATTCATTACCCCCAACGGTGAAGCAAGTAATATACACCATTCAATCCTGAAAGGACACAACCGACGCGCTATTATACGGACTTTCCTCAGAAACCAGGAAGCAAGGTATATAAGGTAACATATGGAAAACTATTCTCAACATCACACTGTTGCGGCGTGCAACCCGATCCAGATAACATACCCGTGGCGGCGTGCCACGCGATCCACACAAATATCTCACATAGGGAGATGCACATCGAACCAAATTTGTTCATTATAACCAAATACCGAGTATCGGTCGTAAGCGTACTGAGTGCATAATGGTATCTACATATAGCGTTGTAAGCTACAAAACTCAAACACAACTGAGGTCCCCCCTTCAACTTCCACTATGAATCTCGATAGCACCGCACTATATGTGCCCATATCCAACAAATCATGACGTCTCAACACACCGAAAAGCAACTCATAGCTCTCCTTAGATCACTAGCAAGCTCAATAACGATCGAATCAACCTACCCCTCATCAACATAATTCGGGCCAACCAAGCTAACTCAAGCTAAAAAAACATAGCCACATCGGCGTGCCCACGAACTCAACACTAAGAAGCCTGAAGCTGCTCCTTCCACTACTATAACTCTTGTCGGAGCCTTACGATACGGTACCCGGCACCAAATCAATACCGAATCCCCAATCTCGCTCGGCGACATGCCCGGCCACAAGAAACGCATCCGAAAAAGTCATCAATATCGGAACTGAATCAATGGTAGAAACCTCTGCACTGACATCCATCACGAATGCCCCATTAAGAAAAGCAATCCTTCTCATCCGTCCGCTGCATCTTTTGAAGTACATACCACTCTGCAAGAACATAATCCAATGCACCTTGCCGCTCAACCCGTGGCATTTCCGGCCTAGCCCATTGCACAATAGTCTAGAATAACCCAACACTGAGACAACCAGCCTACAATCCAATATCATATCCAAAATTTGGCATACCAAGCAAAGAAAGATCCACTCGGACCTCTAATTCCCAATAACTGCTAGACGATGCCGATGCACATGATTTACAACAACTGCATAGCCTGAACATGAGAACTCCTAGTCTCCAACTCCATATAGCACACAAATCACTATACCTGATCCCAAATTGCGCCGTACGAATACATATCACACCTCAAGTACCCAATTATCCCACGAAAGGTATTCTGAAGTTTCCCTGTGCCATCAAACAAACTCAGATATCAACAGTCGATCCCAAATGCCGCAACACTACCGAAGTATTATCAGTTTACATCACATTGCCCTTTTACTGGAACATATACCCCCGTCGAATCACTATGGTTGGCAATACCATTTTCCTTAATCATTTGAAGATCGATTCTTTAATCACCTGCAGCTGCCCGTGCTGCTTAAGAATTTAATGACTTTCCATTATGAACAGAACCGTAACCTTACACACACAAATCCCAATCCTCCACCACATATCGCATATACCATACCACACTAGTATAACATGAGAACTCCATCTCCCTTCCTAGAACAAACATCTACGTACTCCACTAGTCAAGAACTCTCCATCAATCCCATCAAGAAGAGAAATCATTACACATTTCATGCTTCGCATGCCCATAGGCAATTTATACGTATCTAAACCACGGTAAAACTTATCAAGAACTCTCCCCCAATTCCATTGCACAAGCTAAACTGCCAGGACTGAATCCTTCTACCCGAACCAAGCTAAGCAAGCTGTCAAAACTCAAGAGCCTTGCTGCACAACACCGGTAAAAGCTCATTACCTCGAACACATACGAAGAATTAATCATATCTTTACCATACCGATTCGGTCTACTATCAAGCTATTCCATCTATCTAATTCCCCTTTTTATTCATCATCCACTTGATATTTCTTCCTCGTCATAGCATCACAATGCCTCAATCCAGGCTTACCACACGAGACTTAAACACGAGACCACACTGTCTAAGACCCATAGGCCACTGAATACTCTGTCAATTCTTCCCAGAAATACCACATTCCAAAATACTTTACTTGAAGAACTTCCTACGAATCTGAGTTCGTTACCATTACTTCCCAGATACTGATACATAGAATCCCATAATTAACATGAAATACCACAAGCCTTGATCTTTTCTAATGAAAACATAGCATCTAGTCACATACACAACCTTAAGACACCTGATTATCACATGCAAAATCTTGAACACAATAAAACCATTCTCGAGAGTCGTTCACTCTTATACCACTATAATTTACCTGACTTAACGAACAGAACCATTCGCGCCTTATAGCACTCCGACATTACAGAACATGATCTCATACCAATACAAACAACCATCTTCCTTCTCTGTACACTGAGCATTCTTTACCAACAACAACTCTAGACATTCCGAAATTATCATACCCTATGGAACATACTATAACCTTTGTCGAAATTTTGCTTCACTCATGCCACCCTCGGCTCAATTTCTGCAACTAGAACTGATTTGCCAGCATACCTCGAAACGGAACCAACATAGCACATAACCGTGCGATCAGCTAATCAATAGCAACCTCCCCAACTTGGCTCAAAGCCATATATCAAGACACACTCGATAACCCATAATACTTTTACTCTAATGATGTCACAATATCATAGTGAGATTAAACTCAAATCATCTACAAGTTTGTGAAAACACGGATCATCTAGTACTGAAATCCTCTACAACCCTCGCATTCATCCCCACATCAACTGAGTCCACTCTCTTAAGCGACCCGAATTTTTAAATTTCAACACATACCCTTCAATTACACATGAGATCTTCTAACATACACGTAAGGACCATACCACTCAAGAACACTCCGCAGGAGATGACCCCTGCTTCGCCTCAATTTAGTACTTCAGCATACCTTTCACCATCATATACGTTACACAGTCAATTTAGTCTTCCTGCGTCTGAACTCATACCGCCACATGTAATGCACTTTACTTACCAACTAGGAGACACGAAAATATTCTTCACGCGCCCTTAATTCGGGCTACACATCAATCACAATGGGAATCGAACACTTAACAGTTCATCTATTATCCAACAGACCTCTTCGTCACTAGCGAGTCATATAGGTACATCTCACAATTCTAACATACTCAGCGATGGATATCCAACCGCCATTCCGGCTAATAAGGACATTACCGAACATATTAGTTCAAAACATTTGCTCACACAATCAACACCTCAGTGCTTAAGCCATAGGCAAAGATCCGGTCTCAAGTCCTCCAGACTGGCCCAACATCAAACTCACGGAGATTACATCTCGCCCCTTGATCGGGGAATCACAAGCCATCAAGGCACCTCTGATATTGAGCGCTAAGGTGCGCATACAAACGCGTGGAAGGAATTTCAAGAGTGTCTTTTCAAGCTGAATCTAGGACGCACGATAAGAATTCAAGAATGTGAAGTTTTCCTAAAGGTTCTGCAGCCTCTCGAGGATAAATACAGACGTCTCCGTACCGATCCGCGAGACTCTACTAAACCTGCTCATGACTCGTGAAGCCTTGAAACCTAGGCTCTGATCCAGCTTGTCACGTCCCCAATCCCGGGTCGNGTCACCCTCTCCCTATAAATAGAGGGTTTTATTCCTTTGTAATTCATCCCAAATCAATAAGAATTCTCTCTCTCTCTTTCTCTGCAATATTGTTCTTGTTCTTTTATTATTTTATAACACGTTTTCAGCACGAGACTCTAACCAATTGAGTAGAAGCTTTGGGATTGAGCATAATGATTGTCAATTATTCCATGAACTTCCTTCATGATTAAATTCTGGATTTAAGGTAAGTATTTTACCGTATTTTTCTCTTTTATTCTATACTTTGATTTTAAATACAAGCAAAGACAACAAAGTTTGATTATAACTCTAATGGAGTTTGTAAGAAATTATAACCACCTGAAGTGGTAAAATTTCTATGCCTCGCCATGATCAAATTCATGTATGATTGTGGGCAAAGAATTCAAAACCCGTCCCACTGAATTTGCTCCATTCTCATTCTCTTAAGAGAATGTGATAGCAGTATGTGATAAGTTTGAAAGAAGACAAAATTATTACTATGAATGTATCAATGGATATGGACGTGGCAATAGACGAAATTATAATCGTCATCATTTGTGGTAATGAGAACAATAAGGATTCTCAAAATAATCTTTCACTCTGTGAAAAATATTTGTCATCGATTTGACATGAGATTTTGTAAATCACATATAGATGATTATGGTCTGTTCATGATGCGAATGTGACAACATCTGATTTATGAATACATATTCATTCTTCAAAGAATATGAACGTGCTAGTGGTAGTGAATATACCGCACTCACCTCTAAAAGGAGGTTTGAGATGATATAAGAAAATAATGTCATTATTATGGCATGAATGGTCATTGGTCACGTATCTATTGTACGCCAAAATATTTTGGCATTGTGATTGTTAAAAGACAACGGTAATGCAAGAAACAGATCTTGCATATAATTTTGACCATAACCATAATAGTATAACTTTCTCTTTAAAAGAGATATTCACCATATGGGTGTTGATGAATATGTGGTACTACAAAATTAATTGAGAACTCTACAAGAGCCAATTATACTATTTTGGAGAAACACAATTAATTACCAATAAGGTATTGTGTTGTAGTAAGTCTCAAAGAAACTTATTCAGTTTCTAAAGTATACGCGAAAGCGGTTGATTATATTGAGACTATAAATAAAGGAAAGATTTAATATCTTCTATTACTACAACTTGTAGCGGGGTAATATATATGTGAAAAGCTACCCGCTTTATTCTCCAATTTGTACTATATAAAAAAAAGAATACCACAATGAAGTGGGTATTTATTGATATAAAAACCCATATCATAATAAACTTGGAGTTTATTGATAATTGCACACGTCATGGCGTAAATCTGAAGTTTATCAATATTGATAATTTATTCAGTTGGCATAATTGGTTTAGCCATATCAATTTAAGTATGATGTGCAAAAATAATAGAGAATTCACATGGGTAATATTAAAGAACTAGAAAGTTCTTTACGAATTCTCTTATATTGCTTGTTCTCATTAATTAATAGATCAACTAAAATTGGGATTGAATCCCATGAATGCTGGAAATATGTGACGACCCGACCCGTCGTCACGTGAGTTACCGCCCCATTTCCCCCATTTTCTGCCTCCTCATGTTTTATTATAAGAGTCTTGAGTGAACGAGTCGATTTGGATTGGTTTTGGATGGAAATGAGACACATAGTCTCTTTAACGAAGGTTTGTATTGGAAAAGTCAACCGGATGTTGACTTGTCGGATGTGATTTTCGGTGATTTGGTTAGCTTCGGGGGATGATTTGTGACTTAGGAGTGTGATCGGAATTGTTTTGGAGGTCCGGTGTAGAATTAGGCTTGAATTGGCGAAGTTAGTATTTTGGCGAATTCCGGTTGATGGGTGAGATTTTGATCCGAGGGTCGGAATGGAATTTCGAGAGTTGCTGTAGCTTCGTAGGCGATTTTGGATGTGTGTGCAAAATTTCAGATCCTTCGGAGGTATTTTTGTTGGGTTTTTGATCGAATGCGAGTTTCGGAAGATTTGGATGAACTTAGGCTTGGATTTGATGTAATTTGATGGTTTAGGTGTTATTTGTGGTGTTTTGATGATTCGAGCGAGTTTGAATAAGGTGTTGGTTCATGTTTGCGCTTTTGTTTGAGGTCCCGGGGGCCTCGGGGTGATTTCGGATGGCTATCGGGATGAATTTTGGACTTATGAGACTGCTGGTATGTCTGGTTTCTGGTATTTCCGCATCTGCGGAAAGGCAGCCGCAGATGCGGTTGCGCAGGTGCGGAAGGAGGGTCGCAGGTGCGGTCGCTTGGATTGAATGGAAGATAGCGCAGATGTGGAATGGGAGCCACATCTGTGAGACCGCAGATGCGGTAGATTGGTCGCAGAAGCGAAGTGGCGTGGCCTTGGAATTTCCGCAGGAGCGGACAGGTATTCGCAGAAGCGGAATTCGCAAATGCGGAGAGTGGACTGTAGAAGCGGTCGTGGAGTTAAATGAAGATCCGCAGAAGCGGGTGTATAACCGCAGAAGCGGTGGCCGCAAATGCGGTAAAGGAACCGCAGATGCGAAAATCTCTGTTCACAGAAGGGTTTTAAAGCTCATTTTGTTCCGCGAGTTTAAGTCCATTTCCACCATTTTTGATCGACCTTGAGAGCTCTTGGACAGAATTTGAAGGGGATTTCGACTAGGTGTGATTGGAGGTGAGTTCCTTGGCCTAAATGCATGAATTTATGGTAAAATTAACATAGAAATTTGTGGAAATTCATCAAAAGAGGGTAAAGCTAGGGCTTGGGAATTTGATATTTCAAAATGGAATTTGAGGGGTCAAATGGACTCCGATTTTGGTAAATTTGATATGTGTAGACTCGTGGCGAGATAAGGAATCCGGTGATGTTAATTTTCTGATTTTTCGAGAAGTGGGCCCGGGACTCGGGTTTTGCCAACTTCATGAATATCGATGTTTTTCGAGTCTTTTCGATTGGGTTATATTCCCTTAGCCTATTGTAACGTATTCGTTGTGGTTTTTGCCAGATTCGACGCGCGAGGAGGTTGATTTGCGAGGCAAGGGCATAGCGAGCTAGGACTATGGCCAGCTTGAGGTGAGTAATGGTTATAAATGATGTCCTGAGGGTTTGAAACCCCGGATTTGCCCACGTAGTGCTATGTTGAGGTGAGACACACGCTGCAAGACGAGCGTGGGGTCCATTACTGCTGGGAATTTGGACTTGGTCCATCCCGATTGATGATTCTATTGTATTTTGACTGAGACTTAATTAATATAATTACAGTTTGGGCTAGTTGCCATGTTTGGGGCCTTGTGCCGACCTGTAGAACCCTTAGGGGCATTTGTACTGATTAACCTCACTTTACTTGGTAAAAATCACGCCCTCAGTCATGTTTCTAACTGCTTAATAAAATACGAACTGGCTTCTAAATAGCTAAATCAAAAAAATGAGAGTAACATNTCGATTTCAAATATTTTTTTTCCAACTCAAATACATAGATTATAAGATAAAGATATCTTAGAATATTTTTTTTAATTTACATTATGTGTCATTTTTAAAAAATCACTATTACTAACAAACGATATGATATTCGAATCTGAATTGGAATGCAATTTGAGTAGTTTGCATTGAGGTTAAGCCAAGAATGGTGTCGAAAAATAAACTACTTGACAATTTTAAGACAATATATGCAATGTTATATAATAATAATCAACTAATTTAATATTTAATAATTCAAAGAACAATTTTTTTGTATATATAGGGTATTAAAAATTCAAATTCTAAGGCTAGAGATATCGATAAACTTAAAGTGGAGTCATACTGAAATAAATCCGGCCAAAGAATCATTTAAATTTTCAGATAGCCGATTAAAGTGAATTTTAAATTGAGGATAATATCTTCACTTGCATCATTATAAAGATAATCATTATTATAATATATATAAATTTTAGAAATTGAAATTTCAGAATAGAAATATTTTTTGAAAGATAAAATCATACCAAATAAGAGTTCAAGTTGTAGTATAAGAGTCACGTCGTAATCAAAGAATCGTTTATATCGTGTCAACCTTTGTGCTTTGCCATAAATATGTGTTATTATTTCACTTTGTGGCTATTTTTATGTTCCAATGACACCTATGAGAACAGTGCAAATAAAATTATCACTACGAGAATTGAGAAAATATTCGTCTTTTTTCATGTAGTGTTTCTTAATTAATATTTGACGATTATCAATAATTATTTAGAAGGTTTAATTGTTAAGGTTATTTACATATAAATCAAACAACTCAGATATTTAACATGATTAATATCAAATATCAAAATGGAGTAAAAGAAATTCACTAGCTAATAATTTTTTATATTTTTAGATAGCCAATTAAATGAGTTTTGAATTAAGAATAATATTTTCAATTACATTATTGTAAAAATAATTATTATTAAAAAATAATATTTTAGAAACTGAAATCTTAAGAAAGCAATATCTTTTAAGAGATATCAACACACCAAATAAGAGTTCAGTAGTAGTGAGTTAAGTCTTATCAAAAGAGTCATTCATTGTCTCAACATTTAATTGTTTTGCCATAAATATGAGTTATTTATTTTGCTTCCCAACTATTTTTAGGATCCAATGACACCAGCAAGAATGGTATCAAAAAAGAAAAATAGAAGAAATGGTTAATTTTTTTCATATAGTTAATATCCAATGATTATCTATATTTACTCAGAAAGTGTAAATTTAAATCCAAATAACTTAAACATTTGACATGATTAGTGTTCGCGCATCCGCGCGGGTACTAATACTTGCGCGGACACTAATACTAGTTAATATATAACAAACCTAAAAAAAATTGAGGCAGTTACAAGATAGATGCATAGCCAGCAAGCAGTAGTGTTAATTTTTACAAAATTTATTTACACTAAAAAGAAAAAAGAAATCTCTGAAATTATGAAGTTTCGAACATAATATTAGTCAGCGGGAAATCAGTAGAAGCATGTTATAAAACATCACACTGCAATAGAATCAAATGCAAATCAAAGTCTAAACAATCTACAGTCAAATATTGTCCAATCCAAAAACTCATAGCGGTAATAAGCTTTCGAATCGAAGTAAAGTATGAAGGGACAGAGAAGTTGCTCCATAGAATTACCATTGATGCACAATAGGACTTGTATTTTCCGAGTGGATCCTTGCTGCTTTAGCATGCCAATTCCATGCACTATCAACATGTACTACACCTCTTTCCTTCGTTTTTTCCTTGATGTATAGACCTACACTCCGTATCACTAACACTAGAGACCCTCACATAGTATTTGGAGGTACTACATGAGGAGTGTTTTGACATATAAAGATGAGTGTATCCAAAATGAAACAATTGGATTTCTACAAAGCCCAGTATACTCCCAACCTTTATGCTTGTGCTTATCATTGACCTTCCTTCTAGGAAATGAGCACATAGTGCTAATACCACCTATTGAAATTGTGTCAAATGATAAGGCATGAATACAATAACTTTCCCTGCAAAAAAGAACGCATTGTTAGTGAAAAAAAATGACCACCAAGTTCTTCTCCATAAGGATTTGAACTGGATGATCGAGAATGTTGCCTCCCTCTCCAGAAAATTGATCAAATATAATTGTAGCCATTTCAACACTGTCCTCCCTCCTTCGAAAACCCTTCTACCAAGAATTTCTTGCGACCCTTACCCTTAGATATGGACATAGCAATTTATCACTATTCATTATTCTTCTTCCTTGAGTATCCAAACCACCAAAGCCATGCGCCTCCATAGGACCAAAGTCTAGTGCATAGTTAGCTAAGTGGTCCGCTAGATTATTCCCTTCTCTCATAATATGTGAGACCTTCACTTCACATGTCGCCATTAGTTCTTTAAGTCTTCAACATGTCCTATCAGATTCCATGGCCAACCCCACCTTCCCTCCATCACATTCTTTAGTAACATAGAGTCCGTTTGCAACAGAATATGTGTATAGCTATTAGCTACACAGTTGTTGGGTTTTTTGTGTATTTAATATATTAAATACATAAAAAAGGGTGAATGGTGTATTGGGAAAAATTGAGTTTACATATTAAAGTGATATAAAGATGACGTGTCAGGACACGTAGATTGATCAAAAAGTTATGATTGAGGCACGAGCTGCAACAGATACGAGCAGGGGTATAGAAAGAGGCACGAGCGATTATTCAAAAGACTCAGCGCCCGTAGCTATTTAAGTCCAAGAATTAGGGGGAATGAATCTGATAGTACAAGGGAGTGCAGATACAGTATTTAATGAGCCTTAAATACTAAAAACGTTAGAGAATCTGTATTGAATACAATGATTATGTAACGTAGCATTTAATGTCTTTAAATGTCTATAATGGCCTTATCATGAAAAAGGCAAAATGCATATCTCCAAAATAGCTATAAAAGGGAGAGAATGAATCAATTGTAGGGACACGAAATACTATCTGAATACACTGATTTACTTTGTTTCTGAATATCTCATTATTAGCAAAATCATTCTTTATTCATTCTTTGATTATCAGTAACCCGAGTTCTTCTAAATTATCGCTTTGACCGAAATTCCATTTTTTGGTTAAACAAATTGGTTCCGTTACCGGAAATCTGATAATCAATTTTTTTTTAACTTAACCTACTTCGTTACATCAACAATCATGTTAAATGTTAACGACAACACCCAAGGAAACCAAGGAAATCAAGGAAACCATCAACTCCAAGGGGATCCACAAGATGATCACACTCCGATCCCTTCTCCACAAAGTTTGCCTCGTCGATCTCGAGAAGGAACTCCTGATGGATCTCACTCAAATGCAAATACTCAATTTAACAACGATGAAGCTATCAATGAAGCTTTGCAGCAGTTGATCGCTCAACAGGTCAATAAAGCTCTTGAGGCTTTTGCCAGCCAATTACCTGCTGCACCATCAACACCAGTTCCAAATACCAACACTTTGGAAAACCCTCGTTCTAGGCTTGTTAATTCAGGCAGTGGTGGAATCCCCAGTGAATCACGAGAGGGAGAACCAGGTAACGTAGTCAATTTCGATTTACAAAATTTAGTTCTAACATTGCAGAAACAGCTTAAGGAACAAAGTGACCGCATAGAGCAAATACTTGGAGTACCGCCTGTAATCAAAGGAATAGATATGGATAAATATTCACAGCAACCTTGGAAGCCAAGCGCTGCTCCTTTACCAATTCCAAAGAAATTCAAAATGCCTGATATTCCAAAGTACGATGGAACAACTGATCCACAAGATCACGTGACTGCATTCACAACTGGCGTAAAAGGCAATGACTTGACCAAACAAGAAATTGAATCAGTATTGGTCAAAAAATTCGGAGAAACGCTCACTAAGGGAGCATTAACATGGTATTCTCTTTTACCCGAAAATTCTATAAATTCTTTTGCTGAGCTTGCAGATTCTTTTATTAAAGCACACTCGGGAGCTCAAAAAGTCGAAAAAAGAATGGAGGATATTTTCAAAATCAAGCAAGGGGACTCAGAATTGCTCAGAGAGTTTGTAGACAGATTCCAGCGTGAAAGAATGACATTACCGCGTGTACCTGACAATTGGGCAGCTATAGCATTCACAAGTAACTTGAATGAAAAAAGCTCAGAAGCTACGAGGCGACTCAAGGAGAGTCTTCGAGAATTTCCAGTAACAACATGGAATGACGTTTATAACAGGTATAGCACGAAGTTAAGGATCGAGGAAGATATTATCTCACGATCTCAAAAAGAAGAAAAGGTAAGTTCAAGACGAGCGGAAACAGAAAAAAGATCAGGAAAAAACCGGTACGAACCATATATGGGCCCAGCTGGAAAAGATTCACGATCCAAGAATGATCATTCAAGGTACGATCATAGATCTAGAAATAGAGAGTCGGGTTCGTCATCCAGGTATGGAAATGATCGCAACACGCGAGAGTCACGAGACGATGACAGAAATTTGAAGGCGCGGTTCGGTGGTTATAATTTTAATGTAAGCACTTCCGAGCTCGTAGCTGTTTTAAGAAGCATGGGAGNTTCTGATAGAAATTCAGACGGGTTAAGCAGTCTTCATCTAAAATCACCTCCGAGTCCCGTGTATTTTTCCTTTTCAGGGAAAGGACCAATTGAGAGGAACAGTCAAGTGCTCGAGATTTCATGCTTCAATACTCAAACACTTGGGGGACTATGTGATATATATATATATATATATATATATATAAACAAATGCATAAAGAAGACAAAGAAGATTGAGAAGCAATCAAAAATTCAAGAAATCAGCTAGTTCAAAATCACATCACTAAAAGAGTCAAGTGCAGAGCAAAAGCTAATGAAAGATAGCCACGAGCCAAGGCCAGGACAAAACCTTACTATAGTTAGGTTAAAAGCAATGTACCAAAATAGGTTATAAATAAAAACCTTGTATTTAAAGTACATGTACTAAAACGGGTTATTACATAAAAACCCTGTATTTTGATTCCTTCTTTTAAAAATCTGTTATGAGAAAAACAGTTACGAAAAAGTTATAGATGTTATTTAAATACATGTAAAGTGTTGCTTAAAACATGGCAAAGTTCAAATAGAAACTTGTCAAAGTTATTTCAAGAAACATGTGTATTCCTATTTCTTTTATCGTATGTTAACACCATTATGAAGTTGAGACATCTTCTTCATTAAGTGTAGAATATAAAATGGCCCTCTTTTATAATTCATGATTGATTTAAGACATTCATGAGAAAAAGAAAGCATTTTACAAAATAAAAATGCAAGTTATTCAGTAGGTCCTTACAAATAAAGGCGAGAATAAATAAAATAGAAGTTTAGACAGCAACGGAAACTTCATAATATTAAAACAGTTTATACTAAGTATGGACTTAGTCATAAACCGAAAAGTTGTTTAAACAAAATTCCCCATAAAAGGTTTAGGGACTTAACGTTTTCCACAAAACCCTCAAATGAGACCAAGAGTTTTTACCACAATTCTCCAAAACAAAAAACAACACAAAGAAATTTAAACAACTTAAAATTGTCACTGAGAAGATGAAGGAACTGAAACAGATGCATCAACAGCAGCGGGCTCAACTTGGCTTGAAGGAGTGGGGATACCCGTATCAACTTCAACATTTGCAGAAGCTTCGGCCACGAGAGAAGGAAAATCTTGGTTTTGCTGAGCCTTCTCAATAGCTTCATTGATTTTAGCTAACTCATATTCCAAGTTAAAATTCTCTTGGCTAGCTTCAACAAGGGTATCACGGCGAAAATTCGAAAATGCCCAACTCACTTCCATGGAAGACTTATCCTCAAGGATCTCGTAATCTCTTTCCCAGTCAGCAATTTCATTCTTCAACTTTTCATTTTCATCCAAAGCAGATTGGTAAGAAGCTTGAAGAGAGGTATGAGGACTTTCTAAGGAATAAACCTTATCAGAAGAAGCCCGGAGGTCTTCTTGGGCTTGGGTTAAATTCTGCACGAGCTCACCAGCATAAGCTTCTTTCTCGCCCAAGAGAGCCTTCAATCCTCTAATCTCTTCACTTGCTTTGGACAACTGCTCGGAGAAAGAAGTTTCAAGACGAGCCCTCTCTTTATCTGCTTGACTTGAGGAAGCCTTTACAATTGCTAATTCTGAAGTCAAGGCCCGTACCTGCTGCTCCAAGGTACTCTTACTTTCTTCCAAGTAATCCACATCAATCTGAAGACTTTCATACTGTTCCTTCCAATTGAACGCCTCTAACTGATAATCATGCATTAATTGCTCTGTGAGGGTAACCCTTTTTATCATCTCTGTGCCGATGAGATTAGCCTAAAAAGGGGAAAACGAAAGCAAATGAGAATCATAAAGATAGAAAAATGACAAAGTAAAAGGGGGAAATACCTTTAAAGAACAATGCACAATGTCATTCATCAATGTCAAGGAACTATGGCTCTCTAGCTTAGCCTTCTCAATTGGACCAATTAAGGGCTTTAGCCACACATCTTCTTGACCCGATTTTCTTAAAAGATTACCCTCAGCGGGGACTTCAATAATCACTTGCCTCATGGCACCACTTCCACTTGAGGAGGAATTGTCGAAGGAGGAACAGTAGAAGTAGTAAAGACAGCAGCCTGGGGAGGAGCAGAAACAGCCGAGATTGGCAAAGAAGGAATCACAGACACGAGACTAGAAAAAGAAGCCGGGGGTGCTTCATCAGAAACTGGGCCTAAGCTTTCACTACCAAACCCGCTGATAAAAAGCTGCTCAACAGAATCATGAACAGCAGCGGGAGCAACATCATCATCAGGAATCACAATCGGGGCCTCAATAGACTCAGTAAGAGGAAAAGAACTGAGGGGGGATGCTTCTGCTTCGTCATCAGAAATAATGCACCTACGGGCCTGTGGCCTTGTTATTAAGGAACCCCCGTCTTCTTCTTCTTTAGAGTTTTGGTCAACCACGACTTTTCTTTTCGATGAAGACCCGAGATTATTTCTTGGGCCCTTTCCAAAGAGATACGAGAAGCCGCGACCGCCTCGGCAGTAACTCCTCGAACAGCAAATCCCGATAGAAAGAAGGATTGAAATAAGTTCAGGGAAGAAAACAATATATAAAATAAAGCAAAATAAAAGCTCTCATCGTGAGTTTTTACTTTCCACCCAAATCGTTGGGAAAGAGTTTTCCAGGATCCACCATCCATTGGTGCAACAGTCAAAAAATTTTCTACCCAATCACGGAAATTGGGAACATCTTCCACAACTCCCATGATTGCTGGAAAAGAAAAGTAAAATTAGAAAAATCAATACTTGAAGAAAAAGGTACGAGAGAGTTAAAAGACTCACGTGTCAGGGAAGGGAACGTTCTCCTCACCCAGTAAACCAACAGTGGGAGCAGCAACAAAGCAAGCATACCAGCCACGATCTCTATCATCTTCAGGGTTAAAAAAAACTCTTTTGCTCCTAGCTACTAGTGTAAAAACACCATTACGGAAACGCCTAGGGGAGTAAAGATGAATCAGATGAGAGAGAGTAAAAGGCACCTTAGCTAAATTACTCAAATGCCTCAAACAGGCAACAACCCTCCATATTATTGGGCAATTTAACCTAAGCAAACGTCAAAGAAACGACAGAATTCGAGAATAAGGGAGTCAATAGCAGGTTTGAATCCTAATGTGAAGGGATACGTATAGACGAAGGAAAATCCAATTAAGTAGGAAGTAATTCTTTGATTCGGATTAGGAATAATGATAGGGAAGTCATGACTCCAGTGGCAGTCTCTACGAACTAAAGGAATCAAACCTTCTATAATTTGAGTAGGGTAGATATCAGCACGATCTAAAGAAGATACTTGATTTATAAGAGACTCTCTATCGTTATAAAAAGAAAGTTCCGCAGGAACTATCTCCTCTACTGTGGGTTCACGAAGAGGTTCAGAAGAATCCTTACCCCTAAAAGAAGACCTTTGTGAGAGAGAACCTCTAGTTCTAGAAGAAGGGCCAGAACTAGGTGAAGGAATATAAGAACCACGTGCAGATGAAGATCCTAAATTACGGAGTCTACCTCCTCTTCTGCTCCTACTGGGGGCGTTAGGGAAGTTATCAACTATGGAGGCCTTTCTAGGGTTAGGGTTCGATGAAGACATGATAATACGAGGAAGAAGCAAACAAAGATTTGAGAAATTGAATGTTCAGAAAACTTTATGTGGTAAAGACAAAGAAGAAAGTTATATTGAGAAGCAACCGTCAAAGGAAAAAGCGTAATAATGGAAGGGTCATAATGATAACTGACGCTTCGTGAATAGTGCAGCCGTGAAAAAGCATTAAAAAGTGCTGCAAAATTGCAGAACCAATGAAAAGGGTGACACGTGTGAAGAACATAAATGGAAGTGACAATTGAAGCGTCAATTCTGTCATAGCATTAATTGTGACAAAAATTCCCACTTTAATGAAATTCCACTTCCCAAATATTCAATCGATGGATAAATGGCAAGTGGGGGGACTATCTGTATTGTGAAAAATTGAGTTTACATATTAAAGTGATATAAAGATGACGTGTCATGACACGTAGGTTGATCAAAAAGTTATGATTGGCAAAGAGTCACGAGCTGCAACGGATACGAGCAGAGGCATAGAAAGAGGCACAAGCGATTATTCAAAAGGCCCGGTGCCCGTACCCATTTATGTCCAAGAATTAGGGGGAATGAACCTGACAGTACAAGGGAGTGCAGATACAGTATTTAATGAGCCTTAAATACTAAAAACGTTAGAGAATCTGTATTGAATACAATGATTATGTAACGTAGCATTTAATGTCTTTAAATGTCTATCATGGCCTTATCATGAAAAAGGCAAAACGCATATCTCCAAAATAGCTATAAAAGGGAGAGAATGAATCAATTGTAGGGACACGAAATACTATCTGAATACACTGATTTACTTTGTTTCTGAATATCTCATTATTAGCAAAATCATTCTTTATTCATTCTTTGATTATCAGTAACCCGAGTTCTTCTAAAATTATCGCTTTGACCGAAATTCCATTTTTTGGTTAAACAAATGGGAAATTGAGGGAAATGAAATTTTTGAGAGAAATTTTAAGTTTCCCCCTTGGCAAATGGACATTGTCCCATATTGGAAGAGGAAGAGGTTTTTTATGGGTATATAAGCAATAGCTCTTCTTCTAGCTCTTAAAGAGTTGAGAAGAAGGCAAGCCTCGCGCCATCGTCGTCGTCGCTCGCTCGGCTTCGGCTTCGGATTCGGTCAAATGATCGATTGATTGATTAACTTTTTTGACCAAATTTATTTGTTAATAGTAAAATATTAACAGAAATATTATTAAATATTTATTTTAATAACAGAATACTAATATTAAAATAAATATTAATATTAAATCCTCCAATCTATTTTTTCTGTTTTCGTAACAGAAAATTAACTACCCTTCAATTTTCCCTCTTTATTGTTGAGTAAATGGCCATTTATGTAATGGCATTTATGTTGTGGCCGTTTTGCATAAACAGCCATTCTAAAGAGTTGCACCTCTTCAGATTCCAGCCCAACTTTGGCTATAAATACAACACCATTCTGCTCAGAATTTCATTACGATTTTCTGAGTTTCTCCTCCTTCTTCTGCATATTTTTAGCATCAAACAAAGCAACACTAAGTGTGATTTGCTACCGAACTTTGTGTTCGCTGAAACACTGGGGTTTAAAGTACCACTACACCAGTGTGTAATTCATTCTATCCTGGGAGGAAATAATCCATAACCTTGTGGTACTAGGAGGGGATTAAATTACTTAAGGAAACACTGTGAATTCAGTGGGCTCGAATTGGTTTTCTGTTATTTCTTTCTATTTATGTTCATTTCTGTTTATGTTCATTTATATTTCCAGAATTATTTTACAAATACAGTATACTAACAACAATATCTTAATGCCTCCAAAATTTCTATTGCTTCTGCCACAGTGTTGGTATTCTCCTGTATCTCCCTACCACATGCGAAAATTACATCACCTTCTTCATTCCTCAAGACGAAACCTATTGCACTCCTTCCAAAATTCCCCCTCAATGCACCATCCGTGTTAACTTTTATCCAGCCTGGACAAGGTAATTCCCATAACACCTTGGCAACCTTCAGTTTTGGAGTATATACCTCCATCATGTTAAGCAAATCAGGCCATTTATGCAGCACATTTTGGAGACTTGGCTTCCTAAGCTTCACTAGAGCTTGAAGAATAGATGATACCTGGTAGATTACCCTTTTAATGGACACTGCTTCCCCGTGTTTGTAATTTTTCCTCCTCTTCCAAAATTCACAAACAATGATGGATGGTAACGTTTGAAGGATTGATTGCAACCTAGGTATTATATGTGTTATCCAACACTTCACTATCGCCTGATGAAATGTTAAATACTCCAAAGCTATACCTGCACATGATAGAAAATACTTCCATAGCATCTTAGTTGCATATGATGAGAAGAACACATGAGACATTACTTTTTTCTCCGGATTCAAGCAACACCAACATCTCGAAGCCATTAAAGTACCCTAACCTGCTCAAGAAGTCATCGAGAGGTAGCTTATTTTTCCACACCTTCCACATAAAGAAAGCTATCTTCAATGGCAAAAATTTTACCCAAATCATCTTGTAAGCATTATAAGGTTCATTTCTCCTTCTCAAATATCCCCAAGCAGACTTTACAGTGAAGTTTCCTCTTGGTTCAAGTATCCAGAATGGTTGATCAAGCACATTACAAGCAACTGGATGTTTTATATTTTTCAGAATGTGGTTAGCAAAGTCTTCAGGCAGCCACTCCCTAATTTTATCAACATCCCAGCCATCCCCTAGCACCACTTCATTTATGTTTTGAACTGATTCATTACATAAAAAATCTGGAGGCGTGCTAAAATATAAAGCGCCTAATCTTTCCAATTTTCAAACCAAAACAGTGATGATCCCATTTTTGGATGCCATAATATTTGATGCTCAACAAGGTCCCTACATTCAAGCATTTTTCGCCACACATGTGATCCATCTCTCCAGGGAACTACCATTGCATTCAACTTTTTATAATACTTTTGGCTCATGAAAGAACTCCAAAGTGTAGGTTTCATTATAAAATTCCACTAAAGCTTACTGAATAAAGCTTTCGAAACATCATGTAGTGATATAAAACCCACCCCTCCTTCTTCATAAGGCAAGCATAGAGTATCCCAAGAAGCCCAATGCCTCTTCCTTCCATCAGTCGAGTTTCTCCAGAAAAACCTAGCAAAGAGCTTGTGTAATTTATTAATCACAAAGGCCGGTGGATTCACTGCAGAAAGTAGGTGAATGGGCATGCTTTGCAACACATGTGATATCAACACTGCCCTACCTCCAATGGACAAAAGCTTTCCCTTCCAAGATTGTAATTTATCAAGAACCTTATTTATAAGTCCTTGATAGTAATCCATCTTTCTTCTTGCATAAAAAATTGGACCTCCCAAATAAGTGAATGGGAAATCTTGCCTCTCAATTCCTGTGATCCTTTCAAACTTCCTTACTACATCTTCATTAGTCAAATGATACATGTACACTGTAGATTTAGCCTTATTTATGAGCTGCCCGAATGCTACTTCATATGCTACCAAAACTTCCATAATCAATTGAAGTGAAGTTGTATCTGATGAAGAAAAGATAATAGTGTCATCTGTATATGCCAAATGATTGATCTTAGGACTCCACTTAAACTAAATCCATAAAAGTAGAGATTCAAATGAAGAGCATTTAATCCCCTTGACAAGGCCTCAGCTGCTAGGATAAAGAGTGTAGGTGACAAAGGATCACCTTGCTTGACACCTCTATTAAACTTGAAAAATCCATGAAGTTGCCCATTGACAAGCACAAAATACAATTATTGGAGATTATTCCAAACACCAATCCAATGAATCTCTCACTAAAACCCATTTTTCTCAACAGCTTGGTTAGAAACAACCAAGACAGCCTATCATACGCCTTTGTCATATCAAGTTTGATCAC
The DNA here is from genome assembly GCF_001879085.1 of Nicotiana attenuata. NCBI lineage: Eukaryota > Viridiplantae > Streptophyta > Magnoliopsida > Solanales > Solanaceae > Nicotiana > Nicotiana attenuata. The sequence goes on along the minus strand of NC_031990.1, from coordinate 65,761,296 downwards.
CATATTAGGATATGCCTTGGTTCTCAACCTTATGATAGTGATTATTTCTTATGTTAATAAAACATTCTCAACAATGGTTCTTTTTTTTTTTTACAAATCCTACTTGCTCATCCGAAATAAGATTAGGAAGAAATTCAACTAACCTTTCATGAATGAATCCGGAGAACACCTTGTTTATGAAGTTGCTAACGCTAATTGGCCTAATGTCAGAGAAAGTACATACCTCCTTCTTTTTAGGTATAAGAACTAAGTTTGTATGAGTGATAAACCTAGGGAATTCTTGGCCATTGAAAAAAGCAATAACCATATTCACTATAGCTTCCCCTATGATCTCCCAAAAAGCATGGAAGAAAGCACATGTGAAACCATCTAGACCACTTGCACTCTCAGCATTTAGTCCAAACACTACCTTTTTTACTTCTTCAGAGGAAGGCTGTCCGATCAATTTTTGATTTTCCTCGATATTCATCATCTTCATCTTAGGTACATGTTCAATTATAACAAAAGTCATGGGAACAGTTTCTTCACAAAATTGTGCATGCAAAAACTTTATTGCCTTATCTGCCATGGCTGCCTTCTCTTCAATCCAGTCACCATCATCTTGATCCAAAAATTCAAAAATATGAAAGTCTTCTTGATTTGTGCTGAATTTGGTTTGCAAGTAATTAATAGTGGACTATGATCTAACCCTATCTTAGACAAACACATAATTTCCAACCCCGACCACATTGTTGAATTTCAATATTGGCCAAACACCTATCCAATCTCTTGAAAATATAATCTTCCTCAGCTCTTCCATTCCACCAAGTGTAAATGCTTCCCCTGAAACCAAGATAAAAAAAGGTTAAATGTATTCACACTGTCACACCTCCTTTTTACTACCCCGAAAGAGTATTAAGGGAGTTTTTTCCAATTTAAGTGACAATCGAAATGGGATTATTATTATTAAAATCAGAGTCGCCACTTGGGATAATTTATGGTGTCCCAAGTCACCGGTTTAAAATCCCGAATCGAGGAAGTTTGACTCTATTTACGGTTTGCGAACACAGAAATCCGAGTAAGAAATTCTGTTAACCCGGGAGAAGGTGTTAGGCACTCCCGAGTTCCGTGGTTCTAGCACGGTCGCTCTGATTATACTTGGCTCATTAAAATTATTTAATTACTGATTTTAGAACCTATGTGCATTTGCCTCTTTTAATTAAGAAATTATCTTAAAACGGGTCACGCGCACGTGTACCCATTTGTTTGAGGCGTCAAAAATCATGTCACGCGAATGTGTCCACAATTAATCATGCTTTATTAATATTAAAAAAGTTTGGCTGAAGTTGCGCGAACGCATACTCCGAATTGGTTTTTTAAAAATCGTAATCATGTCACGCGAACGTGTCCACAATCACAATGATATATTAAACGGGCCTAGAGCAACTACGATCATTTGTCATTTTTATATCTAAGTCATAAGATTAAGACGAGGTCCATGATTTATGGATAAAAAAATCATTGTGGAAAAAACATGATTAATTACTAAAGGTTATTTGGTTTTGAAGTTATGAGGTATTTATCCATTATGGAAACATGGACCAGCTTCTTTTGTAGGTAAATACTAGAGTTATTGGGCCCGCAAACTAAGATTGTTGGGTGACAATCTCGTTTCCAACTTCAAGATTACACCACGGCCCAACCAGCAAACCTGAAAGTCCGATTCAAACTCAAATCCCAATAGCCCAATGAACTAATCAGCATTCTATTTTATAGATTTAGCCAGCTAGTCTCATATCTACTGCTTTGGTTCTTTCTCATTATACTCACAAGATTAACCATTAAAATTTCCAGTACACAACAAAGGGATTCATTTCTTAATCGCATCAAACAATTTCAAGTCCGAACATCACCAATTCACCACTGAAACATACAAAATCAAGGATAAAAGAATAAGATAGGAACGGACCTCGTGCCGACGGCAAATCGACGACCAAACGAAATAGAATTCAACGGGAAGTCACAGAATATCCATCGATGCCATGAATGAACTCATGAGAAGCTTATTAAACCTCTCAACTGGACGGTTAGACCCGTGGAACTACAGAACATTAAAACTAAACAAATTGAGTTGAGGGCGAACATGAGACATCGGAGAAGATTACTAAGCTCGATACCGATTTAAACGTAAACGGTTCATGAAAATCACAAGCAATTGTATGACGGTCTCACACTTTGTTAACAATCACAGAACAGATTCAAAAATCACATACAACTCCAAAAATTAACACCTCTTGAGATGAGCTTTCAATTCAATAGAGCTTCAGCAATTACAGCAAGTGAAACGAGTCAAGTGAACAGATCCGCAACAGAGGATTTCAACTGAAATTTCCTAGCAACAACAGCTAACCTCGACGGAAACTCGAACGACCCAACTCGAACAGCACCTCAACTCAATCGTCCTACATATTTGAATCCATTTCGAACAAAGTCCAGAGAAAATAAATGGAACTTCCTTTTCCTTTCTTTTTTTTTGAATTTTTCTGATCAATTTTCCCTTCTCTCTCTTGCTATCTGTATGTGTGTGCATGTTTCTCGTTTCTAGCGGTGAGGACGATGGGTGAGAGGGATGTGCGCGATCTGGGCAGAAGGAATGTCGCGGCTGTTTTAGGTGGAAGAGATGGGTCGTGTGTGAGGTGGTTTGAAGTCCGGCGACTTGGGGTGGGGTGTATGAGGGAGACGAAGTCAGGGGGTGGGTCGTTTGGAGAAGACGAAATCAGAGGGGGTGGTCTCTTGTGTATCAGCGGCGCTCAATCTTAGCCTTAGGGATATTAGAGTCTCTAGGTCATTAGGCCAGAATTTTTGTTCTGATTATTGCATCCAAAAAATGGCTGATTGTGTGTATATCCTCTCTAGGTTAGGAGTCTAGGTATTTTTATATTGTGTAGCTATTTTTTGATTGCTCTTATGCCCTTAGGGTATTTTTTTTATTTGTTTTTTGTTTCAAAGAAGATTCTAGAAGGGTCCCTAGGTTTAGCTTAATGGGTATTGGGTATTGGGCTTAAGGAATGGGCTAGAAACTTGGGCCTTTATGACTAGCTTTGCTTAAAATTAGCTTAATTAACTAAAAATCTATCCATATATAAATATTATCAAAAATATTAATTAGCCCTACTTAAGTAAAAATAATTATTAAATAAGACTGACCGTTAAAACAAAACTATTTTGGGTATTTTTTCAAGATTAAAACTGACTACAAAACCTTAATGCAACTATTTTTGGTAATTTTTATTTTCTTGTAATAAAATAAAGTAAAAGAGTCAAAATTAGTTGAAATAGCGATATTAGGCCTAAATTAAATATTTACACGCTAAATTATAAAAAATCTCGGGGAGGGTCAAAAATCACATGTCTACAGCTGTCTCTCTTTGGTTGGAAACACGAAGAATTTTCAGACAAAGAACGACTAGACAGGTTTTTTGACCCGACCCTTATTTGAAGAGACTAAAACTAAGAGAACAGGGGAATGTGACCTAGCCCTGGTATCTGAGCTGCCTACATATCCTTGGCTATAAAGGAATCAGGCCACTTGTAGTTCAGAAGTGAGTGAGATGATGGAGTATGCCGAGGTGGAGAGCTGGTCGAGGTGCCGTTCTGCCGAGGTTCCGGTCCGCGGTCCTGTTATTACATCAAAAATCAAAAAATGAAAAAGACTAGCTAAGCCTGCCAACTACGAGTTACAAGATTCCTATCTATAAGTCCTCTGAAGCTTGATCTTGAGTCTTGAATGGTTCTTCATGCAGACTTTGGATTTGAACCTTGACACTGGCTAGTTGCAGGTGCTAGTTCATTCTTCTTCAACTTTTCGGACCAAAACCAGATATACCATGCTTGTGACTTCAACCATGTCTTGAGCAGCTCACTTCTGCATCTGGATTCACTTCTTGCCTCCCCCCTCCCCCCCTCCCCCCCTTTTTTTTAATTCTGGATTGTGACTAACCTCCGTTGATCATCTCGGATTGTTGACTCGCATTCTTGCGGTGAGCTTCTTTCGTTGCTGACTTGAATTGCATTCTGAAGTGCTTTCCCTTTGTTCTCCAGGTGGGCTCCTGATTTCCAAAACTTGTTCTGTTTTTCCCTCGAAACTTGACTCTTTTTCCCTTTGTTCTCCAGGTGGGCTCCTTATTGCTGAACTTGAACCGTCTTCCTTTGAACATTGCTGCTTTCCCTTTGTTCTCCAGTTGGGCTCCTAATTTCCAACACTTGTACTGTTTTTCCCTCGAAACTTGACTTGTTTTCCCTTTGTTCTCCAGGTGGGCTCTTGATTGCCGAACTTGAACCGTCTTCCTTTGAACATTGTTGCTTTCCCTTTGTTCTCCAGGTGGGCGCCTGATTTCCGACACTTGCACTGCTTTTCCTTGAGACTTGAGCTGTTTCCCTTTGTTCTCCAGGTGGACTCCTGATTGCTGAACTTGAACCTTGCTGCTTTCCCTTTGTTTTCCAGGTGGGCACCTGATTTCCGAAATTGCACTGCTTCCCTTTGTTCTCCAGGTGGGCTCTTGATTGCTGAACTCCTTTGAACCTTGCTGCTTTCCCTTTGTTCTCCAGATGGGCGCCTGTTTCCGAAACATGAACTGCTTTCCCTTTGTTCTCCAGGTGGGCGTCTGATTTCCAAAACTTGAACTGTTTTCCCTTTATTCTCAGGAGGGTGCCTGATTTCCAAAACTTGAACTACTTTCCCTTTGTTCTCCAGGTGGGTGCCTGATTACCAACTCGAACTGACTCCTCTCAAACTGCTGCTTTCCCTTTGTTCTCCAGGTGGGTGCCTGATTTCCAATACTTGAACTGTCTTCCCCTTGAAACTGCTTTTCCTTGCACTGTCTCCCTTTATTCTTCAGGTGGGTGCCTGATTTCATCAGAACAGACAAAACAAAAGAAATTTTCTGCCCCAATGTGATATTGGGAACATCTGTGAGTGTTAATCAATTCTTGTTATCAAAATAAATTCTAAATTAAATTCCTTTATCCTGAAAATTTCAGACCAAGCCCCATTTCGAAAGTGACAATTTAAATGCCAAATTAAATTTCCCAAAAGTAGACCTCTCATCAGACCTTGTCGTTTGCGAGGGCCTCAAAACTTACTAAATCCTGTTATCCAAGGGGGTACTGGAGCTTACTGCCGAGTCTGTCTGGCACTTGCTTTCCTTACGGAGGGTTTTTCCAAAATAAACGAGATTTTCTCCCCCTGTTTCAATCAAAGAAAAATCTTGTTAGTTTAAAAATGTAGTGGTTAGCTTGCGGCATTTTTGCTGGGGTGGCCCTTCCGCTACTGTGCTTTGCTTTGACTGGATGCCTTGAACTGGCCAAGAATTGTTTGACTTTCTAACCAACTCTCAACCGCAGGACCCTGAATGACCCTTTTATTTGAACCAAACCATTCAACCAAATCGTTCTACGCCCAAACCGTCGTTTTTACATTTCTAACCTTTTTATCTGAACCAAACCATTCAACCAATGGAACTTTCACTGACACCATATTTCCCACTTTACATCATGCTATCTCTGGTACATTCTGGCCGCACTTTGCTTCGTGCAATTGGGAAGTTGGTAGTAAGCTTTGAAATCCCTTCTTACTTGGTTAGACAAGGCTTATATTGGACAAGCCTTAGAGAAATAAACCCAAAAGAAATGAAATGCAATGACTTTGAGAGTTAGGAATAAAGAAGAAAATCCAAACCGGATGACTGTTTGAGGGGAAAAAATAGACTTATCTGAGTGGAGCAGCTGGTACCAATGATCATGACATGCATTTCAGATTAATCAGCCCAATCTATTCAACCAATCAACTTTCAGTTACCATATTTTATGCCCCGGGACTTCCATAACCCAATCTCTTCGCCAAGTCAATGTGACGACCCGGCCCGTCGTCACGTGAGTTACCGCCCCGTTTCCCCATTTTTTGCCTCCTCATGTTTTATTATAAGAGTATTGAGTGAACGAGTCGATTTGGATTGGTTTTTGGATGGAAATGAGACACATAGTCTCTTTAAGGAAGGCTTGTTTTGGAAAACTCAATCGGATGTTGACCTATTAGTTAGATGGCTCGGATGTGATTTCCGGTGATTTGGTTAGCTTCGGGGGTTGATTTGTGACTTAGCAGTGTGATCGGAATTGATTTTGGAGGTCCGATGTAGAATTAGGCTTGACTTGGCGAAGTTAGTATTTTGGCGAATTCCGGTTGATAGGTGAAAATTTGATCCGAGGGTCGGAATGGAATTCCGAGAGTTGTTGTAGCTTCGTTAGGTGATTTTGGATGTGTGTGCAAAATTTCAGGTCATTCGGAGGTGTTTTAGTCCGGTTTTTGATCAAATGCGTAATTCGGAAGTTTTAGAAGAACTTAGGCTTGAATTCGATGTAATTTGATTGTTTTGGTGTTGTTTGTGGTGTTTTGATGGTTGGAGCAAGTTTGAATGATGTTTTAGGATGGGTTGGCACTTTTGGTTGAGATCCCGGGGGCCTCGGGGTGATTTCGGATAGCTAACGGGATGAAATTTGGAGTTGGGTGATTGCTGAAGGCACCTGGTATCTGGTATTTCCGCATCTGCGGAAAAGGAACCGCAGATGCGGCGGCGGAGGTGCGGAAGATAGACCGCAAATGCGGTCAATGGCCTGGAAGGGAGCAACCGCAGATGCGGTAGGCGTGTCGCAGGTGCGAAAAGGGAATGTCAGGTGTTTCCGCAGAAGCGGAAGATTATCCGCATGTGCGGGGTCCGCAAATGCGGGAGGGTGACCGCAGAAGCGGTCTTGGCTTTTAAATGAGGTTCTGCAGAAGCGGAAAATAACCGCAGAAGTGAAGCCGCTGATGTGGAAACAGGGACCGCAGGTGCGAGAATCCCTGTTATCAGAAGGGTTTTAATGCTCATTTTTGTTCCGCGAAGCTTAGTCTATTTCCACCATTTTTAAGCAACCTTGAGAGCTATTGGACGGAATTGAAGGGGGATTTCGACAAGTTGTGATTGGAGGTAAGTTACTTTGCCTAAATACATGAAATTATGGTAGAATTAACATGAAAATTTGTGAAAATTCATCAAAAGAGGGTAAAGCTAGGGCTTGAGAATTTGGTGTTTTAATATGGATTTTGAGGGGTCAAATGGACTCCGAATTTGGTAAATTTGATATGCATGGTGAGATGAGGAATCCGGTGATGTTATTTTTTTGATTTTTTGAGAAGTGGGCCCGGGGCTCGGGTTTTGCCAACTTCGTGAATTTCGATATTTTTCGAGTCTTTTCGATTGGGTTATATTTCCTTAGCCTATTGTAACGTATTCGTTGTTGTTTTGGCAAGATTCGACGCGCGAGGAGGTTGATTTGCGAGGCAAGGGCATAGCGAGCTAGGACTTTGGCCAGCTTGAGGTGAGTACTGGTTATAAATGATGTCCTGAGGGTTTGAAACCCCGGATTTGCACAACGTAGTGCTATGTTGCGGTGAGACACACGCTGCATGAGGAGCGTGGGGTCCATTACTGCTGGGGATTTGGACCTTGTCCATCCCGATTGATGATGTTACTATATTTTCGACTGAGACTTAAATTATATCATTATAGTTTAGGCTAGTTGCCATGTTTGGGGCCTTGTGCCGACCTGTAGAACCCTTAGGGGAAATTGTACATGATTGACCTCACTTCACTCGTTAAAAATCATACCCTCAGTCATGTTTCTAACTGTTTAATCTATTATGAACCGGCTTTGGAATAACTAAACCAAAAACAAGAGTAACATGTAGGCTGGAGTCCCTATCCTATCTTAGCATGCCCGAGGGGCTAAGTTATATTGACTGAGAGGGGTTGAGGACCCCGTTGTGAGGGTATTTGATATGTATTGGATCGAGCTGCACGTCGCAGCAGTATGTATGTATGTATATATATATATATATATATATATATATACACGGATCGGGCTGCACGCCGCAGCAGTATATTTATATGGATCGGACTGCACGCCGCAGTAGTATAGCGCTTGGACTGAAGGAGCCCCTCCGGAGTCTGCACACCCCCAGTGAGCGCAGTCGACTATTATTATTGGATCGTGCTGCACGCCGCAGCAGTATATATATATATATATATATATATATATATATATATATATATATATATATATATATATATATATATATATATGGATCGGGCTGCACGCCGCAACAGTATNTGGGATTGGATGTGTATTGATGCAGGAGGGTAGAGTTATTGCATATGCTTCTCGTCAGTTGAAGCCCCACGAGAAGAACTACCCTGTACATGACTTGGAGTTGGCTGCTATAGTTCATGCTTTGAAGATTTGGAGGCACTACTTGTATGGCGTATCTTGCGAGGTATTCACTGATCATCGCAGTCTCCAGCATCTTTTCAAGCAAAAGGATCTTAATTTGAGGCAGCGGAGGTGGCTAGAGTTACTCAAGGATTATGATATTACCATTCTGTATCACCCGGGGAAGGCCAATGTAGTGGCCGATGCTTTGAGCCGAAAGGCGGTTAGTATGGGGAGTTTGGCGTACATTCCAGTTGGGGAGAGACCCTTTGCAGTTGACGTTCAGGCTCTGGCCAATCGGATGGTGAGATTAGATATTTCGGAGCCTAGTCGGGTGTTGGCTTGTGTGGTTTCTCGGTCTTCCTTGTATGACCGCATCAGAGAGCGCCAGTTTGATGATCCGCATTTGCTTGTCCTTAAGGACAGGGTTCAGCATGACGATGCCAGGGATGTGACCCTTGATGATGATGGCGTGTTGAGGATGCAGGGCCGGATTTGTGTGCCCAGTGTGCATGGGCTTCGGGAGTTGATATTGGAGGAGGCCCACAGCTCGCAGTATTCCATTCATCCGGGTGCCGCGAAGATGTATCAGGATTTGAGGCAGCATTATTGGTGGAGGAGGATAAAGAAGGATATCGTAGGATTTGTGGCTCGGTGTCTCAACTGTCAGCAGGTAAAGTACGAGCATCAGAGGCCGAACGGTGTGCTTCAGCAGATGATTATTCCAGAGTGGAAGTGGGAGAGGATTACTATGGATTTTGTGAGTGGTCTCCCTCGGACTTTGAAGAAGTTTGATTCGATTTGGGTGATTCTGGATCAGTTGACCAAGTCCGCGCACTTCATTCCAGTATGTACTACTTATTCTTCGGAGCGGTTGGCAGGGATCTTTATTCGGGAGATTATCCGATTGTATGGAGTTCCAGTGTCTATTATCTCAGGTAGGGGTACTCAGTTCACTTATCAGTTCTGGAGGACTTTTCAGCGGGAGTTGGGTACACAGGTGGAGTTGAGCACAGCGTTTCATCCTCAGACGGACGGGCAGTCTGAGCGTACTATTCAGATATTGGAGGATATGTTGCGTGCCTGTGTTATTGATTTTGGAGGTTCTTGGGATGCGTTTTTGCCGCTTGCAGAGTTTGCCTACAACAACAGTTACCAATCGAGTATTCAGATGGCTCCGTATGAGGCGTTGTATGGGAGGCGGTGTAGATCTCCTGTTGGTTGGTTCGAGCCCGGTGAGTCTAGGCTATTGGGGACAGAGATGGTTCAGGATGCCTTAGAGAAGGTGAAGCTGATTCAGGAGAGGCTTCGTACAGCACAGTCGCGTCAGAAGAGTTATGCGGACCGTAAGGTTCGGGATGTGTCATATATGGTTGGTGAGAAGGTCTTGCTGAAGGTTTTGCCCATGAAGGGTGTTATGCGGTTCGGGAAGAAAGGGAAGTTGATTCCGCGGTTTATCGGACCTTTTGAGGTACTTAGGAGGATTGGGGAGGTGGCTTATGAGCTTGCTTTGCCACCCGGCTTGTCAGGCGTGCATCCGGTATTCCATGTATCTATGCTCCGGAAGTATGTTCGGGACCCGTCTCACGTATTGGATTTCAGCACTGTTCAGTTGGATGATGATTTGACCTATAATGTGGAGCCAGTGGCTATCTTGGGTCGTCAGGTTCGGAAGTTGAGATCAAAGGATATATCTTCGGTAAAGGTGCAGTGGAGAGGTCGGCCCGTGGAAGAGGCTACTTGGGAGACCGAGCGAGAGATGCGGAGCAGATATCCTCAGCTGTTTGAGACTTCAGGTATCTTTCTTGACCCGCTCGAGGACGAGCGTTTGTTTTAGTTGGGGAGGATGTGACGACCCGGCCCGTCGTCACGTGAGTTACCACCCCGTTTCCCTCATTTTCTGCCTCCTCATGTTTTATTATAAGAGTCTTGAGTGAACGAGTCGATTTGGATTGGTTTTGGATGGAAATGAGACAAATAGTCTCTTTAAGAAAGGTTTGTATTGGAAAAGTCAACCGGATGTTGACTTGTGAGTTAGAGGGCTCGGATGTGATTTTTGGTGATTTGGTTAGCTTCGGGGGATGATTTGTGACTAAGGAGTGTGATCGGAATTGGTTTTGGAGATCCGGTGTAGAATTAGGCTTGAATTGGCGAAGTTAGTATTTTGGCGAATTCCGGTTGATGGGTGAGATTTTGATCCGAGGGTCGGAATGGAATTCCGAGAGTTGCTGTAGCTTCGTTAGGCGATTTTGGATGTGTGTAAAAAATTTCAGATCCTTTGGAGGTGTTTTGGATGGGTTTTTGATTGAATGCGAGTTTCGGAAGATTTGGATGAACTTAGGCTTGAATTTGATGTAATTTGATGGTTTAGGTGTTATTTGTGGTGTTTTGATGATTCGAGCGAGTTTGAATAAGGTGTTGGTTCATGTTTGCGCTTTTGTTTGAGGTCCCGGGGGCCTCGGGGTGATTTCGGATGGCTATCGGGATGAATTTTGGACTTATGAGACTGTTGGTATGTTTGGTTTCTGGTATTTCCGAAACTGCGGAAAGGTAGCTGCAGATGCGGTTGTGCAGGTGCGGAAGGAGGGTCGCAGGTGCGGTCGCTTGGCTTGAATGGAAGATAGCGCAGATGCGGAATGGGAGCCGCATCTGCGAGACCGCAGATGCGGTAGATTGGTCGCAGAAGCGAAGTGGCGTGGCCTTGGAATTTCCGCAGGAGCGGACAAGTATTCGCAGAAGCGGAATTCGTAAATGTGGAGAGTGGACCGCAGAAGCGGTCATGGAGTTAAATGAAGATCCGTAGAAGCGGGTGTATAGCCGCAGAAGCGGTGGCCGCAAATGCGGTAAAGGAACCGCAGATGCGAAAATCTCTGTTCACAGAAGGGTTTTAAAGCTCATTTTGTTCCACGAGCTTAAGTCCATTTCCACCATTTTTGATCGACCTTGAGAGCTCTTGGACGGAATTTGAAGGGGATTTCGACTAGGTGTGATTGGAGGAGAGTTCCTTGNATATATATATATATATAGATCGGGCACGCCGCAGTGGTATAATTATGATTTCGGTTATCGGGAGGAGTAAATGGGTTGAGTACTAGCTTAAAGGATTTTTACCTGATTTCTTCATTCAGTTTCGGTTTAACTGTTCTTACTGCTTTGATATAGAACTGCTTAGTGCTTTTTACGAGATTTCTTTCCGTCAGTCATTATTTATCGCTATTACTCACTGAGTCGGAGTACTCACTTTACTCCCTGCACCATGTGTGCAGATACAGGTATTCCGGAGGCGTAGATTGAGCTATTGATGCTATTGAGATCTCACCGGAGTCATCGAGGTAGCTGCATGGCGTTCGCAGACCCGATTTCTCCCTCTATCCTCTTTACTTTCAGCATTTTAGACTATCTTTGTTTAGGCTGTTCCTTAGACTGTATTAGAGGCTCTTGACTCGTGACACCAGATCGGTGGGATTTGTAGTGATATTTCCTATTTTCCGCACATTTTATCTACTGTTATAGATTTATAATCATGTTAATTTGGTATTTAAACTCTGTTAATTGGTAATGAACTCTATATGAGGGATTGAGAGTGTTGAATTGGTCGGGCTTGCCGAGCACTGTGTTGGGCGCCATCACGACCGGGTTGGGGTCGTGACAGTCACAGACCTTGTTTGGCTTGCAGCGCCCTGAAGGGTTTTCACCAACAAACCTCTCTCATTTGTTCATCTCACAACTCATTGTCGTCTTACGGTGCCTGTGATTTCACCAATAAGACTCTCTCATATTTTAATTTCTCTCAGCTTCCCACCGCCTTACGGTGCCCGTGAGGGTTTTCACCAATAAGACTCTCTCATTGTTAATTTTCCTGCTTAAACTGGAGTGTTGCCCCTGATATGAATCACCTCTACTTGCTTGACTTGGAATCTCTCGAGGACTGATCGGAAGGTCTTTCTTAGCACCGTAATGTGGGCTTTTGGATAGTGTTAGAAAGAAAGGATATCAAAAGGCTCAAAACAACTCAAATGGGTTCAAAATTACAACTCTTGGATCCAGATTTCTTACAACAACCACAACTTCCTACCCCAGTTTCTTTGCTTGGGGACTTTTGGATTTTTATTTTGATGGGACTGAACCGTGAGGCTGCCTACGTATCCTTAAAAGGAATCAGGTCGAACGTAGTTCATGACATAGGAATTGCTTTGTTGTTGTTACTATTCTCTTTTCTCTTTCTTTTTTTTTTCTTTTCTTTTTCTTTTCTTTTTTTCCCTTTTTTTCTCTTTTTTCATTCTTTTCTTTCTATTTTTCTCTTATCTTTTCCTCTTTTCCTTATTTATTTACCTTTTGTATCCGTGTTTCTGAACTTTGCTACTGATTCCAAAAGAGGGGTATGAAAGAAAATAAATAAGGCTCAAAGGGGTAACAATGGATAAAATGTTTAGATAGCAGAATAAAATGTCTTCGTCATTTCAACCTTCAAAACATGCCAAGTGCAAATGAACACAATTTAAACCAAAGAAATCATACATAATATCTTTTGACCGCATCGGAATTGATAGCCATGTCTACACACTTGCCTTCTATATCTGTTAAATACAAACAACATTGGACAACACTCTCGTTGCCACGAACGGCCCCTGCCAATCTGGGGCAAACTTGCCTTTTGCTTCCGCATGATGTGGGAGGATGCGCTTCGATACCAACTGACCCGCTTCAAATTTCCGGCGACGCACCTTCTTGTTGTATGCTCTTGCCATTCTCTTTTGATACAACTGGCCATGACACACTGCTGCCAATCTTTTTTCATCAATCAAACTCAATTGCTCCAGACGGGTTTTGACCCACTCATCATCATCAATTTCGGCTTCATCATCACACTCTATTTCTTGGATTATTATTTCAGAATTAGATTGGCTTTTAAACTTGGCCGAAGATTCCTCATGCATGTCATGTCATTGAAATCAGCATAGAAAGAACTATACAAAGAAGAAAAGAAAACAAAAATAAAAACTATCAGGAGTGATGGAAAAGGAAATTGCATTTCATTGAAAATAAAGGATAACAAACGAAAAGTAAAAATCTGGGTCACAACCCTCGAGTGACCCAGATAGAAAGGAAAACAAAGCAAACTACCAAAACTCCCTCCGAATAGGGAGAGGAGTAGCCCTCCAATTGTTAAGCTTTACTTTCGGCCTGACAAACTGCACATCCGCTTTTCTGGAACCTTCTCCAATTTCCACCATGTTCACATCATCGAACTACCTATGGAACCTTTCAAATAACTCTTCATCAACGACAACCCCTGGATTTGGAACTGTTGTCGCCATGACAGATGCGGAGGCTAACTTTGGAGTTGGAATACATTTCCCTTCTGGAACCTTCTCAAATGGCACTGCTTCAGAAACTTGGTAGACCCAAAGCCCTTGATCATCTTCGGCCTCAATAAACGAGACGAAGGCATCATTGTAAGTAGCCGAGTTTTCATCACCATGCACGACAATCTCCTGTCTGTCCCACTCAAACTTGACCATCTGGTGCAGAGAGGACGGGACTGCTTTGGCTGCATGTATCCAGGGCCTACCCAATAACAAATTATACGAGATGGACACATCCAATACCTGGAACTCCATGATGAATTCAACCGGCCCTATTGTTAGTTCAAGCACTATATCACCAATCGAATCTTTTCCTCCACTGTCAAAACCTCGGACACATATATTGTTCTAGTGGACTTTTTCAGTATCAATCTTCAACTTGTGCAAAGTGGAAAGAGGGAAAATGTTTGCACTGGAACCATTGTCGACTAACACCCTGGTAACCACAGAATCTTCACATTTTACCATAAGATAGAGAGCTCTGTTGTGTTCAGTACCTTCCATAGGCAACTCATCATCGGAGAAAGTGACCTTGTTCACCTCAAATATTTTGTTGGCGATCTTCTCTAATGGTTCACTTAAATNTGGCTTGAATGGAAGATAGCGCAGATGCGGAATGGGAGCCGCATCTGCGAGACCGCAGATGCGGTAGATTGGTCGCAGAAGCGAAGTGGCGTGGCCTTGGAATTTCCGCAGGAGCGGACAAGTATTCGCAGAAGCGGAATTCGTAAATGTGGAGAGTGGACCGCAGAAGCGGTCATGGAGTTAAATGAAGATCCGTAGAAGCGGGTGTATAGCCGCAGAAGCGGTGGCCGCAAATGCGGTAAAGGAACCGCAGATGCGAAAATCTCTGTTCACAGAAGGGTTTTAAAGCTCATTTTGTTCCACGAGCTTAAGTCCATTTCCACCATTTTTGATCGACCTTGAGAGCTCTTGGACGGAATTTGAAGGGGATTTCGACTAGGTGTGATTGGAGGAGAGTTCCTTGGCCTAAATACATGAATTTATGGTAGAATTAACATGGAAATTTGTGGAAATTCATCAAAAGAGGGTAAAGCTAGGGCTTGGGAATTTGATATTTCAAAATGGAATTTGAGGGGACAAATGGACTCCGGTTTTGGTTAATTTGATATGTGTAGACTCGTGGCGAGATAAGGAATCCGGTGATGTTAATTTTCTGATTTTTCGAGAAGTGGGCCCGGGGCTCGGGTTTTGCCAACTTCATGAATTTTGATATTTTTCGAGTCTTTTCGATTGGGTTATTTTCCCTTAGCCTATTGTAACATATTCGTTGTGGTTTTGGCCAGATTCGACGCGCGAGGAGGTTGATTTGCGATGCAAGGGCATAGCGAGCTAGGACTTTGGCCAGCTTGAGGTGAGTAATGGTTATAAATGATGTCCTGAGGGTTTGAAACCCCGGATTTGCACACGTAGTGCTATGTTGAGGTGAGACACGTTGCATGAAGAGCGTGGGGTCCATTATTGCTGGGGATTTGGACTTGGTCCATCCCGATTGATGATTCTATTGTATTTTGACTGAGACTTAATTAATATAATTACAGTTTGGGCTAGTTGCCATGTTTGGAGCCTTGTTCCAACCTGTAGAACCCTTAGGGGCATTTGTACTGATTAACCTCACTTTACTTGGTAAAAATCATACCCTCAGTCATGTTTCTAACTGCTTAATAAAATACGAACTGGCTTCTAAATAGCTAAATCAAAAAAATGAGAGTAACATGTGGGCTGGAGTCCCTATCTTACCTTAGTATGCCCGAGGGGCTAAGTCTATATTGACTGAGAGGGGTTGAGAACCCCATTGTGAGGGCACTTGATATGTATTGGATCGGGTTGCACGCCGCAGCAGTATATATATTTATACGGATCGGGTTGCACGTCGCAGCAGTATATTATTGGATCGGGCTGCACGCCGCAGTAGTATATTTATATGGATCGGACTGCACGCCGCAGTAGTATAGCGCTTGGGCTGAAGGAGCCCCTCCGGAGTCTGCATACCCCCAGTGAGCGCAGTCGACTATTATTATTGGATCGGGCTGCACGCCGCAGCAGTATATATATATATGGATCGGGCTGCACGCCGCAACAGTATACTATATGGGTCGGGCTGCGCGCCGCAGCGGTATAATTATGATTTCGGTTATCGTGAGGAATAAATGAGTTGAGTACTGGCTTAAAGGATTTTTACCTGACTTCTTCATTCAGTTGCTGTTTAACTGTTCTTACTGCTTTGATATAGAACTGCTTAGTGCTTTTTACGAGATTTCTTTCCGTCAGTCATTATTTATTGCTATTACTCACTGAGTCGGAGTACTCACTTTACTCCCTGCACCATGTGTGCAGATACAGGTATTCCGGAGGCGTAGATTGAGCTATTGCTGCTATTCAGATCTCACCGGAGTCATCGAGGTAGCTGCATGGCGTTCGCATACCCGATTTCTCCCTCTATCCTCTTTATTTTTCAGCATTTTAGACTATCTTTTGTTTAGGCTGTTTTTCAGACTGTATTAGAGGCTCTTGACTCGTGACACCAGATCGGTGGGCTTTGTAGTGATGTTATTTCTTTTTCCGCACATTTTATCTACTGTTATAGATTTATAATCATGTTAATTTGGTATTTAAACTCTGTTAATTGGTAATGAACTCTATATGAGGGATTGAGAGTGTTGAATTGGTCGGGCTTGCCTAGCACTGTGTTGGGCACCATCACGACCGGGGTTGGGATCGTGACAAGTTGGTATCAGAGCCTAGGGTACTAGGTCTCGCGAGTCATGAGCCGGTTTAGTAGAGTCTCGCGGATCGGTACAGAGACGTCTGTACTTATCCTCGAGAGGCTGCAGAACCTTTTGGAAAATTCCACATTCTTGAAATTCTTGTCGTGCGAACTTGTTGATCTGAATACTAAACTTCTCCTTATTCTATTCTCTCACAGATGGTGAGGACACGAGCTACCGGACGTGACGGACGACCACCAGTGCCACCTACTGAGGCCACCAGAGGCCGTGGACGCGGTCGTGGTCGTGGCCGAGGCAGAGCAGCGAGGGCAGCACCTATTGATCCACCAGCTGCCCCAGTTCCGGATCAGGCTCCAGCAGTACCAGCTCAGGCACCGGCTGTGCCCATAGTGATTCCTGGCCTTCAGGAGACATTAGCTCAGATCTTGACAGTGTGCACGGGCCTGGCTCAGGTGGTTTCAGCCACCACAGCACCAGCAGCTACTTCATAGGCCGGGGGAGGCAACCAGACCCCCGCTGCTCGCACACCTGAGCAGGTAGCACAGGGATTACAGACTCCAGAGGCACCTCCAGCTCAGCCAGTGGTACCAGTACAGGAGTTCAGGGTTCCAGTTATGCCTGAGGACGAGCAGTGTCGCCTCGAGAGGTTTGGTAGACTACAGCCTCCGACATTTAGTGGAGCTGAGGGCGAGGATGCCCAGGGTTTTCTCGACAGATGTCAGCAGATGCTCCGTACAGCGGGGATTCTTGAGTCCAGTGGTGTGGCTTTTACTACTTTTCAGTTTACTGGAGCTGCCTTCACTTGGTGGGAGGCGTATGAGCGGCGTAGGCCGGCTGGTGCAGCACCTTTGACTTGGCAGGAGTTCTCCACTCTCTTCTTGGAGAAGTATGTACCGCAGTCTCGCAGGGAGGAGCTGCGCAGACAGTTTGAGGGGCTACGACAGGGAGATATGACAGTGTCCCAGTATGAGATGAGATTTTCTGAGTTGTCTCGTCATGCAGTATGGCTGGTTCCGACAGATCGTGAGCGTATCCGGAGGTTTGTTGATGGTGAAACCTACCCTCTTCGTGTTCTTATAACTAGAGAGCGAGTGTTGGGTGCCACATTCGAGGAGGTGGTTGATATAGCCCGAAAGATTGAGGTGGTTCGACGTCAGGATCGAGATAAGAGGGAGGCCAAGAGGCCTCGAGGTTCTGGTAGTTACAGTGGCGCTCCTTCGAGGGGCCAGTTCCAGCAGGGTCGGGGTCGTTCTTTCAGGCCCACGCAGTCAGCCCGACCCGAGTACCGAGGAGGATCTTCAGGTCGTGGTTATCAGGGTTCTCAGCAGAGTCAGCCATCTCTCAGCGCTCTTCCAGCACAGAGTTCATCTCGTGCTCCATCTGCTCAGGGTTCTTCCAGGCCGAGTGCATCAGCTAGTCACTCCGGCGCGAGGGGTTCCCTTCAGTCCCAGTTCCCAGCACCCGGGAGTTGCTATGAGTGTGGAGAGTTCGGGCATATGCGGAGGGAGTGCCCTCGTCGTGCTGCTAGCTCATCTCAGCAGAGGGGTCAGCCCTCATCTTCTGGTCCAGTTTCTTCAGCACCCGCCCCGCCAGCTAGGGGTGAGGGTCAGGCAGCCAGGGGTCGCCCCAGGGGTGGAGGTCGATCGGGCGGTGGTCAGGGCAGGATAGATGCTATTGCTTCGGATGCTGTTATTACAGGTATTATTTCAGTCTGCCACAGGGATGCCTCAGTTTTATTTGATCCCGGTTCCACCTATTCCTATGTGTCTTCATATTTTGCTTATCATTTGGGTACGACCCGAGGGTGTCTTGCCTTACCTGTTCATGTATCTACCCCAGTGGGCGATACGGTTGTTGTAGACCATGTACACCGGTCATGTTTGGTTACTATTGGGGGTCTGGAGACTCGAGTTGATCTGTTGCTATTGAGCATGGTAGATTTTGATGTTATTTTGGGCATGGACTAGTTATCTCCGTGTCATGCTATTCTAGACTGTCATGCTAAGACAGTCACTCTGGCTATACCGGGTGTACTGAGGATCGAGTGGCGTGGTATGACTGACTATGTTCATAGTAGGGTGATCTCATTCCTAAAGGCCCAGCGTATGGTTGGGAAGGGTTGTCTTTCATATTTGGCATATGTGAGGGATGTGGGAGCCGAGACTCCTAGCATTGATTCTGTCCCGGTTGTGAGGGAGTTTCCAGATATAGTTCCTGCAGACCTGTCGGGCATGCCGCCGGACAGGGACATTGATTTTGGTATTGACCTGGTGCCGGGCACTCAGCCCATTTCCATTCCACCATATCGTATGACACCAGCAGAGTTGAAAGAATTAAAGGATCAGCTTCAGGAACTCCTAGACATGGGGTTCATTCGGCCGAGTGTGTCACTGTGGGGTGCACCGGTTCTATTTGTGAAAAAGAAAGATGGTACCATGAGAATGTGCATTGACTACAGGCAATTGAACAAAGTAACAGTAAAGAACAAGTACCCCCTGCCTCGCATTGATGATTTATTTGATCAGCTTCAGGGAGCGAGGGTGTTCTCCAAGATTGACCTCCGTTCGGGCTATCACCAGTTGAAGATCAGGGATTCGGATATTATGAAGACTGCTTTCAGGACTAGATATGGGCACTATGAGTTTCTTGTTATGTCCTTTGGGCTGACTAATGCCCCAGCAGCGTTCATGCATTTGATGAACAGTGTGTTTCGGCCGTATCTGGATTCATTCGTTATTGTTTTCATTGATGATATTCTGGTGTACTCGCGTAGCCAGGAGGAGCACGCGCAACATTTGCGAGTTGTATTGCAGAGATTGAGGGAGGAGAAGCTTTATGCAAAGTTCTCCAAGTGTGAGTTTTGGCTCAGTTCAGTGGCTTTCTTGGGGCATGTGGTGTCCAGCGAGGGTATTCAGGTCGACCCGAAGAAGATAGAGGCGGTTCAGAGTTGGCCCAGACCGACTTCCACCATAGAGATTCGTAGTTTCCTTGGGTTGGCAGGTTATTATCCCCGGTTTGTTCAGGGATTTTCCTCTATTGCATCACCCTTGACCAATTTGACTCAGAAGGGTGCTCCATTTGTATGGTCGGACGAGTGTGAGGAGAGCTTTCAGAAGCTCAAGACAGCTTTGACCACGGCTCCAGTGTTGGTTTTGCCATCAGCTTCAGGTTCTTATACCGTATATTGTGATGCTTCGAGAGTTGGGATCGGATGTGTATTAATGCAGGAGGGTAGAGTTATTGCATATGCTTCTCGTCAGTTGAAGCCCCACGAGAAGAACTACCCTGTACATGACTTGGAGTTGGCTACTATAGTTCATGCTTTGAAGATTTGGAGGCACTACTTGTATGGCGTATCTTGCGAGGTATTCACTGATCATCGCAGTGTTCAGCATCTATTCAACCAAAAGGATCTTAATTTGAGGCAGCGGAGGTAGCTAGAGTTACTCAAGGATTATGATATTACCATTCTGTATCACCCGGGGAAGGCCAATGTAGTGGCCGATGCTTTGAGCCGAAAGGCGGTTAGTATGGGGAGTTTGGCGTACATTACAGTTAGGGAGAGACCCTTTGCAGTTGACGTTCAGGCTTTGGCCAATCGGATGGTGAGATTAGATATTTCGGAGCCTAGTCGGGTGTTGGCTTGTGTGGTTTCTCAGTCTTCCTTGTATGACCGCATAAGAGAGCGCCGGTTTGATGATCCGCATTTGCTTGTCCTTAAGGACAGGGTTCGGCATGACGATGCCAGGGATGTGACCCTTGATGATGATGGCGTGTTGAGGATGCAGGGCCGGATTTGTGTGCCCAATGTGGATGGGCTTCGGGAGTTGATATTGGAGGAGGCCCACAGCTCGCGGTATTCCATTCATCCGGGTGCCGCGAAGATGTATCAGGATTTGAGGCAGCATTATTGGTGGAGGAGGATGAACAAGGATATCATAGGATTTGTGGCTCGGTGTCTCAACTGCCAGCAGGTAAAATATGAGCATCAGAGACCGGGTGGTGTACTTCAGCAGATGATTATTCCAGAGTGGAAATGGGAGAGGATTACTATGGATTTTGTGAGTGGTCTCCCTTGGACTTTGAAGAAGTTTGATTCGATTTGGGTGATTGTGGATCGGCTGACCAAGTCCGCGCACTTCATTCTAGTATGCACTACCTATTCTTCGGAGCGGCTGGCAGGGATCTTTATCCGGGAGATTGTCTGATTGCATGGAGTTCCAATGTCTATTATCTCAGATAGGGGTACTCAGTTCACTTCTCAGTTCTGGAGGACTTTTCAGCAGAAGTTGGGTACACAGGTGGAGTTGAGCACAGCGTTTCATCCTCAGACGGACGGGCAGTCCGAGCGTACTATTCAAATATTGGAGGATATGTTGCGTGCCTGTGTTATTGATTTTGGAGGTTCTTGGGATGCGTTTTTACTGCTTGCAGAGTTTGCCTACAACAACAGTTACCAATCGAGTATTCAGATGGCTCCGTATGAGGCGTTGTATGGGAGGCGGTGTAGGTCTCCTGTTGGTTGGTTCGAGCCCGGTGAGGCTAGGCTATTGGGGACAGAGATGGTTCAGGATGCCTTAGAGAAGGTGAAGCTGATTCAGGAGAGGCTTCGTACAGCACAGTCGCGTCAGAAGAGTTATGCGGACCGTAAGGTTCGGGATGTGTCATATATGGTTGGTGAGAAGGTCTTGCTGAAGGTTTCGCCGGGTGTTATGCGGTTCGGGAAGAAAGGGAAGCTGAGTCCGCGGTTTATCGGACCTTTTGAGGTACTTAGGAGGATTGGGGAGGTGGCTTATGAGCTTGCTTTGCCACCCAGCTTGTCAGGCGTGCATCCGGTATTCCATGTATCTATGCTCCGGAAGTATGTTGGGGACCCGTCTCATGTATTAGATTTGAGCACTGTTCAGTTGGATGATGATTTGACCTATGATGTGGAGCTAGTGGCTATTTTAGGTCGTCAGGTTCGGAAGTTGAGATCAAAGGATATAGCTTCGGTAAAGGTGCAGTGGAGAGGTCGGCCCGTGGAGGAGGCTACTTGGGAGACCGAGCGAGAGATGCGGAGCAGATATCCTCAGCTGTTTGAGACTTCAGGTATGTTTCTTGACCCGCTCGAGGACGAGCGTTTGTTTTAGTTGGGGAGGATGTGACGACCCGGCCCGTCGTCACGTGAGTTACCTCCCCGTTTCCCCCATTTTCTGCCTCCTCATGTCTTATTATAAGAGTCTTGAGTGAACGAGTCGATTTGGATTGGTTTTGGATGGAAGTGAGACACTTAATCTCTTTAAGGAAGGCTTGTTTTGGAAAAGTCAAACGGATGTTGTCCTATTAGTTAGAGGGCTCGGATGTGATTTCCGGTGATTTGGTTAGCTTCGGGGGTTGATTTGTGACTCAGGAGTGTGATCAGAATTGATTTTGGAGGTCCGGTGTAGAATTAGGCTTGAATTGGCGAAGTTAGTATTTTGGCGAATTCCAGCTGATAGGTGAGAATTTTATTCGAGGTTCGGAATGGAATTCCGAGAGTTGCTGTAGCTTCGTTAGGTGATTTTTGATGTGTGTGCAAAATTTCAGGTCATTCGGAGGTGTTTTGGTCGGGTTTTTGATCAAATGCGTAATTCGGAAGTTATAGAAGAACTTAGGCTTGAATTCGATGTAATTTGATAGTTTTGGTGTTGTTTGTGGTGTTTTGATGGTTGGAGCAAGTTTGAATGATGTTTTAGGATGGGTTGGCACTTTTGGTTGAGGTCCCGGGGGCCTCGGGGTGATTTCGGATGGCCATAGGGATGATTTTTGGACTTAGTAAGATTTGCTGCAGGTCTGGTATCTGGTATTTCCGCACCTGCGGAAAAGGAACCGCAGATGCGGTTGCGCAGGTGCGGGAGGAAGTTCGCAGGTGCAGTCTATGGCTTGTCTGGAAGATTCCGCAGATGCGGAAGGGAAGCCGCATCTGCGAGGCCGCAGATGCGGTAGTTGTGTCGCGGAAGCGGAGGCGGGTGGATTTGGCATTTCCGCAGAAGCGGACAATAACCCGCAGGAGCGAGGTCCGCATATGCGGTAGAGGACCGCAGAAGCGGTCGTTGTCTTTAAGTGTGGATCCACAGAAGCGGNCTTTTGAGGTACTTAGGAGGATTGGGGAGGTGGCTTATGAGCTTGCTTTGCCACCCAGCTTGTCAGGCGTGCATCCGGTATTCCATGTATCTATGCTCCGGAAGTATGTTAGGGACCCGTCTCATGTATTGGACTGCAGCACTGTTCAGTTGGATGATGATTTGACCTATCACGTGGAGCCAGTGGCTATTTTGGGTCGTCAGGTTCGGAAGTTGAGATCAAAGGATGTAGCTTCGGTAAAGGTGCAGTGGAGAGGTCGGCCCGTGGAGGAGGCTACTTGGGAGACCGAGCGAGAGATGCGGAGCAGATATCCTCAGCTGTTTGAGACATCAGGTATGTTTCTTGACCCGCTCGAGGACGAGCGTTTGTTTTAGTTGGGGAGGATGTGACGACCCGGCCCGTCGTCAGGTGAGTTATCGCCCCGTTTCCCCCATTTTCTGCCTCCTCATGTTTTATTATAAGAGTCTTGAGTGAACGAGTCGATTTGTATTGGTTTTTGGATGGAAATGAGACACATAGTCTCTTTAAGGAAGGCTTGTTTTGGAAAAGTCAACCGGATGTTGACCTATTAGTTAGAGGGCTCGGATGTGATTTCCGGTGATTTGGTTAGCTTCGGGGGTTGATTTGTGACTTAGCAGTGTGATCGGAATTGATTTTGGAGGTCCGGTGTAGAATTAGGCTTGAATTGGCGAAGTTAGTATTTTGGCGAATTCCGGTTGATAGGTGAGAATTTGATCCGAGAGTTGCTGTAGCTTCGTTTGGTGATTTTGGATGTGTGTGCAAAATTTCAGGTCATTCGGAGGTGTTTTGGTCGGGTTTTTGATCAAATGCGTAATTCGGAAGTTTTAGAAGAACTTAGGCTTGAATTCGATGTAATTTGATTGTTTTGGTATTGTTTGTGGTGTTTTGATGGTTGGAGCAAGTTTGAATGATGTTTTAGGATGGGTTGGCACTTTTGGTTGAGGTCCCGGGGGCCTCAGGGTGATTTTGGATGGCTAACGGGATGAAATTTGGAGTTGGGTGATTGCTGAAGGCACCTAGTATCTGGTATTTCCGCATCTGCGGAAAAGGAACCGCAGACGCGGCGGCGCAGGTGCGGAAGATAGACCGCAAATGCGGTCAATGGCCTGGAAGGGAGCAACCGCAGATGCGGTAGGCGTCTCGCAGGTGCGAAAAGGGAATGTCAGGTGTTTCCGCAGAAGCGGAAGATTATCCGCATGTGCGGGGTCCGCAAATACGGGAGGGTGACCGCAGAAGCGGTCTTGGATTTTGCAGTAGCGGAAAATAACCGCAGAAGCGAAGCTGCTGATGCGGAAAGAGGGACCGCAGGTGCGAGAATCCCTGTTATCAGAAGGGTTTTAATGCTCATTTTTGTTCCGTGAAGCTTAGTCTATTTCCACCATTTTTAAGCAACCTTGAGAGCTATTGGACGGGATTGAAGGGGGATTTCGACAAGGTGTGATTGAAGGTAAGTTCCTTGGCCTAAATACATGAAATTATGGTAGAATTAACATGGAAATTTGTGGAAATTCATCAAAAGAGGGTAAAGCTAGGGCTTGAGAATTTGGTGTTTTAAAATGGAATTTGAGGGGTCAAATGGATTCCGAATTTGGTAAATTTGATATGCACAGACTTGAGGCGAGATGAGGAATCCGGTGATGTTAATTTTCTGATTTTTCGAGAAGTGGGCCCGGGGCTCGGGTTTTGCCAACTTCGTGAATTTCGATATTTTTCGAGTCTTTTCGATTGGGTTATATTCCCTTAGCCTATTGTAATGTGTTCGTTGTGGTTTTGGCCAGATTCGACGCGCGAGGAGGTTGATTTGCGAGGCAAGGGCATAGCGAGCTAGGACTTTGGCCAGCTTGAGGTGAGTAATGGTTATAAATGATGTCCTGAGGGTTTGAANATTTCAATCTTCTCTTTTCTAGCACTTCCTGGCTTGCTCACTTTCCTTCCTTTTTTCTTTCTAATTATCGCTCTTTTCTTTCCTCTCATTTCTCACGACCCACAACTCCACCCTCTTTTTTCCTTTTCTCTTTCTGTTTTTTTTTTGTTTTTTTGTTTTTTGTTTCCTTTTTCTTTTAATAAAAATGATTCGATCGAACCCTATGTAGGTTGCCTACGTATCATGACGTCGCATGAATCAGATCTTTGCGTAGTTCTGGAAGAATGGGAATAAAGTAAACAAACTAACGTTCTCATTTTCTTTTTCTTTTTCTTTCTTCTTTTTTTTTCTTTTTACCTTAATGACTACTCTGATGAGAAAAGAGAAATAAAAGAAGCAAATCCTTTTGTTTTTTTGGAATTTTCTAGACTTAATGTTCTATAACCTATTCTAAACTCAAGCTTATCGAGCATAAATTTTTTCTCCTTTTTTCTCTTTTTGAAGCAAATACTCTATGGGAAATTATTAAGGCAAAGACCCTAGAAGAGAAAAATATTTTTGATTCTTTTTTATTCTTAGGAAGGAAATCTAAAGAATGAACCAAAGAAAAATATTTTGAATTTTTGTGTGATATCCTGAACGAAAGATTTCGACCAATGCTTTTGGATTTCAGTTTTGATTACCTAAGGAGAAACTCTGAAGATAAATCAAAGATAAAGTAAGATATTTTTTTTTTTCCTTCTATATACAATGTCCTAAAGTTCTAGTAAAATAAAAGAATTTTTTTTCATTTTTTCGTTAATTTCCCAAAGAGGAACGGGAACCTCAAAAGAAAATCTTTTTGGATTTTTGAAATTAATATCCTAAAGAAAACTTGTAAAGAGATATCAAAAGAGAAAAATCCCATTTTTTGAGTTTTTTTTTTAGTCCTAGTATCCTAAAGGTATAAAAGCAAATTTTTTTTTTTGAGTTCCAGATATTAATTTCCTAAGGAAAACCACAAAAGATTTTTGAACTTCCAGAGTTAGTATTCTAAAGAAAACATCTAACAGAAATATAAAAACGCAAATTTTTTTTTTTTGCTTTTTAATTTATTACACATTTTTTCAGTACAAAAATGAAAATACAATAACAAAAGGCTCGACATTACTGTATAAAACTAGAAAGTAAAAGATGACATAAAAAGAACAACAGACTCAAAACATAATAACTAAAAAAAATCTCCTTAAGCAAACTCCTGAATGATCGACCCTGACTGGATGGTCTTAGGGCGTCTGTCATGCTCAAACTCTGGTAAGTAAACCCACACCTGTATAAGAAAATTAAAACCAAATAAGTTAAAGACCTAGAACGCTATGTGAGACAATAACCCTTCCTGTTGGACACATGCAAGACATGATTGTGACTATTTTTCTAAAATTAACCTATGTGGCTAAAAGCAGCTAAAAAATGCAAGATTTGGCTAAGACCCCGCGAAGCCAAGAACCTAAAACTCACTAGGAAGACCGGACCCTATGTGGGTTGCCTACGTATCACGCCCCGAAAGACGAGAATCACGTATGCGTAGTTCGGGCAGATTGAATACGGGCGAGAATTAAAACACAACTAATTTAGAGAAAATATTTTATTATATATTTTTTTCTTTTTTCTTTTTTTTTTTTTGAAAAAAAAATAATGAAACATGTAAACTCTTTTTGGATTTTCTTTTCCCCTTTTTTTTGATCTTTTTTTTTTTGATTTTCGAAAAATGATGAAAAAGTGCAACATCTTTTTTTGAATTTTTCATGTTTTTTTTTCTTTAACAAAAATGTGACAGAAAACATAATCGGGCCCTTCTTTGCTTTATTTTCACACTTCACCCTCTCGTTTTTTTCTTTTTTTTTTCTTTTCATTTGCCATCAACTATCATTGGTCCGTCAAATGACCATTTTACACTTGAAGATTGCAACATGTAACGCATAGGATGCATCAGGATGGTCTTTTATTTTTGGGTACACCTGTCCTAGACGGACACAACCCCTGTGTTGAGTCCCCTAAATTCAAATGCACATGATGCAAACAAACGTTCCTACTAGGGATCTGGCATGAGGCTATGTTTTTCTAGGTTTAAATCCTGGGGTTTTGTTCTAGACATGGTTTACCCGAGCGGACAACTGGGGCCGAAGAGGGGGCGACGTACCGGGAGCACTGAAGTCTACCCGACCTTGTCGCTTGCCCAGCCTTGTTCTATTTGGTATAATTTTTATAGAAAAAGCGGGCCACGCGAACGTGTGCACCATTTTCAGAAGACTCAGAGGGGGTGGCGTATGAAGACAGTTATATACAATTCAAACAATATTAAAGCGGTAAACAGATAGCATTTAGCACAAAAGGTTCACAGAATACAGTGATATTAACAATAAATGAAGCCAAGTAAAAATCATAAAACAAGCTCGAATTCTTGAACCCTGAACCAGAAGTTCTGGGTTCGATCCCCAGCAGAGTCGCTAGAGCTGTCACACCTCCTTTTTACTACCCCCAAAAGAGTATTAAGGGAGTTTTTTCCAATTTAAGTGACAATCGAAACGGGATTATTATTATTAAAATCAAAGTCGCCACTTGGGATAATTTATGGTGTCCCAAGTCACCGGTTTAAAATTTCAAATCGAGGAAGTTTGACTCTATTTACGGTCTGTGAACACAGAAATCCGAGTAAGGAATTCTGTTAACCCGGGAGAAGGTGTTAGGCACTCCCGAGTTCCGTGGTTCTAGCACGGTCGCTCTGATTATACTAGGCTCATTAAAATTGTTTAATTACTGATTTTAGAACCTATGTGCATTTGCCTCTTTTAATTAAGAAATTATCTTGAAACGGGTCACGCGCACGTGTACCCATTTGTTTGGGGCGTCAAAAATCATGTCACGCGAACGTGTCCAAAATTAATAACGCTTTATTAATATTAAGAAAGTTTGGCCGAAGTTGTGCGAACGCATACTCCAAATTGGTTTTTTAAAAATCGTAATCATGTCACGCGAACGTGTCCACAATCACAATGATATATTAAACGGGCCTAGAGCAACTACGAGCATTTGTCATTTTTATATCTAAGTCATAAGATTAAGACGAGGGACATGATTTATGGATAAAAAAATCATTGTGGAAAAAACATGATTAATTACTAAAGGTTATTTGGTTTTGAAGTTACGAGGTATTTATCCATTATGGAAACATGGACCAGCTTCTTTTGTAGGTAAATACTAGAGTTATTGGGCCTGCAAACTAAGATTGTTGGGTGACAATCTCGTTTCCAACTTCAAGATTACACCACGGCCCAACCAGCAAACCTGAAAGTCCGATTCAAACTCAAATCCCAACAGCCCAATGATCTAATCTAGCATTCTATTTTATAGATTTAGCCAGCTAGTCTCATATCTACTGCTTTGGTTCTTTCTCATTATACTCACAAGATTAACCATTAAAATTTCCAGTACACAACAAAGGGATTCATTTCTTAATCGCATCAAATAATTTCAAGTCCGAACATCACCAATTCACCACTGAAACATACAAAATCAAGGATAAAAGAATAAGATAGGAACAGACCTCGTGCCGACGACAAAT
Organism: Nicotiana attenuata; assembly: GCF_001879085.1. Taxonomy (NCBI): domain Eukaryota; kingdom Viridiplantae; phylum Streptophyta; class Magnoliopsida; order Solanales; family Solanaceae; genus Nicotiana; species Nicotiana attenuata. The sequence continues at coordinate 65,733,306 of NC_031990.1, read as the reverse complement.
CGACGACCAAACGAAACAGAATTCAATGGGAAGTCACAGAATATCCATCGATGCCATGAATGAACTCATGAGCAGCTTATTAAACCTCTCAACTGGACAGTTAGACCCGTGGAACTACAGAACTTTAAAACTAAACAAATTGAGTTGAGGGCGAACATGAGACATCGGAGAAGATTACTAAGCTCGATACCGATTTAAACGTAAACGGTTCATGAAAATCACAAGCAATTGTATGACGGTCTCACACGTTGTTAACAATCACAGAACAGATTTAAACATCACATACAACTCCAAAAATTAACACCTCTTGAGATGAGCTTTCAATTCAATAGAGCTTCAGCAATTACAGCAAGTGAAACGAGTCAAATGAACAGATCTGCAACAGAGGATTTCAACTGAAATTTTCGAGCAACAACAGCTAACCTCAACGGAAACTCGAACAACCCAACTCGAACAGCACCTCAACTCAATCGTCCTACATATTTGAATCCATTTCAAACAAAGTCCAGAGAAAATAAACGGAACTTCCTTTTTCTTTCTTTTTTTTTTTTTGAATTTTTCTGATCAATTTTCCTTTCTCTCTCTCGCTATCTGTGTGTGTGTGCGTGTTTCTCGTTTCTAGTGGTGAGGACGATGGGTGAGAGGGATGTGATCGATCTGGACGGAAGGAGTGTCGCGGCTATTCTATGTGGAAGAGATGGGTCGTGTGTGAGGTGGTTTGAAATCCGGCGACTTGGGGTGGGGTGTATGAGGGAGACGAAGTCAGGGGGTGGGTCGTTTGGAGAAGACGAAATCAGGGGGGTGGTCTCTTGTGTATCAGCGGTGCTCACTCTTAGCCTTAGGGATATTAGAGTCTCTAGGTCATTAGACCAGAATTTTTGTTCTGATTTTTGCATCCAAAATGGCTGATTGTGTGTATATACTCTCTAGGTTAGGAGTCTAGGTATTTTTATATTGTGTAGCTATTTTTTGATTGCTCTTAGGTCCTTAGGGTTTTTTTTTGTTATTTTTTGTTTCAAAGAAGAGTCTACAAGGGTACCTAGGGTTAGCTTAATGGGTATTAGGTATTGGGCTTAAGGAATGGGCTAGAAACTTGGGCCTTTATGACTAGCTTTACTTAAAATTTGCTTAATTAACTAAAAATCTATCCATATAGAAATATTATCAAAAATATTAATTAGCCCTACTTAAGTAAAAATAATTATTAAATAAGACTGACCGTTAAAACAAAACTATTTTTGGTATTTTTTCAAGATTAAAAATGACTACAAAACCTTAATGAAACTATTTTTTGTAATTTTCATTTTCTTGTAATAAAATAAAGTAAAAGAGTCAAAATTAGTTGAAATAGCGATATTAGGCCTAAATTAAATATTTACACGCTAAAATATAAAAAATCTTGGGGAGGGTCAAAAATCACATGTCTACACACACAATGCCGAAAATCTTCTACTTCATTTAGGGAAACTGGCAAACCACCAAATTTTTCTTCCTCATCCCATATAATATTGAAATCTCCCCCCTCCCCCCC
>NC_031990.1:65721321-65731755 GCF_001879085.1 Nicotiana attenuata | reverse complement strand
CCCAACTAACGAAGGTATGGTCATGTCTTGAGCAAGTGCATAGAGGGTATCCCATAGTTCAATTCTCTCAATTGAGTCACACTTAGTATACACTAGTGTAAGAATAAATTCCTTGTGTTCTTTAGTGTCAAAAAGTTTCAGAATTAACTGATGCTCCATGTAAAACAATACTGTTACATCAAACTTTTCATCAATGAAAGCCCAAATTTTATTTGACACATTGAAGATAGCCTGTCCAAAACCAATCTGCCTCCTGTATCTCTCTAGCTTCCTTGACTGCTGTATTGGTTCCATTAAACCTATGAACTGGAAGTGATGTTGTCTATGCATTGTAATGAGCCTTTCAAAGGCTCTCTTAGTATTCACCGATCTAATATTCCATATGAGAGAATTCATGATTAATTTATGAATTTAGAGAGAGTTCTCCTTGTTTGAACCCTAGCTGTTGGAACATTAAGGATCTCCTTTGTGTGTTTTTTCTTGCCTCTGCCCGCTGATTTTCCTTTCTCAATATGCCTAGGTGACAGATCTCCACGTCTCACTACATTCATAAAATTCTGGGTAGTTGATCCTTTAGCTGTCTGATTTTCCTCATCTTCACTCTGTTGTTGTTGAGTTACCATCCGATTCATATTAGCTGCAGCAACAATCTTTTTACTGGTGTTCTCCTTCGTTATTTTTCTAGCTTTGGGAACTGGACTAGCTGCAATAACAGTGTTCCCTGGATTCTCATTGATTCCTATCTCCATAATACGAGAAGGTGTTACAAGTTTCTGCTTTCCAGCTTCACTGTCCTTCATTGGGGTGATATCCTCAGTACCATGGCGTTGTCCACCTCCTTTTGTTCCACCTGGATCAAGTAGCTCAACGGTTGGTACAGTATTGTTCACTGTAGATGGCTTAGGGTTCACTGTAGCTCCATCCAAACCCTAGCTAGGGCTAGGGCTCTGACTTTCCTCCTTCACTGTGGGTGCTTCAATTTGGCCTTGTTCCTCATCTCCTTTGATTAAGTTGTCAGCTTCATCTTGATTTCTTTGTTATCATTAACACTTTGTTCTTCTACTTGCTGCTCATCCGCATCATCATACTCTTCATGGAATTCACCCTCTTCTGAATCCTCCTCCATTTGGTCACACCACCATCTTCATTCAGCTAAAGTACCACGTTCTTTCAAAATCTGGTGTTCAGCTAACTCATTTGTGTCTATGTATTGTCTTGGTATTTCTTGGCAAGACTGGTTTGTTGTTACATTGTTACCACCAAAAGTACGATTAACCCATTGAGTTGTGGATTCCGTCCCCTTGCTTGATCCTTCTCCTTGTCATTGGCCTTAATAGCTGAATTATGTCCATCTTTGACTGCCCCAATCCCAGGTGAACTTGGTTCGTTCATAGAAATACATTGGATGTTACTGCAATTTTAAGTTCCAGATGTTTCACTTAATTTGGACCAGTTATTTTGTAACGACCTGACTTGTTGTTTTGAGAATTAGCATCTTGTTCGATGGCTTAAGACCTCGAGTAGCTTCGTATAATGTATTATGACTTACGTGTGTGGTCGAGTTTGGTTTCATAAACTCATAAGTTCGATTCGAGGTGTGATTCGTAATTTCGACGTTGTTTGACGTGATTTGAGGCCTCGAATAAGTTCGTATCATTTTTTAGGACGTATTGGTATATTTGGTTGAGGTCCCGGGGTCCTTGGTGGATTCCGAATAGTTAACAGATCGGAATTTGGATTTAAATGATGAGGAGTTCTGGATTGGTTCCATCGCACCTGTGATGGATTTGATCACAGGTGCGAGACCGCATAGGCGAGGCAGTGGCTCGCATAAGTGAAATAGGAAGGGCTGGACAGTGGTCGCATGTGCGAAGTATTTTCTGCACTTGCGTGATCGTGGATACGGTGCCTGCGGACGCAGAAGCAAAGCAAGCGCATTTTCTTTCGCGCTTGCAATTGCGCAGAAGCGAAATTCTTTCCGCAGGTGCAAGATTTAAGCTAGGCAGTGGACTCCGCAGAAGAGACGATTGTGTCGCAGAAGCAACCCCGCAGAAACGGCTAATTGTCCGCATGTGCGATTCTGGGCAAAATGTCTAGGGGTCGAAGTTGGTCATTTTTCTTCATTTTCTTTTGAGTTGGAAGTCTCAGTTTTGGGCGATTGTGGAGGAGTTCTTCACGAGTTTGATTTGGGTAAGTGTTCTGTATCCAAAATTAATTTTATTTCGAAATTCCATGAGTATTTTCATCATTTATTAGTGAATCAAATGGAAGAAATTAAGAAATTTATAAAATCTTTCAAAAATGTAAATTGAAGATTTGAAGGGCGATTCGATATCGGAACTTGATAATTTTGGTATGGTTGGACTTGTATCAGAATGGGTAATCGAATTTCGTGAATTTTTGTTGGGTTCCAAGGTGCGGGCCCGGGGTTGACTTTGTAGAATAAAAATTAAAAGTCGACGTTGTATTTTTTGGAATTGTTTCCTATGAGTTTTAATTATGTTATGAAATTATTTTGGATAGATTTGAGCCATCCGGAGGTCGTTTCATGCGAGAAGGCCATTTTAGAGTATCGGCTTAACTTCGTTAACGTAAGTATCTTGCCTAACCTTGTGTGGGGGAATTACCCCTTAGAAACTGAGTCGTTTGTGCTAATTGTGAAATGTGAAAGCCGTGTACGCGAGGTGGCAAGTACGTACTCGGGCTTATATGTGGAAATTTTATCGGTTTAAACTATTAGGAATTTTTATGTATTAAATTGGAAATTATTGGCACTTGTTAAATCCTTTATTTGCCATGTCACATTCTTTACTTGTCGGGTTGCTCCTATATGCTTATTTGGAATTATTACTACTTTAACCATTCCGTGAATTATTTTATTGTCGAGTTTCCTTTTTTGTGGAGATACTTGCACTATCGAGTTTATTCTTAAACAATAAATTGAAATTGATGTTATCAAGAGGCATTAAACTATTTTCCTGAAATTGAGATTAAAGAGGATGTTGTTCCTTACTGAGTTACTTTTCCATTCATGTTATTGATATTGAGATACAATGCACGTTGTGTTGAGCCGTGGGCTATTTGTTGTGAAATTATCGATATCGTGAAATCTTTGACAAGGTTATGGCCTACGGGCACTTGTAATACAAGGTAATCATATTATGTTGTTGTGATGATTACATGTGAATTACTGTGTGAATTGGGCCGTTGTTGTACGGAGTATAAGGGAGGCATATCACCTTTATTGTTATGTGGAGTAGAAGAGTGGAATTTCACTATTGTTGAATATACAGAGTGATAAGGGTGGCTATCATAGGAGTGATAAGGGTGGCTATAGGAGAGATAAGGGGGGCTATTGATATTGTCAGGATAGAGCGAGAAGGGTGGCTATAGGAGAGATAAGAGTGGCTATAGGAGAGACAAGGGTGGCTATTCATACTCTCAGGCGGAGTGATCCGGGTGGCTATAGGAGAGATAAGGGTGGCAATGTCAGGGATGATATGTGATGATGTGGGGTTATTGTGTCGGTGATTTTGCGTGATGTTGTGATTTTCCTTGTGTTTATCATACACTTTGTGTAACTTGTCTTGTTGTTTCGGTGAGCTAATTGATATCCTTGATTTATACTTGTTGATTTGGGCTGCAGTAGTACACTTGCACAAGCACACATTATAGCATGCTACTTATACTAGCTCACGAGTACGAAACTTGATAATTATCGATCATGCCCATGTGTTCTTGTATTATCTGATTCATGTTGAGGTTGTGAGCCTGTGACTATGCCGGGCGGGTTATGTTATTGGCACGTGAGTTATCCGTGCGAGTTGTGATATAAGATGTGGGTACAAGGTGTCGTGAGTATATGATGATTATGTTATTGGCACGTGAGTTGTCCGTGCGGGTTGTGATATGAGATGTGGGGACGAGGTGCCGTGAGTATATGATGGTTATGTTATTGGCACATGAGTTGTCCGTGCATCACGCGAGTTGTCCGTGCGGATCCTTATATTGATATTGTTGGCACGTGAGTCGTCCGTACGGTTGTGATTGAGATATGGGCACGAGGTGCCGTGAGAATATGATAGTGAATTAAGACCCGTGATTTGTGACTATGAGATGATCAGATACCACAGAGAGACTTTGTTGTGAAAAGCTTATGCTAGACAACTTGATTAATTGGTTATCCTTTGTGTTCTTTATCTGGTTTAAATGTTGTTTTCCCGGTATTCTCGTTGCTTTATTGCCTATATGCACATGTTGGATTTGTTGCTATATTTACTGATTCATGCTTTCCATTATTAGTTGTATATTGTTATATTGCATAGGTTATTTGGCTAGTAAATGTCTTGATTGTAACTCGTCACTACTCTACCTAGGTTAGTCTTGATACGTACTGGGTACCGACCGTGGTGAACTTATACTACACTTCTGCACATTTTTGTGCAGAGCCAGGTATTGGAGATATCTGAGTCGGGCAAAATTAGATTTGTTGATCGCAAGGATTCGAGGTAGAGCTGCTTGGTCGTCGCAGTCCCTTGGAGTTTTTTCCTTTCTTGTACTGTCAGTTGTATATGACCATTATCATACTTCAATTTTTGAGATCTTTCTATGTATTCAGTTAGAGTTCGTGACTTTGTATTACCAGTCTTGGGAGGTTGTAGAATTATTTCCGCTTTTGCTTTCGACACTTGTATTAAATTCTGTTTTGTTATAAAACAAAATGAAGAACAAGAGTATTGCAGAGAAAAGTAGAGAGAGAGAATTCTTATTGATATGGGATGAATTACAATGGGAATAGAAGCCTCTATTTATAGGGAGAGGGTGACTTAGCCACCAAGCAATGAACCCTAGAATCTCTCTAAATATAGACATTCACCATAAATACAATTCTATTTATAACACTCCCCCTTGAATGTCTATTCAACAGATAATGTGCCTCGTTTAAAACTTAACTAAAATAAAACCCAGTGGGAAAAAAATTCTAGAAAAGGAAAAGGAGTACACATATTTAGATATGCGCCTATTGGTTGCCTCGTTAAAAACCTTGCAAGGAAAATCCAGTGGGACAAAACCTTGTAAGGGAAAAAGAGTGCAACGCGCATTAACTCCCCCTGATGAGAGCATCAATTCACATCCTTGAGCCTTCGCATCCCGATCTTGTACACTAGCTTCTTGAAGGTTGACGTTGGTAGAGATTTGATAAGCAAACCAGCCATATTAACTTGAATGAATATATTGCACCTTGAAATCATCATTCTTGATAGAGATGAATTGTCTTCATATGATCTTGTTGGAATTGTCAGTTCAATATCTTCATATAGAGGTGAAAACTCATGCTATCATATTATCTGCCTATAGTTATAGCAAGATACATTTGTGCACAAATTGCACTGAGGATGTAGTACTTCATGACCATGAATTCTATATGCTTTAAGCAATTTAAATCCTTCAAGGATTTTTAAGTCATATAAGCCATATAATAGACTTTAGATGCATATCAAGTTTTCATGTCATGCTAGACATATAAGATATCAATAAACTGATTGCACATACCATTGACTTTATTCAAGTGTTTGAACTACATGTTCAAAACTACATGTCTTTCATATGAAACCAATTCTATTTGAATTGTGTCTCTTCTATTTGGCCAATATTTTTGTGTCTTTAAGCGACAGACTTAAGATCCTCATCTATACTTAGCGCTATCATAGATGTCGTCAACAAACATTTTATATCAGTTTCAATATATTTTCATAATGACATAACATAGAGATCTCTTCATTCATATATTCAGGTACCTGAATCTCTCATGAGATTTTATGAAGTGTTATGTCATGTGATCTTCTAGATCACTTGCCTCCGTTATTATGATCATTTTGATCATTTGCTCATCTTCTTTATCAAGAAGTTTATTTGAAACTGATTGTCTATACGCTTTAAGCTTACCATAGACTTTGTCCTTCTAGGACTTAATAGGAGAATTTGCAATGAGAATATAGTTACTTTGGGTCAGCAAATACGTCTGGCATGCTTTGCAATATATTGCAAATGAATTATCTTTTTATGAACCTCGAGTTCATATTATCTTATTCGAGGATCTAGATGTACAAATGATAATTCATTCCACGTAACTTTTTCTCAACTGTTTATCATGTCTCCCCCTCATGTTAGAAAAACTGACTTGTTTCCTCAACTTTGAGAATCCACCTTTGTGCGTTATGGTGTTAATCAAAATATACACCGCACATCAATAATAATAAGATGGAATTATTTGGTTCCTGACCCTGAACCACTTGTGAGGGGAGAAAATAATATACTTTGGTATATAACGTATATCAAACTGATATAGATAACTTTGTTCTCATAAGAAATTGTTTAGCTATTAAGTAGAGGCACTTAATAAATCATTTTGCTAAACCAACTGTGATGTAAACCAACTTATCAAGATGAACTTCTTGAATAGAAAATCTGGAAATTATGCTCGAAATTAAATTATTGAGCAAATTACCTCGCAAACACCATGTTGCGTGTTAATAATAATCGCACATGTAACCATATCATAGATGCATCGTATGTGGTATGCATGGCAGATGAATGGGCCCATATTCACCTTTGATATTTCCAGCATTCATGGGATTCAACTACCCTAATTATAGTTGATCTAATTAATTAATGTAGAACAAGACAATATAAGAAGAATTAGTAAAGAACTTTCTAGTTCTTTAATATTTACCCATGTGAATTCTCTTTTATTTTTGCACATCATACTTAAATTAATATGGGTAAACCAATTATGCCAACTGAATAAATTATCAATATTGATAAACTTCAGATTTACACCATGACGTGTGCAATTATCAATAAACTCCAAGTTTATTATGATAAGGGTTTTTATATCAATAAATATCCACTTCATTGTGGTATTCTTTTGTTTATGTAGTACAAATTGGAGAANATAACCCAGTTATATGATATGGGTTTTTATATCAATAAACTTCTCTTTATTGTGGCATTCTTTTGTTTGTGTAGTACAAACTGGAGAATAAAGCGGGTAGCTTTTCACATACATATTACCCCGGTACAAGTTGTAGTAATAGAAGATATTAAATCTTTCCTTTATTTATAGTCTCAGTATGACCAACCGCTTTCGCGAATACTTTAGAAACTGAATAAGTTTCTTTGAGACTTACTACAACACAATACCTTATTGGTAATCAATTGTGTTTCTCCAAAATAGTAATAATTGGCTCTTCCAGAGCTCTCAATTAATTTGGTACTACCACATATTCATCAACATCCATATGGTGAATATCTCTTTTAAAGAGAAAGTTATACCATTATGGTTATGGTCATAATTATATGCAAGATATGTTTCTTGCATTATTGTTATTCTTTAATAATAACATTGCCAAAATATTTTGGCGTGCAATAGGTACGTGACCAATAACCATTCATACTATAATAATGACGTTATTTTCTTATATCATCTCAAACCTCCTTTTAGAGGTGAGTGTGATATTCACTACCACTAGCACATTCATATTCTTTGAAGAATGAATATGTATTCATAAATCAGATGTTGTCACATTCACATCATGAATGGACCATAATCATCTATATGTGCTTTACAAAATCTCATGTCAAATCGATGACAAATATTTTTCACAGAGTGAAAGATTATTTTGAGAATCCTTATTGTTCTCATTACCACAAATAATGACGATTATAATTTCGTCTATTGCCACGTCCATATCCATTGATATATTCATAGTAATAATTTTGTCTTCTTTCAGACTTATCATATACTGCTATCACATTCTCTTAAGGGAATGAGAATGGAGCAAATTCAATGGGACGGGTTTTCAACTATTTGCCCACAATCATACATGAATTTGATCATGGCGAGGCATAGAAATTTTACCACTTCAGGTGGTTATAATTTCTTACAAACTCCATTAGAGTTATAATCAAACTTTGTTGTCTTTGCTTGTATTTAAAATCAAAGTATAGAATAAAAGAGAAAAATACGGTAAAATACTTACCTTAAATCCAGAATTTAATCATGAAGGAAGTTCATGGAATAATTGACAATCATTATGCTCAATCCCAAAGCTTCTACTCAATTGGTTAGAGTCTCGTACTGATAACGTGTTATAAAACAATAAATGAAGAACAAGAGTATTGCAGAGAAAAGTAGAGAGAGAGAGAATTCTTATTGATATGGGATGAATTACAATGGGAATAGAAGCCTCTATTTATAGGGAGAGGGTGACTTAGCCACCAAGCAATGAACCCTAAAATCTCTCTAAATATAGACATTCACTATAAGTACAATTCTATTTATAACATGTTTCAAATAAATGAATAAAAAATGGCCTGAATTGTTATTGAAATCGGCTTACCTAGTCTTAGAAACTAAGTGACATCATGACGTCTGTGGTGGAATTTTGGGTTGTGACATATTTGTTTTATAAGGATGCATGTATTCACATAATATGGTGGAACCAAAAGTGAGAGAATGCGAGAACAACTATATGCCAAATGTTTTATCTCGTACATTTTCTCCGTAAGAGAGCCTAATGAAAGTAAGAAAAAGTCACAATATAATTCCCCTTAAAAAATGCTGATGAAATCTTTAGAGTATATTATCCAAATGGCCACTCAATTATCTGAAATTACCTGTAAAAGAATGTTTGTTTTGTTTGACAAAAATAATATCTTAACTATGCCTATAAGCACTCAGAAGGTCATTCAATTAAATTTTACAAACTTTTTACTGGCAAAATACATATTTTACCCTCTAAATTATCAATATTTGTTAACTTTTTTTTATTTTAATCTGTATTATTGACTTACGTATACTAATATATTTTATTTATAAAGCAAAAAAGGTAAAAAAATATTTTCCAAGCATAGATATTGTTGGAAAAATAAAATAATTAAGCATAATTTCTGAGACTTATAAAATAATCTTCTATTTTAAAAAAAAATTAAATTACATGCTGGAATATAAGTTTTAAGTTTTTATTCTCTTTCATTCTGTATAAATAATTCTTTTTAGTTTTGTTGTTATTATCAAAATTATTGATATCAATAATTTATTCTAATAAATTTTTTTTTTTTTACTATCCTCAACTATTTTATTATTTCAATATTCTATACACTTGAAAACTATTTTGCATTTTTTTTGCTTTATAAATAAGATTTGTTTGTTATATAGGTAAGTCCATAACATAGATTAAAAAGAGAGGAAACTACTGCAATAAAATAAATAAAGGTTGATAATCTATATATTATTAAAAGGAGAGGATAAAGCCCTCTCCTTAAGCCAAGTGGTTGCATAAAAAAAGCCACATGGCATAATTAGTTACTAATTAGTTTTTTAGTTAATAATTAGTTATTAGTTATTATATTTGAATTTAAATATCTATAAAAACGAAAATAATAAAAAATAAAAAACTAACACATATATATATATATATATATATATATATATATATATTGGTTACTTTATTTTAATTAATAAATATAGATATCTCATAATTAGTTATAATTAAAATCAAAAATATAAATACATATAAAAAATAACTACACATTCAAATTGGATGGGAGTAGTTTCAAGTTGGAGTGTTAAAATTATTTTAAAATAAATAATTAAAAAAAAAGAAAAATAAAATTAACTATTATAAAAAAAATGAAAAAAGAAGAAGAAAAACTTAGTTATAATAAAAAATCGGAAATATAAATATATAAAAAATAACTACACATTCAAATTGGGTGGGAGTAGTTTCAAGTTGGAGTGTTAAAATTATTTTAAAATAAAAAAAACAAAAAAAAAAAGAAAAATAAAATTAACTATAATAAAAAAAATAAAAAAAGAAGAAGAAAAACTACCCATTCAAATCGGTGAGTAGTTTCAAGTTGGAGTTTTAAAATAAAAAAATGAAATCTATATCTATATCTATATCTTCTATATCTATCTATATATAAAAGAAGAAGCAGAAGAATATAGTAATGCCAAGTGGCATAATCATATTTCAACAAGTGTCATATTTTGGACAAATCTCCCAAAAGATTGGAGTTTAAAATTATTTGAAACTAGAAAACAGGCCAAAAAAAGGCTCTAAAAGACGGTTCATTTTTTACTGCACTTCAAAATTGCTCTTAAAGCCAAAATAACTACTAGAATTATTTGAAACTAGAAAATAGGCAAAAACAAAAAGAAGGCTCCAAAAACGGTTCATTTTTTACTGCACTCTAAAATAGCTTTTCAAAAGCCAAAATAACTGCTAGAATTTAAAAAAAAAAAAAAAACCTCTTGAAACCGCTGAGATCCTAAAGCCAAAGCCCCCAAACTATCTTTCTTTTAGCTTTTTTTTCTTTGCTTATTCTCAATTTATATTCTTATATCCCAATCTATCTTTCTTTCTTGCT
>NC_031990.1:65712072-65720514 GCF_001879085.1 Nicotiana attenuata | reverse complement strand
ATATATTATTAAAAGGAGAAAATAAAGCCCTCTCCTTATGCCAAGTGGTAGCCTAGAAAAAAATCTTATGGAATAATTAGTTAATAACAAAGAAATTATCTATTGAAAATTAACAAAGAAATTAACTACCTAAATTAACTACTAAAACACGGGGGAGAGTTGGTTTAGGTTAGTTAATTTCTTTATTTCATTTTTTAAAATCATTTTCTTTTTTATTTTTTGAAATAAAATATATATCTATTCATTATAATTCAAACAATATTATTGAGAAAAATATAATAAAATTTAAAATAAAAAATATATATTTTCAAGAGTAATAAAATATATATCTTCTATTATATTACAAAAAAAATAGCAGACAAAAATATTAAACAAGTAATATGCTAATAATCTATCTATATAGTATTAAAAGCCAAAGAAAAAGGCACCACATTAATACAAGTGGTAGCCTAGATAAAAGTCACATGACATAATTAGTTAATAACAAAAAAACTATTTATTGAAAATTAACAAAGAAATTAACGACTCAAATATCGGTGAGGGTTGGGTATATGGTATTGGCAAATAAAATGACAATTAAAATTTATTAAAGCAATACGGTCTAATAGTATCAAACAAGAATGATTATAATTTAATTTTTTTCTTTTTAATATTGACCGCGCATCGCGCGGGTACGACTACTAGTTTAGTTAAGAGTCAATTACTCAAATGATCACTCAACTATCTCAAATTATCTCCTAAAGTCACTTACTTTCGTTTGTAACAACAAAGTCACTGAACTATGCCTATTGCACTCAGAAGGTCACTCAACTAGATTTTCCAAATTTTGGATTTCCAAATACCTATTTTACCCTCTAAATATAAACATTTATCTTCTTTTTATTTTTAAACTTTTTAATATTATGATTTTCCCCTTTTAATTTATGTTATGGACTTACCTATAGAATAAATAACTATTATTTATAAATTAAAAAAAATAAAAAGTATTTAAGCATATATAACGCTGGAATAACAAAATAATGAGCATAGTGAATAAATTAATTAGAATTTGTTAGTAATAATAATTTTAGTATTAACAACAAAAATTCAAAAATTTATTTACACAATTCAGAATGTAAGAAAATAAAGGTTGTAAAAAATATATTCCATGTACGTAATATAAAAATAATTATTTAAATAAAAGTATTTTTATAATATACATTATATATTCTTAAAAATTATACTCAATTATATTTATATATTCCATGCACGACTTAACATAGCATATTTTACCCTATACAGATAGTCCCCCTGCTTTGCGGTGACATCACTTTGTGTCATCGGAAAGTTGGTAGAAACATAATCATATAACTGAGCATAACTTTCAAGAATATATAATGTATATTATAAAAATACCTTTATTTAAATAATTATTTATATTACGTGCATGGAATATATATTTCATTCTGAATTGTGTAAATAAATTTTTGAATTTTTGTCGTTAATACTAAAATCATTATTACTAACAATTTTATTCTAACTATTTTTTTTATTATGCTCATTATTTTGTTATTCCAACATTATATATGCTTAAATACTTTTTATTTTTGTAATTTATAAATAATATTTATTTATTCTATAGGTAAGTCCATAATATAAATTAAAAGAAAAAATCATAATATTAAAAAGTTTAAAAAAAATAAAAAGAAGATAAATGTTTATAATCTAGAGGGTGAAATAGGTATTTGGCAATCCAAAATTTGGAAAATCTAGTTGACTGACCTTCTGAGTGCAATAGACATAGTTTAGTGACTTTGTTGTTACAAACGAAAGTAAAGTGACTTTAAGAGATAATTTGGTATAGTTGAGTGACCATTTGAGTAACTAAGACATTTAGTTAATAAGAAGCATTCAAGTCTTTATTATGTGTCCTATTCCTTGGCGTTTGGCATCGTCCAGAGAACTTCAATTTCTAGCCTAAGGGCACGTGAGAGTTGAGACGAGTTAGAATGTTGCCAATGTAAGACATACAAATATAGTAATATACACAGTTAGGTACACTATCAAGTCATTTTAATAAGATACCGTTTTTACATACCCTTTTCATGCCTAGCATGTTCTCCTAATTCTCACAGTGTTACTCCAGAAACAAGTGAATTTCAGGGCATATTATATTCTAGCAACAGGGCGAATGCGAAATACTAAAAGCACATAGCTGATTTCACTAAGTCGATCGCGGAATAGTAGTAGCATCAGGGGCAGAGCCGGAGCTAGCCTATTAGGTACGGGATCGGCAGAACCCAATCAATTTTGTATTGTATTAAAAAACTTATCAAATATGTATAATATTTAATTGTGAAGCCAGTAACTAAAACGAACTGTGAGTTACGTTGATAATTTCGGAATCCGTAAATTTCAAATGTTGGTTTCGAGAGGACAATTGTTGATTGTGGGGGATAACTGTAATGCTCTTTTAGAACACATCAAAATTTATTGTACCAGTTTTTATTAAGTGAATTATAGTTTTAAAAGGTCATTTAAAACAGATGTGTCATGATCTACTAATCGACTGTTCAAACGATGTGTCCTCCATTTTTTATGTTGGATTTCCTTACTTAAAAGATGATGACATTCAGGCGGCTCAAGCACACACGGGACCTAAAGTCAAAATTTAATATGAGGCCTAAAATTTTTAAAAAAGTTATAAGATAATATGTTTTTATTTGAAGTCTATTTTTCTAACTTATTGAGATATAAAGTTGTTAATAATTTTTTTTATAATAGATTTTCTCTAATAATTCTTGCTCAATTGATAATATACAGCCAACCTATCTAATCTTTTTTGAGATATTGTTGATCTTAGATAAGATTTTACAAAGCAATAGAAGTATAGAACTATTGGAAGCTTAAAAGTATTGCTGAACACTTGAACTAGTGAAATCTTGAAAAAAAAAAGTGAATAAGAATATCAAAGAGAAACACAAAAAATACGGAAAAGGGCCAAATGTGTCCCTGTACTATTGAAAATTAGTTATTAGTACCTTCCGTTATACTTTCCCACATTATTTATCCCTAACGTTATCTATTTTAATATCCTTACCCCCATCACTAACGGACCCTTCTACAGGGACACGTGTCTTAATCCTAAACGACCTAACCACTTACCAGTTGGATCCCTCACCCGTTTGGCCCCGACCCGCTAACCCACATCCCCTTTAACCTAGCCCGCTATATACGTTAAAACAAAAAAGGGTTAAACCTCATTTCTCTCTAAAGTCTAACCTTACCTACCTAAAATCAGGTGACTTTCACTCTTACCGCCGATTACAATCTGCCGATTTTCATGGTCTAAAGGTAAATTAATTCTTCTACCATAGTAAAAGCTTAGCCTTAAGATTTTTTCAGTTGATTAAAACTTATTTTTTTCATGTTTGGTTTCAGTGACTAAAATATCTAGGGTTTATCAGATTTTGTTATTGAGGTTGGGGTTTCGTGTCTAGGTCCTATTTTTATATGATTTTCACTGCAAAGTCTAATATTTTAAGCAGAATGTGGGGTTTTATACATGGCTTTAACTTTATGGATTATTGTATTTGCATATGCAAGTGATGGTGGTCCCGAATGTATAGTATAATAGTTCATTTTGTCTTAAAGGCATTAACTTTATTAGTTGTTGTATTGCATGTGGCTGATTTGGTGGTCCGGGTTGTCTTTATGTGCTTTGTCTTTTAGGGTTTTTGAACCATGTTCTGTCCCTTTGTCTAGGGATGTTACTTCACTATTTTTTATTAGCTTATTTGGATGTTGCTTTACTATTTTTTATTAGTTTCTTTCCGGCTGTATTTTATAATATCGTTTAGTTAAGTTGTTGTTTAGCTTATTTTATGGTTTAGCTTCTAATTGTTTAATATGTCAATTGATTACAGATTACTATGGTTAATTTGGACTTGATATTTAACTATGGTGGGGAATGGACTAGAGAGCCACAAGTCAAATACACAAAGAAGCTGTTACACACCTGGGAAGGTTATGACTCTGACCATCTATCCTTTATAGATATAGTTAATGAGTTTTGCACTAAGTTATGTTTTGGTGGGGTTCAACAAGTTATTGTATCTTCTCCTTCTGGTAGATACTATGAAGTTGATGAGGATAGTGGTATTAGGAAACTGTTAGGAATGATTTGTAGTGATTATAATGTTGTTGATATATTTGCTGTAGAGGATTGTGAGTTGGCAGTGAATGTACCTGATATTTTACATTATGGTGAGGATGAACCTAATGATGTTGCACTTGACCATGAGGCTGCAACTGATTGTAGCTCAACAGATGGTGAGTTTGATAATGAATCTGACTCTGATTCTTCACATTATGATTCTGAAGAATTAGAATTTGTTTCAACTCAGAGGAGTATGAGTATAACTGAGCAGTTGCTGGATTACAAAGAACTGGATAAAAATATGAGCTTTAAGGATATTCCTGAAGCTAGGAAGTGTCTGAAACTGTATGCTATGGCAAATAAGAAAGAGATAGTGCTTAAGAAAAGTGATACAAGAAGGCTTAGGTATGAGTGTCAAGTAGGTTGTCCATTTGTTTGCCTAATTTCTAAGGATGGGGACTGTCCAGGGGTTAGAGTGAAGACACTAAATCCAAATCATAATTATTTCATTGCTTATAATAATAACACCGTTGACTACTTCACTATTGCACATTATTTTAGGAGGAAGTTGCAAGACAATCCAAAATATAAAGTGAAAGAGATGAGGGCTGATTTGAGAGCTGCATTTGAGCTTAATGCAAGCCATGGTAAATGCAAGAGAGCAAAAACACTTATTTTGAATAAGCTACAGGGAAGCTTTAAAGATGAGTACAACAAGCTAGAGGGTTATGTTAATGAATTGAAGATTAGTAACCCAGGAAGTGATATAATAATTAATTTGTCAAAAGAGGCTCTTCTTGAAGGCAAGAGGAGGTTCTTAAGAATGTATATTTGCTTTCATGCTATGAAAATGGGTTTTAAGGAAGGTATGAGGCCTTTCATTGGACTGGATGGGACATTTCTGAAGGGAAAAGCTAAGGGTCAGCTTTTGGTTGCTGTTGGTCTTGACTCAATGAATCATTTCTACCCTATAGCTTGGGCTATAGTGGACAAAGAAACAAAGAGAACTTGGTACTGGTTTTTGGAAATGCTAAAGATGTCACTGGAGCTCAACATGGGAGAAGGATACACTTTTATTTCGGACATGCAAAAGGTAGTGTTTCTGTCCATGTTATTTTATAGTTATTTCAGTTTCTTTAAACTTGTGACTGGTTCTTTAAAACTAATGTTGTATTCATTATGATTTGTAGGGGTTGGTTGAGGCAATGAAAACTGTTTTACCTGATGCTAATCATAGGTATTGTGTCAGACACATTGAGGCTAATTGGTGTAAAAGATGGAGATCTGGAGAAATGAAAAAGCTGCTGTGGTGGAGTGCATGGTGCACATATGAGGAGGATTTTGATGATCAATTGAAGAAGATAGGGCATATGGATGAAAATGCAGTGAAGGATTTGCTTCATTACCCTCCCCAGTCATGGTGTAGAGCATTTTTTGACACTGTATGCAAGAATATGGTTGTGGATAACAACTTTACAGAATCATTCAATGCATGGATCCTGGATGTAAGGTACAAACCTATAATTAAGATGTTAGAGGATATTAGGGTGAAGGTGATGGAAATGTTGAGAGAACATGAGGACAAAGTGAAGTCATGGACTACTGACTTTAGTCCTTATGCCATGAAGCTTTATGAAGGTTATTTGAGGATTGCACATAAATGCAAGGTTCACTTTAATGGTGACCGGGGCTATGAAATATCTGAAGGGCCTGATAGACATACAGTAAACATAGTCTTGAAGGAGTGCAGCTGTAGGGCTTGGCAACTATCTAGAATACCATGTCCTCATGCCATTAGGGCATTTGTGTACAAAGGTCTTGACCCTTTGGAGGGAATACATTAGTGGTATAGCAAAGAGGCAACATTAAAGACATATTCACACAAGATACTGCCTGTTAGGGGAGAAAAATTCTGGAAGGCAGTCCCTGCTGATGCAATGGAACCACCACAGATAGTGAAGTTAGCTGGCAGACCTAAGGTGAAGAGAACAAGGCAAAAGGATGAAGCAATTAAGAGACAAAGTGAATGGTCTATGTCAAGGAAGGGGAGGGTTATGAATTGCAGCAACTGTGGAGAACCGAACCACAACTCACGAGGGTGTAAAAAGGTAACTGTTACTATAATTAGATAATTAGTTTTTAACAAGTGATATCTACATTATTAATAGGTCTCATTTATTAATGACAGCCATCTAATGGAACTCTACCACAGAAAAGGAAGACAACTGAAAACTATGAAGATATTGATGAAGACATACCTTTGTCAGGGCCTGAACAATCTCAAGCTAGTGTAGGCTCCAGCAATCCTTTTGTGTTCGTTCCTACACCAGTTTTTTCTCACTTAAAGAGGCTCCAGAAATCTGTTAGTTCCACATGTTCTCTGTCAGTTATCCAAGATAAGGAAGATCTTGCTTTAAGGCCAAAGGTTATATCGGAGATGGGGAAAAGTCTTCAAATGAGACAGGAACCCAACCTTACAGATGGAACAAGAGTCATCAACTTAAGAGGTGATTCAACTGGTGTGAGTCAGCCCTCAATTCTGTCATACTCACCTAGAGGACTCACATGGAAGGGGAAGGAAGCTCTAACTACTAACAAACTGGAGATGCAGGCGCAGGAGAAGATTGGGAAGCTTAGGGCAAGAAAGGGGAAGTGAAATATTGCAGGACAATATGTTTTTGAAGTAATAGTATTTTGTCTAAACAAATTGATTTGGTGATGTAATTTATGACTTCTGACAGTACATTTAACTCTAGTTTTAAATGCTTTATTGGTACTGACAGTTGGATGCCATAGTATGACCTAGGTGGTAACTTGTTTTGGGGTTATAATATGGTATCCGTGTGTCAGTTTAACTGTATGTTGACAGTTAACTTTTGCTACTAATGTTAATGGTAATTTAGACTATTTCAGTTTCTTTCCTTATTGCAACTTATATGATTAGTAGTGTAGTTTTATTTGGATAAGCACAAGTTCATTTATGTAGCTTGAGTAGCAGTTAAATTGTGTCTCATTTCTATTTCGGAACAAGTTCATGAAGCTCACATCATATTAACCAACAAAAATAGGTGAACACAAACTAATATATACAATCTGGAAAGTAATAATCCAATTAGCCAACAAAAAAGTACACAATGCACTACTGCCACTTAAGTTAATCATTCATGATACTTAACAAAATATAAACTAGATTTCACCAACTACTACTAATATCTATTAGCCATACAAGCTGCAAATAAGCTAGCAAATAGGACCCAAGATATCATAGTAAAGATCTTCAACTTCAAGACTTTGGCTTCCAATTTCCTTGAATTGGTCATTTCCCAGCGAATTGCAGCCTCCATTTCTTCATTTTTTCCCTTCAATATGTCTCTTGTTTTGGTGCATTCAACCTCATTTATTGCCTCTAATGCTTCCAATTTTTCCTTCAATTTTAGCCTTCAATCTTGACAGCCTCCAGTTGTGCTTTCAACTTACAAATAATTATCATAGCTCTGTCGGGTAACACTTCATCAGCCCATTCAAAATAACCACACGAATATTTCTGAAAAACAAAATCATACACCATGTTACAAGTGAAATTTCAGAAAATGAAAACCATAAAATTATCATAAAACCATGAAAACCATAGAATATACGATATTAACCTCAGGTTTCGGACATTTGTAGAATTTCCTACCAGCAATCCAAAGAGTGTAAGCCATGTGGTAGAGTGCAGTTAAGCCACATTTGCATGTCCTAATCGACACACATTCTTGAGACGATGAACTACCTTCTGACATTGTAACTCCCTATTCTTAAAAATTAGACAAAATAATAAAGAAAATAAAGATGATGACAGAAACCAAAAGAAAATCGCGATGAGAGAAACCAAAAGAAAATTGCTTCAGTTGGGGAATAACCCTAGGTTTTGAGAGGATTAAACGATTACATCCTTTAAGGGGGACGTGGGTTAGCGGGTCGGGGCCAAACGGGTGAGGGATCCAACTGGTAAGTGGTTAGGTCGTTTAGGATTAAGACACGTGTCCCTCTAGAAGGGTCCGTTAGTGATGGGGGTAAGGATATTAAAATAGATAACGTTAGGGATAAATAATGCGGGAAAGTATAACGGAGGGTACTAATAACTAATTTTCAATAGTACAGGGACACATTTGGCCCTTTTCCGCAAAAAATATGTAGGATTTTCTGAATATGAAGAGATTGGAAAAAAAAAAGATTGACTTGGACAAATTAAGGAAGAGAGCGCAACCTATAAACCGATTATTTTTTAAAAGAAATGCCCCCCCCCCCCCCCCCCCCCCCCC
>NC_031990.1:65692627-65712052 GCF_001879085.1 Nicotiana attenuata | reverse complement strand
CCCCCCCCCACCCCCCCCCCTCCAAAAATTGGGGGCCTAAGTCACACTCCTTACTCCACATAAGGTTGGAGCGGGCCTGAAACGATGGTAGCATCATACCAAAGAAAGATGTCTTTATGCATATATATCTTATGGTTTTCATTTCCATATAAGAAACTATACGACAGTTGATCAAAGTTCAACAACATTTACTTGATAAGCATACAGTTGATTGGAGGACACTATATCGCCTTAACTATATATTCTCTCCGTACAGTAATTGTTTTTGTTTGGCCATTTTAGAAAAGCAAAATTTTGCCCGCTATAATTGGGTAGTGATCACTTAGATATCCAATATTGCTTCTCCTTCCTGCGAGAGAAGTACAAAGCTCAAACTCTAATCCATACGCTTGGATTTTACTAAACGTTGAAAATTACAACACATCTTATTTTTTGGAATTAGAATTATATTAGAGGTGGACGACGAACAAAAAAGCAAACAATGCAAATTCAAGAATCTGAATTGCGACTTCTTTTAGTGGTAATTCAAACTCGTGCTCCACCCACTTATATGTACCGTTTATCTAGTAAATAATGAGAAATTGAGCTCCCATGCATGCACTTGTAGATGAGGTGAGAGTAGCAAATACAGTAATGGGTTTGGAGCGCGCGGGTTCAAATGCTAGTATTTTCTACTCGAACCACAATTATTTTGAATTCATTAAATATAATTCTGAATTCACTTTTAAGAAATGGTGCTAGATAACGGTATTTGTATCCGAAGAAGTGAGCGTGCCAGGGCTCAAAAGAGAGGAACACCATGCAAAAGAAGAAGGCGATAGAGGGAAGCTGCATGCCCAGAGGACTACTGCATGCTCCAGATATAGTATTATCTGATGGATTTCGGGGTCTAACATGACTTTCTTGTGCTTCACTAATTGACTCATTAATAGCCTCAGCAGTTTATATCATGACCATTGAATTTTTGGAGGAGGAGGGAGGAAAGAACTCTTTCAATTGCCCACCAATATTATTGTTACTTGATAATGAGGTTGGTGAGAGATCAAGAGGAGGAGGTGCGACCTGTTGAAGGCATAATTAATTTGTTAAATTCAATATGATATCAGAGGTAAAGGTCACACTGCTTCAATTCGCCTAATAAAGAGTAAGGTGAGGGCCGTGCCTAAGATATAAATAATTAATTAAAATGCATGTTTTCTTTAACAACTTACTATTATTTTAGATGAGATGGTCACATAATTTAACATTACCTCTTATAAACGCCGGGAGCCGAAGCCCGAGGGGGAATTGGAGTACTGGGATTGAAATTCAGATGCTGCGGTTAGCATTTGGACAACTTCTCTGAAATTAACAGCCTCCACCCTATAGATTTTTGGGGGGAATTGGTGGAGATGGAGCTATGGGTTTCTTGGTGATTGGTTTTGATGGAAGGCTGCGAACTCTACGGAGAGAAGAATTGTGTGGTTTTTCTTTCTTTTCTTCTTGTGGATGAACATCAAAAGAACTTGAACTAGAGTAAGAAGAAGAATACGTTTTATATGAATATGACTCCATTTTGGTTATATATGTATACCTAAGTTCGAACTTTTCTGACGAATATAATATTTGTATTAACTGGACAGCTTGTTAAGAAGAATATCTGTATATGGCTTTTGAGTCCTTGTATATATAGAGAAGGAATGAAATGATGTGAAGTTTGTCTTGAGCGTCGGCTATGGCTGAAGCTGAAAACATTAACAACTTATAATGTCCAGTTCACAAGTTTGACTTCATTTAAAATTTTGCTTCCATTATTATTTAAAATCTTCCCATCAATTGTATCCATTTTCAAATACCTTATACTAATAATGGAAAAAGGGCAAAAACAAAAGGGACGATTAGATAGATATATTTTGGTGCTTAGTTTACCTTTGTTCTACATTTCTTGTATTTACAATTTGGATTAATGTATGGGCAGATATAACAATGGTACAGTACAACTGTTACTCTGTTTTATGCTCTAAATATATCTAATTAACCAGAAAAGAATGCTAAATGTCTTATAAATTGAGAGATTAATAAATTGGAAACTATTTATGTAATTGACGATAAATAGGGCCAGAGACAGTCTATTAAGCTAAGTTTGTTAATAAATAATATTAGAGGAACTTCAATAAGGTGGAACCGTGCAACGAACCGTCAAACAGTCTATTCAGATCTACGCGGCACTTTCAAACTCCATTTTCAAACTTCGAGATATTTAAATATTCAACCCCTTAACTAAATCAAACACAATCATTTTCCTTGACATATTAAAGACAGAATTCTTCTAGAACTATCATCCTGAATTGTTGACTGGCGCCAATTTAATTTGCTGTCATGTTATCTGTGTTTTAAAAATTTGTAACTATTTAAGAAGGACGCTTAATAATCCTAATTATATACTCCCACTCGTCCATTTTAAGTGCTCCATTCGGTCCATAATAAGTGATTTTTTCCTCTTTTTATTTTGATCTAAAATACTAAGTGACCTTTTACATAGTCAATGTTTTTCCAAACTTTGCCCTTGTTTATAAATCCCAATATGTCAAATTAATTTTAATTAAGGGTATTTTAGTCAAAATAGCTTTTTTTTTAGGAGTTAGTATTTTCTTAAGAGGTGTGCCAAAGGCCAAAAAGTCACTTATTATGGACCGGAGGGAGTAATTTTTGGCCTTTTTTTTAGTGGTCCACAATATTTGATTTTTTCAAATTTCAAGAAAGAATTAACTTTTTCTTTCCAAAGTTGCCATTGAAGTAAAGAACCTAGGAGTAGTTTGTTATATTTCCAATGAGCAAATTTAGATTAACATGGTCAACTTCATCGTCAATTAATGCTAAAAGGTGAATTTCTTAACAGTGTGAAAAGAGCCAAAAAAATTACCTAAAGTGGACCGGAGGGAGTATAAAAGTACTAGTCTAAGTTATTCTTTATTTCCTCTTAAACGTCACACTCAATTAGGGGTGGCAAAATGGTTAAAAAATAGTTAACCACCCATATTATCCATTAAAAAATGGGTTGGATAATGAACTTTTTAAAAACGGGTCAAATATGGATAAGAACCATATTATCCATTCAGAAAATGGATAACCAATGGGCAACCAATGGATAAATAATAGGTCTAATTTTTACATTTGTAAAGCCTCAAATTGGGGGTTCCTCAAGTTAGAGAGACTAAGAATTCTCCCAAAAGTGATCATAGGTAAGAAGTCATGGATAATATGGTTACCCATATTATCCGCCGGTTAACCCGTTTTTTATCCGTATTAAGTATGGGTCGGGTCGGATAATTTATCCATTTTTTCATTACCCGTTATTGACCCGAACCATATCCGACCCGACTCGCCCGTTTGCCACTCCTACACTCAATTAACGCCTTAATAATTGGTAATTGAAACAATATAATTTCTATCTTCCTTAAACAAATCAATTTTCTAAAACAACTACTTCTTCCGTTTTAATTTAGATTAGGTAGTTTGACTCGGCACGAAGTTTAAAAAAAAAAGAGAAGACTTTTGAAACTTGTGGTCATAAAAGTTTAAGGGGTAAAAGTTTTGTTGGCCATGGTATTTGTGTGGTTATAAAAGCTTTCTCATTAAGGGTAAAATGGGTAAAAGAAGAGTCTAAAGTTGAATTATTTCCAATTGTAAAAATATATCATTCTTTTTGGAACTGTAAATGCCTAATTTTTGCCCTGTCTTATATATATATATATATATATATATATATATATATATATATATATATGTGTGTGTGTGTGTGTGTGTGTGTGTGTGTGTGTGTGTGTGTGTGTTTTGTTCTTATTTGTGTATGTATAGGTTTTAAGAGTTTGTTTAATGGTTTGATAAATGGGGTAGGGATTTTGCTAGTTGAATTTTGAAGAAATTAAGCCAAAAATTAGCCCAAATCGGTGGCCCAATTCTATTTGACTCGGTCTGGTGAAACCCACCTGAGGGGTAAGCTGAACGACGCAGTTTCACGGTGAAACTACGCCGTTTCGTTTAATAACTTGGAGATTCAATTTCAGCCGTTGATCAACCCTTGATCTAATGGTCCATATTTGATCTCTCAAGAGGTATATAACCCCTTAAAGAATCAGAAAATTGCCTCATTTACACCCAACCCAAACCCTAAACTCCTCTCCTCACTCTCTCCCTTCCTCTCTACTGCCGCAAGGCATTCACGGCGGTGCCGCCCGCCGGAATTCGCCACCGGCGGCGGAGCACCCCCAATGAACCCCAAAATTTCACACTTTCTTCCTCTCAACCTCCTCTCCATGAATCCAAACCCCAAAACTTTTAAATCCCTATCAATCCCCGTAGATCTAGGCCGAATCTGAAACTCTAGCCGCCCAATTTTTCCTCGTTTTTCTCAAATTAGTCCAAACCCGGCCACGCCACCACATAAACTTCACATAAACATGGAGATCTACACTTTCCCTCTAGTTTTACCTCCGAAACCCGACCACCACCGTCGATCACCCCACTACCGCGACATCGCCGCCGCTCCACCACCCAAACAACCCCTGAAACTCTTCTTCTGTACATAAACACGACCCCTTAATCTCTCTTTCTCTTTGACACAGTGCCGAACTCAACCTGGTTCGCTGGAGTTTGTGTTTTTCGGCATTTGTCATTGAGAAAAAGAGGCGTCGAGGTCGATTCGCCTTCTATTTGTGTCACACTACTGGTTCAAAGTCTGAGCACTTAGGTAAAATACTAATCTTCTCCTCTGTGTTTCTGATTTGTTGTTTTAATATATTTGATTGTAGTTTTCTTATTTAACTTAAATTCTGTTAGTTGTAGTTTCTGTTTTCCTTAGCGATTAGGTTTAGGTTTTAATTTGTGTTCTATGTCTATGCCTTTTCCTAATCATGTTATTCATGCTTTTTGATTTAGTTAAATTAGGATAGTTGTTCTAGTTTAGTTTCAACAGAACACTGGCTCGAATCGATTCTCATTGTTTAAAGTTTTAGTTAATATCGATTACTTTTTGAACTGTGCTGAAGTGTTGTTAATCTAGTTGTTACTTAGCAACTGATGTGTGTCTGTTTGGTTGATAACTTCAGTCTAGTTTTATGGTTTCTTGTGTTTTGGTTTAAAAACATGGGGTGGTACAATTATTTGGTTAAAATTGAGGATTAGATAATAGGGTACCTAGTAGCTTACTTTTATCAATAGGGGGGCTGAAATGATCTTTGTTTCTGTTACAGTAGGTTCTCAGGCTGTCCTTTCACCTTTTGGACAGCCTTTGAACAGTGTTTAGCACACAAGGTCAGTCCCTTTTTGGACAGATTTTTGGTGAACCAAAATCTGCCCAAAAAGTGGCTTTCTTTGCCTACTTAAGGGCAGCCCTTTCCTCACTTTAAGGGGACTGGATCTTACATTGAGAGATCATCTCTTACACTCTAAAAAAGACATATATCTTGAGAAAAAATCAGCATCTGAATGCATAGAAGAAGCTGAAACTGGAGAGCTAGTTGAGTAGCATCTTTAAGTATAAAATCCTTCAAAATAATAGGGGAATACTTAAAGCTTTTTGCTAAGTTCTTTCTCTTTCGAAAGTCTGCTGCTTCTACTGGGTTTCCCAATACTTTTACTGCTGTATTAATTGTTGTCCAGGACTGTTCTTGCTGTTACTGTTGAATTTCAAGTTCGAATAACTATTTCTTTGTTTCTCTGCTAATCAAGTAACTCTTTGACCTTGTATTGTAGGTATTTTACAGTAATAAAGAAGCTTGGAATATGGTTTGGACTCCTGGAGAATTTTCATATTCAATTTTGCTCAAGAATGAATGTTACATTTGTGTTAAGCATGTACATATTTTAGAAGTTAATTTAAATCAATCATTTTTCTCTTCACGGGTGGTTGAAACCATATTCAGTTAGTATATCTGTTATACATTGATTTTGACATAATTATGGATACTTTATTTAAAAATGTTAAAATTAATTAATTTGTTGATAGCATTTAGATTTTGAATGTAGTTTAGCCTTTAATTTTCTTGCTCAAACTCACGCTTTTAAGTCTTATTTGCTTATTGTTAGTGTATTATTTAGTTTCTTTCGATCGCAACTAATGGCAATAGGCTGTAATCAATTCATGAAATTGGGTCGCGAAGTTAGATTCAAGAATCTGATTTTTCAAGTAATAATTGGAGCAAATAATTATTTTTCTGGATAGACCAAATTAGGCTGCTGGTCCATTTCTTTATTGTGATTTGTTGGCCCTATTTTTCCTATGAAAGTAAAAGCTAACCCAATGCCGTTGAAATAGCCAAATCTGTAAACTAGTCCAATATTCAAATTAATAAAAGCTGCCCCAAGTCTTAAAATACCATGATTGTTCACATAATTAATTTTCAATTAAAATAGATTCCTTTTATATTTAAAAATAATTTAATAACTTAACTACGTCTAATAATTAATTTCCAATAGATAATATAGTTCGTTAGGCAATAGATGCGATTTCAAATATCGACCATGTGTTCTTACACGATCCTTGGGTAATATCAAATAACAAATAATAGCCATGTGTTTGCTTTGACAGAAATTAATAGATTGTGGGTTTAAGCTAGTTGTAACATAAATGGGCCATAAGAATTTTAAATAATTTTTATCTTTAGTTTGTTTTATTCCATGTTACTAACTAGTATTTAATATTATGCATATAGTTAATTATTTGCTTGTGCTTTTAGCCTATCTCTCATGTTAGTGCTTAAACGGGGCCACGAGAAACATGTTTGGCCAAATAAATTTATTTTGCTGGCCCATTTTTCATAATAAATTAATATAAAATATAGTAGTTTTTTTAGAGTAATAACGTGCTAATAATCCTTTATCATGGCGGCAGATTCGCTTGCGTAGTACTGTTATGGCAAAATTAATAAATCTCGTCTCGTCTCGATCACGCATTCGCTTGCGTAGTGTGATTATGACAACGGAATATCATTCAAGTCTTTCTTTACTAATTCTAATAATCAAGCAATAAAAGCGGATATAGGTAAAACACGGAGATCCATTAAAATACAGTTTGTGCAGAATTAATTCAAGCCAAGTTTAAGTCAATAAAGCGACCGTGCTCGAACAACGGGACTCGGGGAATGCCTTACACCTTCTCCCCGGTCAACAGAATTCCTTACCCGGACTTTGTTTTCGCAGAACAATAATAAAAGAGTCAAATCTTCCTTTAAATAGGGATTCAAATAAATGGTGACTTGGAACACCCAAAAAATCAATTCCAAGTGGCGACTCTGGACAATAAAACAATCCCTATTTTAAAATTGTCACTTTAATTGGAAAAACTCTTTAACCCACAACGATCCATAACATACATTATTCTTTTTGGGGGTAGAAAAAGGGGTGTGACAGCTCTGGCGACTCTATTGGGGACAACCAGAATTCGAGCTTGTACATGTTGACTTTTTTTTGGCTTTATTAATTTTGTATATATTGTGATTTATTTGTGCAGTGTGCTACCTGTTCAATTTTTACCGTTTTGATATTGTTGAACTGTACATATAAACTGTTTTCTCACGCACCCCCTCTGAGTCTTCTTGAAATTAAAATTGGGCATTTGCTTGACATAGCCCGCTTTCTTTGAGATAGCCGAGGTGCTTGTCACCCGGTGAAGGATTTTAGTCACACATATTTTAGGCGGGGAGCACCACCAGTTAAGCCGGAAAGCAATTCTACCGGTACACTGACCCTCCTCGGCTCAAGTTGTCCGCTCGAGTAAGCCAGCCTAGATACCTTCTCCAATAGGATTTAAACCTAGAAGAACAAAACTCATGCCGGATATCCCTAGTAGGTTCGCTTTATTTGCATCACGTGCATTTGACTTAGCGAAACTCGGCACAGGGGCCGAGTCCGTATAAGACAGGTATCCTCTTTGAGACCATCATATTCACGTATGTGCTACTTGATACATCATTCGGAAGGCTTACTTGCATTGTCGACCGGTCTTAAAAAAAATTAATGTAATTATTAAAAATGAAAAAAAAAGAAAAAAAAAGAATAATTCTCCTAATTTAATACAAATAAACCTTTTTTTAATATATATATATATATATATATATATATTGCAGTAGTCTGGTGTGAGTTGTAAAGATTAATTTTCATTAAAAAAAAACAAAAGGGAAAAGTACCCAGTTTTACCGAACTACGCGGATTTGATTCTCACCGGAGGTGAGATACGTAGGCAACCTCCATCGGGTTCAGCCCATATTTTTCAAAAAAAGGGAGCATAAAATTCCGCATGTGCATAAAATTTTCGGAAAAAAAGAGCCTATTTTGGTCACCTTTTTACTGTCTTGCCCTCATGTTCCGGCTGTTTTGCCAGAACAGCCTTAAAATCTTCCTGGCAAGTGCTGAAGGGCCATTTTTGTGAAAAATAGTTACTTTATCCATATTTATTCACCTTTTACCATTTTGCCCTTATGTCTGGCCATTTTTGGCGAAGCAGCTTTAAACCTTTCCGGGAGTACCGAAAGGCTGTTTTCGCAAAAGTAGCCATTTTTATCTAGTTTTGTCTGGTTATATTTGCTGAGACAGCTTTTGAACCCCTCTCGGAGTAGCAAAGGGTCATTTTTGTAAAAATAGTTTTTATTTATTATTTTGTCTATTTTTATCATTTTGTTCCTGTGTTTGGCTGTTTTTGCCAAGACATCCTTTATGCCTTCTATGGAAATATCAAAGGGCCGTCTTTGTAATCATAGCCATTTTTTCCACTTTTATCATCTCAACTTTTGTGTCCGGTAATTTCAAAACATATATTGTAATAAAAATAAAATAAAAAAATAGATCGAGTCCTAAATTGGCCAAAAAAATAAAATAAAATGATGAATGATCATAATTTGCATATAGTTTAGGTAAGTCCTAACCCTTTTTATCTTATTCTTAGGATCACCATGAGTTCTCCACAAAGAAGCAGTCAGAAAAGGGTAAGGGACGAGACACCTCCTATGTTCTTGATCAGAGATAAGACCCCGAGTAGTCTTTGTAATTGGTGGGCTAGTTTTGCTACATGGGAACGAAATCGAGTATTTAAGCACCTCAAGTTCCTCACAAACATCATGGGAATTAAGCCTAACAGAGATTTAATCGAGGCTCTAGTGGGTTTTTGGGACCCCGCGAACAATGTCTTCAGGTTCAAAGATTGTGAAATGACGCCCACATTGGAAGAATTAGGTGGATTCACCGGATTGGGCAGAGACCTTCGTGGGAAAAAGCCTGCTGCTCCGAGAAAAGTTGGTGTGAACAACTTTTTAAAAAAGTTATGCCTCCGTCGAATTCCAATGGTTTGCTTAAATGAAGGTTGCGTTCCGTTGGAATATCTCTATGACAGGTTTGGGGACGAGAAAGGGTTTGAAAATTTCTCGGGCATAGAATTTGTCAACCAGTTGAGTTACGACGCTTGGAGGGAGTTGAGAATCTTCGCGTTCATGATATCATTTCTAGGGATCATGGTCTTTCCAGAGCGTGGTGGGCGCATCAGAATTCGATTGGTTGCGGTAGTCTCTTATTTGCAAGTAGCGAGGATCATACCATTATTTCCATGATTTTGGGAGATATTTTTTGAGCTTTGACCCGTTGCCAAGAAGGTGAAGATTACTTTGAGGGATGCAACATCCTGCTGCAGATGTGGTTCATAGAGCAACTTTATCATCATCCAATAGTAGTAAATTTCGATGATAATTGGTTGAATTACATTGGATGTCACCCAGACAGAGGTGCGAGTTGTAATCTTCCAGAGGGGGTGAGGGCCTGGCGGACATTACTTGGCTCATTGAGTGCTGATAGAATCACTTGGAACTATTATTGGTTCCCTTCTGCTAGGGTCATGCATATGCCGACATATCGCCTGTTCTTCATACTCATGGGTTTCAGAGGTTTCCAACCCTACGCGCCCCTACGCGTCATGCGCCAACTAGGGAGAGAGCAAAAGAGACCCCCGATTGAGGACATGCGTCCGTTCGTTTGGGAATTCAAGGGAGAGGAACCTCCAAGGGAGTCATATGCATAAAAGGTTTGGTTTGGTGGTCGATTTTCTGATTTGGACGAGATGGTAGCTGATCGTGAACGTGGGGAGGTAAGCCTCACATACCTTGAGTGGTTTCATAACCAGGCTATCCCCGAGCAAAGGCCAGAAAGATCCATACGACATGCAATTGATTGGGAGGAGGAGATCGAGGCCAGAGTTAGAGAAACCAGAAAGGAAGTGGCACAAGAGTTCCAATCTCGTATTGACATTTTAGAAGAAGATAAGGGCATTCTGGAGACAGCCATGGACATACAACAGCTGATTTTGAGCGGGAAAAGGCTCAGTGGGCACGAGAGAAGCAAGCACTCAAAGCCCAAATTCGAAAGAAGAACATAGTCACAACCGCTCAACAATAAGAAGAAAGAGAAGCCCAGTTCAAGGTGGTCCGTGATAATGAGCGTAGAGGTTTTGCTCCATTAATCCAAGGTCTGAGGGAGCAGATAGGGGGAGTCGAGTCAAGCAAGAAGAGACAGATCGCGGAGTTTGAAGTAGAAAGACACCACTACCAAAAGGTGATCAATCAGTTAGAAGCGGAGTCGCTAGATGTTCGGCGCCAGAAAGATATGGCCTTGGACCACGAGCGTGATGCGCTGGATCTAGCTGAGACCCGTGGTCAGCAAAATCAAGAGTTGCATGTGGCTCAGGAATACATTAAGGAAAAGATCCTCGAGGTAGCCACATATACCTCCAGAGCATGCAGGAGTTTCCAGGGAATGATGCCCGAGCGGTTTGCAGAAGTATCATTGAACGTTGCTCCTCACATATCTGCAGACTTGGAGAGGATATACCGCAATGTTGGGGGTCAGCCACAGGAACAAGAGCCTTAATTACAGTGATGCTGGTGGATTCTACTGCAGAGATCAAAGTCTTCTTTTAGTTATCAGTCCTTTTTCATTATTCTTTTGTTGTTTTTGAGTCTGTAAGAGTCTTTTGGTGTTTTGAGTCTTGTTGTTTTGCCTTTTATCCTAAAAAGTCTGTTTGAGTCAGGTCTGGTCTTGTTTATCTTTATGTAATTCTTACTGTTTGAGTCTTGTATCAAAAAAAAAAATTATATATATATATATATATATATTGAAAATCAATGAAAAAGATTTTGTTTAGAAAAATTCGAAAATGAACCAAAAAGATGTTTGTTTTATGAAATAAAAAAAATGGTCATGTACCTGAACTACGTAATGATCTGATTCATGCGGCGACATGATACGTAGGCAACCCACAAAAGGTTCGATCAAATATTTTTCAAATAGCTATAAAATGAGGGATCAAGATAAGGCGAGTGAAAAGAAAAAAAAAACATGATAAATCTAGGAATGAAACATGAAGCCTTCCAAAAGCATGTTAGAGATGGTGATATTTTAGGAGCATAGCATATCTACGTGTGATTCCTATCTGTAAAATGCTTAACCCTAACACATTTGTTGCCTCTTAATCAGTAAGCTTAAGGTGGTTGGTTTGTGGTGAAAACTGGCAACACATCATTACTTCACAAGATCTAAGGGAGCGGTGGTAATGGATAATAGTGATGAAATCGAGTTGGTCAGTGACAATCCGCAGGGTCAGTCAGTTGAGCAAGAGTCGGAGGAAATAAGAAAATTGAGACAACAACTGTCAGATGTATATCAAGCTTGGGTTTCCGGTCGACCTCCACCCCAGGGTCCTTCAGAGGGAACTTCCACCATACCCCAGGCTACTCAAACACCGCTCCATGCAACGAGCGATCCCATTCTACCACCAGGGTATGTGCCAAACTACAGCCTCCATGCTGCCCCCGGTACCTCTAATATGCGACCTCCAGTCGCACCGGTTAGGAACACCCCTCTCGTCGTGTCTGGCGCACCGGTATATACAATCCCGCCGCCACCACCTGTGACGAGGCCAAACAATGAGCCACCATCTCATGCTTATGATGGCCAATACTATTCTCCAAATATGGCTTTTGGGGTCTCGGCTCCATACAATCAGACTCCTCGGTACGAATCACCAGTGGAAAATGAAAAGCCTGCCACGACTGTTGAGCCAGATGAGATGGCCAGGAAAATGAAAAGTCTTGAACAGAATATAAAGAATATACAGGGACTAGGTGGTCACAAAAGTGTTTCGTTCAGTGATCTATGCATGTTCCCTCACATCCATTTGCCACGAGGGTTCAAGACCCCAAAATTTGAGAAATATGATGGACACGGCGACCCTATCGCCCACTTGAAAAGGTATTGCAACCAGCTGAGGGGTGCAGGAGGAAAGGAAGAGTTGTTGATGGCTTACTTTGGGGAAAGCCTTGTGGGGGTAGCTTCCGAATGGTTCATTGACCAAGACATCTCTCATTGGCATATTTGGGATGACATGGCCCAGGCTTTCGTCAAACAATTTCAGTACAACATTGATATTGCGCCGGATCGTAATTCCTTGTCCAATGTGAAGAAAAAGCCGACGAAAAGTTTTAGGGAGTATGCCATCAAGTGGAGGGAGCAAGCGACTAGAGTTAAGCCACCCATGGATAACCACGAGTTGATCACTATTTTTCTGGAGGCTCAAGAGCCTGATTACTTTCAGAACATGATGTCCGCGATGGGTAGAACTTTTGCAGAAGCAATCAAAATAGGGGAGACGGTCGAAAATAGCCTCAAGACTGGCAGAATTGTAAGTCAAGTTGCTCTCAAAGTTACCACCCAAGCTATCCAAAATGGGTCGAGAGGTTTGGCAAATAGAAAGAAGAGAGATGAAGGGTCCATGATGGCTTCGGGATCTAGGGAGTTTCAAAGAGGGGCATCACACCCTTATGTGCAAGTTCAGTAGGGGCAATCCAGCTACCCTCAACATTATTATCCCCCGCCAATTCCTCAATACTCTATGGGCCCACCACAATATACGGTGTTCAATGCTCAATCATATGCTCGGCCTCCCAATTAGCAGGTACGGGCACCAGCTCCAAGGGCCCCCCGACCTCAGCAGCAAATTCTCGGGCACCCTACAATGCTCGTCCCAGGCAGGATTATGGTCGAGAGCAGAGGCTGGCAGAAAAATTCACTCCATTGGCGGAATCATATTCTAGTCTATTCCAGAAGCTGAAGCAAATGGGCGTAATTGGACCCATCGCTCCCCACCATATGCATCTCGATTTGCATGGATTTCAAGCAAATGCTAGATGTGAATATCATTCTGGTGCCCTAGGGCATAGCACTGATGACTATTGGACTCTGAAAAGAGCCATAGAGAGACTCATTTCTGAAAAACTGATTGTAGTGACGAATGGCGAGGACCTTCCTAACGTGACAAACAACCCGTTGCCAGCACACAATGATGTTCATTTTGTGGGAATGATTGACCGAGACCAAGAATATAAGCCGGTCGGTCGAGCAGAAATGATAGTGGGTGCAATTCAAGAAGGAGCGGGTCTGGAAGTAATCCCCAGCCGAGATGTGCCATTGATTGTGAAAGGCGCCCAAAGCTCAAATAAGGCGACTTTATTTGTTCCAAAGATCTCAAGGTTGGAAGTTCACTCCATTGTTCCAAGCCCAAGGTTATATGTACTTGGAGGCCACCCCATCAAAAGGGAGAAGCAGGGAGGTACGAAAGGTATAACAGAGTCGATCGTAATCAAACCTGCCATGCAACCCCCTGTAACCAACACAAAAACCACTCCTTGGAACTACAACAAAACTGTGATGACCTACAAAGGCAAGGAAATCATAAAGGAAGTGGGGGAAACTGGAGGTTTGACTCGATCAAGGAGATGTTACTCTCCAGAAGAGTTGAGAAAGGCCAAGCAAATTAGAGAAGGCCATTTTCCAATAAAGAAACCAGTCACTGAAGCAGATGCGGAAGAGTTTTTGAAAAAGATGAAAGTTCATGATTACTCAATCATTGACCAGCTAAGAAAGACTCCCGCCCAAATCTCTCTACTATCTCTGCTCCTACATTCCAAAGAGCATGCCCGTGTACTAATCAAGGTCCTGAACGAGGCACATATCTCAGAGGAGACCACAGTGAATCAGTTAGAGAAGACGGCCAACAGATTTTTCGAGGTGAACAGAATCTCCTTTACTGATGATGAACTTCCCGAGGAGGGAGCCAGGCACAATAGAGCTTTGAACTTGATGGTCAAATGTGAGGGTCATTATCTAAAGCGAGTCATGGTTGATGGAGGCTCAAGTGTAGATGTATTCCCTCTCTCTACCTTACAAAGCATGAAGATCGATACAGACAGAATCCGACCCAGCAATGTTCGCATCCGGGCTTTTGATGGCTCAGCAAGAGATACCATTGGGGAGATCAACCTCACCATGACGATTGGGCCAGTTGACTTTGAGATTGTCTTCCAAGTAGTGGACATGGCCACTTCTTATAACTTTCTTCTTGGAAGGCTATGGATCCATACGGCCCGAGCTGTGCCATCCACCTTGCATTAGATGCTCAAATTCGAACATGACAGGCAAGAAATTATTGTTCACCGAGAAGACGAGTCTCCCATTTATAAAGACCCGTTAATTCCTTGTATTGAGGCCAAGGAAGGGTCTGAGTCCATTGTCTATCAGGCTTTTGAAGTGGTCTTTGTGGACCATGTCGAGGAAGGAAAGACCATTCTACATCCTCGTCTTTCCGCCACATCTATAATGGTGGCTGCAGTTATGATGAGACAAGGTTATGAGCCAGGAAAAGGCTTGGGGGCATCATTGCAAGGAATTTCGGAGCCTATCTCTCCGTTCGGTAACCAGGGTACTTTTGGCTTAGGCTTCAGGCCAACACAAGCAGACGAAAATAAAGCCAAACACCGCAAAAAGCATGGATGGGTCTTGCAACAGCCTATCCCTCATATTTTCTACACTTTTGTCAAGCCACAACTCCAAGAGGGTCAAAATTCCACGGCGCATGCAAACATTGATGAAATTTGCCATGGCCTCAGCCAAATATTTTCTGAAGTGAATATGATCCAGGCTGGTGAAGGCACTAGTCGTGCCTATATGCAACTAATTGGCCCAGACACCATGCAAACCAACTGGGAAACAACTCCTCTCCCCACAAGGAAGGAGTCTTGGTAGTTTGCTTTTGCAGCTTTTTTTTTGTATTTTGGGTTACTTTCAGGGTTGTAATCCAAACATCTCAGTATGATTGTTTTGTTTTGATGTTAACCCTTCTATCCTTTCGAATTCAATAAAATGCAGTTCAGTTTCCTATTAAGTTTTCTATCTTTTCCTTTTCCTAATTCCTGTTATTTTTTCCATTTCAGTTTTGTTAATGCCGGCTTTAATAACATGACATGCATGCGGAATTCACGCCCAGATCTTAAAAAGCTATCTAATATCGAAATAATGCATCAAGAGGTTGAATATGATGAAGATGAGGTTGTCGAGGAAATAAAAAGAGAGTTGAACAATTCGAAAACAAGCCTAAGCCCAACCTCAATGAAACTGAGCCGATTAATATTGGAAGTCTTGAAGAAGTTAGAGAAACGAAGATAAGCATTCACACTGAACAAAAAACCAGAGATGCCTTGATTCAACTTTTATTTGAATACAGAGATGTGTTTGCTTGGTCTTACGATGATATGCCGGGTTTAAGTGCTGATCTAGTGGTTCATAAGCTTCCTATGTGTCCTGGTTTTCCACCAGTCCAACAAAAGCAACAAAAATTTAAAACAGACATGAGTGACAAAATCAAAGAGGAAATAATGAAGCAACTGAGCACCAATGTGGTCAGAGCTGTCCGATACACCACCTGGGTGGCAAATGTTGTGCATGTGCCAAAGAAGGATGGAAAAACCAGAGTGTTACAACCCATATTCACATACGTTAGTTCATGCCATAAGGTCGTCGACGTAAATCCATGAAGATATTATCTTTGAGATGATAAGAGATTAATCCTATTGGTCTTAAATGATACAAAGGTGTATAAGGGTGGTTAACAAGTATTAGAAGTTAAACGAATCAAGGATGTTGTCAGCCGTATTTTTGGGTAAACCTAGGGGTGCTTAATACTCTCAAGAGGTCGTATTTTAAGGTATATGAATCATAAAATATCCGTATCATAGTCTTGAAGTCAAACGAGTTATGAAACAAAGTCGACAAGAGTTGTTGCGACTTAAGTTCATAGTTTTACTTAAACTTTAGGTCAAATGTTATTAAGCTTTTCTCCCAATATACTTGGAATTACGGGGTGATCTACCCACCAAATTGAAGATCTATGAGTCTAGTTTCCAACGCATTAAACCTTTTATCAATATGACATTGGAGTAGAGAGATATAGACATTTTTGCGAGACTGCACAAGCTGCTAGGTGACAAGTAGGTGGGTCACCTACTTGGTTAAATGATAGCCCAAAAAGAGGCAATTTCGGGTCAGACAAAGAGCCCATTAAAAGGCTTATCTTCTGCAATATATCCCTCATTAGATTTCACAAATAAACAGACCTAAACCCCTGCAAACTTCCTCCCAAAAATTATCCACAAACCCTAATTGATTTTCCCTCTCTTTCAAGTTCAAATTGGGGGTATACCCTAGAATTTGAAGAACCAAGATAAGGGCTGAGTTATCCAACAAGTAAGGTGAGTTTACTGCTATATTTCATACATTTATTCTGCTGTGAATTCATGGTAATTCGTTCTATACATGTAAGAACTCACGGAACGGTGATCGGAAGCCGTGAGTTCGAGTTATTCATTTGTAGCAGACTGTTTTGTGTTGCTGTTGGGCTGCGTGTTTTACTACTGTTTTGTGGAGTTTTGGAGGAGGAAGGGCGTGGAGAAACACCATATAGATGTAGGGTTGTGGGCTGGTAGTTCTTCGTAACATTTCCGGGTCGTTTGACACGACTACGGTGGCCGTCGTATGTATGAAGTGATTTGGTTGTGCGTGGACTGTTTTGGGAGGCTCAATATGATTATTATTGATGTTGTTTGGGCTGTTTGGTGATTTTTTGGAATTGTGTGAAGTCATATATATAGGGGAGGTGCTGTCCGTTTCATCGTAAAATAGGTTGTGGTCGATACATAATAGTTATGACGCTTGAATGGTAACTATAGTATCGTTTCTCTTATTGTAGACTAAGGAGTCGTGAAAATTGCATAGCTTGAGATTGGGGCAGTATATACAAGGTATGTGAGGCTATCCCTTTCCTTCTTTTGCACGACTCCGATTGTACATAATGTAATGAACGAGCTTCCAAAGATACTCTACTCTTAGAAGCTAGCAGTACTTACATTGTTTCCCCTCTTATGGAACGATTGATGTTGATGTTGCTTCTCTTATTCTTATGTTATCAATGTTATTGGTACTTCCTGATTCTTATAAGGTTCATGGTGAAGAGTTAGTCCTAATAACGTGTACAGAGGATACCGACCTTACGTCACTCCGAAAGGTTTAGAACGTGAGTCCATGAGTCGAGCTGCATTATATATATGTATCTATTTTACTCTACCGAGCCGTGCTATAGTCGGTCGGGTACGACACCTATTGTGCAACCACTGATCAATTGGGTTTTACCGAGCTCCACGTGGCCGGGTACGTTTTTACCGAGCCTATTACGGCCGGGTACGATATGATGATGATGATGCCCACAGAGGCGTATGTTTTAAAAGTTTATGTATATATACATATGTATCACGCATTTCATGTCAGTAGCCCTTAGAGGTACCCAGATGTTACAGGTTGTTTATTCTCTATCCCTGCTTACATTACTGTTCGTACTTATGGTTCCCTGCCTTACATACTCAGTACTTTATTCGTACTGACGTCCTTTTATTTGTGGACGCTGCATGTCGTGCTGCAGGTCCTGATAGACAGGCAGGCGCAGCTCCCCCACCATAGTAGGCTGTCCAGTTCAGCGGTGATTGGCGAGATCCCTTCTTCGGACTTGCCTTGGTCTTGGTATGCATTTTTGTTATAGATATTATGGGTATGTCGGGGCCCTATTCCGGCTATGTTGCAACACTTATGTTCCTTTAGAGGCTTATACCTCATCTACTCCGTCTCCTCCAGAGGATATTAGGAGGAACCCAGCACCTCCAGTTCCTCCGTCTGGCACTACAGACCAGGATATGCGGAGTGCTTTGCAGTTATTGACTAGCTTGGTAGCTGCTCAGGCTCAGAGGCAGAATACAGGTGCTGCTGATAAACCAGTTAGTACGAGAGTTTGTGATTTTATTAATTTAGACCCTCCTGTGTTTACCGGATCAGATCCGAAGGAGGACCCGCAGACTTTTATTGATCAGGTTCATCGTACACTGTGGGTTATGCATACTAGTGATACAGAGGCAGTAGAGTTGGCTTCTTATCGGCTACGGGATTTAGCGGTTCTCTGGTATGATAGTTGGGAGAGATCCAGGGGTCCGAACGCTCCTCCAGCTGTGTGAAAGGAATTTTCTGAGGCCTTTCTTCGTCACTACTTGCCAGTTGAGATACGACGAGCTAGAGCTGATAAGTTCTTGAACCTTAGACAAGGTAATATGAGTGTGAGAGAGTATAGTATGCAGTTTGATTCTTTAGCAAGGTATGCTCCCCATATGGTAGCAGAGATGAGTGATAGGGTGCATCTGTTTGTGAACGGGTTGGGACCACATCTGATAAATGAGTGCACGACAGCGTCCTTGGTGGAGGGCATGGATATTTCCCGTATTCAGGCTTATGCCCAGACCCTAGAGGATCGTAAGCGCCAGCAAAGGGCAGATAGGGAGCAGGATAGGGGCCAGCATAAGCGGGCGAGATTTGCAGGGTATTCTGATGACTTCAGAGGCAATGTCAGGCCCCAGTCTTCGAGGAGTTCGACGCCATCTGTAGCTAGTGCTCCTCCACAATTCCAGAGGCCTCGATATGATCGATTTACCTATTCACGTCTAGGTCAGAGTTCGCGGGCATCAGGCTCGCAATATCACAGAGATACTAATCAGACGAGACCCCTAACACCATGTTGTGATCAGTGCGGTAAGGCCCACTTTGGACTGTGCCGTCGAGGTTCTGATGCGTGCTATTCTTGCGGACAACCTGGCCATATGATACGGGATTGTCCTAACAGAGGGTTGGTGGTATGGCTCAGCCGACTGGATCTGTGTCTGGTTCTTCCTCATCAATTCGACCTCCAGCACGGGGTTTTCAGCAGTCGACAGGTCGAGGTAGAGGTAGAGGTGCAGTGCAGAGTTCGAGTGGTGCTCAAAATCGAACCTATTCTCTAGTAGGTCGACAGGATCTCGAGTCATCTCCAGATGTTGTTACAGGTATATTATCTGTGTTTTCTTATGATGTATACGCGCTGATTGATCCGGGATCTACATTATCATATGTTACACCCTTTATGGCTAATAAGTTTGGCATTGAACCTGAATTGATAAGTAAACCCCTTGCGGTATCTACTCCGATAGGAGATTCTGTGATTGCTAG
>NC_031990.1:65687487-65688154 GCF_001879085.1 Nicotiana attenuata | reverse complement strand
TAATGCAATTTTACATTTCTGTGTGATTTGCCAGCTATTATAGTGAGCAGGTTATCCGTTATGCACACACTTGGGCATAGTATAGGTTTGCCACTTAATCCACATATATCAATGGCGGTGGTCCTTCTAGCATAGGATACCGACCTTACGTCACTCAGAAATGGTTTAGAACGTGAGTCCATGAGTCGAGCATGCATTATATATATGTATCTATTTTACTCTACCAAGTCGCGCTATAGTCGCCGGGTACGGCACCTATGTGCAACCACTGATCAATTGGGTTTTACCGAGCTCCACGTGGCCGGGTACGTTTTTACCGAGCCTATTACGGCCGGGTACGATATGATGATGATGATGCCCACAGAGGCGTATGTTTTAAAAGTTTATGTATATATACATATGTATCACGCATTTCATGTCAGTAGCCCTTAGAGGTACCTAGATGTTACAGGTTGTTTATTCTCTATCCCTGCTTACATTACTGTTCGTACTTATGGTTCCCTGCCTTACATACTCAGTACTTTATTCGTACTGACGTCCTTTTATTAGTGGACGCTGCATGTCATGCTGCAGGTCCTGATAGACGGGCAGGCGCAGCTCCCCCACCATAGTAGGCTGTCCAGTTCAGCGGTGATTGGCGAGATCCCTTCTTCGGACTTGCCTTGGT
>NC_031990.1:65574497-65687387 GCF_001879085.1 Nicotiana attenuata | reverse complement strand
GTTATCGGGTTTGTCCGAATCTCGAGTTTTGACCAAGCGGGTCCAGAGGTTGACTTTTGTTGACTTTTTAAATTTAGCTAAAGATTGAACCTTTTTTATTGGTAGTTTATAGCTTATTTTGGATTGTTTGAATGATATTTTGCTTAGATTCGGTTGTTTGGAGGCTGTTTCTAAAGGAATCGTGGTGGATTATTGATTTGATTGCGGAAGAGAGGTAAGTATCGTGTTTAACTTTAACTTGAGGGAATTAGGACTTGTTTGGTCTATTTTCTATGTGAACTATGTGTGGGGACAGGGTATATGCAAGGTGATGAGTGCATATGTGTTGTCATGGGTCATGCATGCATGTTGGTGCTATTACCTATATATCTTTATTTAGTATTATGTTATATTTCGTTGCCTGCTTTGATTTGCTACATGTCCTTGTTATACAATGTCCTTAATTGTTATTCATGCCTTACTTGTTATCTTCAATTATTTGCTAGATGTTTCGGTTCATTCATTCTTCCAATCAATACTGCTTACCTGATATATGTTCTACTCTGTATTAATTGTATATCTTCATAGCATAATTCATGTCTTTACTTATCTTTTTTCTCTGTATTATTCGTACAGGTTTTTAGTGAGTGTCTAGTCATAGCCTTGTCACTATTTCGTCGAGGTTAGGCTCATTACTACAGAGTCTACATGGAATTGATTCTACTTATACTACACTTCTGCACTTCTTGTGTAGATCTGGTGTGTGGTCACAGACGCGCGTAGAGACTTTTTGCCTGATTACTTGCTCAGGAGACTTGAGTAGAGCTTACACTGAGTTCGCAGTCCCTGAGTCCTTTCTATTTTGTCTTTATTGTTTTATTTTGTTTCAAAATAGTTGTATTTCATTCAGACCGTTATTAGTAGTATTCTAGTTTGCTCATGTACTGTAACTCAGGATTCTAGAATTAGTATAGACCGTGTTATTTATGGATTTATCATATTGTATTTCAGATTTTACGAATCGTTTAATTATTATTATTGTTCTATTTTTAAACTTGCTAAATTGCTTAATTCTATGGTTGATGTCGGGCTTGCCTAGCAAGTAGATTTTAGCGCCATCATGGCCATGTGGTTGGATTCCGGATCGCGACACCAATCTATACTTAACAATCACATCACAATCCACCATATTAAGTACAGAGGTCAACCCTAGTCTGATATCCCCCCAAGAGTGACCATAGAAGAACGATAATACGGTTCACACACAATAGAATGCTTAACGGGTACACATAAACAGGGCATATCCAAATATAAAAGCAGAATAGGACAACACATACAAATAGGTAGGACCAGATCAAATAAAACTAATGCATCTGTATGAAAACCAGAATACAATACCTGTAATAGCATCATGTTGGTGCAGGCCTCGTCTACCATGGAAGCATAAGAACGAGCTTGGCCTCCCACTCTTAGGACGCCCTCTACCCGCATTTCCCCCATCTATAGCTGGCTATGCAGTTGTAGCAGCAAACTGGAGCAGAACACATAGCCTGAGTACTCCGTTGAGGCATACCAACCGAGCCTGGGACAATCGTCACCAGATGCCTCTATCCCCACACTCAAAGCAACCTCTCTTTTGACGTGGTTGTGGAGCTGGTTCGAAACGAGTGTTGTGGGACCCATGGATA
The DNA here is from genome assembly GCF_001879085.1 of Nicotiana attenuata. Taxonomy (NCBI): domain Eukaryota; kingdom Viridiplantae; phylum Streptophyta; class Magnoliopsida; order Solanales; family Solanaceae; genus Nicotiana; species Nicotiana attenuata. Next base: position 65,685,720 of record NC_031990.1, on the reverse strand, counting down.
CTGGACACCACGTGAAGCCTGAAGTGCAGACTGAACTGGCTGACCAACAAAACCTCTACCATGATATGCTCTGCCCCCCAAATAGGGACTAGTAGACCCCCCAAGTCCACGAGGCTTCTTTAGCCTTTTCTCTTCTATCATCCCTCTCTAGACAGCGGATACGCTCCAATCTCCAAGCGATCTCCACAGCATGATAAATAGAGTATCAGTCTCCAACTCACATGCCATCCCAAATCTGACACCATACTTAGTCGCTCAAAAATCTACGGGATTCTCTCAATAGTGGAACCAAATCAGGTGCATGACGAGATAATTCAGTAAATTCTATAGCATCATAGCATACTCGGACACAGTCATAGTCCCCTGGTGTAACTTCTCGGACTCGGTGTGCAACGCATCTTGAGGTTTGTGGAAGGAACTCCCTTCAAAAATAGATCAGTGAACTGAACTTAAGTAAGTGCCGTTGCGCCAGCTAGCCTACTCTCCTCAAAAGTCTGCCATTCATCTATATGCCGGCTCTATCAGTTGGAAAGTAGTAAGGTCGACCCCTGCTCAACTCCATTATGCCGTATAGTGCGCAGAAATCTCTCTCTCTTCCCATTCACCCCCGAGCCCGGATATGTGATTTGTTTCGAAATTCGATCTCAATTTGAGGTATAAATTACAATTTTACAGTATCCCTAAATTCTATCCAAAATTCCTAATTTCTACTATGAAATTCATATATTAGATGTTAAAAATTTATGAAAAGTAAAGGGATTTGATTGAAAACTAGCTAATGTTGCTTACCAATGACATTAGGAAGAAAAGCTCTTAAGAAAATCTCCTCTAAAGTGTTATGGGTTGAAAAATAGTTTAAAATGAGCTAAGTTCCGATTTTTCCTCTTTTACCCAGCTGCAGATGTCGCATTTGCGAACACTTATTCGTAAATACGATGTCCACAAATGCGACACACTGATCACAAGTTCGATCAGTGCATCAGGCCTAGTAAAGTCGCAAATGCGACATTTGATTCCCAAAAGCAAAGTGCCCTCCATCGCAAATGCACACGAATGCTTCGCAAATGTGAACCTGACTCCCAGGACACTGCATTGCGAATGCGACTCTAAGAATGCAAATGCGAGTCTAAGATGAGTTCGCAAAAGCGAAGTACCAGTCCCCAACCTATTTTTGCAACTGCGATTTGACCGCGAAAGCAAGACTCGCAAATGCGAGCCAGACATCGCAAATGCGATATATGCAGGCTTGCACCAACAGTTCCAAACTCTTCCGTAACACATCCAAAACTCGACCGAGCCCCTCAGGCTCCAAACCGAACATGCATACACGTGTAATAACATCCTACAAACTTTTTCGCTACCTTAAATCATCAAAATAACATCAAAAATAAGAATTTATCATCAAAACTCAAGAATTTCAACTTAAAATGACAATCTTTCAAATAATGCACCAAAATGCATTTGGGTCGACACGAACCCTAACCAAGCGTGCATACAAGTCAAGAAATATCATACGAACCTACCATAATTGTCAAAACACCGCTCCGAGGTTGTATTCAAAAATTGTTGACCGTGGTAAACCAAAACCTCATTTTAAGTCAAGAATCATTTTTCTTCAAAATTTAATGTTAAAACTTTTTGTAAAAGACACAGACTATGCACACAAATCAAGAAATATCAAATGAAGCTATGAGAGGTCTCCGAATACAAAAATTAAGGCTAGTACTCAAATTGACCTATCGGGTCGTTACATTCTTTACCTCTAAAAAACGTTGCAAATAGAAATATATTTGGACGGTGCGGATGATGTCCTTAGACTATGATGTCCTGGGCCATAAATTGTGAGATAGGGGATTTGCAAGCCATGAAATGATGTTCTCGGGCTATGAGGATGGTGCCTCCGAACCACGACACCTTTGAATAATGATATGCAAATTTGAGAGATCCTCAGGCCATGGCATGGTGTCTTCCGACTATGAGGATGATGCCTTTAGACAATGACACATTTGGACGAGTTGGCGATATTTCAGCCCATGAGAGGTAATAATATGATGCTAAAATTAACAATACAAATCTTAGTCTTGTGAGGTTGAGGGTAGAGATCAGCCCGAAAGAGGAACAGATAGATAGTGCCGGAGAGACAATGCTTAGTCTCGGTAAATAAAGGCGATGATTGGCCTTGTGCAAATAGGAGGCAGAGCTTAGCCTCATGCAAGATTCGGGACAGGGCTTAGTCCCATGCAAATGGAAGGCAGAACTTAGCCTTATGTGTAATAGAGGCAGGGCTTAGCCTCATGCTGGATTCGGGACAGGGCTTAGTCCCCTGCAGATGGAAGGCAGAGCTTAGCTTATGCAGATATGGAGGCAGGGCTTAGCTTCATGCAAGATTCGGGACATGGCTTAGTCCCATGCAGATGGAAGGCAGAGCTTAGCCTATGCAGATATGGAGGCAGGGCTTAGCTTCATGCAAGATTTGGGACATGGCTTAGTGCCATGCAGATGGAAGGCAGTGCTTAGCCTTATGCAGATATGGAGGCAGGGCTTAGCCTCATGCAAGATGCGGGACATGGCTTAGTCTCATGCAAATGGAATGCAGTGCTTAGCCTTATGGAGATATGGAGGCAGGACTTAGCCTCATGCAAATTCGGGACAAGGCTTAGTCCCATGTTGATGAAGGCAGTGCTTTGTCCCATGTTGATGAAGGCAGTGCTTTGCCTGAGGCAGACATAGAGGCAAGGCTTAGCCTCATGCAAAGTGGAGGCAGGGCTTAGCCTCATGCAAGATGGAGACAGAGCTTAGTCTCACGCAAGATGCGGGATAGGGCTTAGTCCCATGCAAATATGGAGGCAATGCTTAGCCTCATGCAGATGGAGACAGAGCTTAGTCTCATGCAAGATGCGGGACAAGGCTTAGTCCCATGCAGATGAAGGCAGTGCCTAGCCTTATGCAGATATGGAGGCAGGGCTTAGCCTCATGCAAATATGGAGGCAGGGCTTAGCCTCATGCAGATTTGAGACGGGGCTTAGTCCCATGCAGATGAAGGCAGTGCTTAGCCTTATGCAGATATGGAGGCAGGGCTTAGCCTCATGCAAGATGCGGGACAGGGCTTAGTCCTATGCAAAAATAAAATAGCAGGCGATACCAAAGTTTTCTTAGCTGATAATAGATTTTAGTATCACGGTTGTTATGAACATTGTGACTTGGAATCATGTATATTCTTCGCTCTTGCATCCAAAGCAAAATCATGAGTTTTGTATGCTGGGAGGTCGATTCGTGCCTCCGTCGGCTTGCTTGGCTTGCTTCGCTTGGTCCGAAGGTCCTGTTCAAATCATTGGGGGTAGCATTGGCTAAACAGAGTCATTTTACAAGCACGCATGCATAGTTTCAAAAACGTAATAAAAATATATTATTTTAGAAATTAGTTAGATGAACCAGTGACTGTGACACGATCCAAGACATTGCAACCTCTCCTGCTTATAGAATTTGGAGGGTCCTCCTCAAAATTCTGCCCCAGTTAGATGGACAAGTCTGATTGCTGCACATGCTACGTCGGCTGAAATTGCTTCGGAATTTTGAGGGTTCTCCTCAAAATTCTGCCCTAGTTTCTGGTTGATTTCTGACTTTCTGGCATATGATGGTGTTGGCTGGACTTGCTCCGGAATTTTGAGGGTCCTCCTCAAAATTGTGCCCCAGTTTATGGTTTTCGGTGGGGGGGGGGGGGTAATGAAAGTTTTATTATGAGATGACCGAACCCACAGGGCTGCGTACATATCCCCTCTTAAACGGGAACCAGGTCAAGTGTAGTTCAATTTACATCATTTTTTGAAAACATAAATAGTTACACATAGTATCGCTTGACTGCATCTGAATTGATCGGTTTTGGCTAGACTTCTCCGTCCATTTCTGCAAGTATGTGGGCTCCTCCTGTCAATACTCTATGAACCATTGTAAGGGCCTTGCCAGTTGGGAGAGAATTTCCCTTTGGCTTCATCCTGATGCGGGAAGATCTTCTTCAACACCAGCTGCCCCGGTGTGAACTGCCTCTGCTTGACTCGTTTGTTGAAGGCTCTGGATATTCTGTTCTGATAGAGTTGCCCATGACACACTGCATTCATCCTTTTTCTGTCTATGAGGGCTAGCTGCTCATAATGGCCCCTTATCCATTCTGCGTCGCTGAGCTCAGCTTCTTGTATGATTTTTAAAGAAGGGATCTCCACTTCAGTAGGAATAACAGCCTCAGTACCATAAACCAGTAAGTAGGGAGTAGCCCCAGTGGATGTGCGGATTGTGGTACGATATCCCAATAAAGCGAATGGCGGCTTCTCGTGCCATTGTTTGTGCTTTTTACCATTTTTTTCAGTATCTTCTTGATATTCTTGTTAGCGGCTTCTACAGCTCCGTTCATCTGAGGTCTATAGGCTGTGGAATTTTTGTGCTTGATTTTGAAAGTCTCACACGTGGTCTTCATCAGATCAATAATGAGATTGGAGGCATTTTTAGTGATGATTGATTCTGGAACTCCGAACCGGCAAACAATCCGGTCGCGAACAAAATGTGCTACAACCTTCTTAGTTACTTCTTTGTAAGATGCTGATTTGACCCATTTTGTGAAGTAATCAATAGCTACCAAGATGAACCGATGCCCATTTGAGGCGGTGGGCTCGATTGGAGCAATGACATCCATTCCCCAGGCGGCGAATGGCCAAGGCGTTGCATTGAGCTCATTTGGTGGCACTTTTATCATATCGGCATATACTTGACATTGGTAGCATTTTCAGACATACTGGACGCAATCTGTCTCCATGGTCATCCAGAAATAACCAGCTCTAAGTATCTTCTTGGCCAAGACAAATCCATTCATATGCGGGCCGCAGGTCCCAGCATGTATCTCCTCAATTAGCTTAGAAGCTTCTTTTGCGTCGACACACCTTAGCAATCCCAAATCAGGAGTTCTTCTGTACAAGGTTCCTCCGCTGTGGAAGAAATTGTTGGACAACCTCCGAAGCATATGTTTCTGAGTATGATTTGCATGCTCCGGATATTCTCCTTTTGTCAAATATTCTTTGATGTCGTAAAACCAAGGCTTCTCGTCTGTTTCTTCTTTAACATGGGCACAATACCCCGGTTGGCTGTGGATCCTTATCGGGATGGGATTGATGAAGTTCTTGTCGGGATGCTGTATCATGGATGACAGAGTGGCCAATGCATCGGCAAACTCGTTCTGAATTCTGGGAACATGCCGAAACTTTATCTTTGTGAACCTCTTTCTTAATTCCTGCACATGGTGCAGATATGGAAATATCTTGGAATTCTTGGTAGTCCATTCTCCCTGTACTTGGTGCACAAGCAAATCTGAATCACCGATTACTAGCAACTCTTGAATATTCACGTCGATGGGCATGTTGAGCCCTAGTATGCAGGATTCATACTCTACCATGTTGTTGGTGCAGGGAAATATGAGTTTAGCGGATACCGGATAATGTTGGCCAGATTCTGATACCAAGACGGCTCCAATGCCGACTCCCCTAAAATTTGACGCTCCATCAAAGAACATTCTCCAACCGTCATATGACTCAATAATATCTTCTCCTATGAATAGCACCTCTTCATCGGGAAAATACATTTTCAGGGGTTCGTATTCTCCTTCCACAGGGTTCTCAGCAAGATGATATGCCAGCGACTGTCCCTTGACTGCTTTCTGAGTCACGTAGACCATGTCGAACTCGCTCAACAGGATTTGCCACTTAGCCAGCTTGCCAGTGGGCATGGGTTTCTGAAAGATATATTTCAAGGGATCCATCCTTGATATGAGATATGTTGTGTAGGCACAGAAGTAATGCCTCAACTTCTGAGCTATCCAAGTCAGAGCGCAGCATGTATGTTCCAATAGAGAGTACCGCGCTTCATATGGATTGAACTTCTTACTCAGGTAATAGATAGCTTGTTCCTTTCTCCCTGTCTCGTCGTGCTGCCCCAGAACGCAGCCGAAGGCTCAATCTAGCACTGCAAGGTAGAGTAGTAAGGGTCTACCTGGCTCTGGTGGGACCAAGATTGGTGGTGTTGATAAGTATTCCTTGATCTTGTCGAAAGCCTTTTGACAATATTCGGTCCAACTTGTTGCAGCATCTTTCTTCAACATCTTGAAAATTGGCTCACATATAACTGTGGACTGAGCTATAAACCGGCTGATGTAGTTTAGCCGTCCTAGAAAACTCATTACATCTTTCTTACTCTTCGGGGGCAGTAGCTCCTGGATGGCTTTGACTTTTGACGGATCCAATTTTATCCCTCGGCGGCTGACAATGAACCAAAGTAACTTTCTGGCAGGAACCCCGAATGCACATTTTGTGGGGTTTAGTTTCAGGTTGTATCTCCGTAGTCTGTCGAAAAACTTCCTCAAATCGGCTATATGATCTATGCCCTTCTTGGATTTGATGATGACGTCGTCCACATACACCTCTATCTCCTTATGTATCATGTCATGAAAAATGGTAGTCATAGCCCTCATGTAGGTGGCCCCATCATTCTTTAGACCGAACGACATCATCTTATAACAGTATACTCCCCATGATGTAATGAAAGCCGTTTTCTCAACATCCTCTTCGTCCATCTAGATCTGATGGTAACCGGCAAAACAGTCCACAAACGACTGGAGTTCATGCTTGGCACAATTGTCGATTAGGATGTGTATGTTTGGAAGTGGGAAATTATCTTTTGGGTTGGCCTTGTTGAGATCCCGATAATCCACACAGACCCTGACCATCCCATCCTTCGTTGGAACTGGCACGATGTTGGCTAGCCAAGTTGGGTATTTAACCACCCTGAGGACCTTGGCCTTGATTTGCTTAGTAACCTCCTCCTTAATTTTCAGACTCATGTCAGGCTTGAATTTCCCGAGTTTCTGCTTCACAGGTGGACACGTTGGGTTTGTGGGAAACTTGTGAGCCACAATGGATGTACTTAACCCGGTCATATCATCGTATGACCATGCAAAGATGTCCTCATACTCTTTCAAGAATTGTGTGTACTCTTCTTTTTCTGATGGCGACAAGTGGATGCTGATGCGGGTTTCCTTGACAGTTTCAGAGTCTCCTAAGTTGATTATTTCTGTTTCGTCCAGATTGGATTTAGGCTTGTTCTCAAAGTCTTCTACTTCTCTGACCATTTCCTCGGGTATGACATCTTCTTCTTCCAAATCACTATCCTTTTATTGTGTTGTCTCATTACATATCACAGTTGTTGGTTCATCGAGACAGGAAATAGTAATGCTGTATAGATAAAGATATGAGAGAAAAATGATAATAATAAATATTGATTCATTGAAGCATAAAAGCGATTTTGAATCATTTAAACAACGTTTTTGGAACACTAGAAATCTTATTAAAACAAAATGCCAAAAAAGGAAATCATTTTTCTTAGAAAATAAACAAAACAATGTTGTTTAGCCTTGCTACCCCGGGACTCGTCCGGCCCTGGATGGTCTGACAGTCCAATTCTTGAGGAATGATCCTCTCTCCACAGCTCGGATGGTAGGGCCTTCCTCCTCCTCCTCCTCAATAATTACACAACAGCTCATCTCTTCATCTTCCAAGAACAGGTTCCTTAAGGCTGCCAGTGCTTCTTCCTCCTCTAATCCCCATATGATGTCGGCCTGTTGGAAAGTCTGACTCAAGTGCGGTATGGGCTGCTCCAATGGATAATACGGACCTCGCCATGGTGGTGACCAGTCATTGTATTCTTGCCAGGTGTATTTATATCCCAACCCAAAAGTGGTGCCATGGTACTTTGGCTGTATTGGCTTGGTGATGCCACTATGATTTTTACCAAGACCCTTGCCAGGCTCATACCCTCCCCAGTTTATCATGCTTGCTATCTTGCCATCCCACTACTTATCTTTGTCGAATGCATTGACCCGCTCGATGTGATGATAAGTTTCTCCGCCTAGCTTTCTCCTATTTTCGACCACCGGGATAATCTGACGGGTGTAAATGGGATTGCTCCCGTCTCCATGGATAATCACCTCCTGATGGTTCCACTCAAACTTTACTGCCTAATGCAAAGTTGATGCCACAGCCCCAGCGGCGTGTATCCATGGTCGTCCTAACAGCAGATTGTAGGATGCAGATATGTCCAGCACCTGAAACTCGACATCAAATCACGTAGGCCCCATCTGCAGACAAAGATTAATTTCCCCGATGGTAGCTCTCTGAGACCCATCAAATGCCTTTACGTTCATGGTCCCTTCTCGTATCTCGTATAGGCCTTTGCCCAACCTCTTCAGTGTTGTTAATGGGAAAATATTGAGACTGGATCCTCCATCAATCAGGACCCTGGTAATGAAGTAGTCTTCGCATTGCATTGTGATGTGCAGTGCCCTGTTGTGATTCAGACCCTCAGGCGGCTACTCATCCTCGTGGAAAGTGATTTTGTGACTTTCCAATACCTGTCCCACTATGTAAGCCATATCTCCGCTTGTGATGTTATTGGGCACATACGCTTCGTTTAATACTTTCATCAGAGTGTTCCTGTGTGCTTCTGAGTTCTTTAGTAGCGACAGGATAGATATTTGAGCAGGAGTCTTGTTCAGATGGTCGATGACTGAATACTCCCTTGCTTGTACTTTCCTCCAAAGGTCATCTAGACCTGTTTCGATAGCGGAAGGTCTGTTAGAGGCCTATTTACTGGACTCTCCTAAATGCTCGAGCGTATAGACCATTCTCGTCCTAGTCATCCCTTGTGCAACACCAGATTCTCCATCTTGGTTTTTCCTTTTCTTCTAGTTGCGGCCACATAATCCCATGGTACAACCTCGATGCTGAAAGGCGGTGTGGTTGATACTGTCACTGTAAATGGTGTGGCTACTTTCACCTTAAACGGAATAGGCGCAACTGTGGGGGTGCTACCTCAACTTCAAATGGGATTGATGTTGTTACCTCAACCTCTAATGGCGGCTGTATCTGCACTATAATGGGGTTGAGAGTCACTGCGGGTTTCTTAGGATCGTCCCTCTTTGACAAGTCCGATTGACCCCTCCGGATCCCATGCTTCATCCATCTCTATCACGTTGACACCTTCACCGCTGTGATCTAGGAGGGGGTTATTGCGGACATTAGGTGCTTCCTCCTTCGCCTGGATGATCTTGTTGTCAATCAAAGTCTGGATTTTGTCCTTTAATGTGCGGCATTCGTCAATGGTGTGCACTTTCATACCGTAATGGTACTCACAAGTCTTATTCGTGTTAACCCATTGGGATTAGTTCTCCGTGGCCACAGCAGGGATGGGAGTGACGTAGCCAGCAGCCTTCAACCTTTCATATAGCTGGTCGATGGGTTCAGCAATGGCAGTGTATTGTTTGGGTGATCTGCGATCAAAATCGGGTCGCGGTCTTGGGTAATTTTGACGAGTTGGAGGTGACTGAAAGTGAGATGGTTGGGAATTGTAGGTATGATAGGCAGTGGCTGGTTGGGAGTATCTGGGGGATGAAGGTTGATATGTAGGTGGAGGTGACAGTTGCTAGGTGGGTGGAGGTGCTGGATATGTGGGTGGAGGTGCTTGATATGCAAGTGGAGAGGTTCGGTATACGAATGGATTTTTGGGTCCTTGGGCGACCATCACTGTTCCCACGTTCTTCTGCTTAGATATACCCCCTGATTGTAGTTCTTTATTAGTGGCCTGTAATGCCTCAAAGTTCGTTACCATCCCGCTTTTGATGCCTTCTTCGATCCTTTCACCAAGTTTGATGATATCAGAGAACTTATGGTTTTCAATAACCATCAACCTTTCATAATATTGCAGATCCTGTGTTCTGACGAAGAACTTGTTCATCTGTTCCTGATCCAGTGCCGGCCTAACTTTGGCCACCTCTGACCTCCAACAAGTAGCATACTCGCAGAAAGTTTCGGTGGGCTTCTTCTTGAGGTGCTGAATGTAGAAGACATCTGGTGCATTCTCTGTGTTGAACCTGAATTGGTCCATGAAATCAGATGCCATGCTCACCCAGTTGGGACATTTCTTAGGATCCTGGCTGATGTACCAAGACAAGGCATCTCCCCTAAGACTCCTCATAAAAAGCTTCATCAGAATATTTTCATCTTTTCCGACCCCGACAAGCTTGTCACAATAGGTTCTCAAATGAACCCTGGGATCCCCTGTACTGTCAAACATCTCGAACATGGGAGGTTTGTAACCCTCTGGCATTTCTACATCCGGCTGTATGCATAGGTCTTCATAGTTCAAACCTTCTATCCCCTTGCCTCCTTCTATGCCTTGAACTCGGCTGGTCAACTTCTTGACCTCCTCGGCCAGGTTCTTAATGAGCATGTCCTTCTTAATATATTCTAGTGCATAGGAAATGGGTTGAGTGGAGTGAGGTAGGGTTTCCACATATATTGGGTTGTTTTGGTGACCTGGAATTTGAGTATAGTGGTGATCATTGGTAGAATTCAGGGGTTCAGGAATGACCGGTGGAGTATTTTGTGGAGTGTGGTAGGTGTTTGGCTGGTACTGTGATGGAATTGATTGATTTTGTGGGTGAGTTGTATAATGGTGAGGTATGGGTGGATTTTGTGGGCGCCTGTTGGGTGTGTTTTGAGGTGGTGCGGGGTTCTGAGTGTTTGGATGTTTGATGTCTGGGACGCTAAGTGAGAAGGACAAATTTGTCACATTTCGGACATGCTCAAGCTCACCCTGGAATTCTAGTATTTTTTGTTCGAGCCGTGAAACTTCTTTATTTGGGGCCTGAGTACCCTGACCGTCAGAAGTTTCTGCATGTTCAACCTGTGTGTTGCTTTCCTTTCTGGAGCCGTTCAAATCTTCCATTTTTGCTTTTCCCTTACCTTTTGGTGGACTAGGAGGAGGAGAAGGTGGAGGGCCCTTGGATCTTGTGTGATAAGCTGATGATGCCAGTATGCACAATCCAACCTTTTTGGGGATTGGGAATAATCAAAAAGAAAGAAAACTAAAAGGTAGCCAAGTTAGTAATGGTTTTGAAATGTTTGCAGTATTTAAACACATATTGCGGGAATGTAAATTCGTGTCCTAATTTGGGAGACTCGTTGTGCCCGAGGTAGGCCTAGCGACAAATAGGTTTGGAGAAATTCAGTGCCAATAATTGCCTCATTTAATTAATGTAAAAATAAACGACCCAAAACAACACTAAATAATGTTACTAATGGCACTCGGCCTTATTACATTTAAAAGAAAAGAAAGTAAACCTAATCTACTTGGTCCCAGAAGGACCCTCTCTAGACCAGATGCTATTGTCGATCAGCTCTCCCAGCTCGCGCAAGTTCAGTAGTAAGAATGCCCTTGCCAAATGCCCTCCTTCATTTCCTTCAGCGTTCTGGCAGTCGGTGACTCTCTTTCTTATCTTCCTCTCCAATTCCATCAAATTGTACTCCAGATACTCCAATCTTTCGCTGGATTTAACAGCCCTCTCTTTCCTCTCATTGATCATTTCCATGTATGTTTTATGCTGCTCCATATGCTCTGCTTCAGACTCGCGAACTCTTTTGTGTAATTTGTTGTAATTCACCTATGCTTCGGCAACTTCGTCTATGACCCTGTTTCCTGGACAAACCCTCGGCTCGAAGATCCCTGCTATGTTATCATCCAACCATGAGGGGTAGAAGTATGAGTGGCCCGCATGATATCGGTCTGGTTCGATAGTATTCTTTTCCACAATAATTTTCAAAGTCCACATATGTTGTGCTTCATTCTTATATGGGATGGCGTCACCCTGAAAATCCGCTATGAAGTGACTCATCTTAGCGACTCGTGGTATGACCTGTCTCCTGCCTGCCTGTCTCATAACCTTGAGGGGAGCATAAGGGTATATCCCCCTCAACCCAATCAACACCAAGTGTGGAACATCCCTGGATCTGACGATGAACTTGTCGGCGGGGAACCACTCGAACATCCACTAGACCTGGTCCTCAGATAACTTGTTGAAAAACTGCACCCATTCTTTAGAGTCTTTTGGTTGAGCAAATATGTCCTGAATATATGTTATCCTCTTTAGGTGATGGAAAGCTATGTGATCATTCCACGACCTTTGTGGAAATTCTTGACGGTATTGACCCCTTTGGAGATGTTCCAACAGCCAAACTTGCAGCAGCAAATTGCAACCCTCGAAGAAACTGAACCCCTTCTGACAGCGTTCCAAGGCCCGGTACATATCTGCAATGATCATAGGGACAATGGTATATGTCTGCCCCTCGATCCCGTCCATCATAGGTTTGGCCACCATGGCTAGCCTGGTATGGATTCTATCCCCTTAGGTCGGGAATACCAGCATGCGCAAGAAACACACAATGAACACAAAGACCCTACGATGAACCCAACCCAAGGAGGTGATTGAGAACTCATCATCAAAAATACGGTAAGAGCTATTGTGACCGTATCTTTCATAGAGGAAGTCGAAAGGTATGTAGGAATTTTTCAGGCATTCCAAGTCATCATTTTTCTTCAGCCCCATCATCTTAAGGAACCCTCTAGTGGTGCGAATTTCAGGTGCTAATAAACCAGGGCTATCCCAAGGCAACCCAGAATATCCTCCTATTTCTTTTAGAAGATGAGTCATTTCTATGTCCCCAAAGTGGAACACGACCCTTTCCTTGTCCCAAAACATAGTGGCAGCCTCGATCAACATCTTGTTTGGCTGAAGATCCAATAGAGAAGACAAATTTCCTAAGACTCGTTTCACATGATTTTGGTCACTTGAGGGAATATTCCTCCACCAATCTAGCAAAAGTAAAGGTACGCTACTGACCATACCGAATCTGGTGACTTCGTGCCTCATTTTCTGCAAAACAAAAGGTGGTTAGGCCCATTCCCCCTCAAGATTCGTCTATTTATACAACAATGATTAGCATATTGACACTTATTTCTCCAAATTAATGCACACAGTCGTGATTACATCCGTTGGGATTATGAAAAACCCAATGGACTTTTGGACGAGGCTTGTCTTAAAGGGTTATTATGTGGACAACATATTAACCCAGCTAGGTTTGACCATGGTGCATGCACAATTGATCAGAGTAAGGTTACTATAGAGGTCTAGACTGGGACCCTCAAGCGGACAACTTGAGGGAGAAAGGCACGGAACCGTCGAACGCACCGCTGATCGACTAGTTTCACTACAAGAAAAACGGCCTTTAAGGAAGGGAAATCCGGTCCCTAAAGGTAAAAATCTTGTCCTAAAAGGGTAAATTATGAAGGAAAAAGGCTGGTCGTAACCCGTCGTAATAGCCTCCGTCGCTAAATGTCAATAACGACGGGTCTTAATACCTGGTCGTTAAATCACTTTAGAGACGGACAAAAATACTGGTCGTGAAATACTTTTAGAGACCACATTTCTCGTCCCTAGTAGGCAATGAAATTTTTTTTATTCCCGTCGTGAAATCTCTTTAGCGACCAATTGTATCTGGTCCTAAATTGTCTTTTAGAGACGTACAGAAAACCTGGTCGCGAATAACATTTAAAGACTATATTTATCGTCCCTAATAGACGATAAAAAATATATATATTCCCTTCGTTAAATCTTTTTAGCGACCAACGCCAACTGGTCCTAAATTATCTATTAGAGACCGACAAAACATCTGGTCGTTAAACCATTTTCGCGACCGACCTTTAACTGGTCCTAGATTATGTTTAGAGGCAACGTCCCTATTTAAATAATTTTTTAATTTAGCGAAATATTCATGGTCTATTAATAACCATGAGTAGTCCTATAAGCTCAATGCAACAAAAAGTAATTTTTATCAATAAATTTCAAATTGGTATTGAAAAATCCAGATATAAAAGGATAATATATCAAGTTCATATCCCATGATGATGTTACTTTCAATGTTTTCTCAACACCTCAACAAAAAAAAAACGTAGCTAACTATCAAGTTTTGCATAACATTTTTAGCAAAATAATAATAGCTTGTGCATCTTCTAAACTTGCATCTTGACTTGTAGCTTCAATCTTCAAAACCTGTAAGTACAAAAGTTTTTAAAATAATAAATAACTATTGGTAAAATAACATATATAATTTTATATGAGCAATAGTTAAATCGCTTACCCCAAAAGCAGTCTAAATTCACAAGGTGTTATCCAGCAACATCAACAAGGCTACAACAATATTAATAGAAATTAATTAGAAAAGCTTTGGGATGGATTTAATTTGTCCATCAGTAATAACGCGCACCAAAAGAAATTCTAAATTTAAAAACTAACTTGAAATTAGTAAATGAAAAAATGAAAAGAAAAAAAACAAAAAAAAAAGAACTTGAAGAAAATGAAGCATAATGAAGGGCATGCAAGCGTGGAAGTAGTATAAGAAAAAAGAGTAAGCAATGGGAGGAGAAAGCTTCTGATCGACACTAATTTGCTTTTCCCACAACAAGATCTTCATTCTATATATGTTCAATAGTTAACTGAATTGAAACTAATGTTATTTTCTTATTTTAAAGATAGCTGCTGCAACAATTGCCATTTTCCCTCTGTTGCACTGAGCCAATTAATGCTATCTCTTTCGCTATTTAAGCAGTGAGGTGAGTAATTACCTTGCTTGCCTTATCTGTCACATTTTGAATTCTTAACTAATTACTTGTATCTCTTTTTGGTTCGCTAAATCCCGGTACGACAATTCGAGATTTACCATTCGAGAGACCAACTATTATGAACAAACAACAACATGGTATGTTTCTGTTGCAGTGCAAAATGAAGCAAGACGTGGGAATTTCAGCAAGAACCAGGTTCTGGTGAGGGACATTGTGATAGTAAACCAGGACGGAAGTGGGAATTTCAGCACCATAACTGATGCTGTTGCTGCTGCTCCAAACAATTCTATGTCCACTTCAGGCTATTTTCTAAAATACATTATTGCTGGTATATACGAGGAGTATGTCTCCATCGCCACACCTCGACAGTTCTAACTATAACTACAGAGTATCTTTTTCATGCTAAAAGATAAAAATGCATTTACATGCCACGGCCATATATTTAGCTATTAAAGACTCCATATATATATTTGCATTTTAACCTTTTCCAGAAAGCCTTCTCCTCTGAATTGTACCTAAAGTTTATGCAGTATATTGTACCAAATTTTATATATATATATATATAATGATTTAAAGGGAGATCAGGAAGGAGGTGGAGTATATTGTTACTAACTTGGTCAGCAGACAAAATAAGAGGTCATTCAGTTGAAACGGGCGATGTCGTTGTAAGCGGGACATGTGATTGTTGAGCATCAAAGTACTCTCTCATTTTCCTCATTTCTTTCATCTCATCTTCTAAGGTAGACAAACGCTCATTCAAGGATTTTTTTTCCTCATTCAAAGATTTATTTTCTTCTCGAGTTGAACGTAGCTCGGACAGTAATTCAGCCTTTAAAGAAGTTACACCTTTCAAGTCTTTCGCCTTCACTCCACCCCCAAAGCCAAACACATGGCTACGAGTTTGAGGTCCACAACATTTTTCTACAATCTCTATGCTAGGTAGAGATAGATCTGCTTGAACTATTTCTTCGATTTGAGCCTACAAAATATATAAAAAAATATTTAAAATCAGAATCCACCATAATTTCAAGTAATTTACATATTCAATTTTCCAAACATACATGTTTTTCAATTGCTTCAGGTTCAACAAGCTTGTTATCTTTCTTACGGGTCTCAAAGAAAATTGTTGCCAAATCCGGTGGGTTGCCATCTTTTCCGCCCTTTACATCATCAAAGGCAAATATGTCAAAGAATAGCTTGTAAATATTTTCTTAGGAAAATAGAAATTTTATGATAATACCTTTTGATAAATGATCTCACGAATAGGCTTACTACCAATATGATGAAGCATCTTCAAGTTAGCTCGATTTGCCGCATTCCTGTTGCTTCTCGCCTATATTTGTGAAACATTAAGATTAAATATAAAAAATTAATAAACTTAAACATAAGTTGCTTCTAAAAAGCTTAAACTCAAACTTAGCCTCCAGGAATATCAAGTGAACAGAGAAAACAGGGTAGAGCATAGACCTTCCCTTTCATCCTAATGTATTCCAATAGACCAACTTGTTGCTTAAAAAAAGATGAAAGAGGACATCAGCAATAAGCAAGGGTGAAGTAACTTGTTGCTTTAGTTTCAGCCTATTTGGTCAAACTTATATGTATTTCATCTAATATATCAGTGCATCGCAAGAAGACTTGTTATATTAGCCCTGGATGAGGCAGCAAGGAGAAGGAAGTTAAAGTATGATGAACGGCAAGTTGAAGGAAGTTATATCGCGTTTTACCAATTTACATTTGATATACAGTTCAGATGAACGGCAAGACTATCAAGTTACCTGCTTTACACATGCCACCACCCCCAGGTCATTGGCGACCTACTTTCTCTAAAATTTTGATGTACACAAATTTCTGTACAAAGACAAGCTGAGAAAACTGCCTTCTGTTGTTTGTTTAACACATTTTCTGTCAAAGTAAGGCCATAAAAGTAGGCATTGTAACTGAAAACAGGTAGTTTCAATACTCAAAATGTAAACAAGTCGAAGCTCTCCATCTATGCACCAGCTGGTTCTCATACAAATCATGCCCTAAAATTTATTGACTCTGGATTTTAATATACTTATCTCGCGTATGCCATCATTATTTGTTGTAAGCTTGTGGTTGCACTAACTTTTATGTCAATTTACCGTATGGTTGTAAATTATATGTTGCATTTTGCACAGATTTAAAGAAACAGAAAAGTGCAGCAGGCCAAAGGACAACGCAGGCCCATATTCTTCTGATTTAGATTCTCAAGCAAATGGGACAGGTTTTAGTTTCATAGTTCGAATTCATTCTGTTGATCTAACTTTTCCATTTCCCCTGTTATGGTGCATGAGTCGTGATTCTTAAACTGAAACTACACATCGAAACACATAATTCGATAACTCAAATAGATTATTAAATCACTAGGCATACCTGAAAACCTTCTGAAGAAAAATATTCCTTTAATCACCACTCCCATTCTTTCTTGTCTACTCCGTTTGGAATATTCTTAAGAGCCTGTTGGATTGGCTTAGCTTTCACATATTTTGCATGCAAGTGTCCTCTCCATTTGTTTCATAACTCTTTCATCTATGCGAAGATATGATCACGATGATCATTCATGTCAACACTCTCAAATTTATCCTACAATAATCAAAACATGGGTTGAGTTAATGAATTGGTTCAGTTTTAGTAACTACTCATAATCATGTGATAGGAGCAACTCTCCAACAGTTATACAACAATTAACATATAATATAGTTTCAGCTATTTCTCTACAACAAGTAACAGTTGAATCAGTAACATTCTCCAAAAATTATACAGATAAGCACAAGCATGAAGGATGTAGCGAGAGGTACACAGGCTGTGGAGTCGACTTTACACGCCACTGCTATGGTGGATGCAATTGGTATTAACAATTTGGTGCAACAAGAAGTCGGCACAGTTGGTAATAATCATGCATTAATAAGGGGTGATGCTACAGAAGTTGTAGGTAACGCACCAGCTGTTGTGAAAGCTAAATTACCAGCTGATGCTTCGGGCAAATCTGTTATAGAAAAAGGTCCTGTGACTGTTGGTGTTCCTACAGGTCCTGTTGCTGGACAAAACTCTAAGGAAGTTGGGCATCAAAAAACAATAATTGATTGTTCCATTGCTGGTCCACAAACAACCCTGTTGAACCCTGCAGTAGTTGATCTAGGGGAAAAATCAACAACTGATATAACTACTGCTGTACAAGATGTAGGGTTGGAAAAAAGAGCTGGACAAGTGCTTGATCCAGGGCAATCTGGTGCAAATCCAGCTGAAGAAATTGCTGTTGTGAATGCATGTTTGGAGACTACTAATGTGGTAAATGCAACTGGTGTGATCAAGGAGATAAGGGCAGAAGACTGGACAATTGTGTCCAGTAAAAAAGGCACTCCAAAAAATAGCAAAATGCAGCAGGATGGCTCAAGAGACAGTACATGTGCACGAAGTAGTACAAATCTGTTTGCTGCTCTTGCTAATATGAATGACGAGGACGGAATGGATGTTGTTCGTGTACCTATGTCCAATCCCTCCAAGCTGCATTTTTCCAGTCCTCATGTCGAAAAAATTATCAAGGACGCCCAGAATGCAATGGTGTTTAATAACACTATGGTGAAGTAACCATTGGTCACATTGAACACCTCCGTGTTTGAAGTACCATCACAGTCTTTGGAGTCTTTTGGTGAATATGGAGGTGAGTTGATGTTATCATCTGGAAATAACATTGAAGTTATAAAGGCAAATTTGAGGGGGATGGCAATCAAATTTAAGCTATGGTCAGACCAACGCGAGTATGATGATGAGGAAGATTATGGTGATGCGTATGTTGGAAATTCGAGTGAGGATGATGCTCAAGAGAGTGAAGATGAAGGCTTACTCTCAGTTGGTTCACCATCTTTACCAAAAATAGGCAGTCCTGCAATGGCAATTTCCAGCAGCAAACTAAACGCAAAAGCACCAGTTTTTGTGCCTAAAACTGGACAGCAACAATGTGGAACAACTACAGCAGGTGATTCTCTAAGAAAAAATGCAAAACCAAGTAGGCCCAAGCAACAGGGGAATACTACAATCACACAAGCTGTTACCTGTGTGGAGGAACAAAATATAGCAACCACATTGAACTCAACAATGTCATAGCAAATTAGAACACATTCAAACAAACAAAAGCGCAACATAAAACATTGAGATATACAACTAGGATTGCAATTGTCCAAGAAAACAGAATACCAAACTCGAAAACAAAACATAGGAGTCAGATATCTAATAGCCATTTGATCACAACAAATGCGTATGGAATCCACTAGTCCAGAACACCAAAATTGCAGTAATTTGAAATTGCCACTCAATCCAAGTAATGAACAAAGATGTTTTACACAATATTTTTCTACAAGCCACCTATATAACTAAACGCCTAATGTTCAACTTATGTACCATGTTTTCATCTCATTCATTGCGATTAATAAGAGTTCTCTGTCTGAGCTTTTCATCTCAACTTATGTACCAGCTTTTCACTAAACACAATTAGCAATTCAAGAAGGTGCTTTCGGCACTCTTCTATAGCACACAAACAAGGCTGCTAGTTATAGGGATTAGTTAATCCATGGCGAAGGCAGAAACATACATCAACGAAGCAAAAGAAGGCAATTAAAATCTGCCGCTGAGGATACCGAATCGCAATTTTATATAAACTTCAGAAAATTACATTATCAAACTAGGAATCCCAACCCAATAATCTTTTCACTGATTTTGTAAAAGAAAAAAATACCAAAATATGAAACCTTACAAATTTTTTGATGTTAGAGAAGAAAAAGAAGATCGAAGAACTCGAATAAGCGAATCAATCAGCGAAAAGAGAAACTCGAAAGAGGGGCATACCACGGATTCTCAGCGAGCGAGATGGAAACTTGGAAATATTCACACACCACCAGATTCACAACTTGTGTTTTGAGAAAACACAGTAAAGGCGACGGGCAGAGCTTGGCGGAAACTAGGGCTGAGCTTCGACTTGTGTTTCAGAATACAGAGAGTATCGCAGATTCTCAACGAGGGAGATGGAAACTTGCGCAAATTCACACACCACCAAATTCACAACTTGTGTTTTGAGAAAACACAGTAAAGGCGACGGGCAGAGCTTGGAGGAAACTGGGCGGAGCTTCGCGCGGAAACTAGCTAGGGCGGCAGTCGCGACTTGTGTTTTAATTAGAATACAGAGAGCTTAATTTTTTGACTTTTTAAAAATTTTTATTTCAATATATTAGTTTTGGCGCCTGATTTTTCACAAAATAATAGTTTTTTAATATTTTGGTATTAGTTTTGGCGGCACACTGTCACGCTCAATGTCCCTCAATTATTATTTGGGACCAGTTACTACTTTTTTTAGGGACCGGATTTATTACCTTCGTAATAAAATATAGTATTAAGGACCAAAATATTATCTCGTCCCAATAAATATATTTTTTGCGACCAGATTATTAACTCGTCCCTAAAAGTTGGTCATAAATAAGGCGTTTTCTTGTAGTGTGCCTTTCCGAATTTAAAGGGTGATATATAGGAAGAGTGCAAACACTCATCAAGCGTTGCTATAGGATTGATGACGCAGTAGTGGAATATGATGTTGAGCATGATTTACACAACAATAAATAGCATGTTATCAAGTATTTGCACGTTAAAAAAAACCGATAAATGCGGCATTTACATAATTGAATGACAGTTAAGAAAAAAAGAAAACAAAGAGACAAGTCAGTTTCAGGAGATAAAAGAAATAATGAAAAAATAAGCAATTAATCCAAAATAAGGGGGAAGGGAAGGTTGTATCAAAAAAATAAAGCATGGTTGGAACTAATTCACAAAACAAATTCGTTATGGTAAGAGCCTAAAATCTCCCTAGCAGAGCCGCCATGCTGTCGCGCCCCCTTTTGCCTTTCGCGTAGTCCAAGTTTCGACATTCATGGGTAACAACTCATTTCCTTTTGGGAATTGGGTATTTGAAGAGTCGCCACCTAATGGATTAAGGTGCGTTAGGGAACCTATTTGCAGATAGCTCTGTTTGACTAGTTTGTGTTACCAGAGATTAGGGTAAGGGCTCGAAATAACCTTGAGGGGAAGGTGTTAGGCACCCCTCGCGGTCCACAACAGTGGGTCCCGGCCGAACTTAGTTATGTGAATTAGTCATTTATAGATAAACAGTCTAAGCACACATTTGCGAATAAGGGAAGTTTGCACAGTCTAAGCACACATATATAATCAAAGAAGTTTAGACGGTCCAAGCACACATATGTAAATTTTAGACAGTCTAGGCATACATACTTAAATTAAAGAAGTTTGAACAGTCCTAGCATACATAAATTAAGGAAGTTTGAACAGTCCGAACAAACATAAATTAAGGAAATTCGAACAGTCCGAGCATACATAACTTAAAGAAGGGAAGTCCCAAGTTGGTTAGCCTATAGGATCATATCTGTACAATACCCGGTAAGCCTTCCTCAACTAGAGGGGTTATGCGTGGCATTAGCGCACAGGTCATCATATCCTTTTACTACCCATTACCCTCCCCTTAATGGTTATATAAACGAGTTTAATTAACGAACACTAGGCGTGCTTTACCCGTCCCTTCCTTGTGGTCCCGGAGGTGTTTAGGACCTCTATACTTAGGCAATTCTAGATACTCCTAAGTATTTTAAAAGGTAAAATCTAAGCGACAATAAAGAACATATAGGACTATCAAATAGAGAAGCAATTAGAGGCTCATGTTTACCTCCACACATAAACAAATACGTAGCATGTCTCAAACAACTAATTTTAAAGAAATTCAGAAGGCCCTAGAACATGATATCTAGATGAGTATCACAAACACAAAATATGCAGCTTTTGTTATAAAGTGAAGTGGCAGAACCCTAATCAGCTTGCCTATTGATTTTAGAACCTGTTAAACGTGGACGATTTCATACATAAACAGAGCCCAATTTTACAGTTATAAGACCATTAATTACCTAAGGCTTGCCTAGGCGCGGGTTTGTATGCAATTATAATTCTAGGAATTCGTTAAGACAACTTGAAGTCATTCAATCCTATAGGCATACTGATCTAGGCGATTACTCATGCAGAACTGATTTCGTGCAGGTTTATACTAGAACATGATGTCTATGTGTTGGACTATTCTTAAACCCTTTTTATAGACAGTTATTCATTTAAGCGACGTAGACATGATTTAGCAGATGCAAACGGAGTCCTAAAGCAGGATTTCTAATGCACAGAGAGAGATAGTCATTTTATTAAGCGAGATTGTAGCAGTAGTTTCATTATTGAGTTCCTAGGTGATTATGACTTTAAGCAGAATCAGAAATAAAATGATGACTATAACATGTTTCCTAATATGCAAAGCAGTAAACATGATTATCCTAAGGCAGGATATCTAATGCATAGGTTTATGGCATGGTTTTTAATACAAATAGGCATAGCAAACCTAGTGGCATGATATCTATTGCAGAATGTCAACATAGTGTAAACTTAAAGCATGATTTCTACTGCAAATCAACACACATAATCCTAGAAGCATGATTTCTACCCGGTTTCCCCACAAAAATCATATATGAACCCTCCCATTTTTACTAATTACCCAAATATCTGTTTACAAAAAATATTATTACATACCATGATCAAATGAAGTACATAAGTAAATGAAACTATACTATAGGGAGCCTAAATCAGGCCCAAAATAATCCTGGGATGCCAGGCCTTCAATACAGTCTCAGAAGCCTAAGATCTCACAGCCAATGATGTGTGTCTTGGTGTGTCAGAGTTCCCTAAGGACCTCAAGGATCCCGGACAGTGCTCACACCAAGACCTTTCGCAGATAGGGGCTGGTCATATGCAGTGTGTAAGGGTTAGCCCTGGTATGCCAGAGTTCAGAGAGATCTCAAGGATCCCTAAAAAGTACACACACGAGAGGGGCAGAACTTAATAGTCTAAGAGAAGGGTGAGAATGCTTGACACAGTTTTGAAAGATTTAGTAAAACAATGTAGAGAAAAGATTCAGAAATGGAGAACAGTTTTTTAAAGATGCAAGGAGTGACCAGTTTTGAGAAGAATACTATGAGTAGAAGCAACAGTTTTGAAATCATTTTTTGAGGAAAAGCATACTTAGCAAACAACCCAATTAATCATAGAATACCTATATTTAGTTAACAAGCAGACTTACAAACAGGAGGTGAAGGGGATTGGGAACATATAGGGTTAAAACCACATAAACAAGGAAATATTTGATACAACAAATGTACAAAGCAACTAGGAGTCTACTGAACAAGTTAGTCATGGTAATAGACAGTTAAAACATAGAGAAAGAATGCACCAGGATCATGTTGAAGACAAGAGTTTGTAGAACAAAATTTGACATACAATTAGGGCCAATCGAATGCACTAGAAGACTAAGTAACTACATGGTCATACCAGTTAAGGGGGGTAAGGGAACTAAGTAAACATGCTGGACAAGTATCAAAGAACTAAGTGAAGTCAGACATGCTGATTACACATAAGGCAGAATTTAGACATGCTTAATAACAGCAAACAGAGAAACAAATTGAATAACTAGTACAAGAACAAGCATGGATGTATAGACATGGAACACATAAGGTTGAGTTTCAAAATTTAACCAGAGACATACCAGTTAAAGAAAAAAATGCAGAATGCAAAAACAAGTGCAATTCCACTATCTAGCCTTGGCTTTTAGCCAGCTAGACTAACAGTTAGCGCAAGTAGCAAAGAAAGAAGAGAGAGTTTGAATGTATGTGTGTGTATTCTGAGCAGTGTGTTCGTGTGTTGAAGGAGCAGAATGAGAGTGCTTATATAGCAGTTCAAGAGTAGAGCCAATAAGGTAAAAGAATAAAAAATTAGCAATTAAGGGCAATCAGAATCCAATCACATAAGGAGTTCAGAATAGACTCCTTTAATTAGGAGCAATTAGCCAAACGGTAATAATAGGGAGTCTAATTAAGGAAAGAAGTTCAAATCAAACCAAATAAAGGAGTTCAGAATAAAATAATCAGGGGTTTAATTAAGGGAAGAATCATGTAAAGGAATCAATAAATATACAGGTAATCAAATAAGGCAAGAATGACTAATTAAGGCTGTAAATAGGGAAACATGCAAGACTTAGGCATACAAATCCCTAGCAGAGCAAGTCAATCAGCCAAATTTCAAAGTAACACATGATTTCTGGAAAGAATATATCAACTCCCATAATAGAAAAAATAAATTAAATAAAAGCTTCACAAAAATATAGAAATTAGCCGGAAAACCAGATTAGAACCCTAATAGGGCTCAATTAGGGTAAAATTACAGAATACTGGATTTGACAAAGGAAAACATGCAAGACAGAAGATACAGAGCAAATTAATATGATTGGTAACACGGAAAGACCCAAAATCGAAGCTAGAATTGGAAAGATCAGTATATTACATAGAGTCAATTAGGGTTCGAATACTCTTGCAAAAATCGGTCATGAAGATAAAATGGAAACGATTAAAAATCTAGAAGTCAGAAAGCCTTTGAAAAACAACTCGTAATGAACCCTAGTTTTAGGAAAAAGTAAGAACAATCGATTAAAACCAGAAATTTTCTGAGAAAACATGTAATAATGCTCAATTCGTCTCAGATCTATACAGATCTGGAGATAATCGAAGGTAATAGACTAGGGTTTTAATAATAGAGATGAGAGCATAAGTTTAGAAACCATGGATTCGTAACAAAATAAAGAAGAGTTCTCACTCACAGTCGATAAAATGGCCTGAGACAGGCTAACAAGTAGAATTTCAAACCAGAACAAACTAGGTTCTTTGAGATCCCCTCAATGATCTAAGAAGTCGAAGAGCCATGGCGTGTAAGAGGCCAAGACTGATCGGAGAAGACAAGAAAGCATCCCAACGCTGAGATATACGCAAACGACAGCGCCTGAAACACTAGGGTTTAATGAAGAGAGTTGAGAGAGAAGGAAGATAATGACGGCAAGGTGATGGAGAGAAATGAGAGGGTTTGGGGGGGGGGGGGGCGTCATTTTGGTTATTTATGGAAGGAGGGTTGTGGACCATTGATCAAAAAAATCAACGGTCAGGATTAGATGGGGTATTGGGTCGGGCAGGTTTGGGTTTGAGCCTAAGGGAATTGGCTATATTAGAGGGGTTATTTGGGCTGGTTTTAAAAGGGTTAGATCTGAAAATAAGAAGCTTTTTATTAAATACCCTGGTAATTAAATAAAAATTTATTTATAAATAATTAAAAATAAGAAAAAATAATTTTCATGCATAGAAGTGCTTTAAATAATTATTTAATATTTTAAAAATATAATGGACCAATTTCTGGTAAAATAATGCAGTGATGTATGCATGGGCTAGAATTACAAAATTATTGCAATTGTTACCAAATGAAAAAAATCTGGCCATTGGTGAAATAATTTGAACCTAATATAACTATAAATAGCAATATTAAGTCATGAAATGCTATAAAGTCATTTGTGATGCAATTTTGTAATTATTTATATAAATAAAATACTAGAATAAATTAATTCAAAAATATAGAAATTATGGAAAAATATCAATTGATGCTAATGCATAGTTTTGAAGGTATATATGCACTCTAAAAATATTATGGGAAAAATTGGGTATCAACAACGCTCAGACTTCCTGCCCGTCTAAGGATGAAACGTAGTACTCAGCTCAACCCGCATGCCCAACTCACACTGCACGACCCTACAAATGTGATGTGAACTGCGTGCCTCGATAAAAAATGATGGAAATGGGCACGCCATGCATTTGGATAATCAATAAAGGCTGCTGGGAATTAGTTAAGCCAAATGACATCACTAAGAACTCGTAGTGACCATACCGAGTCTGAAAAGCTATCTTAGGGACATCCGATGGCCTAATCTTCATCTGATGGTAGCCAAATCTCAAATAAATCTTAGAAAACACCTTGACACCCTGAAGCTGGTCAAATAAGTCATTCAATCTCGGCAATGGATACTTGTTCTTGATAGTGACCTAGTTCAATTGTCGATAATCTATACACATCCCCATCGATCGGTCTTTCTTCTTTACAAACAACACCGGCGCCTCCCATAGAGAGATACTAGGTCTAATGAATCCCTTGTCAAGCAAGTCTTGCAGCTGCTCGTTCAATTCCTTCAACTCAATTAGGGTCATACGACATGGTGGAATAGAAATGGGCTAAGTGCCCGGAACCAAGTCAAAACAGAAGTTGATATCTTTGTCGGGTGCCATCCCCGACAAATCTATAGGAAATCTCTAAAGAACTCACACACAACTTGAACTGAATCCATGAAAGGAACCTCCATATTGGAATTACGGATATAGGCCAAACACACCAGACACCCCTTCTCAACCACACAGCGAACCTTCACATATGAAGTGACCTTGCTAGAAGAATGGCCAGGAGTCCCTCTACGCTCCAATCGTGGAAACCCCGACATGGCTAATAACACAGTCTTGGCGTGACAATCCAAAATAACATGATAAGGTGACAACCTCTAAGACTTGTACTGATTATCTATATAGTTTAACTGTTGTCTGATTCTTCTTACACTTGTTCACAATAGAACCTTTAGATTCTTTGTCTTCCCTCGCTTATATGATCGCTTAAGACAATTGTAATCCGATAATTCGCATAGTGTAAACTTCGGCTGGGACCCATAGATGTGGACTCGAAAAGTGCCTAACCCTTTCTCGTTGAGGTAATTTGAGCCCTTACCCAATCTTTGGTGACTTGGACTAGTTAAAACATAGCTATTTCCGAATAGGTTCACCTTAAAATCGTTAGGTGGCGACTCGTCTCTTATAATACCTCCTTTAAAGAGTTGTCACATGTCAAAACCCGCCTTCGCGAGAAAAAGGGTCGTGACAACATGGTAACTCTGTTGGGGATATACTTAGGCTCTTACCACCACGTAGTTGACTTATGTGGATTAACGGATATACTTGATGACATGTACCTCACTTCCCTTATTTCCCTTTATTTGCTTAAATTGCTATGCCATGTCCGTCCTCTCCCCGTTTCTTTCATCCCGTCTAAGAGTGCTATATCATGACTCTCTCATACTTATTTCCTTATTTGCTTCATTATGTTCTCGCACATTTTCATGAGTTAAATTGACTTCTCTCTTTTGTCTTTCTTTTATTTTCTCTTGTTTTCCTACTCCTGTTCATCTTTACCATATTATTTACTGTTTTTATGCACTTTTAACATACAAAACTTGGAAACGTGTTATTATTTCTGCGTATAGCATGCTCCACATCAAAATCCACGCGTACTTATTATCAACATAGCGGTGCTTGATGAGTGTCCGCGCTAAATCACTCTTTTAAATTGGAAAGACTTATTTGCAGTAGACTAGTCGATTAGCGGAGCAGTTGACGGTCCCGTTCCCTTTCCTCTCGAGTTGTCCACTTGAGAGTACCAGTCTAGACCTTTCGAGAAACCACACTTCGATTTAAAATGTACATGCATCATGCTAAACCTAGTACGGATTGAGACATCATTAACGTATCAACCCGCATAAGATGAACGTTGTCCAAAGTCCAACGGGATTTCCATAATCCCAAAAGACACCATCATATTATGTGAATTGCTTGGAGAAAATTTGCCAACATGTTGATCATTATTGCGTCAATAGCTGAATCTGAAGGGGGAAAGGGCTAACTTTAATTTGTTTACGGTAAATGAAGCACAAAATCTCCAGGTTCTGCTAATTGACTGGTGGAAATACCTTGTGATAGAAAACATGTAAGGAGAGTACTTGGTGACCTGCCGTCTTTGTTGAACATTCGACCAAATAGAGAACTGATTGAGGCTGCTACAATGTCCTGAGATGAGAAGAGAGTTGTTTTTCGATTTTGCAATATAGAAATGACTTCTCTCTTGGAAGAAATAGGGGGTTTCGCCATGTTACCACGGGATAGTCCAGGACAATTGGTGCTAGAGAATCACACTCCACGCGGTTTTTTGAAGATGTTGGGTTTTAAGAAAAATGATGAGCTGGTCTATCTAAAGAAATCATACATCCCCTTTAAATTTATCTATGAGCATAGCAAATCATATCGCCTTCATCATGAGGAGCTAGCCATTACCTCTTTGGGATAGGTGCACCACTGGGTATATGTTTTCATAGTCTGCTTCTTGGGTTTGTTGATCTTTCCGATGCAAGGGGGAAGAATTCATACTCTCTTAGCCATGGTCGCTAGGACCTTAATGGATGGCATTGAGGGACAAAAGTACTCTATCATCCCAATTATCTTAGTTGAGATGTACCGTGCTCTAGATCGGTGCAAGCATTGGTCCGGGCACTTTGAGGATTGTAATCTCTTACTACAAGTTTGGCTTCTGGAACATTTTTAGAGGGGTGATTATCGCCAAGAGCTTCTACGAAGGCTACTGAATGACTACATAGCCAGTCATCATCCAAAGAAAGTGACATTCATTCCAGACAGGTTTGCAAAGTCTGGAAATGCTGTAGGCTGGGTGCGTTTCTTCAGCAATCTGACAGATGAGCAAGTGCATTGATGTGCGAATGGTTTCCTAGTAGTGAGTTCGTTATCAGATCCAAAGGAACTACTCACTTAGTTTTGATCGGGCTGCGAGGCATATACCCTTACACTCCTATAAGGGTTATGATGTAAGATGGAAGCAAACAAGTAATACCTCGTGTTTCAAACATGGTTCAGTATAAGGCCGATTTCAAAGGGGATGTCATCCCATTCAAGTTCAAAGTACAACACATGTGGAACCAAAAGATCATCGTGGAATGAGAAACTATTAAACCAGACAGGTATTACGCCGATCAAATGTACTACTATCTCTCATGGTTGGAAGACGACATAGCTGGGGACGTCAAACCAAGAGTCAATCTGAAGGATAGGATCATAGAAGAGGTGGATGAAGCACAAGTGAAGTACAAGAGGCTACGCAAAAGGGTGTTCGAATTCGAAGCTAAGCATCTGGAACAACATAAAGTGAACATGGAGGCGATAAGGTAATGGAAGAAGATTGCCAATAACTAAATAGAGAGGTTAGAATACTTGGATCAAGGATTGATGGATCTACAAGGGAAAATTAGAAAAAGGCTTTGGTATTGTCAAGGCATGGATGATGATGAAAGAGGGAAGCTGGCAAAGGCTTACTTGCTACTGGACATGCGTGATCTGGGAAACATGATTGATGTGGTCAAGAGAGCCAAGCATGGAGAAGGTCCTTCAGGGACCAAGTAGATTAGGAGATAATATTCTTCCTTTGATCCGAAAAACAAAAGGCAAAGGCAAAGGCAAAAGGAAGATGGATGATTTAAGTGGTATTCGAAAATACAATGCTACTATGGCGGAAAATGTTGAAACCTCAAATGGGAGAAGTACGCTAGGACAAAATGAGTTGGTCTTACGTTTGGAGCAAAAAATCCTGGAGCTGTAGGGTGAGCTTGAGTAGGTCTGAAATCTGGCGAACCTTTCCCTTACTCAAAATGTTCCCGACATCAACCAGCAAAACACAACCACTCAGAACCAAACACCACCACAAAATACACAAAACCAGAATCCACCACCCAAAGCTGTGAATCCTCCCGCACTGCACCAGTATCATAATCCCGCACCTCCCCAAAATCTTAACCCACCACCAGTGCAAACCCCTACACAACACCACCATCACCCGACCCAACATCCGCAAACCACTACTTATCACACTCCTCAAAATGCACCACAACCTACCCCAGACCCCCCTCAAACCTCAACCAATGATCACTCACATACCCAAGTACCAGGAACTTATCAAGGCAACCCAATATATGTGGAAACCTTACCCTGCAACAACCCCAGTACATACCTGAGCCAACTGAGAAGGACCTACTCATTCAAAACATGGAAGAAGAGCTCAAGAAACTGATAGGGAGAGTTCACAGTGTCGAGGGTGGGAAAGGTGTTGAAGGTTTAAACTATGATGATTTGTGTATCCAGCCAGATGTAGAATTGTCGGAGGGATATAAACCTCCCAAGGAACTTACTGCGACAAGCTTGTAGGAGTGGGTAAGAACGAGCAAATCTTCATGAAACTGTTCATGCGAAGTCTTACAGGAGACGCCTTGTTTTGGTATATCAGTCCAAATTCGAAGAAGTGGGCAAATTAGGTAAGCATGGCATCAGATTTCATGGACAGATTCAGGTTCAATACAGAGAACTCCCCAGATGTTTTCTACATTAAAAACCTCAAGAAGAAGCCGACAAAAACCTTCCGCGAGTATGTTATTCGTTGGAGATCAGAGGCCACCAAGGTAAGGCCACCACTTGAAGAAGAACAGATGAACATGTTTTTTGTTAGAACTCAAGATCCGCAGTACTATGAAAGACTAATGGTTATCGAGAATCACAAGTTCTAAGACATCATCAAGTTAGGAGAAAGGACAGAAGAAGAAATCAAGAGTGGGATGATGACCAATTACGAGGCGCTGCAAGCCACAAACAAAGCTTTGCAATCAGGAGGTATTTCGAAGAAGAAGGAAGTGGGTGCCGTGATGATAGCCCATGGCCCTAAGTCTCCCCTTACATACCAAACAACTCCATCCAGATATCTATCCTCACCTCTAAAATACCAATACCCCGCCACCACCTACCATACATATAACACCCAACCCACATATTATCTTCACCTCCACCCGCCCGCCAAAACTACCCGAAACCACGACCAAAATTTGACCATAGAGCTCCCAAAAAATACACCCCAATCACTGAACCCTTAGCCCAAGTGTATGAGAAACTAAAGGTTGTTGGTTATGTCACCGCTATTCCTGCTGTTATTGTTGAGAACCCTTCCTAGTGGGTTAACCCCAACAAAATGTGTGCCCATCACTCGGGCATGAAGGGTCATACCATTGAAGAATGTCGAATATTAAAGGACAAGATTCATACGCTGATCGACACCAAGGTTATACAGGCAAAGGAAGTCGCGCCAAATGTTCGAAATGACCCTCTCCTGGATCATAGGGGCGAGGGAGTAAACATGATAGAAATTGATGAGGAATTGGATCAAGAGGGATCCATTAGACTTATTCGAGAGGGAGATACTCCCAAGACATCTACTGTCACCCTCTCGATGATTGTGGTACAAACCCAAGCACCGTTTGAGGTCTAGGTAGCTACACCCTTCACTGTGATGGTAGCTCCCACACTATCTTATAAGGCTAATGTCGTCCCATGGGATTATGTCGTGGTGGCAAAAAGAAAGGGAAAAATCAAGATGGAAGAGACAGGTGCTGCGTAAGGTATGACTAGAACTGGCAAAGCTTACACACCTGAGAATCTTGGAGGAGCAAGCAAAGAAGCTACACCTAAGCCACCTGTTGTCGAAACGAGAACTGATGATCTTTGGCGAAAGGTTCAAGCGAGAGAATACGCTGTTGTTGATCACCTAAACAAGACGCCCACTCATATATCCATTTTGTCACTATTGCAAAATTCAGACGCACACAAGAATGCCTTTATGAAAGTGTTAAGCGAATCTTTTGTGCCCGCCGGTATCACTAGCGGGACATGGCTAACATGGTCGGACATCTATCAGAAAGTGATAAAATTACTTTTCACGAAGATGAGTTACCGCTAGAAGGATTGAGCCACAACAAAATATTGCACATCACTGTGCAATTTGATGACAAGTTCATTGCCAGGGTCCTGATAGATGGAGATTCAATCCTAAACATATGCCCACCGCTGACCACTTTTAAAAAATTAGTTTATGTCCTGCATGAGATATGGATGGGGAGCATGAATTTGAAAGCGTTCGGTGGACTCATAAAGCCACTATTGGAGAAATCAACCTTAATCTACGGATGGGACCAACCTGGTTTGATGTCAAATTCCAAGTGCTAGACATATCCGCCACTTACAACGTATTGTTGGAACGACCATGGATACACTCAGCTGGGGCAGTCGCTTCTACCCTGCAACAGGTTGTGAAGTTCGAGTGGAATCATCAAGAGGTGATCATTCATGGAGATGGAAGCAATCCTATTTACACCAACCAGACCATGCCAATCATCAATAACAAGAGGAAATTGGGAGGAGAAACATACCACTGCATTGAGCGAGTAAACATATTTGAGAAAGATCGATGGTGGAACAATAAGATATAAAGCATATTGATGTGGTTGGATATATACCATGCAAGGGTCTTGGCCGAAAGCTTTAAGGGATCACTCTAACCCATACGGCCATAGTATCATGGCACAAACTTTGGGCTCGGGTACGAATACATAGTGCAAGAATACCAGGATTGGACACCACCGTGGCACACCGATTACTATTCGCTGGAACAACCCATACCACCGCTGCACTAGATATTCCGCCAAACTGACGTGAATTGGGGATCCGAGGAAGACGAGATTTTGGCCGTCATGAGGAGGCTGTTCTTGGACAAGAAAGACATGGACGGAGGAAGAGGATGAGGAAGTCCTTACTATTCAAACAGTAGGAGAAGGAGTTGTTCTCAAAAACTAGACCACTGCACCATCCAGGCCCGTCGGGGTACCTGGGTACCCTGGCAGAATTAGCATGACTTATTTTTAAACTAGTATATTAGTCCACACGTTAAAAAATTAATATATAGTTAAATATATATGTCATAATTTATATTATCGAAGAAATCAATCTATACTAAATAAACAAACTTTTCATGATTCTATCATTTTTGCAATTTTTGTAACATCCAATACAAAATTTATAGATAAAAAGAACTTGAGGTATACATATAGATTAAGTAACAATCTATTTAATATATGTGAACTTTGAATAACAAAAGAGAGAATAGAACAAAAGAAATAATACAAAAGGGAAAAAGAGAAGGATCAAATCCGCCATTGTTTGGATCATAATACTAAGCTTACTGAAAATATAATTCAAAAAAGTTATCATTCCCATACAAAAGATATAGGGGGTTGTTTTCAAACTATTATAAAGGTTAGGACAGTTATGTGAAATTTATATACTTAATTATTCAATTTTTCTGTAATTAAATGTTAAAGAAACATAAAAATCAAATGCAACTACCTTTACAAAGAGACATATGCAAAATGGAATATCAAACAAATAAAAAATGGGAGGAAAATACATGATCAGTGATGGATAATAACATATAAATGGGTGAAAATTATTTATACCCCCAACTTTGCTCTAAAATCATAGGTCCTCCCTCAGCTTTGAACAATAGATATTCTTCCCCTCATATGTCATTTGACTTTTCAAAGTGCCTATTATACCCTTAGATTTTCAACTTTGTCTTTTATTTTTCACTTCTTTAAAATCATAACAATTTTTTCTTTTCTAATCTATGTAATAGACTTATCTATAAAAGTAAATAAATATCATTTTTTAGACATAAAAGAAAAGAAAAGTGAGAAGTAGTAATTAACCATATAAGTTAATAACATTCTATAAAGAAATAAATAAGCAACATAAAAATAATTTATTAAGGCTATCAAAATTCTAGAATTTATTTACACAAGTGAAGATAAGAGAATGGGAACTTTATAAACATATTTTATGCAGGTAATATAAAAAATAATTAATTAACGTAAAGGCAAATTTTATAAAAGAATTCCTTGAAGATTAGCTATCACTACTAGAAATCCGGAAAAAATGACCACAAAAAGCGACCAGTGTTGGTCGCTTATTGGCCAAAAAGCGACCAAAAAGCGACCAAACGTGCCTGGTCGATATTAAGCTGGTCCCTTTACCTTAGGGACCAAAGTTGGTCGCTAATTAGCGACCAACTTTGGTCTCTCAAGTCAAAGGACCAAATATTCCGGTAAAGATACTGGCGACCAACTTTGGTCGCTATATTATTTTAATATTATAAATTTTGCGACCAAAGTTGGTCTAATTTTTGTAAATTTCGTTTTTATTTATTTATTATTAATTATAAAGTAGCGACCAACTTTGGTCTGTATACGAAATATTATATTTTAAAATCTGGAAAATTGCGACCAAAGTTGGTCGCTATACTATAAATTTTTTAATTTTTTTTTTAAATAAGCGACCAAAGTTGGTCGCTAAATACATGAATTAATTTTTTTATTTATTAATAAGCGACCAACCCTGGTCGCCATATTTCCAGAAATTGTTAATTTTCTGGTAAATAGCGACCAATCTTGGTCGCTTTTTGGGAAATCTGGGTTAAATAGCGACCAACCTTGGTCGCTATTTCACAGAAAATTATTTTTTTTAATAGAAATGCGACCAAATAGCGACCAAAGTTGGTCGATTTTCTTGGTATATTGCTGGCAGGAACTGCCTCTTTTGGCAGCTACACCACCTGCCAGCTTACCAAAATTCCTAAATAGGCAAATATGCCAACAGCAGCAATAACAACAACAACAAAAACAACAACAACAATTATAAAAAACTTTATACTTTAAGCTAATTAGCAAACTAATAAGTTAAATGTTATTACAGAACCATTCGAAAACCAATTATATTTGTCTAGCATAAACTAATAAGTTCAAAGATTGTTCTCTACATCATTATCATCACCGTCTGATGAACTTTCTTCACCATGACGGTATCTAGAATGGGCTATTTGTCGATGATGGGAAGAATGACCACGGGGAGGACGGGAGGAATGAGCGCGGGGAAGGCGAGCCTCTGGCGGTGACTCACGAGACCGAGGAATTGGAAAATTGCCAGAAGCTAGGAGAGTTTTGATCTGCTCTTGCATGCCCTTGCACTGAGCTTGCATGCCAGAGTACTGCATATCTCTAAGCCTTTCTCTCTCCTTGGCGGCTTCTAGCTCGGATGTGAGCTTTGCCACAGTCTCCCGCATAGAGGAGAGGCTCTCCCCATCAAGTTGCTCGGCTTGGGAGGAAGTCCCTATTCCTTGCATTCCACACTTATAGCGATGTAATTTCTTATTAGGAAGCCCGTATATCTTCCCCCATTTTGGACCGCCAGTAGCCTGCGTCCACATTCTCTCAGCATCCTCGTCCGATAGTTGGTGTCACGACCCAAAATCCACTAAGGGTCGTGGTGGCGCCGGACACTTCTGTCAGGCCAGCCAACTAGATTATCAATTAATTCCTCTTTTAATACTTCTGAAAATCTAAGCTTTTTCCTTCCATTTTCATAAATAAAAGTTCACTACTTGAATTCAAATTTAAATAATAACAATTAGCACAAATCCGTTTAAACCCATCCCAGAAACCCGGTGTCACAAGTACATGAGCAATTATCGATAGGGAAAGTAAAATACGACATCTGTCCGAAATACAGTGGACAGGGAATAAATAATAAAATGCTAAAAGGAACTACACTGGCTGCGGGTCGTCTCGAACAATGCAGCTCACCTAGTCCCAGAGTCGTCCGTGCTGCTACGCCCAATAGGCTGCTAGAGGTATATATATCTGTGCAACAAAAATGCACAGAAGTGTAGTATGAGTACGTAATCAACGTGTACTCAGTGAGTATCCCGCCTAATCCCGAAGGGGTAGAGACGAGATGGCCAACTCCGACACTCACTAGAGGTCAATTAGCAATGTTCTATAAGTGCGAGGAAAATCATGGATTTGTATAGAAGTTCTGATTGTGAAGCCAGAAAAATAGGTAACCACCTTCAACACTAAATCCAGGGCTTCTAAAGTTTGTTCTTTATTATCTTATCAGTTTATATCAAGCCACGTAGGGCCAATTCCACATTTACAATTTTCAAGTAACAGATAAACACGCGCAAATCATGCCGAGGTCGACGACCCGCTCCAACAGAAATGTAAATTGTGCACTGCCGAGGGTCGAGCGGCACGAACCATAGATGCATCTATTCTCACCGAGGCGTTCGGCCCGTTCCATAAATAAACACATATCCTGCTCGCGAATCATCCATGCGACGCAGGCACACATAAAATACATGCTCAATCAGTCAAATAAGAACTTATCGGGGAATATTTATTCAAATAAAACCAATTCTCGTTTAACAATTTAAGAAATGGAGTTTAATCCTTTTAGAAATTTACTTACTAATTCGATGTGAGTTAAACAATTCGAGCTACCAATGGGTTCACAATTAATCCACGTGCAGCATGCTTTTGGGTCCTAACTACCCGGACAATAGCATAGTAGTAGCTACGCACGGACTCTCGTCACCTCGTGCGTAGGTAGCCCCCACAAATAGGAGCACATATTCAATTACTTCACCATGGGGTAAATTCCCCCTCACAAGATTAGAAAGGAGATTCACCTCGCTCCGAAGACTCAAAGCCGGCATTCTACATTCTTCCGAGGACTCCAATTGATGCACCACGCTCCAAGACTAGCCAATGGTTATGCAAATCCATTAATATATGCTCAAATATTCATTACAACTAATTTATAGAAATTTCTAACCCCGATTGGAAAGTCGACCAAAATGCCCTCGGGCCCACGTGCCCGGAATCCAAAACTTTCGAAGATAAAGTTTACCCATAACCTTAGGAACTTGAATATATAATTTTTCTCTTAATTCCATACTCAAAATCGTAATCAAAATCCAAGATTTCTAATTTCCTAGGTTTTCAACCAAAACCCCAAATTTACAATAATCTTCATACTTAAATCCATACATAATTGATATATTTAACACAAAAGTGATGGGTATAACTTACCTTGACATTGATGACGAAAATCCCCTCATTGAAGCTCTCCAAAATCGCCCCAAGCCATGAGAAATATGAGAGAAATGGCCAATCCCCGACTTTAAATTAACCTTCTGCCTCCAGGGATTTTTGCTTCTGCGGAAATAATCCCGCTTCCGCGGTCCCGCTTTTGCGGAAAATATTCCGCTTTTGCGGTCCCTGGGCTCAAGCCCATTTTCGCTTCTGCGATGAGCCAACCGCTTCTGCGGTTCCGCATTAGCGGATCAAGGGCCGCTTCTGCGGTCCTGGCTGCCCTCGCCCTCGTCCGCTTCTGCGGCTTCTTCTTCGCTTCTGCGGGGCCGCTTCTGCGGTCCCATTTTCGCAGAAGCGGAAATACCAGATACCAGCTGCCTCAGCACTTCTTCAAACTCCGGATTCGATTCGTTAGCCACCCGGAATCCACCCGAGGCCCCCGGGACCCCAACCAATCATACCAACCAGTCCCAAAACACATTACGGACTTGCTCGAGGCCTCAAATCATAACAAACAACAATAAAACCATGAATTACACCCCGATTCAAGCTTTATGAACTTTGAACTTTCCAACTTCTATTTCCGATGTTTAAACCTATCAAATCACGTCCGATTGACCTCAAATTTTGCACACTAATCCTATTTGACATTACGGACCTACTCCAACTTTCGGAATTGGATTCCGACCCCTATATCAAAAATTCAACCTCCGGTCAAACTTCCCAAAAACCTTCAAATTTCTATGTTTGGCCAAATGACTTCAAATGACCTACAGACCTCCGAATTCACTTCCGA
Source organism: Nicotiana attenuata (assembly GCF_001879085.1). Taxonomy (NCBI): domain Eukaryota; kingdom Viridiplantae; phylum Streptophyta; class Magnoliopsida; order Solanales; family Solanaceae; genus Nicotiana; species Nicotiana attenuata. Next base: position 65,648,719 of record NC_031990.1, on the reverse strand, counting down.
TCGCGCTCCCAACTCCAGAATCACCATACGGAGCTATTCCCAGACTCGGAATCCCAAACGGACATCGATAACACTGAAATGCACTTCAAGCCAAACTTAAGAAATTCCTTCTAAAATGCTAACTTCCACATTAGGCGCCAAAACGCTCCCGGGTTATCCAAAACCCGATCTGGGCATACGCCCAAGTCCGAAATCATCATACGAACCTGCTGGAACCTTCAGATCCTGATTCCGAGGTCGTTTACTCAAAATTCTAATCCTAGTTCACTCTTTCAACTTTAAGCTTCCGAAATGAGGATTCTCTTCCCAAATCAACTCCGAACTTCCCGAAATTCAATTCCGACCACACGTACAAGTCATAATACCGGAAATGAAGTTGTTCATGGCCTCCGACTGCTGAACGGAGCGCTAGCACGCGAAATGACCGGTCGGGTCGTTACAGTTGGATTGGCGCGCCAGACTGATTAGGTGGCTGACTGCGTATGAATTGCTCCACTTCAGCTGTGAAGCGACCCTATAAGAAAAATAATATGTGAATTACTATTTCCAAATTTATATAAAAGTAAATCAAAATTCTTTATGAAAAGTGAAAACTTACATGTACAGTCGAGGCTCGGCCCTCGACCCACCTTTCTTGGTCCGTCTCTTTCTTCTTCTTCACAATATGAGTCTCCTTGAAGAGCTCATCTTGGTTCATCGGACGCCCCAACTTTTTTTCCTGAAAACTCATAAATTTTAGTTAATAAACAGAATACATATACTAAGAAAATTAAAAAAAATTAAGCAATTACGTACCATTCTTCGTTTTATCGTCCCTAGGCTGACCGCACCTCCAGTGTGCAAGGATCCTCCCTTCTCAGATGCCCGGGCTTTCTTTCCTTCTTCGCTCTTCTCTAAGAACTCTGCTGTAGCCATTGCCTTTGCAAATCATCCATAAATCCTGAAACATCCAGCCAGGCTTCTGGTTCAACTGCCTAGCTTTGGAGAAACAATGGGACAACCGCTTTCGAGCTTTGAGATGGAAGTTTGCAGCCACTTCCGCGCTATAGCGGTGTTCCCATACACACTTGCTCTGTATTTCAAAAGTCAAGTATTATATGGAAATATCATATTTAGATGGAAATATCATAAAAGCTATATTCGATATATTATACTTAGCTTTTATTAGCTAATAATTATTCAAAAGTTAAGTGCATTAACTGGTTATAATATAATATTAGCTAAAAGCTAATAAATGATTATACTGCTTAAAAGAATATTTATACCTTAAATTGATTGAAGATTGCCTCCTTGAGAGCGAATGAGAATTCACTCCAAGTCGCATAAGGACCATCATAAAGCTTTCTGGTGGCTTTGGTGATGATCCTTGTAGTAACATTACTAGGGATGAACCTGCAATTTTATTAAAAAAAACACATTAATATCTTAGTAAAACTGTACTAAACAAAAAAAGTTAAAATAACAAATAACTCTTACCCGTCACCCTCAGGGACTATGATGATCCTGCCATATTTATCATAATGCACCTCCTCGTCATTAGCATCATCATTGTCCGAAGCATGTACATCGGAGGCATGTGTGGAAGGTGTAAGGGGGTCAGAGCTAGTATCTCGCAGGCGCAGGCCTACAATAGACGGAGTCCCAGATGAAGATGGCTGCGGGCCCTAGGACTGCGAGCCTTGTGAGTGTGACATAGCTGTATGGGCCGCAAGTGGATGAGACACAGATAGCTGTGACCCGAGTGGCTGTGACACGGATGGCTGTGATCCATGTGGATGTGACATGGATCGATGCGATCCATGAGCTGCTGTTGGATGCGATCTATGTGGATGTGAGACAGGTAGACTGTATGTAAGTCGTATAGTCCTATGGCCCTGTGAAGAAAGACCTGGCGTCTGCACGAAGGTGTGGGGCTGCACATGCGCTGGTAGCTCAGAATAGCCCTGGGGTGGAGGCGCAGGCACAGGCATAGGCACAGGCATCTGTGAAGAGGCAGGAACGGATTGAGTAGTACCTCCTACCCTCCTCTTTTGTTTCGTAGGCTTTTCTCTACCCCGAGAACCAGTAGGATCACTGTTACCTCGACCCTTGCCTGACATCTGCATGACATAATACAAAGTTAGATTGAAACATATAAAGAAACTAGCTATAACATGAGTTATTAAAGAAACCAACTTTTTAAAGCTGATCGACGTATAGTTCCTCGTCCGAGAATTCTTCTTCCTCACTAGTTTGAGCTTCATCAGTTGATTCTTCTTCCTCGTTTTCTATAATTCTTACTTCATCCATATCAACTTCTTCCATCATGTGTTCAGGATGTTCCAAATCATTTTCTAAAACTTCGTCCACTATTTGGTGAACACTGGAGATATCGTTTTGATATGCAACATCTAACACATTCTCGACTTCTACCCTACCCACAGGCTTAGTTTTTATTACAACCCACCAATCAGCCTTATTCCGCCGCAATGGATAAGGAGCATAATACACTTGCCTAACATTATGTGCAATTATGAAAGGATCATAGCGATCATACTCCCTCGTATGATTAACCTCAATTATGTTGTATTGATTGTGTACTCTTGTACCTCTTGTTGGATGTGGGTCAAACCACTTGCATCTAAAGAGTATCAATTTCTTATTTGGCCAACCTGTATATTCTAGTTCTATTATTTCTTTGAGCACACCATAATAATCAATATCTCCATCTTGGTTGCCATCACCACGTTGAACCCACACCCCACTGTTGTTGCTATTTTTATTTTTAGAGCAATCCTCTGTATGAAACTTATAACCATTCACAACGTACTTAGACATGGTTGTGACCTCAACGCCAGGTCCCTAAGATACATCTTTCAAAAATTGATTTACACCATTATTTGGATCATTTACCTACAAATCGTTAAATAAATTCATAAGTTAGCATAACTTCCAAACATTGTTTACCTACATAGTGTTAGAATATTTTAAGGAGAAACTTACAAATTGTTTGAACCACGTATCAAATCTCGTATATACAGCATCATGGCCAAATTGACCCACAAAGTGACTGTGACACATCAAATATTTTTAGTAGTTGCATTGAAATGTAATCACAGTAATTTTTAGATTTTGATAACTACTAAATCAATACTTACTTGAGATTGGTACAACTTCAGTATAATTTAGCAACACGTGAAGTGTAGCTGACTTGTACTCCATATCACTCAAACTTCTCTTTGTAACATCCTTAGAACATCGGCCTGGTTGATTGAATATGGACATAGGCGGATATAATGGATTATTCCTAAGGTCGACCGTGTGCCTGTTGGGCCTATTCCTAGCACATGCCATATTACTCTCAAAATAATAACAAAAATGGGCAGTTTCCTTCGCAAGATAAGCTTCGCATATAGATCCTTCAATCCTATTCCTCTGCTTAACAAATTATTTTCATTTGCCAATTGTCCTACATAATTTCAGGTTAGCGAAGAAAATTTGTTTAAATTAAAAGAGAAAATTACATCAAACCTAAAATATTACCTCTCAAAGGGATACATCCATATGCATTGAACAGGCCCTCCAAGTCGTGCCTCGTGTACAAGGTGGATTGGAAGGTGTTCCATCACATCAAAAAACCCACATGGAAATATCTTTTCCATCTTAGTAGAAGTACACGAATGTTTTGATCCATCCGTTGTAGGTTTTCTTCCCTTGATGTGAACACAAATCTTTGAAAAACAAACTAATCTCTGTGATGAGTTTCCAGATTCGTTCAGGCAAACCAGAAAATGCAATAGGCACTAAGGTCTCCATGAAAACATGACAATCATGACTTTTCAAATGGCTCAACTTCCCTACCTCCATATCAACTTTTTTTCCCAAAATTCGACGCATAACCCTCAGGCATCTTCAACTTCGTTACCCAATCACAAATCTGGCGTCTTTCCTCCAAAGTGAATGTGTAACTTGCTTTGGGCTTGAACACCTTACCATTGTTTGCTGTCTGCAAGTATAATTCAGACCGCCTGCAATATTCTTGTAAGTCCATTCTATCCTTCGCATTATCCTTTGTCTTACCTTTAACATCTATCACTGTGTTGAACAAATTGTCAAAATAGTTCTTCTCAATATGCATGACATCAAGGTTGTGACGGAGAAGATTATCCTTCCAATACGCCAACTCCCAAAATATACTCTATTTCATCCAATTATGAGTAACACCGTATCCGGGGAATCTATAAGGTGGAACTTCAGTAACTTTACTGAAGTTTTGGACCCTCTCCCAAATTTCCTCACCTGAAAGTATCAGAGGTGGGAAATCACATTCGAATTTATTCCTTTCATTTTTCATCCTTCTAAACTCATGATCAGGAGGCAAGAATTGACGATGACAATCAAACCATCATTGCTTTCGGCCATATTTCAAAGTGAACGCTTTACTATTTTCCATGCAGTAAGGACAAGCTAGCTTACCAGCAGTCATCCACCCAGACAAATTCCATACGCAAGAAAATTATTAATTGTCCACATTAAATTAGCACGCAAAATAAAATTATGCTTGGTTGATATGTTATATGTTTCAACACCATCGTACCACAATTGTTTTAGCTCATCAATCAAAGGTTGCAAATATACATCAATCAAACTTTTCGGATTACGTGGACCGGGGATAATACAATTTAAGAATATGTATGGACTAGTCATGCACAACTCGGGTGGTAGATTATAATGTGTAAGAAAGACATGCCAACATGAATATGGTGTGGTAGATACAGAAAAAGGCGTGAAGCCATCCGCACACAGACCTAATCGAACATTCCTTGGTTCACTAGAAAAATCTGGATATGTTCTATCAAAGTGCTTCCAAGCTTCTCCATCTGAAGGATGACACATAACACCAAGTGGTCTTCTATTTTCAAAGTGTCATCTCATATGAGGAGCAGAACTCATCGACGCATATAACCTCTTTAACCTAGGTATAAGAGGTAAATAATGCATCGACTTGATAGCGACCATATTCCCACTGGAAAGCCACTTGAAACGAGGCTTTCCGCAAAATTTACAACTGTCCAAACCTGCATCATCTTTATAATATAACATGCAACCATCTTCACAATAATCAATTCTCAATGACGAAAGTCCTAACTTAGAAACTAATCTCTTTGCCTTGTAGAAAATCACCAGGTAATTCGATATCAGGGCCAACTAGTTCACGCATAAGGTCAATGAAAGAGTCCATGGCTCCTTGAGAAATATTCCAATCAGATTTCATACTTAGTAATCTAACTGCAACAGACAACTCAGAGTGCGAACCTCCGTTACGTAGTGGACGACTAGCTTCCTCTAAAGCTTCATAAAAACGTTTTGCATCATCATTAGGAGTTTGTTCAACATTTTCGTTGGACTCAAACCCAAAGTGCATCCCAAAAGCATCCGCAACCATATCATGAATTCTAGAATCACGATTTGTATTCTCCACCGACCTACTACTTTCACCCACAACCATGTTATGAAATATCCCATGGATACCATCGATCTCTCCATGACAAGTCCACATAAATTAATTCTCTATAAACCCCTTACTATAAAGATGAACCTTAACTTCATCCGGTTTTTCAAACTTCATACAGTCGCACCTAACACAAGGGCACCTAATTACTCCTTCATTTATGTATGGCGGAAGTGTCATTGCGTGTCTAATAAATTCATCAACCCCTTCTACAAAATCCTCCCGCAATCCCCGCCGATTAGGATAATTTCTATTGTACATCCAAGTACGATGTTCCATTTATATAAATAAAGCAAGAACAAATTAATTTAGATATAATGTATTCTTATTTAGGACAATGTATTTACAAGTACTCTTGTTTAGGTATTGCTAATGTATGAATTGTTTCTTTTCACAATTTAACTCAATATAAATTAATACAAGAACTAAAAGATCATAATTTCTACCTTAATTTCATAAATCTAATGTAGTTCAAACCAAAAACTCTAATACTAAATAAACAAAAATTCTGAAAAATTACATAAAATTATATAGCAAAAATTAAAAATTAAAAAGCTAAGAAGGTAGATTACTAACCTTGGTAGATTAAAAGGAGGATTAAAACAGTGGTGGAAAGGGGCGGGAGACAGCAGCTTCGGCGACAGTGGTAGCGGCGGCTCCGGCGACACTGGTAGCGGCGACAGTGGTAGCAGCGGTAGCAGCTCCGGCGACAGTGGTATGGGGTGGGGGGATTGATTTGTGTAAGGGAATATGTGGAGAGAGAGTTTGGGAAATTTTTTGGTAAGAAAATAACATTTTGGTAGGGCAACCCGATTTTGACTCTGGATTAAAACATAGCGACCAACTTTGGTCGCTATTCTTGGTAGCAAATAGGTATTGACTAATTTGACCAACATAGCGACCAAACTTGGTCGCTATTTTTTGACCGTTTTACCAAAATGGCGACCAAAGTTGGTCGCCATATATAAAGCAAAAATTAATTATTTTAAGTTTAATTTAAAAATAAATTTAGGATTTTAATTCATTTTAAACTAAGTGTATAGTATATATATATATATATATATATATATACATATATATATATACACTTAGTGCATAGTACAATTTAAGTATGTATATTACATATATATAAGCCATATTCGATATAATATTACCTAATACGCTTATACTTAGCGCATAGTACAGCGTAAGTATATATATTACATATATATAAGCCATATTCGATATAATATTACCTAATACGCTTATACTTAGTGCATACTACAGCGTAAGTATATATATTACATATATATAAGTATAGCGTAAGTATATATGTATATATATATATATATATATATATATATATAAGCTACATTCGATATAATATTACCTAATACGCTTATACTTAGTGCATAGTACAGCGTAACTATATATATTACATATATATAAGCCATATTCGATATAATATTACCTAATACGCTTATACTTAGTGCATAGTACAGCGTAAGTATATATATTACATATATATAAGTATAGCGTAAGTATATATATATATATATATATATATATATATATATATATATATATATATATATATATATATATATATATATATATATATATGTAATATATATGTGCATAGTATATATATATGTAATATATATGTGCTTATATATATATATAATATATATACTTAGTGCATAGTATAGAGTAAGTATATATGTTATATATATATAAGCTACATTCGATATAATATTACCTAATACACTTATACTTAGTGCATAGTACAGCGTAACTATATATATTACATATATATAAGTATACCGTAAGTATATATATTATATATATATATATAAGCTACATTCGATATAATATTACCTAATACACTTATACGTAGTGCATAGTATAGCGTAACTATATATATTACATATATATAAGCCATATTCGATATAATATTACCTAATACGCTTATACTTAGTGCATAGTATAGCGTAAGTAATATATATATATATATAACGCTTCGTAGTACTATTCATCCCTTGTATTACAAAAGTGTTAATGGCTAACATTTATATTCTTTATTTACTAAATACAAAAGTGATTTTTAATTTTGACCTTTGTTGACCTAAATAGTGACCAACTTTGGTCGCTAAACATACATTATTTTAAATTAGTGACCAAGTTGGACGCTAAACTTAAATCAGATTTATTTATCTTTTTTATTATATTTAAAATATTAACCGGGTCCCAGATTAGCGACCAAAGTTGGTCTATACTCTACTGAGCGACCAACATTGGTCGCTAAAGTTGAATTATATTTATTTATATTTTATAATTTTTTTTAAACAAATTATAATTATTAAAATTTTATAACTGGGTCCCAAATTAGCGACCAAAGTTGGTCTCAACCTGTTTTCTCTTTATATAACGACCAACTTTGGTCGCTAATTTTAAATTTTATTTATTTATATTTTGTTATTTTTTAAAAATAATATTATAATTATTAAAATTTAATAAGTGGGTCCCATGAAGCGACCAACGTTGGTCGCTAATCTGAGTAATTCTTTGACCAAGCAAGTCTGACCAGTCCGGTCTACAGTTTCACAAAATTTTCGACCAAGTTGCGACCAACGTTGGTCGCTAATTTATTTAAAATTATTATTTTATTATTTTCACCAGTTTAGCCACCAACTTTGGTCGCTTTTCTTGGCAGACCAACTTTGATCGCTAAATTTTGGTCGCTTTATGCAGGAATTCTAGTAGTGTATTTATATAGGTAAAATACTCCACTTAAATAATAAAATAATATATATAATATAAAAAATTTTATTACATAGATGGAGAATTCAAAATATCAAGAGCAAAATAGACATTACATTGAAAAAGAGAGAAGGAGAATGCCTATTGTTCAAAGTTGAGGAGCGGAACAGGTGAAGGGTTTAATTTTTAAAGTGAAGTTGGGGGTGCAAATACCTCAAACAAAATAATCCAAAAAAGAAGAAATTAGTCATTATAGAAAGACAAAAAAGTAATAACACAAGAAAAAGTATCGAATATCAATCATCCTTTTCCACATTTACAAAAATAAAAGTACACAAAATCATATATAAAAAATAACACAAAACTGATAGCAACAACATAATGAATCAAAAGAATGATTGTTCAAATAACCATACCTCGATATCTATTATATCAAGTCTCTTATATGAATTTTCAGCGCTAAAAATAATCTTTGCAAGGAAAAATCTAAAAAGAAAAACTGAAAAACAAAGAAAAGTAATAATTTTACCTTACCAACAGTAAATACTAATCTCATAGCCGCGGAATATGAATTAAGTTTTTCCTGATCCTCTCAATGTGTTTAGGCTTATATTCTTTTGTGTTAAGTCTAACATATCTTCACTCACTACATCACTAATAGGCCCTAATAATTTTCTAGGAAGAATGATTAAGTACTTAAAGCATGAATAATGGTAATTAAATTGGAAAATGAACGAAAGAAGGAATTAAGCAGCAAAAACAATGTAAAGGAACGATATCAAATTCGTGTATAAGTATTTCTGTCAAACTGTTAAGGAAAACGAAAAGGTGCAACTAAAAAGAAATTAAAAGTTGAAAAGACTGAAAAAATAAGAGAAAATCTAAAATGAAGAGAATGAAATGGAAATGACCAAAAAAGGGAAGTTAAAAGAAAAATATTTTCAATGCAACAAAATGTATCTTCAAATATTTGAAAGTGTTTCTCCTAGAAATTTTTAGGGTGGACAAACTAAAAGGTGTAACTAACCGAATTAAGAGGTTCCCTTTGAATTTTTGTATTACAAGTTATAACACGTACATAATAATAAAATAAAAAAATACGTAGCTAATATGAGAATGAAGAGGAAATTAAAGTAGTTCGTTGACACTCTATCAATGAAAGTAGGAAAGTTATAATACGAAAGAAGAAAGCCCTCCTCCCAATTACCCACGCCCTTTTGTTCTTTTTTTCCTCTATGGCTATACTATTATAATAAAATTTTCAACCATCTTGAAATTAAATATAACTGAAAATGAAAGAAAAACAGATACAACAACTTTAGTACATCGAGATCAAAGCTAAAATCAGTTGAAGGAAATGGAAGGAAATCAACTATATTGACCAATTTGGATGGGTTATGAGAATTCCAACCTTTTCTTCGATGTTTTGATGATGCAAATTCTGGAGTTGCTGCTAAGTTTTTCCTTGCGCACATTTGCTTGATTGCCAAATATTGCCACGAGTAGGCCATGGAATTAACACAAAATACTCAAATAATATGTAACGGGTAATCACATTCATTATTCATAACAATGTATTAAATGCTTCTATAAAATGTAAGTAGTAACGGCTAAACCATTCATGAATCATAATGATGCGTTATACTCTAAAATGGAAAGAATGCAATCTGCATTATCCAAATGGAAGAAGAAACGTTAATGCTTCATCAATAAGCCGCCTTTTGGGTGCTCAACGTGAAGATAGGAAAAGTTGTGACTTTTGGATTTTTTTCTTAAATAAAAAAGTAAATGGAAGAATAAAGAAAATAACAAATTTTTAGGGAAAAAGATAAACTACCTTCCTGGTCATAGAATGTGCCATGTCACCTCTTCAAGTCCCTCAATTATATATATATATATATATATATATATATATATATAGAGAGAGAGAGAGAGAGAGAGAGAGAGAGAGATAGAGAGAGAGATAGTATAGTGTNGAGAGAGAGAGAGATAGGTTGTTTTTGAGCATTTAAGGCATTTTCATTTTTTTGTTTTGGAATAATTACTAGAGCCATCGAGTCGTACTTGTTGACAATTTCAAGCTTTATTAATGCATTATTGCTTTTCGTATTTATTATTATCTTTCTACATTCTTTTCAACATAATTATTACATATCCTGATGAACCTATGACTATGACATGTAATGAGACAACGCAACATTAGGAAAGTGATTCAGAAGATTTGGAAGATGATATAATACCTGAGGAATTGTCAAAGAAGTAGAGAATTCTGAAAACAAACCAAAGTTCAACTTGGAAGAAACTGAGGCAGTTAACTTAGGGAATTTTGAAACAGTCAAAGAAACTCGCATAAGCATTCATCTATCACTATCAGAGAAGGAATTATACATTAGGTTTCTGAAGGAATATGAGGATATTTTCGCATGGTCCTATGACGACATGATTGGATTAAGAACATCCATAGTAGCTCACAAGCTACCCACCAACCCCATGTGTCCGCCAGTAAGTAGAAGCTTAGAAAATCCAAGCCAGATATGAGTCTGAAGATAAAAGAGGAGGTTACAAAGCAGATCAAAGCCCAGGTCCTTCAAGTGGTCGAATACCCCACCTGGTTAGCTAATATTGTGCCGGTTCCAAAGAAAGATGGAAAAGTTAGAGTGTGTTGACTATCGACAACTGCGCTAAGCATGAACTCCAATCCTTTGTGAATTGCTTCGTAGGATATCACCAGATTTGGATAGATGAGGAAGACACCGAAAAGACAGCCTTTATCACTCCATGGGGGATATACTATTACAAAATGTTTCCATTTGGTTTGAAGAATGTTGGGCAACCTACATGAGGGCCATGTCAACTCTTTTCCATGACATGATACACAAGGAAATAGAGGTGTATGTGGATGATGTTATTATCAAATCTAAAAGGAGTTCAGATCACATAACAGATCTGAGGAAGTTTTTCAACCGACTTCGCAAGTACAATCTAAAGCTAAATCCAGCAAAATGTGCCTTCGGAGTCCCTGCTGGGAAGTTGCTGGGTTTCATCGTCAGCCGCCGGGGTATTGAGCTAGACCCGTCGAAAGTTAAAGCTATTCAGGACTTGCCACTGCCAAAGAATATGAAGAGTGTGATGAGTTTCCTAGGACACCTCAATTATTTAAGCCGTTTTATAGCACAATCAACGGTGATATGTGAGTCGATCTTCAAGATGCTGAGGAAAGATGTCGTGACAAACTGGACCGAAGAATGTCAAAAGGCTTTTGACAAAATCAAGGAGTACTTGTCTAGTCACCCGTGTTGGTTTTGCTAGAGCCAAGAAGACCTTTGCTGCTACATTTGTCCATGTTGGACAGAGCATTCAGCTGCGTCCTGGGACAACATGATGGAACCGGGAGGAATGTCCATGTTGTCACATGTCAAAGCCCGCCTTCATAAGAAAAAGGGGCGTGACAAGCCTTGCTATCAGGAGGCATCTCGAAGAAGGAAGAAATGGGTGCCATAATGGTAGCCCAAGGCCCTAAGTCTCCCCTTACATACCAAATACCTCCACCCTCATATTAACCTTCACCTCCAAAATACCAACACCCTGCCACTACCTACCATACATATAATACCCAACCTGCATATTACCAGTCACCTCCACCCGCCCGCCAAAACTACCTAAAGCCGCGGCAAAATTTTGATCGCAGAGCTACCAGACAATACACCCCAATCACTGGACCCATAGCCCAACTGTATGAGAGACTAAAGGTCACTGGTTACGTCACCCCTATTCCTGCTATTGCTGTTGAGAACCCTTCCCAGTAGGTTAACCTCAACAAAACTTGTGCCTATCATTCGGGCATAAAGGGTCATACTATTGTAGAATGCCACATGTTGAAGGACAAGATTTAGAAACTAATCAACCCCTAGGTTATACAAGCAAAGGAAGACCCGCCAAATGTCTATAACAACCCTCTCCCGGATCATAGGGGCGAGGGAGTGAATGTGATAGAAACTAATGAGGAATGGGATCAGGAAGGATCCATCAGACTTATTCGACAAGGGTATGCTCCTAAAACATCGCATGTCTCCCTCTCGCTGATAGTGGTGCATACCTTAGCACCGTTTGAGGTCAGTATAGCTACGCCTTTCACTGTGATGGTAGCTCCTACACCGTCATATAAGTCTGATACCGTCCCATGGGATTATGTTGCAGAGGCAAGAAGAAAAGGAAAAGCCAAGAGGGAAGAGACATGTGTTGCTCAAGGTATGACCAAAATTGGCAGAGTTATACACCTAAGAATCTTAGAGTAACAAGCAAAGAAACTACATCAAAGCCACCTGTCGTTGAGACAGGCACTGACGATATTTGGAGGAAGGTACAGGCGAGGGAGTACTCTGTTGTTGATCACCTAAACAAGACTCCCACCCAAATATCCATCTTGTCGCTGTTGCAAAATTCAGACGTGCACAAGAAGGACTTAATGAAAGTGTTGAGTGAAGCTTATGTGCCCGCCGGTATCACTAGCGAGGAGATGGCTAACTTGGTAGGACATGTACTGGAGAGTTACAAAATTACTTTACATGAAGATGAGCTACCACTAAAAGGATTGAGTCACAACAAAGCGTTGCACATCACTATGCATTCGAAGACAAGTTCATTGCTGGGGTCCTGATAGATGGAGGTTCGAGCCTGAATATATGCCCGCTGACCGCTCTGAAAAGGCTAGGTAAAGGCCTGCATGAGATATGGATGGGAAGCATGAATGTGAAAGCGTTCTACAAATTTCATAGGGCCACTATTGGGGAAATCAACCTTGGTCTATAGATGGGCCCGACCTGGTTTGATGTCGAATTCCAAGTGCTAGACATATCCGCCACCTACAACTTGTTATTGGGATGACCATGGATATATGCGGCTGGGGCAGTCACTTCTACTCTGCACCTGGTTGTGAAGTTCGAGTGGAATCATTAAGAGGTAAGTATTTACGGAGATGGAAGCAACCCTATCTACACCAACTAGACTGTGCCAGTTGTCGAGAACAGGAGGAAATTGGGAGGAGAAAAATACCACTGCATTGATCGAGTAAACGGAATTGAGAAGGATCGATGGTAGAGCAATAAGAGAGAAAGCATACTGATGCGGTTAGGGTATGAACCAGGCAAGGGTCTTGGCCGAAAGCTTCAAAGGATCACAGAACCAATACAACCACAATATCATGGTATCACCTTTGGTCTCGGGCATGAATATATTGTGCAAGAATACCAGGATTGGACACCGCCGTGGCACACCGAATACTATCCGTTGGAACAAGCCATACCACTGCTGCACCGAACATTTCGCCAGACTAATGTGATTTGGGGATCCGAGGAAGACGAGATTTCGGCCTGTATGAGGAAGTTGTTACTGGACGAGGAAGATATGGACTGCAGTGCAAGTTTAATGGAGGAGGAGGAAGACCTCACCATTCAAACAGTGGGAAAAAGAGTTGTTCTCAAGAACTGGACCGCTGCACCATCCCGGGATCGCCGAGTACCTGGGTAGCCTTGGTAGAATTAGCATGATTTATATTCAAATTATTTTTGGGCATTTAAGACATTTTCAATTTTTTGTTTTGAAATAATTACTCGAGCCATCCATTTATACTTGTTGAAAATTTCAAGTTTTAATGCATTATTGCTTTACGTTTATTTACTATTATCTTACATTCTTTTTCAGCGTTATTATTACATATCCTGATGAACCTACAACTGTGACATGTAATGAGACAACACAACATAAGGAAAGTGATTCAGAAGATCTGGAAGATGATTTAATACCTGAGGAAATTGTCAAAGAAGTAGGGAATTTTGAGAACAAACCAAAGTCCAATTTGGAAGAAACTGAGGCTGTTAACTTAAGAGATTCTTAAACGGTCAAGGAAACTCACGTAAGTTTGAAGATAAAAGAGGAGGTTACAAAGCAGATCAAATCCCATGTCCTTCGATTGGTCGAATACCCGACCTGGTTAGCTAACATTGTGCCGGTTCCGAAGTAAGATGGGAAAGTCAGAGTTGTTGACTATCAAGATCTAAACAGAGCAAGTCCTAAGGATTATTTCCTGTTTCCCGACATACATATACTGATCAACAACTACACCAAGAATTAACTCCAATTCTTTGTGGATTGCATCGCATGATATCACCAAATTTGGATGGATGAAGAGGGCGCCGAAAAGACAATTTTTGTCACGCCAATGAGGATATATTGTTACAAAATGATGCCATTCGATTTGAAGAATTCTGGGGCCACATACATGAGGGCCATGACGACTCTTTTCCACGACAAGATACACAACAAAATAGAGGTATACGTGGATGATGTTATCATCAAATCTAAGAGAAGTTCAAATCACATAGCAGACTTGAGGAAGTTTTTCGACCGACTTCCGAAATAAAATTTTAAGTTGAACCCTGTCAAATGTGCCTTTGGAGTCCCTAATGGTTTGTTGTTGGGTTTCATTGTCAGCCGCTGCGGTATTGAGTTAGACTCGTCGAAAATCAAAGCTATTCAGGACTTGCCACCGCCAAAGAACAAGAAGGATGTGATGAGTTTTCCAGGATGCCTCAATTATATCAGCCGTTTTATAGCACAATGTACGGTGATATGTGAGCGATCTTCAAGATGCTGAGGAAAGATGCTACGACAAACTGGACTGAAGAATGTCAGAAGGCTTTCCAGAAAATCAACGAGTACTTGTCGAAACCGCCCATGTTGGTCCGGCCAGAGCCAGGAAGACCTCTGTTGTTGTATCTGTCCGTGTTGGATGGAGCCTTTTGTTGTATTCTTGGGCAACATGATGAACCCGGGAGGAAAGGGCAGGCTATATATTAGCTGAGTAAGAAGTTCACACCTTAAGAGGCTCGGTACTCTTTGCTGAGCGCACCTATTGTGCTTTGACATGGATAGCCCAGAAGTTAAGACATTATTTCTCTACAGACACCGGATTTCTCATATCAAGGATGGATCCACTGCAATACATCTTTCAAAAAAACTATGACTACGGGTAAGTTAGCAAAGTGGTAGATATTGCTAAGTGAGTTCGACATCATCTATGTGACTCAGAAGGCAGTCAAGGGGCAAGCATTGGCCGATCACTTAGCAGAGAAACCCGTAGACGGAGAACACGAACCATTGAAGATGTATTTCCTGATGAGGAAGTGTCATTTGTAGGTGAAGATATCACCGAAACATATGACTGTTGGAGGACGTTTTTTGATGGAGCAGTAAACTTCAAGGGAGTGGGAATCGAAGCTAATTTAGTATCAGAAACCGGTCAACATTATCCGATATCCGCAAAGCTCAAGTTCTCGTGCACCAACAATATGGCGGAATATGAGGCCTGCATCCTGGGATTCAAGTTGCACATCGACATGAATGTTCAGGAATTGCTGGTAATCAGAGATTCTGATCTATTGATACACCAAGTACTAGGAGAATGGGACACCAAGAATACTAAAATATTGCCATACTTACGTTGTGTACAAGATTTGATCAAGAGGTTCACGAAAATTGAATTCTAACATGTTCCAAGGATTCAGAACGAGTTCGCAGATGCATTGGCTATGTTGTCTTCCATGATACAACATCCAGACAAGAATTTCATTGATCCTATCCCGATTGAGATTCGTAGGCAGCCAGCTTATTGTGCTCATGTTGAAGAAGAGTTTGACTGAAATCCATGGTTCCACGATATCAAGAAGTATCTAAAGAAAGGAGAATACCTAGAGAATGCTACATACACTCAGAAGCGCACGCTTCAAAGATTGGCCAACCACTTCTTTTAGAGCGGAGGGATTATGTATAGAAGGAATCTTGATTTGGCATTGTTGCGATGTGTCGATGCCAAGGAGGCATCTAGATTGCTCGAAGAAATACATACCGGAACATGCGGAACTCACATGAACGATTTCGTTCTAGCCAAGAAGATATTAAGGGTAGGATATTTCTGGATGACTATGGAGACAGACTGCATTACATATGTATAGAAGTGCCACTAATGCCAAGTACATGCTGATATGATACGAGTACCACCCAACAAACTTAATGCGACAAGTTCACCTTGGCCATTCTCTGCCTGGGGCATGGATTTCATCGGACCAATTGAGCTTGCTGCTTCAAATGGACATAGGTTCATTTTGGTGGCTATAGATTACTTCACAAAATGGGTTGAAGCCGCTTCCTATAAGGCTATGACTAAGAAGGCCGTAGCAGTTTCCTAACAGTTCGGTAGCCTCTCATAGATAAGTACAGACGTCTACGTACGAATCCGCGAGACTACTAAACTTTCTCGTGACCCATAGAACCTATGAACCTAGGGATATAATACCAAGCTGTCATGACCCAAAACCACCAACCAGTCGTGATGGTGCATAACTCAATTTCTAGGAAAGCCAATATAACAATAACGGAAAAAAATAACAAAGATAGTACAAGTCAAGTGCCAATGATATAAACAACTGCGTTGAAATACAATAATCCTCTCCCAGAACTGGTAAATATAGAATCATGAGCTCTAAAATAGAACTACAAGTCTGCAATACAAAATAACAATACCATCTGAATGAAAGACAACAATACAAAAATAAAAAGAGACGCCAAGACTACGGTCGAGATGCAGCTCTACCTCGTCGCTCCAAAGATAACTCAACAACAAGCCTTAGATACTGGTGGCTCGGTCCAACTCCTAGATCTATAGAATTAAGTGCAGAGTGTAGTATGAGTACAACCGATCCCATGTACTCAGCAAGTATCATAACTAACCTTGGCGAGGTAATAGAAGAAAAAATTGTAAATCATACTCACTAATCACCTGCACAGTTTGTCATTCCAACAAGCACTGAAAATTAATATGATCAAGTCATGAATCATAGATAAAACTACCTTGGTGCACACAATAACTTAACATACTCTACCTAGTCAACAATTTAGCATATGAAGAATATATACAAACAAATCAGGTAAACTACCAAAGAAATTTCAAGTAAAGAGGAAATGCAATAACCAAATCAAACACTGGCCAGTCATTCCTCAGAGTCTCCATAGTCGAATCAAACCACTGATCGGCGTTCCTAATACCACATGTACACCATCAAGAAAGAAACATGAGAGAGTGACCCTAGGGGGATGGATCCATATCCACACGCTACACGACGTAGTCATGTGCCATAAATATCAACTGCGCAGCATAGTCACATGCAAAAAATCACAATCCGTACGACGTGGTCACGTGCTCATAATCATAATCTGCATGGCGTGGTCACATGCTCATAATCATAATCTGCATAGCGTGGTCACATGCTCATAATCACAATCCACATAGCATGGTCACAAGCTCATAATCACAATCCGCATGGCATGGTCATGTTCTCATAATCACAATCTGCACGGTGTGGTCACGTGCTCATAATCATAATTCGCACGCGTGGTCATGTGCTACCAGTCAAATCCATATCACGCAGAAAGTAGATATACAATAATACATGTACATGATGAACGAATATCAAAATTCATACGCCTAGAGTGGTATAAGTTACATGCTAAGGTTTATGCATGTGCAAACTATGCTATCGTAGCACAAATCGCATCACAAAATTTGCAATTATCCGATTCAATCAGGAGAATAACCTCTATGTGACCTCAAACCTGGTTCAAATAGATCAGATTATGGGTATAAATATAAGAAACATCACGACATTTAAGCTTAGCAGCCAGTTCAAGACATATCTTAGCCTAAGCATTACCCTGAGCATGAATAATACCCCAGTGCGTGCACGCATATGGGCTCCCACACAAGTGCACCAACTATAGCACGTAGCTATCATAAATAACTTAGAAACTAGTGTCTCAACCAAGTTTAGGTAAGATATATACCTCTAGCAAACTAAATCAGTACTCTAAGAAGCCCTTCTTGCATGAATCAACCTCAAGAAGGCTCGAATCTAGCCAAAATAACTTAATATCATCAGTAAAAGCCATAGGAAACAATTCAAATTAATAAAGCTAAGATCTTGAATCAAATATGCAAAGTCAACCCAAAAAAGCCAATCATGGGCTCGCACCCGAAACTCCAAAAAACTCACTAATTCCAAACTTATACTACGATACGAATCCAAATATATGTGTTTCATCTAAATCTGACCTCAAATGGACCCTCAAATAATCAATTTACTTAAGAAAAGTTTTTACAAAAATCCCCAATTTCTTCACCTAGATTCATCAATCAAACACTAAATTAAAGGTTGGAATCATGAATAATGAACAAATCCAATTCAAAAATACTTAACCCAATCAAAGTCGTGAAAATCTCCTCCACAATCGCCCAAATCCGAGCTCTATATGTCAAAATGTGATAAAACAACCAAAACCCTTGAAATAGAGTACTTAAATGATCTGCCCAAGCATAGACATTGCGATCACGGTGCCATCATCGTGATCACGAAGGCCAAAATGTCACCACCCTAAAGAACAACATTGTGTTTGCGTCCACACCATCGCAAACGCGATGAAGAACCTTCCTCACCCTACGCGAACACGGCCACACCTCGCGACTGCGTAGGCCACACCCCTTCTAGCTCCCAGCTGCTTTGCGTATGCGGACCCCACTACAAACACATAGAAGGGCAACTGCGCCTCCCACTCCAACCTTCTGCAAACGCGACTGCTTGTCGGGATCGCGAAAAAGGATACCAGTCCTTAGCAATCAGCAGTCCAACAAATGGTGAAATGGTCCAAAACCCATCTGAAACACACCCGAGGTCCCCGAGACCTCGTCCAATCACACCAACAAATCCCAAAACGTAACACGGACTACTCGAGGCCTCAAACCATACTAATCTAAATGTCCATATTCAAAACTTACGTCAAACAAGCCTAAACAACTCGGAATGACCTCAAATTTTGCATGCAAGTCCCAAATGATACAACACACCTATTCTAACTTTTGGAATCATAATCCGAACACGATACCAATAAAGTCAAGTCATGGTCAAACCTATGAACTTTCCAACTTTCTCCAATTCAAGCCTAAATAACCTAGGAACCTCCAAATCTATATCCGTACATACGCCAAAGTCCAAAATCACCATAAGAAGCTATTGGAACCCTCGAAATACCATTTTGGGGTCGTCTACAAAGAAGTAAAGGTCCGGTCAACTCTTACAGCTTAAGCATCCAACCTTGGGACTAAGTGTCCCAATTCAATCCAAAACTTCCCAAAACCAATACAACTTCCTCGGTAGGTCATGTAACCAGAAATACACATATGTACATCAAAGTATGGGAAACATGGCAAAAATACTCAAAACGACCAACCGAGTCATAACATTCTCCCCCTCTTAAACAAACATTTGTCCTTAAACGAGCCTAGAATCATACTTCTAGTCTCAAAAAGGTGAGGATATCTACTCCGCATCTCTTTCTCGATCTCCAAGGTAGCCTCCTCGACCGGTTGACCCCTCCAATGAACCTTTACTGATTCTATATTCTTCGACCTTAACTTTCGAACCTGCTAGTCCAAAATGGCCATCGGCTCCACATCATATGTCAAATTCCCATCCAACTTCAACGTGCTAAAGTCCAAAACATGTGACGGATCCCAATAATACTTCCGGAGCATAGAAACATGAAACATTAGATAAACTCCCAATAAGCTAGGTGGTAAGGCAAGTCTGTAGGCTACCTCTCCCACTCTCTCAAGCACCTGAAAAGGACCAATATACCTAGGTCTCAACTTGACCTTTTTCCCGAACCTCATCACACCCTTCATGGGAAAAACTCTGAGTAGAACCTTCTCACCCAGCACATATGCCACATCACGAGCCTTCCTGTCGGCATACGTCTTCTATCTGGACTGTGTTGTGTGAAGCCGCTCCAGAATCAACTTCACCCTCTCCAAAGCATAACAGACCAAATCACTGCCCAACAACCTAGCCTCTGTAGGCTCAAACCAACCAGCCAAAGAACGACATTGCCTCCCATATAAGACCTTATAAAGAACCTTCTGGATACTCGACTGATAGCTGTTGTTGTAGGCGAACTCTGCTAACGGTAAAAACTAATCCCATCATCCTCCGAAATCAATGACACATGCTCGTACATGTCCTCCAAAATCTAAATAGTGCACTCGAAATGCCCGTCTTTTTGGGGATGAAATGTCGTACTCATCTCGACCTGTGTGTCCAACTTACGCTGTACTGCTATCCAAAAATTTGTTGTATGTGCGCCTCGATTTGAGATAATAGACACAGGCACACCATGAAGGCGTTCCTTCTTATGAAGATAAATCCACACCAACTACTCTAATGAGTAGGTAGTCATTATTTGAATGAGTTGTGCAAACTTGGTCAGTCTGTCCACAATGACCCATACTGCATCAAATCTCCTCAAGGTCCGAGGAAGCCCAAGTACAAAATTCATAGTGATATCCTCCCTCTTCTACTACGGAATATCAAGCTTCTGAAGCAGACCATCCAGTCTCTGATGCTCACACTTCACGTGCTAACATTCAGACACCGAGCAACATACTCAACAATATCCTTCTTTATCCTTTGTCACCAATAGCGCTGCCTAAAATCATGGTAAAAATTCACCACCGTCGAATGAATGGAATACCGCAAACTATGGTCCTCCTCAAGAATCAACTCTCGCAACCCATCCATATTTGGAATACAAATTTGGCCCTAAAACCTCAACACCCCCATCATCTACTATTGTCACCTCCTTAGCATCACTGTACTGCACCGTGACAAACAAGTGGGGATCATCATACTGACATGACTTGCTGCGGTCAAACAAGGACGACCATGATACAACACAAGCAAGTGCCCTACTAGACTCCGAAATATCCAACCTCACGAATCGATTGTCACACCTCCTTTTTACCACCCCGAGAGGGGTGATATAAGGGAGTTTTTCCAATTGAAGTGACATTATTCGAAGTGGAATTATTTATTTATTTCTCAGAGTCGCCACTTGGGATATTTATTATGGTGTCCCAAGTCACCAGTATATTTTAAAATCCCAAATCGAGGAAATTTTTATTTTTTAAAATCTGCGAACCAGAAATTCTAGATAAGGAATTATGTTAACTCGGGAGAAGGTGTTAGACATTCCCAGGTTCCGTGGTTCTAGCACGGTTGCTTAAACTGTTAATATTGGACTATTATCTGATTTACTACATGTTTTAAACCTATTGTGTATTTTTGGCTTAATTACCGCTTTTAATTATTTTAAACCGCTTTTTGGGATTTATGGAATTATTTCTTGAACAAGTTACGATTGTCGTACACTTGCCGTTTTTGAACACACCACAAACCACGCTACATGAAATGCACCCGCGATTCACGATGTGTTTATTTTTATTAAAATTCGAAGTTGTTATGATCGGGTTACATGAAATGCACACCCGAATTGGAGATTACGTATCGTGACCATGCCACGAGAACCGTAGCAATCTTTCATGGTCCAAAGGTAATTTGCATCACGTTTAAATTTTTTGCAGTAATCTACATACTTGCATGCATCATATTTTGAGTTCACAGGTGGTCCCAGAGGTAACCATTTTTCAAACAGGAGCAACCTTCACTCCGGTTTCCGCTCATACCATTTTCACTTCGCCATTCATAACCGATTTTAATCAGTTACCCATCCTACTCCGTGATATCCAGCTATCTGCCCTGTAATACACCCATTACATTTCAGATTCGCAACCATAACTCTATCTGACCTCACCCTTCACAAAAAAGACCCTTTTGATGAAATTGGCTACCATTCCTATAACAACTCCATCACTTCATTCACCGGTTGATCCAGAACTACACATGGACTGATTCCTGTAAAACCAGGGATATGTAGGCAGCTCAAAGACCAGGTTTCTGCCTATATTTTCCAAAATGTCCATTCGGTCAAAATTGGCCATCATTTCTTTACCCGAAAACTCTTTTATCCTTCCCGGATAAAGAGGGGCAGCTGTTGATACTATTTCCCATAATATTTTTAGAGTGCATATATACCTTCAAAATTATGCATTAGCATCAATTGATATTTTTCCATAATGTCTATATTTTTAAATTAATTTATTCTAGTATTTATTTATATAAATAATTATAAAATTGCACCACAAATGACTTTAAAGCATTTCATGATTTAATATTGCTATTTATAGTTATATTATGTTCAAATTATTTCACGAATGGCCAGATTTATACCATTTGGTTACAATTGCAATAATTTGGCAATTATAGCCCATGCATACATCACTGCATTATTTTACCAGAAATTGGTCCATTATATTTTTAAAATATTGAATAATTATTTTAAAGCACTTCTATGAGTGAATATTATTTTTTATTTTTTTTAATTATTTATAAATAAATTTTTATTTAATTACCTGGGTATTTAACAAATAGCCTCTTATTTTCAGGTTTAACCCTTTTAAAACCAGCCCAAATAACCCCTCTAAATTAGCCCAATTCCCTTAGGCCCAAACCCAAACCTGCCCTACCCAATACCCCATCTAATCCTGACCGTTGATCGTTTTGATCAACGGTCCACAACCCTCCTTCCATAATTAACCTAAATGACCCCCCAAACCTTCTCATTTCTCTCCATCACCTCGCCGTCATTATCTCCCTTCTCTCTCAACTCTCTCCATTAAACCCTAGTTTCTCAGGCACCGTCGTCGGCGTATATCTCAGCGTTGTGATGCTTTGTTGTCTTCTCCGGTGAGTCATGACCTCTTACACGCCATGGCTCTTCGACTTCTTAGATCCTTGAGGGGATCTCAAAGAACCTAGTTTGTTCTGGTTTGAAATTCTACTTGTTAGCCTGTCTCGAGCCATTTTATCGACTGTGAGTGAGAACTCTTCTTTATTTTGTTACGAATCCATGGTTTCTAAACTTATGCCCTCATATCTATTATTTTTCCAAAAACCCTAGTCTATTACCTTCGATTATCTCCAGATCTGTATAGATATGAGACGAATCGAGCATTATTACATATTTTTCTCGGAAAATTTTTGGTTTTAATCGATTGTTCTTACTTTTTCCTAAAACTAGGGTTCATTACGAGTTATTTTTCAAAGGATTTCTGACTTCTAGATGTTTAATCGTTTCCATTTTATCTTCTTGACCGACTTTTGCAAGAGTATTCGAACCCTAATTGACTCTATGTAATATACTGATCTTTCCAATTCTCGCTTCGAGTTTGGGTCTTTCCGTGTTACCAATCGTATTAATTTGCTCTGTATCTTATGCCTTGCATGTTTTCCTTCGTCAAATCCAGTATTTTGTAATTTTACCCTAGTTGAGCCCTATTAGGGTTCTAATCTGGTTTTTCGATTAATTTCTATATTTTTGTGAAGCCTTTATTCAATTTATTTTTTCTATTATTGGAGTTGATATATTCTTTCTAGAAATTATTGTTACTTTGAAATTTGGCTGATTGACTTGCTCCGGTAGGGATTTGTATGCCTAAGTCTTGCCTTTTTCCCTGTTTACAGACTTAATTAGTCATTCTTGCCTTATTTGATTGCCCGTATATTTACTGATTCCTTTACATGATTCTTCCCTTAATTAGTCCCATGATTATTTTAATCTAAACTCCTTTATTTGGTTTGATTTGAACTTCTTTCCTTAATTAGACTCCCTATTATTACCGTTTGGCTAATTGCCCCTAATTAAAGGAGTCTATTCTGATCTCCTTATGTGATTGGATTCTGATTGCCCTTAATTGCCGATTTTTGATTCTTTTACCTTATTGGCTCTACTCTTGAACTGCTATATAAGCACTCTTATTCTGCTCCTTCAACACACGAACACACTGTTTAGAATACACATACATACATTCAAACCCTCTCTTCTTTCTTTGCTACTTGTGCTAACTGTTGGTCTAGCCGGCTGAAAACCAAGGCTAGATAGTGGAATTGAACATATTTTTGCATGCTGCATTTTTTTCTTTAACTGGTATGTCTCTGGTTAAATTTTGAAACTCAACCTTATGTGTTCCATGTCTATACATCCATGCTTGTTCCTGTACTAGTTATTCAATTTGTTTCTCTGTTTGTTGTTGTTAAGCATGTCTAAATTCTGCCTTATGTGTAATCAGCATGTCTGACTTCACTTAGTTCTTTGATAATTGTCCAGCATGTTTACTTAGTTCCCTTACCCCCCCTTAACTGGTATGACCATGTAGTTACTTAGTCTTCTAATGCATTCATTTTGGCCCTAATTGTATGTCAAATTTTGTTCAACAACCTCTTGTCCTCAACATGATCCTGCTGCATTCTTTCTCTATGTTTTAACTGTCTATTACCATGACTAACTTGTTCAGTAGACTCCTAGTTGTTCTGTACATTTTTTGTATCAAATATTTCCTTGATTATGTGGTTTCAACCCTATATGTTCCCAATCTCCTTCACCCCCTGTTTGTAAGTCTGCTTGTTAAGTAAATCTAGATATTCTGTGATTAATTGGGTTTGTTTGCTGAGTATGCTTTTCCTAAAAAAATGATTTCAAAATTGTTGCTTCTACTCATAGTATTCTTCTCAAAACTGGTCACTCCTAGCATCTTTAAAAAATTGTTCTCCATTTCTGAATCTTTTCTCTACATTGTTTTACTAAATCTTTCAAAACTGTGTCAAGCACACCCTACTCTTAGACTATTAAGTTTTGCCCCTCTGGTGTGTGTATTGCTTAGGGATCTTTGAGATCTCTCTGCACTCTGGCATACCAGGGCTGGCCCTTCCACACTGCACATGACCAGTCCCTATCTGAGAAAGGTCTTGGTGTGAGCACTGCCCGGGATCCTTGAGGTCCTTAGGGAACTCTGACACACCAAGACACACATCATTGGTTGTGAGATCTTTGGCTTCTGAGACTGTATTGAAGGCCTGGCATCCCCAGGTTTATTTTGGGCCTGATTTAGGCTCCTAATAGTATAGTTTCATTTACTTATGTACTTCATTTGATCCTGGTCTGTAATAAAATTCTTTGTAAACAGATATTGGGGTAATTAGTAAAAAGGGGAGGGTTCATATATGATTTTGTGGGGAAACCGGGGTAGAAATCATGCTTCTAGGATTATGTGTGTTGATTCGCAGTAGAAATCATGCTTTAGGTTTACACTATGTTTACATTCTGCAATAGATATCATGCCACTAGGCTTGCTATGCCTATTTGTATTAAAAACCATTCCATTAACATGTGTATTAGATATCCTGCCTTAGGATAATCATGTTTACATCTTTGCATATTAGGAAACATGTTATAGTCATCATTTTATTTCTTATTCTGCTTAAATTCATAATCACCTAGGAACTCTATAAATAAACTACTGCTACAATCTCGCTTAATAAAATCACCATCTCTCTCTGTGCATTAAAAATCCTGCTTTAGGACTCTATTTGCATTTGCTAAATCATGTCTATGTCGCTTAAATGAATAACTGTCTATAAAAAGGGTTTAAGAATAGTCCAACACATAGACATCATGTTCTAGTATAAACCTGCATGAAATCAGTTCTGCATCAGTAATCGCCTAGATCAGTATGCCTATAGGATTGAATGACTTCAAGTTGTCTTTACCAATTCCCAGAATTATAATTGCATACAAATCCGTGCCTAGGCAAGCCTTAGGTAATTAATGGTCTTATAACTGTGAAATTGGCCTCTGTTTATGTGTGAAACCGTCCAGGTTTAACAGGTTATAAAACCAATAGGTAAGCTGATTAGGGTACTGCCACATCGTTTTAAAACAAAAGCTGCATATTCTGTGTTTGTGATACTCATCTAGATATCATATTCTAGGGCCTTCTAAATTTCTTTAAAATAAGTTGTTTGAGACGTGCTACGTATTTGTCTATGTCTGGAGGTAAACATGAGCCCCTAATTGCTTCTCTATTTGATTGTCCTATATGTACTTTGTTGTCTCTTAGATTTTACCTTTTAAAATACCTAGGAGTGTGTAGAACTGCCTAAGTATAGAGGTCCTAAATACCTCCGGGACCACAAGGAAGGGACGGGTAAAGCACGCCTAGAGTTCGTTAATTAAACTCGTTTATATAACCATTAAGGGGATGGTAATGGGTAGTAAAAGGATATGATGACTTGCGTGTTAATGCCACGCGTAACCCCTCTAGTTGAGGAAGGCTTGTCGGGTATTGTACAGATGTGATCCTATAGGCTAACCAACTTAGGACTTCCCTTCCTTAATTTATGTATGCTCGGACTGTTTGAATTTCCTTAATTTATGTATGTTCGGACTGTTCAAACTTCCTTAATTTATGTATGCTAGGACTGTTCAAACTTCTTTAATTTAAGTATGTATGCCTAGACTGTCTAAAATATACATATGTGTGCTTGGACCGTCTAAACTTCCTTGATTATATATGTGTGCTTAGACTGTGTAAACTTCCCTTATTCGCAAATGTGTGCTTAGACTGTTTATCTATTAAATGACTAATTCACATAACTAAGTTCGGCCGGGACCCACCGTAGTAAACTGCGAGGGGTGCCTAACACCTTCCCCTCAAGGTTATTTCGAGCCCTTACCCTAATATCTGGTAATGCAAACTAGTCAAACAGAGTTATCTGCAAATAGGTTCCCTAACGCACCTAATCTGTTAGGTGGCGACTCTTCAAATACCCAATTCCTGAAAGGAAATGAGTTGTTCGCCCAGGAATATTGAAATCCGGACTCCGCAAAAGGAAAAAGGGGGCGTGATAAGCGCACTATTTAGATATTGGAGGACATGTTGCGGGCATGATCTATGGATGG
This sequence comes from Nicotiana attenuata, assembly GCF_001879085.1. Classification (NCBI taxonomy): domain Eukaryota; kingdom Viridiplantae; phylum Streptophyta; class Magnoliopsida; order Solanales; family Solanaceae; genus Nicotiana; species Nicotiana attenuata. Next base: position 65,621,694 of record NC_031990.1, on the reverse strand, counting down.
ACCTATACGAGGTCTTATATAGTCAACGATGTCATTCCCATGACCACGATAATTTATTAATCACGCCTAAAGCAAGCTACGATATTCATGAATCGTTTACTAAAATACTTTGAGATTACGCATTCAGAACAAAACAACAAACGAAATGAAACAAAAAAAAAGGAGTAAGAGACGATGAAAATAGTAAGGCAAATAAAAGGCAACTCAAAACATAAACCACAACACTTACTGCAGGCAAGGAAATAGGCAAATGCCCCACTGAAAACTTCTCTCCTAATGTCCTACTAAACCAAGGCAAAAGAATGATCACAACCTAAAGTAAATTGACAAATTAACTATAGAGTTTTCATTTTAACTTACGTTAGAAGAAAAACTTTACCACTGTAATTGAACACTAACGTTACTAGTAATTTTTAAGTGCTAAACATATGAAAATGCCTCTTTATTTAAGAGAGTATTTTAATCATGCTAAAAGTATTAATGAAAAGGCAAACTGATACCAAGAGTGAAAGGAAAATACTTACCACAAAAGTATGATTTCAAGTTTTAAAATTAGATGTAAATACTTGAAGAAAATACTACTATGCCTTCCATAGCGACCAAGAGTTTGCCATATGAACAAAGAATAACGTTTTCAAAACCATTCCATATATTCGTTAGCTTAAAACTATTCCACAGATTCATGGAACAAAGAATTGTTATTCATTTAGAATGGAAGAGGTCAAATATGTGAATCTAAGATTTAGAATGAAACCTCAAGGTTAGTTTATAATAGGGAACATGGCAGCCTAAGTCTAACAAATATTAACAGAGGAACACTATGAAACAGCTAAGCAAGTCTAAGAGCTCTAACCACAATCACAAATTATCACTACGGACCAATGTCAAGGAAATCCATCACAACATACCAAATAACAGTGCAAATAGGAAAGGGGGGAAGAGTGAACCTCGATTGCAATAAAAATCAGCAACTACACAGATATTGACTCCCAAAAAAATCCACCGAGAAACAGCAATAAAAATGGAACGGCGGAACCGGAACCCGGAATTTCACCTCAAATTCCCAAAACCTTCGACCTTTTTTTTCGATTTCTGTCCAAACACTTCTCCAATATTTTAATTGTTTTCTTATCTTGAAAAACTTTCATCTTTTCTCAATGTGTGCCTTTTACTGAGAATTGCTGGCCATGAGAGTTCAACTAATGCGGTGCACAGACTGAGAAGTTCAAAAGCTTTTTGTCGTCATGGATTGGAACTAACCATTCCCCATCATGAAAAGCATCACACGATGGATCAGTATTTGGGGGTGGGGGTAGCCGAGTTCAGAAAATGAGAGGGTGAGGCTCTAACTGGGTTTTGAGGTGCGGATAAGATCGCCGATTTTTTGTTTCAGTTGGGGTTTTCAGCTGATTTCTTGGTGGTGTGCTCCTAGCTTAGAAATTAAAGGTAATGGCTGCTAGGACTTTTTTTGTTGAAGAAGGGGTGGACTCTTCTATGAAACGGCAGATCTTTTTTTGTCTAGGGGTCTAGGTTAGGGTGTAGGTCTAGCTCTTTTTTTATAGTCTAAGTCTAGAGTTTTTTTAGGGGTATTGGGCTTGGGTTATTATGGGCTAGGTGCGAAAATTAGGCCTAAAAATGAGTCGTTTGAGCCCAAATTTTATTCTATCCCCGCGAACGAGACTAAAAATACGATCTCATTTATTAATTAATCCTACTTAAGTAAAATAACTATTAAAATAAGACTGGCCGTTAAAACAAAACTATTTTTTTGGTATTTTTCAAGATTAAAAATGACTACAAAACAATAATGAAACTATTTTTTGTAATTTTCATTTTCTTGCAATAAAATAAGGTAAAAGAGTCAAAATTAGTTGAAATAGCGATATTAGGCCTATATTAAATATTTACATACTAAAATATAAAAAAATCTTGGGGAGGGTCAAAAATCACATGTCTACTGCTGCCCCTCTTTGACTGGAAACGCGAAAAGTTTTCAGACAAAGAATGACTAGACAGGTTTTTTGACCCGACCCTTATTTAAAGAGACCAAAAGCTAAAAGGAAGGAGAATGTGACCGAGCCCTAGTATTTGAGCTGCCTACATATCCTTGGCTATAAAGGAATCAGGCCACGTGTAGTTCAGAAGTGAATGAGGTGATGGAGTGTACTGAGGTGGAGAGCTGATTGAGGTTCCGTTCCGTCGAGGTTCCGGTCCGCGGTCCTATTATTACATCAAAAATCAAAATTGAAAAGACTAACTATGCCTATCAGCTACGAATTACAAGATTCCTATCTATGATTCTTCTAAAGCTTGATCTTGAGTCTTGGTTGATTCTTCATGTGGACTCTGATCTGAATCTTGATGCTTGCTAGCTGCAGGTGCTGGTTCTTTCCTTTTTCAACTTCTCGGATCAAGGCGGGACATGCAAAACTTGTGACTCCAATCACGTCTTGAGCACTCCACATCTTTTCTCCGTTTCTGCACTTTGAGTTCATTTCTTTTTCTTTTTCTTCTTTTCTTTATTCTGGATTGAGACTCATTCTTTTGGTCGTCTCGAACCCTGTGCCTCGAGGTAAAACCTGCTCAGACACCAAAACAAACAAACGAATAAAGTTTTTCTGTCCCAGTTTTCACTAGGAAAATTTCGTGAGTTATTGTAACAAAATTCTAAACTATTTCTTTATTGAAAGCAATAAATGTCAGGATTGTGTATCCTTGGGAAAAATAGATTAGGGAGTGAGGCCCTATATCTATAACTAAATCAACCAAGTAGTGGAGACCCTATGTTGGAAAAGATATTAGGGAGTAGGGCCCTATATCTATAACGAAATCAACCAGGGAGTGGAGACCCTATGTTGGAAAAGAGACTAGAGAATGGAGACCCTATGTCTGAACTAAAATCAACTAGGGAGTGGAGACCCTATGTTGGAAAAGTGACTAGGGAGTGGAGACCCTATGTCTAAAATAAAATCAACTAGGGAGTGGAGACCCTATGTTGGAAAAGCAGACTAAGGAGTGGAGACCCTATGCCTAAAATAAATCAACTAGGGAGTGGAGACCCTATGTTGGAAAAGTGAAACTACTGAATTATGTATCTATGCTAAAATGAACCAAGAAGGATTTTTTTTTTTTTTGGTTTTTTTTTCTCTTTTTTTTTGTTTAGAAAAATCATCATTTTTTTTCTTTTGAAAAAATCATTCTTTTAAACAAATTGCCCAAACGCTTTTTTTTTTTCAAAGGCATGAACAAATGACTTTTTTTTTAAATTTTCTAGGAGAAAATTCATCAGACTAGGTTTTAATATCTTAGGAGAAAAATTCATCAGACTAAGATTTTGGTCCTACGAGAAAATTAATCAAACCAGGTCCTCTTTTTTTTTAGGGGGGGGGGGGGAGGGGTATCTTAGGAGAAAGATTCATCAGATAAAGATTTCTATCCTAGGAGAAAGTTCGTCAGACTAGGTTTCCAATCTTAGGAAAAAAATTTATCAGACTAAGATTTTGATCCTAGGAGAAAATTCATCAAACTAGGTCCTCTTTTTTCTTTTTGGTATCTTAGGAGAAAGATTCATCAGACTAGGGCTCTTATCTTAGGAGAAAAATTCATCAGACTAAGATTTTTATCCTAGGAGAAAGTTCATCAGACTAGGTTTCTTATCTTAGGAGAAAGATTCATCAGACTAAGATTTTGATCCTAGGAGAAAGTTCATCAGACTAGGTCCATTTTTGTTATCTTAGGAGAAAGATTCATCAGACTAAATTTCTATCCTAGGAGAAAGTTCATCAGACTAGGTCTTCTATCTTAGGAGAAAAATTCATCAGACTAAGATTTTGATCCTAGGAGAAAGTTCATCAGACTAGGTCTTCTCTCTTAGGAGAAAGATTCATCAGACTAAGATTTCTATCCTAGGAGAAAGTTCATCAGACAGGGTCTTTTTTTTTGTATTTTAGGAGAAAGATTTATCAGACTAAGATTTCTATCCTAGGAGAAAGTTCATCAGTCTAGATCTTCTATCTTAGGAGAAAAATTCATCAGACTAAGATTTCTATTATGAGAAAAATCCATCAGACTAGGACTTTTTATCTTAGGAGGAAATAATGTGAAGATCAATGGCAAGATTTAATGCACAATAGCAAGACAAATAAAGGCAAAGATTTGAGAAACTTCCCTTTGTCGGCTCTTCTCTGCTCTTCTTTTCTTCTCTTTTTTTTTTGGTTTTTTTTTCTTTTTTTTTTTTGAATCACTTTCCTTGCACTGCTTTGTTCCTGTTTCATATAAAGAGAAATTTGTCAGTTTTGAAAATGGTGGTCGGTTTGTGGCCTTGAGTCTTGGGCAGCTTGGCTTCTGCTCAGCTTGAGTTGATTTCAAGTGACTTTTGCTCTGCACCAAGTCCAACCCTAATTGTTTCACACCCGGTATCATTTGTATTTGTGGCTCAATTAGCTTTATCCCAACTGGAGATCTTTTCTTAGGTGACCTTTTCTGATATCTTGAATGACTTCCCGCTTTTTGAGCAATTTGTCTGTCAGAGAGAATCACCAGTTATCTTTGCTTGTGCCAAGTACGCTGACAAGAGTCTTTTGTAGGGAGCCTTTGCATGAATCCTCAAGGTATATTGACAATAACAACTGAATGTGCTGGCCGAATTTACTTTGTGCAACTGAAAAGCTGGTAGCAGATTTTAAAATTTTTTTTTAATTGTTTTGACAAGGACTGACTCAGAGTGAAGGACACAATGATGCAAAGAAACAAGTATTAAGAAGAAATGCCTCTGTTGGAAGGACATAAGGAAGAGTTATTATTTATTTATTTATTTATTTTGCTTCCACTAACTAGCCTTAATGATCATGACATGCATTTTGGACTCAACGGCCTGATCTATCAAACTAATTCAATTTTCCCTTTTACCATTCTTATGACCTTTGAAGTCAGGCTTGTTCGTGCCAATCCTTTGTGTCAGCTTCACGACTCACTTTCGACTAGTGGTGCCCCGAGGGATTTTCACCAACGAGTCTCTCTCATTTATTTATCTCTACTTACCGTTATCTTACAGTGCCTGTGAGGGTTTTCACTTGTAAGAGTCTCTCATTTTCTTTTATTTTTTTTTTCTTTTGCTTTCTTGTGTGAGCAACTTGACAGTGTTCTATGTCGCGTGACAACCGTTGCTCATTGCATGCGTCCATTGGCATTTTTAAAGGCTGATCAGGAGGTCTTTATTTGAAAGGTTTTTTTACAGGGTTAGAAAGAAGGGTCGGCATGAAGGCTCAAAGTAGACTCAAAATTAGGGGTTGTAGACTTACAACTCTTGGAATCGACTCTTTCAAAAGTGAAATAAAATCTCTGCCCCAGTTTCAGCTATTGGGGATTTTTGGGATTTTTATTTTTTTTTCTTTGAATTCTTATTTGGTTGGACCGAACCGTGAGGCTGCCTACATATCCCTTTTTAAAAGGAATCAGGTCTAACGTAGTTCAAACATCTGACCAAACTTTTTTTTTCATCTTCCTTTTTTTTCTTTTTCTTTTTTTTCTTTTTTTCTTTTGTTTTCAAAACTAGTTGCCCTGGCTTTTATTTTTTGAGGGCATGGACCTTTGACAATTCTTTTCTTCATTTTTTTTTCACCTGAACTTTCTAAGAATTGCCCCAGTTTGTACTCTTGGGAAATGGACTTCTATTTTCTTTTTCTTTTTCTTTTTTTTTCATTTTTTTTTCTTTTGACTCTTGACTCTAAACATGATTCCTAAAGAGGGTGGTCAAAGAAAATAACACAGGCTCAAAAGGGGTAGCGAAGGATATAAAGTATTTGGTTAGAAGAAAAAGGGCCTCCCAACCTCGAGAACGCCAAACATAGTATCTTTTCGCGATCACAGCATTGACGAACATGTCTGTCTTCTTGGTGTGTCGTGGTCACAAGACACTTTCCATCCCCTAATGTCAAACTTTCCGACAGACTTCAATTGATTAAACATCCTCAAGCCCGATCTTCACAATGATTTGAAGGTGAATTTTACTCGACCTTAATTCCAAAGTATTTCAAATCTTTATTCATCCTCAAAAGTATTTTTTTTTCAGTTATCCAATTCCAAATTAAATCAGTTTCTAAGATCTGGCCAGAATTTCCGCATGCATGTCATGTCATTAGAACTAGCTAGAAAAGAACTAGGAACAAAATAACACAAAAGGACAAACTGTATTTCATTGAATAAAGGATGAAAAGGGTTTGACAACAAGACATCAACCTAAAATCCTCGTTACAAACCTAAAATAACCCAGATAATGAAAATAACAACAAAACAGCCAGACATGACTCATACAAAACAGAATAGAATGATAGAAGGGTTTGACTCAATAAAACAAATAAAATCTGGATCACAACCCTGAAATAATCCAGATAACAGAAAAAACATCAAAACAAGCTACCAAGATTCCTTCCTAGTGAGGAGAGAATGACTTTTCAATTGCTAAGCTTGACATTTAGCCACAAATTTGCTCATCAGAATCACCATGGCCTTCTCCAATTTCAGTCGGCAAGTTCCCGAGAGGATTCTCATACTCCATGTCACCAGGCATCATCCCCACAAAATGTGCATCATCATGTGCAAGTAAAGGATTCTGTATGATATTCTGGGTGTCACTGTCTTGGATCACAATCAGTTTTTCCTGGATCATCCTTTCTATTTCTCTTTTCAAATCCCGACAACTTTTAACCTTGTGCCCTTGGGCATTGGAATGGTATTCGCACCTTTTAGAAGGGTCAAAGCTTCTTGCACGTAGGTCCACATGATTTGGAGGAATAGGTGCAATCATGTCATAATGCTTTAATTTCTCAAACAAGCTTGCATAAGACTCTCCTATTGGTGTAAAATTATCTTTCAACCTCTGTTCCTCTCTATATCCCTGGCTTGGATGTGGGTTATGGGGCACTTGAAAATTTTGTGGAAGCTAGTGGAGATTTTGTGATGCTCGTGCTCGCCTTCTGGGGTGTTTTGGTGGATGGACACCATACTGAGGTGGAGCAACAGAGTATTGTGGGTTCTAAGGTGGATAGTACTACTCAAGGGAATCATCGCAAACCAGACGAGGCTGGTCATGCCTTCGAGATGTTCTCCTAGGACCTCTTCTCGACCCTAATGTCATCATGATTTCTTCAACCTTCCCATTCGTGTCACTAAAATTACCAAATTCAATTCGGACAACCTGAGTTGCAGTTTTGAGAGCTGCTTGATTTATAATTCTGCCTGTCTTAAGGCCATTCTCTACCATTTCTCCCATTTTGATTGCTTCCGAGAAGGATTTGCCAACTGCGGACATCATGTCTTGAAAGTAATCCGGCTCTTGAGCCTGAAGGAAGACAGTGATTAGCTCGTTGTCATCCATGGGTGGCTTAACTCTAGCGGCTTACTCTATCCATTTAATGACATATTCCCTGAAACTTTCACTTGGTTTCTTCTTCAGGTTTGAAAGGGAATTGCGGTATGGGGCAATGTCAATGTTGTATTGGAACTGTTTGACAAAGGCCCGAGCCATGTCATCCCAGACATGCCAGTGAGAGGTATTTTGATCCATAAACCATTCGGAGGCTGCTCCTGTAAGGGTTTCCCCAAAATAAGCTATTAGCAATTCTTCATTTCTTCCGGCACCTCTTAGCTGATTGCAATACCTTTTCAGTTGGGCTATGGGGTCTCCATGTCCATCATACTTTTCAAATTTGGGAGTCTTGAAACCAGGTGGCAAGTGGACATCGGGGAACATACATAAATCCTTAAAGGCAATGCTCTTCTGACCAGCCAACCCTTGTATGTTTTTCAACTGTATTTCTAAGCTTTTCACTCTTTGGGTCATTTCTTCGTGTGCCATCTTTCGGGCAGGCTTCTCAATGTTTGCAGGAAGATCAAACAAGTACGAGTGGTACTCAGGAGAGTGGTACTGCTCTTGCTGGGTAGCATATTGTGACTCATGACAAGGCTGTCCTTGGCCATTGGCCCATGTTTGACACATTGGTCATTTGCTGTTTCAGTATTCTATTTTCCTCAAACCCAGTAGACTCTTGTTGAACTCTCTGACTCTGAGTCTCTTGACCACTTGTAACGGCTTCGATGTCAGTTATCATTTTTCCTTTGGGTTTTGTGTTGTCAGCTTGCCACATACCGACCACCTCAAACTTTTTTCACAATTCAAAACAAAAGACACGATAGAACGGACTCAGTCGGTCCTTATTATTATCATTCTTTTTTTTCACATTTTTTCACTCAATTTTTCTTTCTCTTTTTTTTTTCAGTGTATTTTCATAATTTTTTTTATGGCTATGATCGAATCCGATGGGGATTACCTACGTATCATGATGGCGCATAAATCAGATCTCGCGTAGTTCGGGAAGATTGGGAATGGAGTAAATAAGCTAACTTTTTTTTGTTTACTTTTTATAAACTTAGACAATGAAAGCTTTAAGAAAAAGAATTTTTTTTTGGAATTTCGAAAGAAATGCTTTAAAAGAAGAGGAAATACTTTTTTTGGATTTTTTTTTAATTTTGATTTTTTTTTGGATTTTTGAAAGAAAGACTTCTAAAAAAAATCCTTTTCTTTTGATTTGAACTTTGGGAATTTCAAAGTAAAAGGAAAATATTTTCGTTTGAATTTTCACTTATTTTCTCTTTTTCTAAAGAAGAAGAAAAAAAATATTTTTGGATTTCAGATGTTGCCTCTTAATTTTCGAAAGAGGGACTTATAAAAAAATATTTTAAATTTCTGAGCTTTTTATTTAATTACAAAAGTACTTCTAAAGAAAAGCAAAAATATTTTTGGACTTCAATTTTCAAATTTTTTTTGTTGACATTTACGAAAGAAATACTTTTAAAGAAGAGGACAAAAATATTTCCCTTTTTTTGGATTCCTTTTTTTTTTGGTTTTATTTTTAATTTTTGGAAAAGTACTTCAAAATAAAGGAAACCCGTATTTCAGATTTTTATTCTTTTTGGTTTTTCTTTTATTTCTATTTCCATATGAAAGACTTCAGAAAGAAGGAAACTATATTTGAGTTTAAAACTTCCTCTTTTTTTTTTGAATTTTCTAAGGAAATGTTTCTAAAGAAGGAATAAAGGAAAATATTTTTGGGTTTTCTGAAAATTGGGGTCGAAACCGATGAGGTTTTCCTACGTATCTCACATCCGGTGAGAATCAGACCCGCGTAGTTCGGCCAGTTTGGACGAAACAGGAAGACATGACTTTTAGAAAACATTGGCTTATTTTCTTTCTTTTTTTGTCTTTGTTTTTTCGGTAGAGTTTCAGAATTTTTCAAATACCTACCTCTCACTCTTGATTTTTTTGAATTTTCTTTCCCTATTCTAGAAGCTACTCAACATGCAAGCCGAAACAAACAGATACGCAAGTAGCACGTAAGATGAATCAGGATGGTCTTTTTAATTTGGGTACACCTGTCCTAGACGGACCCAACCCCTGTGTTGAGTCCCCAAAGTCAAATGCACGTGATGCAAACAAGCGTTCCTACTAGGGATCCGGCATGAGGCTATGTTATTCTAGGTTTAAAACCCTGGGTGCATTGTTCTAGACCTGGCTTACCCAAGCAGATAGCTCGAGTCGAGGGGGGGGGGGGGCAGCGTACCAGGAATACAGAAGCTTCACCGGCTTTGCAACTTGTCCGAACCTCGTTATAAAATTGGGATATGACTCTAACAGAAAGCAGCCACACGAAGTGCACACTTCCCAGATGATTTAGAAGGCTCAGAGAGAAGAGGGTTGCGTAACAATTTATATACAGTTCAAGCAATATCAAAGCGGTAAAAAACGGCATTTAGCACATTAGGCTCAAACATGTAAAAATCAGATAATAAATAAAGCCAAGTATAATAGTTATTCTAAGCTCGAATTCTTGAACCCTGAACCAAAAGTTCTGGGTTATTACCCCAGCAGAGTCGCCAGAGCTGTCACACCTCCTTTTTTACCCGCCCGAGAGGGGTGATATAAGGGAGTTTTTTCAATTAAAGTGACATTATTCGAAATGGGATTATTTATTTATTTCTCAGAGTCGCCACTTGGGATATTTATTATGGTGTCCCAAGTCACCAGTTTATTTTAAAATCCCAAATCGAGAAAATTTTTATTTTTTAAAATCTGCGAACCAGAAATTCTAGATAAGGAATTCTATTAACTCGGAAGAAGGTGTTAGGCATTCCCGGGTTCCGTGGTTCTAGCACGGTCGCTTAAACTGTTAATATTGGACTATTATCTGATTTACTACATGTTTTAAACCTATTTGTGTATTTTTGGATTTATTACCGATTTTAATTATTTTAAACCGCTTTTTGGGATTTATGAAATTATTTCTTGAACAAGTTATGATTGTCGTACACTTAACGTTTTTTAACACACCGCAAACCACGCTACATGAAATGCACCCGCGATTCACGATATATTTATTTTTATTAAAATTCGAAGTTGTTATGATCGGGTTACACGAAATGCACACCCGAATTGGAGATTACGTATCGTGACCATGCCACGGGAACCGTACCCATGACCACGATAATTTATTAATCGCGCCGAAAGCAAACTACGATATTCATGAATCATTTACTAAAATACTTTGAGATTACGCATTCAGAACAAAACAACAAACGAAATGAAACAAAAAAGAAAGAGGAGTAAGAGACGATGAAAATAGCAAGGCAAATAAAAGGCAACTCAAAACATAAACCACAAAACTTACTGCAGGCAAGGAAATAGCAAATGCCCCACTGAAAACTTCTCTCCTAATGTCCTACTAAACCAGGGCAAAAGAATGATCACAACCTAAAGTAAATTGACAAATTAACTATAGAGTTTTTATTTTAACTTACGTTAGAAGAAAAACTTTGCCACTGTAATTGAACACTAACGTTACTAGTAATTTTTAAGTGCTAACACATATGAAAATGCCTCTTTATTTAAGAGAGTATTTTAATCATGCTAAAAGTATTAATAAAAAGGCAAACTGATACCAAGAGTGAAAGGAAAATACTTACCACAAAAGTATGATTTCAAGTTTTAAAATTAGTTGTAAATACTTGAAGAAAATACTACTATGCCTTCCATAGTGACCAAGAGTTTGCCATATGAACAAAGAATCACGTTTTCAAAACCATTCCATATATTCGTTAGCTTAAAACTATTCCACAGATTCATGGAACAAAGAATTGTTATTCATTTAGAATGGAAGAGGTCAAATATGTGAATCTAAAATTTAGAATGAAACCTCAAGTTTAGTTTATAATAGGGAACATGGCAGCCTAAGTCTAACAAATATTAACAGAGGAATACTATGAAACAGCTAGGGTTGTGCATTCGATTTATCGATTCGATTTTGACCCTTATCGATAATTACTTATCGATTATCGGTTTATACATATGCTTATCGTTATCGTTTCAATAAGGTTTCGATTTTTTCGAAATCGATTTATCGATTTTTGGGGCTTATCGATTCGGTTATCGATTACACCAATAAGAAAATTTGCGGGATTCCACGGAAAGTATATCGCTATAAACACGCCTAACTAATATGGACAAAAAGAAGCTAAAATAAGCGGACACCGTTTATAACATAAAAATTGTGTCAACAAGCACATGCAACGAAACTAAATTAAGGGATCAAATGTATGCCACCAACACTCCAACGTTATAAAAAAAATAAAACAAAACAAAATACATCATCACGGCTAATTCTGTTTTCCATTAATTTGAACTTCATTCCCTTGAGCTTTAAATATGATCATTCCTTAAATGTGGTAGAGAAAATAATAGGGTTAGGGACTTAGGGTAAAGGAAAGGGTATTATAGAATAAGGGTAAAAAAAAATTGTCTTTAGTATATCTTATCGGTTTATTGATAAACCGATAACCGAAGAGGACAGAATCGAAATCGATAACTCGATAAGGAAAATTTCGAAATCGAAATCAAAATCGAAAAATCGATAAACCGATAACAAATAATCGATTCGATTTATCGATAAACCGATTCGAATGCACACACCTAGAAACAGCTAAGCAAGTCTAAGAGCTCTAACCACAATCACAAATTATCACTACGGACCAATGTCAAGGAAACCCATCACAACATACCAAATAACAGTGCAAATAGGAAAGGGGAGAAGAGTGAACCTCGATTGCAATAAAAATCAGCAACTACACAGATATTGACTCCCAAAAAAATCCACCGAGAAACAGCAATAAAAATGGAACGGCGGAACCGGAACTCGGAATTTCACCTCAAATTCTCAAAACCTTCGACCCTTTTTTCGATTTCTGTCCAAACACTTCTCTAATATTTTAATTGTTCTCTTATCTTGAAAAACTTTCATCTTCTCTCAATGTGTGCCTTTTACTAAGAATTGCTGGCCATGAGAGTTCAACTAATGCGGTGCACAAACTGAGAAGTTCAAAAGCTTTTTGTCGTCATGGATTGGAACTAACCATTCCCCATCATGAAAAGCATCACACGATGGATCAGTATTTGGGGGTGGGGGTAGCCAAGTTCAGAAAATGAGAGGGTGAGGCTCTAACTGGATTTTGAGGTGTGGAGAAGATCGCCGATTTTTTGTTTCGGAGTTGGGGTTTTCAGCTGATTTCTTGGTGGTGTGCTCCTAGCTTAGAAATTAAAGGTAATGGCTGCTAGGTCTTTTTTTGTTGAAGAAGGGGCGGACTCTTCTATGAAACGACAGATCTTTTTTTGTCTAGGGGTCTAGGTTAGGGTGTAGGTCTAGCTCTCTTTTTATAGTCTAAGTCTAGAGTTTTTTTAGGGGTATTGGGCTTGGGTTATTATGGGCTAGGTGCGAAAATTAGGCCTAAAAATGGATCGTTTGAGCCCAAATTTTATTCTTTCCCCGCGAACGAGACTAAAAATACGATATCATTTATTAATTAATCCTACTTACGTAAAATAACTATTAAAATAAGACTGGCCGTAAAAACAAAACTATTTTTCGGTATTTTTCAAGATTAAAAATGACTACAAAATATTAATGAAACTATTTTTGTAATTTTCATTTTCTTGTAATAAAATAAAGTAAAAGAGTCAAAATTAGTTGAAATAGCGATATTAGGCCTAAATTAAATATTTACATGCTAAAATATAAAAATCTTGGGGAGGGTCAAAAATCACATGTCTACACCGGTTGGCCAAAGTCCTGCATCCAATGCTGACGGTCTCTACCAAACTGGAATATAAGCACGACTTCCCATGCTCTCAGCCTTCCTACTTAAAGAGTTGGCCACCGCATTGGCCTTCCCCGAGTGATATCATAGTCCTTTAGTAGCTCTAACGACCTCCTTTGCCTCAAGTTTAGATCCTTTTGCTTGAATAGTGCTGGAGACTCATGTGATCTATGAACACCTCGCAATACACGCTGTAAAAGATAATTCCTCAAAATCTTGAGCGTGTGAACAATGGTTGGTAACTCCAAATAATGTAATGGATAGTTCTTCTCATGGGGCTTCAACTGACGCGAAGCAAAAGAAATCACTCTACCATCATGCATCAACACATAACCAATTCCAATCCATGAAGCATCACAATAGACTCTATAAGAACCCGATCCCGAAGGCAAAACCGGAACTAGGGTTGTAGTCAAGGTGGTCTTGAGCTTCTGAAAGCTCTCCTTAAACTCATTAGACCACCTAAATGAGGCACCCTTCTGCGTCAATCTAGTCAATAGGGCTACTATATATGTAACCCCTCTATAAAACGGTGATAATACCCAGCCAACCCAAGGAAACTCTGGATCTTAGGAGTAGTAGGCGGTCTACACCAACCCTGAACTACCTCAATCTTCTTTGGATCCACCTTAATCCCCTCACTGGACACTATGTGGCCCAAGAATGCCACGGAGTCCAACCAAAACTTGCACTTGGGGAATTTAGCATATAGTTTCTTCTTCCTCAAAGTCAAGAGCACGATCCTCAAATACTGCTCATTATCCTTCTCGCTATGAGAATACACCAATATATCATCAATGAAAACAATGAGGAATGAATCAAGATAAGATACGGTTGAAATACGTTATTCATCAAGTGCATAAAAGTTGTTGGGGTAACCCCATCACAAATCAATCTTCGAGAAAACCCTAGCATCCTAAAGTTGATCCAACAAATCATCAATGCGGTAGCGGGTACTTGTTCTTGATAGTAACCTTGTTCCACTGCCTGTAGTCAATGCACATCCTCATAGAACCATCTTTTTTCTTCACATATAGTACCGGTACACCCCAAGGTAACACACTAGGCCTGATAAAACCCTTATTAAACAACTCATGTAACTGTTCCTTCAACTCTACTTGTTCCATGCAATATGGTGAAATAGAACTAGGCTGAGTATCCGGTACCAAATCCATATCAAAATAAATATCCTTGAACGGTGGCAAGCCCGGCAAGTCTTTAGGAAACACATCCGAGAACGTTCTCACTACTAGGACTGACTCAACAGTAAGAGTATCAACACTACCATCTCTCACGAATGACAAATATGCCAAATACCCCTTGTCAATCATTCATTGATCCTTCAAATACGAAATCACTCTATTAGGAGTGTGACTAAAAGAACATCTCCACTCCAACCTAGGCAACCCCATCATCGCCAACGTTACAGTCTTAATGTGACAATAAAAAATAGCATGATATGGAGATAGCCAATCCATACCCAAAATAACCTCAAAATGAACCATACTAAGTAATAAAAGATTGAATCTAGTCTCATAACCCCCAATGGTGACCACACATGACTGATATACATGATCCGCCATAATTGATCCCCCACTGGTGTAAATTCATAAACATGCATATCTAAAGAATCATGAGGCGTATCAAAATAATGAGCAAAATAGGATGACACACAAGAGTAAGTGGAACCAAGGTCAAATAACATTGAAGCATCACTATGGCACACTGAAACAATACATGTGATTAAGGCGTCGGAAGAACATGCCTCTGGCCTGGTGAGAAATTCATTGCAACGGGCCTGACCACCGCTTGACCGACCTCCCCCTCTAGGCGACCTCGAACTGACTGAGCCCCACCCTTAGCTGGCTATGCGAATGGTGTAGCTACTGGTGCTGAAACCATAGTCTTCAATCTCTATTGTGCGACCCTACTTAGAAGTCTAGGCAATCCCTCTTGAGATTGCTCAAGACTCAGCATTTAAAACAACCCCTCCTACGAGGCTGATGATCCTGATAACCTAAAGAACTACTTTTGTGGCCCTAAGAAGATAGATCATGGTAAGAACTCTGTGCTGGCAGCGCACTGAATGAAAACTGAACTGATAGAGTACTATATGAATCGTGGCTGACTAATGAACCACGAGGAATCTAACGAGCTTCCTGAGCGGACCTAAAAGGACGACCTTTGTTGGATAAGACTGGCTTCCAAATGAGGCACCACCTGAACCACCTGAACCACGGGGCCTCGTGCCCTCCCACTCCTATTGCTCAAGTCTGTGAACATGTTCCAAGCTCCTAGCGATTTCAACCACCTGGTCAAACCTAGCACCTGTCTTAACCTCTCAAGCAAAACTATAACATAGACCATAGTTGGGTCATTAATGAACCTTTCGATCTTCTCTCTCTCTGTGGGAACCAACCATACTGCATGACGTGCCAAATTTGCGAATCTCATCTCACACTGGGTCATAGTCATACCCTTCTGGCATAGCTTCTCAAACTCCTTACACAAACTCCTATCAGCGAGTATGTGGAACAAACTTCTCTTAGAAGAGAACTGAGAACTGATGACATATAAATGGTGTTGCTCTAGCTGGTATGCTCGAATCATAGGTCTGCCAACATTTGTAGGTTGCCTCTGCCAGCTGGAAAATAGTAAAGGCAATTCCTCTGGTGTCTACAATACCTGTTGTGCGAAGAATCCGATGACACTAACCCAGAAAACTCTGAGCATCCTCTAACTCTCCTCCTCTAAACTCGGGAGGATGAAGCCTCTAAAATTGCTCCAACCTCTTGTTCTCTTCATCAGTCATAGATGGATAAACCTCGGCCAGGGAAGCAACAACTGGTTGAATTGGTAACACCCCTGGTGTCTAATAACCCTGAGCTAGCTGCTATGGTGTTTGGCCGCCGGGAATTGGGTTCCTCCCTTAGCCCGTGAGGTAGTTGGTGCAACTGGTATAATACATGCCTGAACCAAGCTCGTGCACACCCATATGATCTGAGCCATGGCCTCCTGAATATCAAGTATAACAATAGGTACAGTTGGGGTCTTAGCTAGTACAACTGACTCAACAATATCCGAAACCTGCTCCTCCATTGAAGTGATTGGTGGCTCCACAGGTGCTGCTCTAGATGTAGTGCGAGCCATCTCTTGGACCCGACCTCTCGTGGCCCTGACTGGTGGCACTAGCGCTGCTCGCTCGATCCGGCTAAACGTGTCCTCACCATCTGTGAGATATAGAAAAGTAAAGGTTCAAACTTCGGAAATAACAAACTTGCACGATAAATATGCAAGAAACTGAAGTTTTCTAACTGTTCGGTAGCCTCTTGAAGATAAGTACAAACGTCTACGTACCAATACACAAGACTCTATTAAACTATCTCATGACCCATAGAAAGTATGAACCTAGGGCTCTTATACCAACTTGTCATGACCCAAACAACCAACCAGCCATGATGGCGCAAAACTCACTTGCTAGGAAAGCCAACATAACAAAAACTATGATCAGAAATAGTACAAGTCTGATGCCAATGATATAAACAACTGTGTTGAAATACAATAATCCCCTTTGAGAACTAGTAAATATAGAGTCATGAGCTCTAAAATAGAAATACAAGTCTGAAATGCAAAATAACAATACTATCTGAGTGAAAAACAATAGTACAAAAATGAAAAGAGACGCCAAGACTGCAGTCAAGATGTAACTCTAACTCGTCTTTCCAAAGATACTCAGCAACAAGCCTCGGGTGCTGGTGGCCTAGTCCAACGCATGGATCTACACAATTAAGTGCAGAGTGTAGTATGAGTACAACCGACTCCATGTACTCAGCAAGTATCATAACTAACCTGGGCAAGGTAATAGAAGCTAGAATTATAAATGATTCTCGCTAATCACATGTACAGTTTAAAATTCAATCAAGCACAGAAGAACAATATAATCAAGGCATGAATCACAGATAAAAGCATCTTGGTGCAAACAATAACTTAATGTACTCTGCTCAGTCAATAATCAAGCATATAAAGAAGATATGCAAACAAATCAAGTAAACTACCAGGGAAATTGCAAGTAAAGATGAAATGCAATAACCAAACCAAACACTAGCCAGACTTTCCTCAGAGTTCAATAAGCGAACCAAACCACTTATCAGCGTTCCTCATACCGTGTGTACACCATCAAGAGAGAAATATGAAAGGGTGACTCTAGGGGGATGGATCCATATCCACACGTGACACGTCGTAGTCACGTGCCATAAATATCAACCGCACAGCGTAGTCACATGCTAATAATCATAATCCAAATGGCGTGGTCACGTGCTCAAAATCATAATCAGCAAGTGGTAGGAACGTTCTCATAATCATAATTTGCATGTGCTGGTCATGTGGTCATAATCACAATCTGCACGGCGTGGTCATGTGTTCATAATCACAATCCGCACGACATGGTCACGTGCTGCTAGTTCAATCCATATCACAAAGAAAGCAGATATAAAATAATACATGTATATGATCAATGAATGTCATATTTCATACGCTTGGATTGGTATAAGGGACATGCTAAGGTTTATGCATGCGCAAAGTGTGCTATCATAGCTCAAATCGCATCAAGAAAGTAGCAATTATCAGGTTCAATCAGGAGATTAACCTTTATTCGACCTCAAACCTGGTTCAAATAGCTCACAACAGGGGTACAAATATATGAAACAACATAGCATTTAAGCTTAGCAACCAATTCAAGGAATATCATAGCCTAAGCATTACCCCGAGCATAAATAATACCCTGGTGTATGCACATGGGCTCAGCCCCACACATCTGCGCCACCCATAGCACGTAGCTATCAAAATAACTCAGGCAACTAGTGGATAAACTAAGTTTAGGTATGATAATTACCTCAAGCAAGCTAAATCAGTACTCTAAGAAGCCTTCCGCGTGAATCAACCTCTAGACGGTTTGAATCTAGCCAAAATAACTAAATATCATCAGTAAAAGCCATAGGAAATAATTCCAATTAATAAAGATAAGATATTGAATTAATTATGCAATGTCAACCCAAAAGGTCAATCCCGAGCTCGCACCCTGGAAACCGCCAAAACACAAAAATTCTGAAGTTGTATTCCAACACGAGTAGAAATATATGCGTTTCATCCCTATCCGGCCTCAAATCGACCCTCAAATCATCAATTTTTACTTTTGAAATGTTTTTACTAAAATCCAAATTTCTTCACTTAGATTTATCAATCAAACGCTAAATCAAAGGTTGGAATCATGAATAATGAAAAAATCCGAGTCAAAAACACTAACCCAATCCAAATCATGAAAATCTCCTTCAAAATCGCCCAAATCTGAGCTCTATAAATGTGATAAAATAACCAAAACTCTCGAAATAGAGTACTTAAATGATCTGCCCAGGCATACACGTCGCGATCACAGGGACATCGTCGCAATCACGGAGGCCAAAATGTCACCAACCAAGAAACAGTTTCGCATTCGCAAACACGATGAAGAACATTCCTTACCCTACGGGAACGCGGCCTGACCTCGCGAACGTGTAGGCCAAACGCCTCCTAGATTACAGTTGCTTCGCGAACATGGATCCCCACCACGAACGCGTAGATGGGCGACTGCATAGCCCACTCTAACCTTCCGCGAATGCGACTACTTGCCATGATCGTGAAGAAGGAAACAATACCTCACCAATTAGTAGTTCAAAACATGGTGAAATAGTCGAAACCCATCCAAAACATACCCGAGGCTCCCAGGATCCCGTCCAATCACACCAACCAATCCCAAAACATAACACATACCTTATAAGACCAGAAATCACACCAAACAACATCAAAACCACGGATCACACCTCAATTGAAGCCTAAGGAACTAATCCAAATTTGCAAATTCAAAACATACGCCGAACAAGCCCAAACAACTCGAAATGGCCTCAAATTTTGCAAGAAAGTCTCAAATGTCATAACAGACATATTCCAACTCCCGGAATCATATTTTGAACCCGGTACCAACAAAGTCAATTCCCGATCAAATCTACAAACTTTCTAAACCTTCAACATTCCAATTTTGGCCAATTCAAGCCAAAATAACCTAGGAACCTTCAAATCCAAATCCCGACATATGCCTATGTCCAAAATCACCATACAAAGCTATTGGAACCATCAAAACACCATTCCAGAGTCGTCTACAAAAAAGTAAAACTCTAGTCAACTCTTGCAACTTAAGCATCCAACTTTGGGACTAAGTGTCCCAATTCAATCCAAAACTTCCTTGAAACCAAACAAACCACCCCAACAGGTCGCATAACACTATCATCACCAATAGTCACCTCCTTAGCACCAACTTGCTACATCGTATCCTTAAGGACAAGCAAGTGAGGATCACCATATTAACGAGCCTTGATGCGCTCAAACAAGGTCGACTGGGACACAACACAAGAAAGGACTATGCTAGGCTCCAATATATCCAATCTCATGAACCTATTGGCCAAGCTTGAACATCCATAGCCAAAGCTCTCTCCTCAACAGGAATAAATGCTAGGATCCCCATACGCTTCTCCGTTCTACTCAAGGCATTTGCTACCACATTGTCCTTCCCAGTTGATAAAGAATGGTGACATCATAATCCTTCAACAACTCCAACAATGTCTACTGCCTCAAATTCAAATCTGTCTATTTAAACATATGTTGGAGGCTCCTACGATCCGTATACAAGATATGCCATATAAGTAATGCCTCTAAATCTTGAGCACATGTACAATAACTGCTAACTCTAAATCATGCACTTGATAGTTCTTCTCATGGGAATTAAACTGCACCCTACTATACTCGATCAACACACCCAATGCCAACCCACGAAGCATCACAATAAACAGACCCTGATCCTGAAGGCAAGATCAACCCTGGAGTTGCAGTCAAAGTTTTCTTAAGCTTCTGAAAGCTCTCCTCACACTCCTTTGAACCACCTGAATGAAGCGCACTTCTGAGTCAACTTAGTCAATGGGGCTGCAATAGATGAAAATTCCTCAATAAAACAATAGTAGTAACCATCCAAACCAAAAAGGCTCCCGATCTCTATAGCGGTAGAAGGTCTGGGCCAACTTTGAACTGCCTCAATCTTCTTTGGTCTACCTTGATCGCATCATTAGATACCACATGACCCAATAACGCCACCGAGTCCAACCAAAACTCGCACTTGGAGAACTTACCATACATCTTCTTCTCCCTCAAAATCTAGAGCACGATCCTCAAATGTTGCTCATGCTCCTCCGTACTACGGGAATATACCAATATATCATCAATGAACACAATGACAAAAAAAATCAAAATAAAGTTGGAACACAGTGTTCATAAAATGCATGAAAGTTGCTGGGCATTAGTCAACACAAACGATCTCCCCAAAAACTCATAATGCCCAAAATGAGTCCAGAAATAAGTCTTAGGAATTTTCGAAGCCCTGATCTTCAACTAGTGATACCCCGACCTCAAGTTAATCTTCGAGAACACCCTGGCACCCTGAAGCTAATCAAACAAGTCACCAATAAGCGGTAGTGGATACTTGTTCTTGATGGTCACCTTGTTCAACTGTCAATAGTAAATACACAATCTTATTAACCCATTATTTTTCTTAACAAACAACACCGACGCACCCCAAGGTGATACAATGGGCCTCATGAACCCCTTATCCAGTAACTCTTGCAATTGTTCTCTTATTTCCTTCAACTCTGCTGGAGACATATAATACAGAGGAATAGAGATAGGTTGCGTGCTCGACGCCAAATCAATACCGAAATCAATATCACTATCGGGTGGCATACCCGTAGGTCTATTGGAAACACATCCAGCTCCCTCACTACTAGAAGTGATTCAATAGTAAGAGTATCAACACTCACATCTCTGACAAAATCTAGATGCGCCAAGCATGCCCTCTCAACCATTTGTTGAGCCTTTAAAATGAGATCACTCTACTAGAAGTGAAACCAAGAGAACCCTTCCACTCCAACCTCGGAAACCCTAGCATCGCCAATGTCATGGTCTTAGCGTGACAATCCAGAAAAACATGGTACATAGATAACCAATCCATACCCAAGATCACATTAAAATCTACCATATCTAATAATAGGAAGTCCACCCTTAACTTAAAACTACAAATAATGACCTCACATGACCAATTAACTCGATCCACCATAATAGAAAAACCAACAGTTGTAGACACATGCATAATAGGATCAAGAGAACCATGAAGCATATACAGACAAAAAGCAAAGTATGACGACACATAGGAATAAGTCAAACCAGGATTAACAATACTGAAGCATCCTTGTGGCAGGTAGAAACAATACCCATAATCACTGTATCAGAAGCAACATCCTCAGTCCTACCTGGGAACACATAGCATCTGGCCTAACCTCCACTAGACTGAGCTCCAACTCTAGGATGACCATGCCCTAGATGACCTCCAACATGAGCTGGCTGAGCGGGTGGTGTAGCAATCGGTGCGAGAATCATAGTCTGACCTCCCTACTACACTACAGTGTAAGGAACAGAGCAAGAGACTCCAAGAAAGCAAACTAAATCATAGATACGAAAATTTCCCTATAAAGGGGCTGGCTTCAACAACCCATAAGGGGCAGCTTGCCAAGCTACACAAACAGATAATTTGCTTAAAGTCACAAAAGTTTTCCTACAAAGGGGCTGGCTTCAACAACCTATAAGGGATGGCTTACCAAGCTACACAACTTAGAAAACTTTTGTACTATAACAACCATTAGTTGTTATAACTCAGAAACTTTCGTACTATTATAAGCTAACTTTCTTAGAGTATTCTTACTCTATTTTCATACATGGACCGGCCTTTCCATCATTCGATAGAAAGAACAAGAGGGAAGTTTAGAAAGAAATCATATGTAATTTATCACAAAGATTTACAAAGGTTACAAGATGATCTTACAACTACTACGTGGCCTCCTTTATATAGTACTAGGAGGTTATTACAAGATGAACCTATGTTATAAAATAAACTTATCTTACATGGAAAACCTATCTACAAGTTGATCCCTTTTGGCATGCGAAGGACCTTAGGAAAAGCAACTAAAATGCTCCTAAAAACATGTGAAAGAGGTGAAATATACATGGTATAGAATGTGAAAGTATGTGGGAGCATGTGACGGCATGTGAAAGTAGGGTGTTGCATGTGACAAAGCATGTGGAAGTAGGGTGTTGCATGTGATGAAGCATGTGGAAGTATGTGGAAGCATGTGAAAGCAAGTGGAAGTGGGGCCCGAATAGTATGGAAAGATGTGAAAATTTGTCTTGGCATGGGTAGATGATTTTTTAGGGTTTTTTTGATAGGTAATGTAGGATTATGGTGGGAATAGCAAGGATTTAGATAATTATCTTTCATTGATTCTCTAGGTTTGTCTTCAAGGTGTATCTTCAAAGACCTTGTGTAGTAACGCCTGGAACTTGACAGTCCTTCTTTGCTGTGTTCTTTCTTCTTTGGATTAAGAGATGTAATCCGCAACCTTAATCTGGAGATATACTAAGTTATCCTTTCTTGGATGACCTCGTACAGGGTTTAATATTCCTTTGCTGCTTCCCGGACCCTTTTCTAGTGCGGATGAGTGCTGGTATAATTCCAGCTTGCCCAATTTTTGGCCATATCTCTCTCGAGATGCACCTGTTTTGCTAGAAGATAATTCTTTGTGCTTCACTATATTCTTCTTCCAAGGATAAAATGGACACGGAAAATTTCCACCAGAATGATGCCTCTCCTTGCGCCTGTAATTTTCCATTAATAATCTTCACTAGCCTTTGGAACATGAAGACCTTTGTTGTGTAGGAATCATTGAAATATTTTATCCAATATCTTCTAGGCTTGAACCATAGTAAAAATAGTTTAAGAGCTGGTTCAATATTATCAAAATCCTTGAAGATGTTTCATTTCAATTCCATAAAAATATAGTACTGATGGCATAGGCACCAGAAAAACCATAATTGTTCTTGTGGAAAATTCTTGGATTGTGCTATGAATATATGGAAGAATGGATATTCTGGATTGACCCCAAAAGGATTAAGGATGGATCCTCCATATTGCCGAAAAACTTGGAGCTCATAATAAGTTCTTCTTTCCATTATAATTGATGGATCAAAGGGATCCATGAGGTTGAACAACTCCGGTGGATGATCCGTTGGCTTTAATGAACTTGCCCCTGGTACATTTGAAAACATGAAGATGTGGCTGATTAACTTTTTCTTTGACATCATCTTCACTGGGGAAAATATCTTTGAGAATTCTTCCGGTCGAGACAGAAAATCTGCGAGGATATTATTCTTTCCTTTTAGGTGCTTGACTTGAAACTTGTACGGAAAGAACCATTGAGCCCATCTAAGAATCTGAGGATTGGGAATAATTTTTGCATTTATCTGGATCATCTTTGGGAAGGCCTTCATATCCATCTCTATCAGAAATTCTGTATGAATCAGGAAAAAATTAAATTTCTTGATTCCATTCTTTGCTGCAAAAATTTCCTTGAAACTGGAGTGATAATGTTGCTCGGTATCTTTGAACTTTCCGCTGGCATATCCGCATATTTTCATCTGGCCATCTTTTTCTTCAAATAGAACGGCACTCCAGTATTCATTACTAGCATCAGCTTGCAGTATCTTCTTACCTTCTGAAGTGATGTAGAGGGACTTGACATTTTTAGATATCTCCTTTATTTCCCTAACTGCTTCATCTTGTTTCTTTGCCCATAATGGAGGATTTTTGTTGAGCATCTCTGTGAGCGGAGAAATGTATGTAGAGATATTTGGGATGAAATCTCTTACATAATTTACTACACCCAAGAACTGTTGGATCTGCTTTGTTGTGAGGCTGGTATCTAGAAATTTGAGTAGTTCCTGACATATATATGGTCCTGGACTGTATGCACCTTGGACAAAATGCATTCCGAGAAAATCAATCTCTTTTTTAGCAAGAACCAACTTTTTTGCTGAGAGCATGATCCCGTACTATGCTACCAGTGCCTCAAATTGATGAAGTAAGTTGACATGTTCCTCCAATATATCACTAAATAACAGGATGTCATCAATGTAAACTAAACAGGAATAGAGGATGGGCTGGAATATTTTTATCATTGCTTTTTGGAACAAGGATGGTGCAGTTTTCAATCTGAAGGGCATGACTTTTCATTGGAAGTGATGATTGGGGATACAAAATCCCATTTTGGCTCTTTCTTCGGGGTGGATTCCCAATTGCCAAAATTCAGATTTAAAATCAAACTTGAAAAAAATATTTGGCCGTGGCTAAGTAGGAGAAAAGAGTGAGTTTATTTGGTATAGGGAATTTATTATCTTGGAGGAAGTGATTAAGTGGCTGGTAGTTAATGACTAACCTGAGTTTTCCTCTTGTCTGCTCACCTATTTTGTTAACATAAAATGCTTCGCATGCCCATTGTGAATTTGATGGCTCTATTAGATCAAATTCCAAAATTTCTTCGCATTCTTACTTCGCAAGCTGAAGGTGATCTAGATTCATGCCTGAATGACTGGCATTTGTTGGATTGATGTTTTCATTCTTCTTGAAAAGGAGCTCGATAGAAAAACTCTTCGTTCTTCCGTAATGGGCTTTTCCCTTTCTTCGTAAAATCCTTGTGGGATTCAGCATGTCAATGGTCAATGAGAATTTTTTCAATCTCCTTGATTTGTTCGTCGTTGGTGATTTGGAATAACCTTGGAATTTCAAATAAGGTTTGAACTGCTTCTTAAAGGTTATCCCGTTAGCCTTGATCTGGAGTTGATCTTTTAGTTGTCTGAAAATGTCGAATCCAACAATAAGATCTTTCCATGGTACATCGGGTCCTATCAGCTTGGTTTTGTACTTCAATCCTGGAAACAACTCAATTGTGATCGGGTGTTTTGTGATGACGATGGTAGTCTAGATTCCATTCGATGCATTATTGAAATCCTTAAAGTGCGGCACCGATGATCTTCGGGGAGAACAACAGGATTCATTAGAGAACAAGCAACTCCAGTGTCAATGAAATAAATGACTTGAGTTGGTTTATCCCATTTGGATGATTAAACCTTGAGTTCCACTTGAGAGATGATTATGAGAGCGTTGATCTCTTCATGGGCTTTGGCTGTTGGTTCTAAAATTTAATAGTGGTCATCCCCATGATCTTCGTATCTGTCATGCCTTCTTGTTCCTCATCTGCTTCAGATATTTCTAGGTCTCTTGGCTGGTTTACAAATATTGGGGGATCGTCATCTTCGAAAGAGTTTGTTGTGGATTCATTACTTGATTGAGAGCTATCTTCCATTGTTTCATCGTCTGATGAATTTAGAGAATCCGCCATGTGGTATCGCCTTCTGACATGTTTCTTGGTTTGGAGACATAGAGGTCTGGAGCCTTTTGATCAGAAATCATCAGATTTTCGGGCTTGGACCCTTTTGAAGTTTCACCATGATCCCGCCTTTTCTTGGTTTGTTTTAGCGATGCAAGTGCATCTTTCCTTTCCCAAACCATTTTTGCAATATCAAAAGCATGTTCTTCTTTTGAGGGTTGGGTGAAAGAAATATGATTTTGTGAGGTAGTTGGAAAAGTAGAAAAGGTGTAGTCCAATTTAAGCGAGGAATATGCTTGTGGCGACATAGGGAAGAAGGTACATTTTGAGGGGAAAACTGGGGTCTTTTGTGACTCAAAGTGGTCATTTCTCAAAAGTTGAATTTGTTCTCTGATGGAAATCATCTCCTTTTGTTGTTGTTGGAAAAATTAGAACTGTGAAGTTCCTGGCGGACAAATCTCATATTGTAAATTTGCCGACCTTAGTTCCAAGGTTTTGATTAGTCCTACATGGTGAGACGATGTCTGCTCCACCATTTTCTCAATTGTTTCCACTTTGCTCATCATTTTGTTCTATGTATGGCCACGTTCTTTATGGTGCTGCCAATGTTGTTCAACACTTTGTTTTGGCGGATGGAATTTTCTGATTGCCAGTTCATTGTTGCTTCGATGTCACTTATTGGGGGTTTTTCTTCAGTAGGTAGCACTATGTTTTTCTTGGGAATTTTTGGAGCATGGCTTATACACTTTTTTTAAAAGGTTGAAGTGAAGGAAAATCTTGGGTATGATTGGAGCTTGAAAGACTTAGCATGAATATATGTGGTTGTGTGGGATTTGTGGTTTTTTGAGTTGGTGAAGTTTTTGGTTCAGGTGGCTTTTTGGATTTTTGGGTATAAGCTGATGGTGATTTGGGTTTGGGTGTGGTTTCACTATCCTCCCAGCTTGGAGTGATTTTTTCTGGTAATTTTGGCCATTGCTGGGGTTGGTAACTAACAAGAAATTCATATTTACCGGATGGCTATATGAGCCAATTGAAGGGTCTTTATTTTCATATTTGGATCGAAATTGCTTTTCCTTGGTTTTCCCTTTTTTCTTGGATTTTGGTTTTGTCTCGTTGAGGCCAAATCTTTCCCAATGACGCAGGTGGTGTTCATCATATTCTCCAATTGGATCTTCCAAACAGTCTTGACAGTCGCAACCGAGATCCCAAGGGCACTGTCCCGTAAAGGGGCATTTGAACCACCAAACTCTTTTTCCTTCTTTATCAAAATGTTGACACCAGTCATGTTCTTCCGTGATAGTTTGTATATTCCAGAAGGGTTCACTTTCAAGATCAAGGTCTGTATCTTTGGGTTGGATCATTTGTCAAGTAAAGATGGTTTTATTGGGTTTCTTGAGATGGGAATGGTCAAAGCTTATGGAAACGGTTTTGTCATTTCTTTTGGTAAAAGTTGGCTCACCAGATTGCAGAGATTCTTCTTGTTCCCTTAACTTTTCATAATTTGTCATCCAGGAATCAAGAAGAATTTTAACGAGTTCATCTCTGGAAATTTGTTTGGGTATTTGGGTGCAGATGATGTTTCCTTTGGTAGCATCAATATTCAAGAGTAAAGCAATTTCTCCTCCGGGAAGGCAGAGATCCATGGCATGATTTTGGACCCGCCACGCCATTCGGTGATGAAGAGTGGATTGGATGGAATCTTTGGCTTGTGGGGCTCCTTGGATTTGGGCTTGGTTTTTTAGTGCTTCGGTTAAGTATGGGTCATAAAGGGACATGTTAAAATTTGGAAAGATAGTTATGAAGACAGTCCCAGCATTCAAGGTAACTTTTGCAGTACCCAAATTTCACTACAAGAAATTTGGATTTTAACGACTACTTTTTAACGAAGGGATGTGAATCCGGTCATTACAAGTAGACTTTTAAAGACCAAAAATATTTCCAGTCGGTAATGACACTTTTTTTAATTCTACAATTATAAAAAGATAATATCCGGCTCATTAATATTAAGATATCTCGTCGTTAATGGATAGTACGAATTTGGCGGACATATCCAAATTAAAAAGGCGCCAGCACTCTCCACAAAATTTTCATTTTTTCACGCTATTCAAAGAACCCTAAGCACCAAATTACAAAATGAGGATTGCACAGACTCTCCGCCTTGCTGTCCTCCCTCCTTAATTGGTGCGTTCTCTCTCTCTTCCTCTCTCTCTGTGTGTGTAATATGATTAATTGAAGTTCAATTTTACTTTGATTTCAACTTAGTTGATTCCTAAAATTTTCACTGTTATAAATTGGTATTTTTTTCAATCTAGGATTCGTGATAGAAGAAATATATATTTTTATTTAAGATAAGGAACCTCCAATTACATTTCATTTCATTCGTAGCTTACCAGTTTTCTACTTAGCTTTGTCTCTGTAGGAAGGTAGAGAGGAAACCGGTGGCTATCATGTCACGGCCCCAAACCCCGGTCGTGAAGGCGCCCAACACATTGCTAGGCAAGCCCGACCATTTACACAACCTTAGCCAAATAACCTATATAAATAAATAAATGTTCACTACTATAATACCAATTTACTACGGAAATTCTGATATAATCTCTAACATTGGAAAACCCCAAAATAAAATACTAAATAGCCCACCGAATCTGGTGTCACGAACATGAGCCTCTAAAACAGATCATCCACCTATTACAAATCCGACTAGAAAAATTACGAATAAAATAATAAAGATAGATGGGAGAGATCAGATCTGCGAACGCCATGCAGCTACCTTGATACTCCCGGATAATGCTGCTCAGCTAACACGAGTCCTCACTCACCCTGTGGTGTACCTGAATCTGCACACAAGGTGTAGGGAGTATTGTGAGTACTTCCAACTCAGAAAGTAATAAATATAAATAAAGTCTGAGGATCAGAAATCCTAAATACAGACAAAGTAAAGCTATAAATACAACAACGTGGACCAATAGCATAATACGGTAAACATTAAAAACAGTTATAATAAAGTCACACCAGAATGAGAATAAATAACAATTAAATATGCAATGCAACACATAAACCGGTACCTCCAGTACCCCGCTGCTTCCGTGCAGCCCGCTCCATTTATTTAACGTCGACGGCGCTCACTGGGGGTGTGCAGACTACGGGAGGGGCCCCTTACGGCCCAAGCGCAATAATAAGCCATCTCGTGGCATCGAACAGGCCCTTGGCCTCATATCAATATCATTACAATACTGCTGCAGCGTGCAGCCCGATCCCATACTCAGTCCAAAAATCATACAATAGTATAAAAATATTCAGCCCAAACTTCATTTAAAAATATTAACTTAATTTCTGATTTAAGAAAATGGCTGAGATTTCTAACACAGTATTAAATACCAGGACTGAGTTTAATATTTATAAATATGATAGGAAACCATTAAAATAATCCCTGAAGGATTCAAGTAGTTGGCACGAAGCCCAATTATGACAACTAATCCATTTTTATAAGGATATTACAAAACTACAAACAAATAGGTAGTAATTTTTATTAAGCGGGACGGACCAAGTCACAATCCCCGACAGTGCTCTACCCCACGCCCGTTATCCGGCGTGCAAGTCACCTCACCTAGCACTACGTTGTGCAAATTCGGGGTTTCAAACCCTCAACACAGCATTTACATTTATTACTAACCTCAAGCCGGCCAAAGTCCTAGCTTGCTATGCCCTTGCCTTTCGAATTCACCTCTTCGCGCGTCGAATCTGACCAAAACCACAACGAATACGTCACAATATGCTAAGGGAATATAACCCAATCGAAAAGACTCGAAAAACATCGAAAATCACGAAGTTGGCAAAACCCGAGCCCCGGGCCCACTTCTCGAAAAATTATAAATTTTACATCACCGGATTCCTTATCTCGCCGCGAGTCTATACATATAAAGAACACCAAAATCGGAGTCCAAATGACCCCTCAAATTCCCATTTTTGTTCTCTTAGGTTTCAATCCCTAAACCACCATTTTTGACCTTAAATCCTTGAGTTTTCAGTGTAATTTCATGTGTTTGCACCATAAAATCGTGTTTTTGGTTTAGAAATTCTTACCTCAATGAAGTCCCTTGATTCCTCTCCTCCAACTCGCCCAAATTCTCCAAGTCCGAAGTGAAAATATGAAACCCTTTCAAAAATTCGCGAAGGGAAATAAAAACTATTTTGACCAGTTAATTCTGCATCTGCGGCTCCCACTTTTGCGGTCAATGCACCGCTTCTGCGGTTTAGCATCCGCTCCTGCGCCTCCCGCTTCTGCGGACCAATTAACGCATCTGCGGATCCCCATAAGAGCTCAAATACCGCATCTGCGGTCCTCCTGTCGCATCTGCGACTCCGCAGATGCGGTCACCAATTCCGCACCTGCGGTCCCTGCCGCTTCTGCGTCTCTCCTCTCGCTTCTGCGGTCCCAATTCCGCAGAAGCGAAAATACCAGAAGCAGCACAGGTTCTGCAAATCTCTTAAGTTCAAAACTTCCCGTTAGCCATCCGAAATCACCCCGAGGCCCTCGGGACCTCAACCAAAAATACAAGCATGATCTAATACCTTATTCAAACTTGCTCCAATCATTAAAACACCTCAAACAGCACTAAAACCATCATTTCTCATCGAATTCAAGCCTAAGTTCTTCTAAAACTTCCGAAACACGCATTCGATCAGAAACCCAACCAAAACACCTGGGAATGACCTGAAATTTTGCACACACATCCAAAATCACCTAACGAAGCTACTGCAACTCTCGGAATCTGATTCCGATCCCCAGATCAAAATTTCACCTACCAACCGGAATTCGCCAAAATACTAACTTCGCCAATTCAAGCCTAATTCTACATCGAACCTCCAAAATCAATTCCGATCGCACTCTTAAGTCCCAAATCATCCCCCGAAGCTAACCAAATCATCGGAATTCAAATTCGATCCCTCTAACACAAAAGTCAACATCCGATTGACTTTTCCAACTTAAGCCTTCTTAAAAGAGACTAAGTGTCTCATTTCTTATCAAAACCATTCCAAACCAACTCTAACACATCAAATACTGATAATGAAACTTAAAGAAGAATAACATGGGGAAAATGGGGCGGTAACTCACGTGACTACGGGTCGGTAACTCACGTGACGACGGGTCGGGTTGTCACATCCTCCCGAACTTAAACAAACGCTCGTCCTCGAGCGGGTCAAGAAACATACCTGAAGTCTCAAATAGGTGAGGATATCTACTCCGCATCTCCTGCTCGGTCTTCCAGGTAGCCTCCTCCACGAGCCGACCTCTGCATTGCACTTTCACTGATGCAACATCCTTTGATCTCAACTTCCGAACCTGACGATCCAAAATGGCTGCTGGCTCTACCTCATAAGTCAAGTCACCCTCCAGCTGAACTGTACTGAAATCTAAAACGTGGGACGGGTCCCCAATGTACCTTCGGAGCATAGACACATGAAAAACTGGATGCACGCCCGATAAGCTAGGCGGCAAGGCAAGCTCATAAGCCACCTCCTCGATCCTCCTAAGTACCTCGAAAGGTCCAATAAACCGCGGGCTCAGCTTCCCTTTCTTCCCAAATCTCATAACACCCTTTGTGGGTGAAACCTTTAGCAAGACCTTCTCACCCATCATAAAAGATACATCTCGAACCTTCCTGTCTGCATAGCTCTTCTGTCTCGACTGTGCTGTACGGAGTCTCTTCTGAATCACCTTCACCTTCTCCAATGCATCCTGAACCAAATCTGTACCCAACAACCTAGCCTCCCCGGGCTCGAACCAACCAACTGGAGATCTACACCGCCTCCCATACAAGGCCTCATACGGTGCCNNGAGTCCAAATGACCCCTCAAATTCCCATTTTTGTTCTCTTAGGTTTCAAGCCCTAAACCACCATTTTTGACCTTAAATCCTTGAGTTTTCAGTGTAATTTCATGTGTTTGCACCATAAAATCGTGTTTTTGGTTTAGAATTTCTTACCTCAATGAAGTCCCTTGATTCCTCTCCTCCAACTCGCCCAAATTCTCCAAGTCCGAAGTGAAAATGTGAAACCCTTTCAAAAATTCGCGAAGGGAAATAAAAACTATTCTGACCAGTTATTTCCGCATCTGCGGCTCCATGGCCGCATCTGCGGCTCCCGCTTTTGCAGTCAATGCACCGCTTCTGCGGATGTATCCGCTTCTGCGGTTTAGCATCCGCTCCTGCGCCTCCCGCTTCTGCGGACCAATTAACGCATCTGCGGATCCCCATAAGAGCTCAAATACCGCATCTGCGGTCCTCCTGTCGCATCTGCGACTCCGCAGATGCGGTCGCCAATTCCGCACCTCCGGTCCCTGCCGCTTCTGCGTCTCTCCTCTCGCTTCTGCGGTACCGCTTCTGCGGTCCCAATTCCGCAGAAGCGAAAATACCAGAAGCTGCACAGGTTCTGCAAATCTCTTAAGTTCAAAACTTCCCGTTAGCCATCGGAAATCACCCCAAGGCCCTTGGGACCTCAACCAAGAATACAAGCATGATCCAATACCTTATTCAAACTTGCTCCAATCATTAAAACACCTCAAACAACACTAAAACCATCATTTCTCATCAAATTCAAGCCTAAGTTCTTCTAAAACTTCCGAAACACGCATTCGATCAGAAACCCAACCAAAACACCTCCGAATGACCTGAAATTTTGCAAACACATCCAAAATCACCTAACGAAGCTACTGCAACTCTCGGAATCTCATTCCGACCCCCGGATCAAAATTTCACCTACCAACCGGAATTCGCCAAAATACTAACTTCGCCAATTCAAGCCTAATTCTACACCGAACCTCCAAAATCAATTCCGATCGCACTCCTAAGTCACAAATTATCCCCCGAAGCTAACCAAATTATCGGAATTCAAATCCGAGCCCTCTAACACAAAAGTCAACATTCGGCTGACTTTTCCAACTTAAGCCTTCTTAAAAGAGACTAAGTGTCTCATTTCTTATCAAAACCATTCCAAACCAACTCTAACACATCAAATACTGATAATGAAACTTAAAGAAGCATAACATGGGAAAAACGGGGCGGTAACTCACGTGACGACGGGTCGGTTCGTCACACTCCCGTTGTAGCTGCTTCTCAACCTTCAACACCAACATCTTCTCGCCTCTCTACACCAACTATACATTCACCACCTGCACCCACTACATCTCCTCCAACGATGGCAAATGCCCGAGAGACGAATGCTTCTCCTTCCCGTTCTCCTATCCTTGGGTATTTGGGGCATACTTACTCACCCCCTTCCCCAGATCCCCGATGAAGGATGAGTGTTACTCTTTCAATTTCGAAGGAGTGCCTTCTGCTGTCTAGGCCAGTGGAGCTTTCCAACTACCTGAAGTCGTTGGCTTCAGAGAAAGATAAGAGGACGATATGCTCTCTTTCGGGGGAGTGTTTGTTGAATAATGCAATGCATGATGTGGTAGCGGTACGATACTTGATTTCTTAACATTCGTTTACGATACTTGATTTCTTAACATTCATTTTCTATCTTTCTGCTACAACGGGATTTCTAACCTTAATAATCTTTTCACATGCCAACTTCTTTACTTCTAAGGGCCTGCAGAGATTAATCCTTGATAAGCAAGGACTCGCGTCTGTGCGGGATCAACTAATTACCGAGAGAGACCAACTTGTTGCGGCCTCCAGGTGTTGGAGGCAAAGGCTGCTGAGATGGTTGTCATGCCATCCATCATCGGGAAGAGCGACCCGGTTCACACAAATTCCACCTTTGGAAAGAACCGTGGCATTAAGAAAACCAAAGGCTAATTGAACGCAGCAAAGAATCAACCACAGACCGCATTGCTTGAACTTCCAAAATAGTATCCTCTCTGATCTTTGCCACTACGGACCGCACTAAATGGACTGCGGCTACGGTGGGTCTGTTGCAGCCGCAGTGGATTTTATGCTGCAGCGGTACTTTGACTTGTCCTTGGCACTTGTGCAGGTTTCACTCCTTTTTGAGCTGGTTTTGACTTCTTGTCACTTTTTTGACCAAACACTGCAAACAAGCACAACATGTAAGCTTTCGGGATTACTTGTATACATTTTTAATCCAAAACTCAAGAAAAAAGGAGTATAAAATAAATTAGAATCCCTAGTTACCAGCGGGCGAGCTTGAGGCTCGGTTGCAATAAGCAAACAGGAAGTGATGGCCCTTATCCATGAAGCCACTCAGTTACATGTACAGTTTCAAGAGGCTAAGGCTAAATGGGCTGAAGTTCAAGATGATATGCTTGCTGCTGCTGAGCATGAGTCAACCTCTGTTGAACGAGTGAATAATTTGGAGGCAGCCTTGAGCTCCAAAACCGAAGAGGCTAATGTTGCCCAGGAGAAGATGGTCGGGATGGAGGAGAGGTTTATGAAGATCATGGAGCAAAACCAGCTTCACATATCAACAATCCGTGATCTTGATTCCAGCCTCAGCACCATAAGGTCCAAGAGGAACGGCCTTTAAGCCGAGGTTGACAAGCTTAAGTCAAAGCTCCAATTCTAAGAGGATTCCCTCGTGTTCAAAAAGACATATGCTATGTATCATATGAGGAGGAAAACCTTGGAAGAGGCCTCCTCCGTGTTCGAAAACGAGTGCTAGAGTTAACTGCTTGAGAACGCCTCCCTGCTCAACCTGCCGCAGATGACTCTTCGAGCACCAGTTCCGAGTATTCGGGAACCGATGATGAATGAAGAGATGAAGACGAAGTCCCAGGGCCTAAACTGGCGGATGATCTGCCGACTTTCCCGAAGGGGGGGGGGGGCGTAGATGCCTCTCTCCCCCCAAGTGCCGGCGGCGATAATGTTTATATTTTTTCTTCTTTTCTTTTGTTGTTTTCTTGTGCATTTTTGTACTTATGTCGTTTGGCATTTTGATAAATAAAGAAGACTTTTTCTTAAATATTAAGCAAAGTTTATTCTTTTTGCGTCGAAATTAGATAAGGCATCGGGTGTATTTTCCTCTAATAGCTCTTTGTTCCGGGCATAAACTCTTCCGGAATCAACCCTTTACTATGAGGGTTTCATAAGAGAGGGCCCTCTTATATTTACGGTGCTCTTGAAGCGGACGTCTCTGTTCATTCTGGCACAAGCACTTAAAGTTTTTTGTTAACTTTTAAATGATAAAATTAACTCATCATTTGGAAAAAAATAAAATAAAAATAAAAGGATTTTATTTTGTTCCTTCTATCTTCAAAATTACATAAGCATTTGTTTGCTAAAAAAAATTGCCAATACATGTGGCTAACTTGTACAACTTATTTCTACGGTGTTTCTATGGGGCTGGTCATGTAGTCCCCGGTCCCGACGAGACGTTATTGTTCCCGGTTCTTATAGTCCCTGATTTTTGTGGCAATCTTGTTGTCGTATCTTACCCCCCAGTGTTCGAATGCGATGTATGCGAAGTGGAACACTTGAAGTCTTGCTATATTGGATAAAACACTTGTGAACGATTGAATAATCTTTGGTTCGATGGCAAGCTTAGCTTCCATTAAGAACTTGCCATCATGACAAATATTATTTAACCATCCAGTTGTGTTTTATCGTTTCAATGCCTTGTCATTTAAAGGTCTTTTCCGATGTTGCTCTTCTTATAATCTGCTTCTACGTCATTTTCTCTCGAGATGTATGTGATCGACCACTCCCTGATCATGCGAGCAATGTCTGAACTTTAATCACATATTGTTGCATGCGGTCCTCCTTTGTGTCGAAAATCCCGTACACTTGCTTTACTACTAGCTGGGAATCACATTTGATCTCAATGACCTCGGAGATGAGTCCTCCAACCAAATCCTCATACTCGGCTTTGTTGTTAGTTAATGGAACAATTTTAATGGCATGCCTCAGGGTCTCCCCTGAGGGCGTGATTAGAACCACCCCGAGTCCGGACCCTTTCATATTTGAAGTTCCGTCCGTGAACAAGGTCCAAACTTCTGATATCATTTCTAACACTAGCACCACTTCTTTAGCGGCTAAGGGCAAGAACCCGGGACTGAAATCGGTCACAAAGTAGGCCAAAACTTTTGATTTGATCCCATTTCTAGGCTTATATTCAATATTGAACTCACTAATTTAGACTGCCCATTTGGCCAACTAGCATGACTACTCAGTCTTGTGAAGAACATTCCGCAAACGGAGGGTTGTCACAATGGCTATCGGGTGGCACTGAAAATAAGGCCTGAGCTTTCGAGAGGTGATTATTATGAGCTAAGGCCAGGTTCCGAAAGATCAGGACAACTTTTTGAGGTGCGAATAACGTGTCTCCGCTCCTAACAAAATTTTACTAACATAATAGACAAGAAATTATGTACCTTTGTCCTCCCGGACAAGAACAACACTTACCACTACTTCCAAGACTGCTAGGTATATTAGCAATTGTGTACCTTCCCCTAGTTTTGATAGTAGCGTGGGGCTTGATAGATACCATTTCAGGTCTTTCAAGGCCTGCTGACATTCTAGAGTCCATTTGAAATTATTTTTCTTCTTCAGAAGTGAGAAGAAGTGATGACATCTTTCCAAGGATCGACAGATGAACCTTCTTAATGTGCCTAGTCTTCCGGTTAGCCTCTGTACTTCCTTTATGCTCGTTAGTTGGTCTGGGATGTCTTCGATGACTTTTATTTTATCAGGAATTACCTCGATCCCTCTCAGTGAGACCAAGAAACCCAAGAACTTAGTGGAGCCAACCCCGAACGCACACTTTTCCAGGTTGAGCTTCATGTTATGCATCCTTAAGATATTGAAGGTCACCTGGAGGTGCTTTAATTGACCATCTGCATCTAAAGAATTGACCAACATGTCATCTATATATACTTCCATTGTTTTAGCTATTTTCTTTTTGAGCATCTTATTCACGAGCCTCTGATAAGTGGCTCCAGTATTTATAAGCCCGCAGGGCATCACATTAAAGCAATATGTGCCAAAGTTTGTTATGAACTAAGTCTTTTCCTCATCCTCCGCGTTCATCTTGATTTGGTTGTACCCAGAATAGGCATCGAGGAAACTCATTAACTCGTTCCTGGCCGTTGCATGAATCATTTGATCAATGTTTGGTAATGGGAATGAGTCTTTAAGGCACGCCTTATTCAAATCTTTATAATATATGCATATTCGAAACTTGTTTTTCTTTTTCGGAACCACAACTACATTAGCTAACCACTTGGGATACTGTACCTCTCGGATTGAACCGATGTCAAGTAGTCGAGTTACATCTTCCTTAACAAGCCTGTTTCTGACCTCAACAATTGGACATTTCTTTTGCCTTACCGGAGGGAAGCTCGGGTCCAGTCTTAGCTAGTGCACAACTACCTCTAGTAGGATACTTGTCATATCCGAGTGCGACCATGCAAAACAGTCAACGTTAGCTTTAAGAAAATTAATAAATCCTGACTTGAGTTCGGGATTAAGTCCCGTTCCCAAGTGAAACTTCCTCTCCAAGAATTTTTCAAACAAAGCCACTTGTTCGAGTTCCTCTGTCGTGGATTTGGTCGCATCTGTCTATTCCGGTACCTGAAAGTATCTCGGTACTTGGTGGGATTCCGATGACTCCTCGCTGTTATCATCTTTACTTGGCACATGAGCAGGTGTCAGTTTCTGTAATTGCTATTTGCTGGGCTCATTCCCTTTGCTGCTAAAAATTGACATTACATTCATCTCTCTTGTTGTCGGTTGATCTCCTATTATCTGCTTGATTCCCTTTGGGGTTGGGAATTTCAGCAATTGGTCATTTGTTGGTGGTACGGCCTTCATCTCATGTAACCATAGCCTTCCAAGAATTATGATGTAGCCCATGTCTCCGTCCACCACTTCAAATAAGGTAGTCTTGGTTACCTCTTCGCCATTCATGGGTAACAGGATCTCCCCTCGGGTTGTCATGCTTGCCAAGTTGACCCCGGTAAGGAGTTTTGTTGCTGGAATGATACTTTCGGTTAACTTCGTGTAACGACCCGACTGGTCGTTTTGATCAATTGCATCCAGTTCGGCAGTTTGAGGTCACGAGCAACTTTATATTATGTGTATAGACTTGCGTTCATGATTGGATTCTGTTTCCGGATGAATCGGAGTCGAATTGAAAGAAGGAATCTAGTTTTGGAAGCTTAACGGTGAGAATTTGACCAGAATTTGACTTTTGAGTAAACGGCTCCGGAATGAGTTTTGGATGATTTTAGTAGCTTCGTATGATGATTTTGGACTTAGGTGTGCGTTCGGATTTGGATTTGGAGGCCCGTAGGGTGATTTGAGGCATTTCGGCGAAAGTTGGAAAAGTTGATGTTTGGAAAATGGAGAGGTTTGACCCGTAGTTGACTTTTGTGTTATCAATGTCATAATGTGATTCTGAAAGTTGGAACAACTCCGCTATGTCATTTGGGACTTTCCTGCAAAACTTGGTGTCGTTTGGAGTTGATTTGATAGGGTTCGGACGCTTAGTTGCAATTCTAGAAGTTCTTGAAGTTCATAGTGTTTTTCATGCGCTTTCGCATCCGATTCGTGGTTATAGAGGTTATTTTGGTTTTCCGATCACGCAAGTGAGTTCGTGTTATGTGTTTAGACCTGTAGGAGTGTTTGGTTTGGAGCCTCAGGGGCTCGGGTGAGTTTCAGATTAGCTTCGGACTGTTTTGTTATTCTTTATGTGTTCTGGTTCTGGTGTCATCGCATTTGCATGTTTATGTCACAAATGCGACTATTGCAATTGCGAAGCAGCCTCGCATTTGCGAAGCTGGGCTGCTGAGGAAAGGACTCGCATTTGCGAGGAATTTTCCGCTTTTGCGAGGCCTGTTGAGTTTGCATTTGCGGACTCAGCATCGCATTTGCGATAATGGCCTGAGCTGAGTTTGTTCGCATTTGCGATCTAGTGGCCGCTTTTGTGAAGATCGAATGTTCGCATTTTGCGACACTCCTGTCGCAATTGCGAAGGCATCAGGGAAATTCATTCTTCGCATTTGCGAACCCAGTGTCGCAAATGCGACATCTGCAGCCTGCTAAAACCTGGGCAATCTGACTCTTAGCTTTATTTTTCCATATTTTGAACCCTAGGTCCGAGAGTAGGCGATTTTGAGAGAAGATTTTCATACCAAATCATTATGTAAGTGTCTATAATCAATTTTCAACTATATTTTGTGATTATATCATAGATTTAACATCAAATTCATGGGAATCTAAGGGAAAATTTGTGGAAACTTGTGAAACTTTCAAAAATGTAAAATGATGATTTGAAGGACCAAATGGTATCGGAATTTGATAAATTTTGTATGGGTGAACTCGTATCCGAATGGCTATTCGGTTTTTGTAAATTTTATTGGGTTCCGAGGTGCGGGACCGGGGAGTTGACTTTTGTTGACTTTTTGCAAATTGTATAAGAATCATAGCTTTGTTAATTGAAGTTGTTTTCTCTCGCATTGTTTGATATATTCAAGTCATTTTTGGCTAGATTGAGCTGAGCATTGATGAATTGGTAAAGGAAAAGCTAAATTGAGTATTGAATTGGCTGGATTGAGGTAAGTATCTTGCCTAACCTTGTGTGGGGGACTCCCTCTTAGGATTTGAGTCTTCTATGTTATTTGTAGTCCGTGCACGCGAAGTGACGAGTATGTGCTCGGACTTATTTGTGGAAAATTTACCTTTAGGGTTCTTAGGTCCTTATGTTCATTAAGTGGGAAGCTTTCCGATATGATTGTGTTTCCTAATTGCTTGTTTTACCTCTACATGCTCCATACAATGTTGTTAACTTTCCTCTAATTCTTACTTATTACTTGGCCCTCAATTGCCTTAATTGGAGTAATTGTCCTCCTTATTGTTTTGTTATTCTTAATTGTGAAATTCCTCTATGACCCAGTGCCTATATGCTATGTGTCCAAATTGTTATGCTTGCCGGTGTAGTCATCACGTGCCGTATACGCCTTGTTGTTTTTGTAAAAGTTGTTGTGCTTATTGGTTTTTCCGTGATTCTCTTGTTGCCGTGTACTGATACTCTTGGTGGTATAAATCCTTGTGATTGGGTTGTTGAATTGTTGTTGTTGTTGATTTTAAACTATGTAATGGCGATATATATATTGAGGAGTAATAACAGTGGACTGGTGGGATCGGGTTGCACGCTGCAACAAGGAGTAATAAGGGTGAATGATTATGTTGTTACTGATATGGTGACATATATATATATATATATATATATATATATATATATATATATATATATATACACACACACACACACACACACACACACACTATTTACTCTTATTGTAATTGTTAAGGAGGAATTAGGGAATATTAGTGGGATCGGGTTGCATGCCGCAACAAATATATATATTATTTACTGTTATTGTAATTGTTATAGAGGAATAAGGGAGGATTGGTGGGATCGGGATGTGCGCTGCATCAATAGATATATGTGCCTTGTTGACACCCAATTTTTCCCTATATATTTTTATTATGCAAAATACTTTCAAAGTAGCATATATATATGCATATATAAGTATGTCCAAGCATTTTATTATTTTTCCCATAATTTTTAAAGTTTTCAAACTGATTTATTTCGCTTTTTCATCCATAAAATCTCAATAATTATGTCCAAAATTATTATTTTTGATGATTCATTTATTGGATTCTTATATTCATGCCAAAATATGGCTAAGGTAGTTTTTACATATTTTTATAATTCTATTTAGTATTTTTAAAGTTAATTGCGCATAATTGCAATATTAGCCATTTCTAGGTTTAAATCTGTCTCATGTTTATAAAATGGGATCCTATATTTTTAAATTGTTAATTGTATATTATAAATCATGTTAGTGCTTTCAATTTGTTTTTATAAATTTACTTACTATTTTTTTCATAAATTAAAAGGAAAAAGTGGCTATTTAAATTTTAGCCCGAATTGGGTTTCAATTATAACCCAAATCAGGCCCTAATTACCCCAGCCCAATTCTAATTTTAACCCGACCCCGACCTAATTAAACCGACCCAAACCCGGACCACTACCTACCCTCTTTAATCCAGGACGTTGATCATTCAGATCAACGGCTAACATTCACCCTTTCCATTTTTAACCCTGAACGACCCCTAAACCTAAATCATTTCCCACCACCCGCCGCCTCTGAATCCCTTTCCATCTCAATTCTCTTTGCAACCGCTCATGAACCCTAGCCGCCGCCATCTAATTCCGCCCTAATACCTACCTAACCCATGGCCTCTCGTGGCCATTTGAGATGTGTATCGGCCTCCTATGGCCCTGGGTGTTTGTTTCCGTCATTTCATGGCCAGATCTCAAAGAGATTTGGTCCAGTCTTTGCTCGACCTCTGTCTCTGGTCTTTTTCCGGCCATCCATGGTTGTTCAAGTCGGATACTTGACTTTTCCGGCTAGATCGGTATTTTTTAAAGCCTTTCTCACTTTCTTTGGGTTCTTTGAAACCCTAGCTCTAAGAGCTGTTCGATTTCTTCTTCAGATTTGTGTTTGTTACAAACTTTTTATGTGTTTCTCGAAGGTTCGTTGATTTTTATTTCAAAATGACTCTTCATTTTTTATCGATTAGGGTTTCTCTTAACTTCTTTTAAAAGATCTCTTCTCTGATTTTTTTTGGTGTTGCTTTATGATTTCACTGTGTTCAAACAACTTGTTTATGCTTTCCTTCTATTTGATTCAGCATGTTGAAAACCCTAGGTCTTTTGGTCTTATCCGAGTTCTGGAACTATCCTTGTTTGTTTGAGGGTATACTTGTTCGATTAAGTTCTTTTCCTTGTTTAACTTATGTGATTCTGAGTTTCTACCATCCCTTAAGCTTGACTATTGTTAAACCCCTAATTTCTTAAAAGGTTTTCCTCACTTATTGTTACTAGGAGACCTTTACTGGTTTCTGACTCTCCTTACCTGTTATTATGCTCTCTTCACTTTTGATTCTGTGTAACTGCTTGTCCTTGTTGACTACTATGCTTTGAGTAGATCTCTTTTACTACTGAATCCTAGCTCATTCCCGCTACTACCGTATGTTTATGTTGTTTCTTTTGCCAATGTGTTCGGCCTTGCATGTCTGATACTGCTGTGCATTCTATTTATATGTTGAAGTGCAGAATTATGTTTCTCTCTTGATTGATCCTGATTCCCTCAATATTGTGACTGATTGCAAATATTTTTGTCATGAACCCTAATTTTATTCGTTTGTTTAAATTGATTGATTCGCTTCCATTAATGTTTTACCTGGAGCCTTTTCCCAAAATTAAGCGTATATTCTATGCTTAGACTTGATTATTTACTTCATGCTTTTACTGCCCCTTTATATGGCAAGAATCAATCTGTCTCAAACTGATTTCTTTCCTTCACTAACCTTATTAGTATCCGTTTGAGTAGTACTTCCTTGATTAATGGGAAGTATTTGTGTTAATTGATTCTGATTGTGATTGTTTCCATGTTTGTGTTAAGCATTTACTTATTACCTTAATTTCTACTCGTTTTCAATACTATAAATACTTTACCCTCTCTTCTTTTGAAGAAAAAGAAAAGAAAAAAGGACAAAAAATTTAAGTTCAGAACACACACTTACACTCAAAACTCTCTCTTTCTTTACTGCTACTTGTGCTATTACTTTGTCTAGCCGGCTGAAAGCCAAGGCTAGACCGTGAAATCTTACTTACTTTTGCTTACTGCACTTTACTTCTCTACTAGTATGTCCTAGTTAATTTTTAAGTCTCAACAACAACATGTTTCCTTAAGTTGCTGCAACTTCTCATTCATGTTCACTTCTTCTCAGGTCTCTGCAGTTCAGTCATGTTACTAGCATGCTGAAATATGTTTCCTTCCCCTTTTAAATTAATGCCCCTCTATGCGTGCACTTTGTCAGTCATTTGTTATGCACTTGCTACCTTATAAACCCCAAACCCCCCATATCTCCTATATGTGTTTGTGTTCCTTTGGATGGTTTGTGTCCATGCCAGCATCAACTATTGTTGTGCATGACCAAATCAGACCCCTGCTGGGGTTATACAATGTGTCCCATAATCCCTTGCCCCTTTGAATGATTTCTGATTTTGTTTCACCACTACAACTATTTTCAAATCACCCTTTACTACATACTATTTCCAACTCAATTTTAATAAATCTTTGTTCTGCACTTCTATTATACTCTTAGAACCTAGGTTCTGCCCCTCTTGTGTGAGCCTTGCCTTGGGACCCTGGAGTTCCCTCTGATCTTGGACACATAAGGGCTGGCCCTTCCGCACTCCACTCCTTCTATTTGGTTATGTAAACCTGGGTGTGAGCACTGCCCGGGATCCCCTGAGATCCTTAGGGTACTTTGACACACTCCGGTATGAGAAAGGCTTTGAAACATTGGCATTGAAGTGATTAATTATATGACTCAGATAGGAAGTCAAGATCAGGCTTCTTTTGGTTGTAATTTCTTATTTCTGCAGTTCTTTTATAATTCAATCATTTTGACTGTAATAATTTGTAAACAATATCGGGGAGACTAGTGAAAAGGGTGGGTAGTTGTATATATCATGGGTAAATTGGGTAGATAACATGTATATAGGGTCAGTGCTTGTTAAAATAAATGCTGCATGCTTCATAACTAGAACCATGCCTATAGGATCAGCAATAAATTCTGCATGCTTCACTTTCATAATTAGAAACCATGCCTATAGGATCAGCAATAAATTCTGCATGCTTTACTTTCAAAATTAGAAATCATGTCTATAGGATATAAATGGTTTTAATAATAGATAACATACCTATAGATTCCAAAGTCAGCTTTTAACACTTAGATACCATGCCTATAGGATCTAAATGGCTATAATAGAAATCATGCCTATAGAATTTAAAACCAGTTTAGTTGGAGAAGCCATTTAGTTCATTATTCTGAATGGTATTAGTTAATTAATCTGCCGTTTCTTTAATAAGTTTCTCAAATAACTGCCTCGATCTAATTCTGTTAGAAAGCATATTTATAGGATCCAAATCGCCTGTTTAAAATTAATCACTACTTTACAACATCAATTAGATATCATGCTAATAGGATATCATTATTACGCCTAGGCAAGCCTCAGGTAATTGCTTGAATAAAACTGGAACTGCCTTCGTTAATTATCAATTGTTACAACCAACAGGCAGGACTAATTCGGACTTCTTATCTGAGCTATATAATGAATCTGGTTCTGACT
This sequence comes from Nicotiana attenuata, assembly GCF_001879085.1. Taxonomy (NCBI): domain Eukaryota; kingdom Viridiplantae; phylum Streptophyta; class Magnoliopsida; order Solanales; family Solanaceae; genus Nicotiana; species Nicotiana attenuata. Next base: position 65,577,974 of record NC_031990.1, on the reverse strand, counting down.
CAAATTCCCTGCTTTAGGACCTTTTAATATTCAGACTTTAACTGTGTTTGAGTCGTGCTATTTATGTGCATTATTTGCGGAGGTTTATATGAGCCTTCTAATTGCCTACATGTTTCGCCTTTAAATGCAGTCCTACGTGTTTTTTTTATGTCGCCTTAGCCTTTTTATCTTTAAACCTAAGAGTCAGCCTAAAATCCTCCCTCTTATTGGAATAGTAGTCCTAAAATTCCTTCGAGACAGATAGGAATGGGACGGGTAATAGCACGCAATAGAGGTCGAGACCAATCCGCGCTTTAATACCTTTACGGGGTGGGAAGGATAGATATGGATATGATGACCGGTGCGCTAATGCCACGTGTAGCCCCTCTTTGAAGAGTGATTAACGGGTATTGCATTAATGTGATGCATATTGCAAATAAACCTAGGACCCCTTTACATTCATCAGCATGCCTAGATTATAACTCTTTTCAAAACCTTGCTTTATTTAATCATTTTCAAACACTTGTGTATTTAAAATCCCCTCTTATTTGAGCCTTATTTGTTAATTGCACAAATTCACAAAGAACTATCTGGCCTTGGACCACACTAATGGATCCTGAGGGGTGCCTAACACCTTCCCCTTGGGATAATTTCAAGCCCTTACCCTATCTCAGGTTACCAAACATAGTCGTAGTTGAACCCCATAGGTGTCCTAACGCACCTTAACATCGTTAGGTGCGACTCTTCAAAATTGCAAAGACCCTTTCCCAAAAGGAAAGAGTTTGTCCCAACCAAATATCATAAACCCGATTTCGAGAGAAAAAGGGGGCGCGACAGCATGGCGACTCTGCTGGGGATTTTTAGGCTTTTACCATTTTCAGATTGTTCTTGTGAATTGGTACCTCTCCCTATGTGCAATTATCTGTTTAATTCCTTTAAGCATTTGATTTCTTCTTTAAAAGCAAAACTGACATATTTTCCTTGTTTTCTTTTCTTTATTGCTTTAAATTATGAAACTGCTGAATTTATTGCTTTCTTAACGTGCAAATACATGTCAACATACTTTTAATTATTGCATAATCATGCTCAACATCATGCTCCACTCGTGCCAAACAAATCCTATAGCAACGCTTATAATGAGTGGTTGCGCTCTTCCTATATCATTACCCCCTAAATTCAGAAAGGCATATTTGCGGTAAAACTAGTCGATCAGCGGTGCAGTTGACAGTTCCGAGCCTTCCCCCTTGAGTTGTCCGCTCAAGGGTTCCAGTCTAAGACCCCATAGAAACCTTACTCTGTTCAAAATTGTGCATGCATCATGGTCAAACCTAGCCGGATCAATTATATTGTCCACATAATGATCCTTTAAGATAAGCCTTGTCCAAAGTCCACTGGGTTTCCCTAAACCCAAAACGAACGTCGTCACGTTCTGTGCATTTATTTGGAGAACTAGATGCTTCATGCTAATTGTTGATATTAAATAGTCGAGTCTGGTGGGGGTAAAGGTCTAACCTTATTTGCCTTGCAGAAATATGAGGCACGAAGTCCCCAGATTCGGCATGGTCACCAACATCCACTCAAGGTTGCTAAGCTGGTGGAAAGATTTACACTCTAGTGATCAAAATCTCGTCAGAAAATATCTGGGAAATCTACCATCCCTTTTGGAGGTCCGACCTAATAACATGATCATAGAAGCTGCCACGTTGTTTTGGGATTGTGAAAGGGCCGTATTCCGCTTTGGGGGCATTGCAATGACACCTTTGCTGGAGGAGATAGGAGGACTGGCCGGTCTAGTATGGGAAACTCTGGGCTTGCTAATGCCTGAGAATTGCAAAGGTAGGGGCTTCCTTAAAATGATGGGTTTGAAGAAGAATCCAGAATTAATATGCTTGAAGGATTCATACATCCCTTTTGACTACTTGTATGAAAGGTACAGTCACAGCAAGTCTTACCGTACCTACTCTGGCGAGTTTGCCATCACATCCTTGGGACACGTCCATCGCAGGGTTTTCGTCTTCATATTTTGCTTCCTGGGTTTGATTGTATTTCCGATGAAGAAAGGTAGAATTCATACTAGGCTGGCTATGGTAACCAAAACCCTAATGGAGGGGATTGGTGGGCAGACATTTAGCATTGTACCCATGATTATTGCAAACATATACCGAGCCTTAGAAAAGTGTCAACAAGGAGCAAAACACTTCGAAGGCTTCAATCTGCTACTTCAACTTTGGCTCATAGAGCATCTCCAAAAGCGAATATCGACAAGAAATTCAGCGTAGGGACTGGGATTATCACATCGCTTTCCATCATCCAAAGCGAATGAATTACATCCCCGACATGTTCGCTCAGCCTGAGGATGCTAAAGGATGGGTTGAGTTATTTGATAATCTAACCAAGGAACAAATTCAGTGGATGTTCGAATGGTTTCCGACAGAGGAGTTCATCGCCCGATCCAGTGATGCACCTTTCCTGATACTAATTGGTATCAAGGGAACCTACCCTTACGTCCCTCTACGAGTTATGAGGCAAGCTGGTAGGAAGCAAGTCATACCCAGGGTCGACAAGATGAGCCACTTTCGAGCCGACTTCCAAGGTGATGATAGTCCTCACAAGTGCCAAGCTCAACACATGTGGCATAGCAAGATCGTAATGGGGAGAGACACCATAGAGCCAGACAGATACCATGCTGATTGCACTCCTTTCTATTCAGGTTGGTTGGAAGACAATCATGATGGTTTGGGCCAGCTAGGGTTTGTTCGAGGCCACAGGATTATAGATGAAAAGGCCGAGGCGCAGGTGAAGTACAACCAGTTATGCAAAAGGATCCGTGAGTGCGAAAGCGAACATTGCGAGATACAAGAGTCCAACCAGAAGCTGATCGAGGAATGGAAAGGCATGGCTATCAACGCCTACAAAAGGCTGGGATACTTGGAGCGAGGCATAGTGGAACTAGAAAGAAAGTTTCTCAAAAGGGTTGAAGATTGTCAAGAGGCTAAAGGGGCTGAAGATGGATATCTAGCCAGAGCGTACCTGTTGCTAGGACTTCGCGTGTTGGGGAAGCTGTTCGACGGAGCCAAGGATGCCGAATCTGGGGAAGGTCCTTCTGGGACCAAGTAGATAGGAATTTATCTTTTCACTTCAAAATGTAACAAGGCCAATGGCCATCAGTAACTTTTATTTCCTGTTTACCTAATGTCTATTTGGGATTCATCTTATCTTTATCAATGAAATGAGGCATTTAGCATTCCAAGTTCTCTAAATCAACTTGTCGCTAGGCCCACCTCGGGCACAACGAGGTTCCCAAATTAGGACACGCTTTACATTCCTGCATTACGTGTTTAAATATTGCAATATTTTTCATGGTCCTCACTGACTTGGTTACCTTTTTGTTTTATTTTTGTTTTGTTATTCCCCTCCCTAAAGGTTAGTTCGTGCACTCTGGCAACATAATCTTATTCCATGAGATCCAGGGGCCCTCTACCCACTCCTCCTCTTAGT
>NC_031990.1:65479213-65572545 GCF_001879085.1 Nicotiana attenuata | reverse complement strand
AAAGCATTGCACATCACTGTACAATGCGAAGACTATTTCATCATCAGGATCCTGATCGATGGGGGTTCCAGCCTTAACATCTGTCCTTTGGTAACACTCAAGAAGTTGGGCAAAGGGCTGCATGAGATAAAAGAAGGAGCAATCAATGTGAAAGCTTTTGATGGTTCACAGAGATCCACCATCGGTGAGATTAGTCTGTGTCTGCAAATGGGACCAACCTAGTTCGAGGTCGATTTTCAAGTGATAGATGTACCAGTGTCCTACAATTTGCTGCCAGGACGACCCTGAATCCATGCTGCTGGGGCTGTAGCATCAACGATGCATCAGGCTGTAAATTTCGAATGGAATCACCACGAAGTGATCATTCATGGTGACGGCAGCAATCCTATATACAGTCGCCAAACCATTCGGGCAATCGGAGGAAAAAGAAAGCTAGGTGGATAAGCTTACCACCACATCGAGCGGGTCAATGCTGTCGACAAAGACAAATGGTGGGATAACAAGATCGAGAGTATATTGAACTGGAGTGGGTACGAACCTGGAAAAGGACTCGGCAAGAATCTCCAAGGGATCTCTAAACCTATAAAACTGAAGAAACATGGCACTACTTTCGGTTTGGGATACGAATACACCTGGGAGGAGTTCAATAATTGGTCGCCACCATGGCGCGGTCCTTACTAACCGTTAGAGCAACCAATACCGTACCTTGAGCAGACTTTCCAACAGGCCGACGTCGTCTATGGGATAGATGAAGAAGAAGCACTTGCGGTAGTGAAAAACCTATTTTTAGAGGACAATGATATGGATTGTTGTGTTATTCTCGAGGAGGAGGGGGAGGAAGGTCCTTCTATACAAGCTGTGAGCAGAGGAGCACACCTCAACAATTGGACCATCAGGACCACTAGAGCCCGATGAGCCTCGGGGTAGCAAGGCTAAAACAAGCATTATTCACTGTTTTATTTATTAAATGGTTTTCTTTCCGCATTTTCCAATTTTTGCTTTAAGATCTTCAATGTTCGAAACAATTATTCAAAGCATGTTTGATTTTTCTTATGAATTAATATTTATTGCTATCGTTTTCCTCTTTACTTTACCATTATAGCATTACTATTACTTATCTTGATGATGCCTGTGACATGCAATGAGACAATGCAACAAACGGACATTGACTCAGAAGAAGATGACATACCTGAGGAGATTGTCAAAGAAGTTGAGAACTTTGAGAACAGACCAAAGTCCAACCTGGACGAAACCGAAATTGTTAACCCGGGAGATGCAGAAAATGTCAAGGAAACACGAATCAACATTCACTTATCGCCATCAGAGAAGAAAGAATACACAGAGTTTCTAAAGGAGTATGAGAACATATTCGCCTGGTCGTATGATGACATGACTGGTCTGAGTACGTCCATTGTGGCTCACAAACTGCCAACCGATCCAATGTGTCCACCGGTAAAGCAAAAGCTCAGAAAGCTCAAACCTGATATGAGCCTGAAAGTCAAGGAAGAAGTCACCAAGCAGATTAAAGCTAAGGTTCTCAGGGTGGTTGAGTACCCGACATGGTTGGCCAATATTGTTCCAGTACCAAAGAAGGATGGGAAGGTCAGAGTCTGTTTCGACTACCGGGATCTCAACCGGGCCAGTCCGAAAGATGACTTCCCTTTGCCGAATATACGCATCCTGATTGATAATTGCGCCAAGCATGAGCTACAATCATTCGTGGGTTGCTTCGCTGGTTATCATCAGATCTGGATGGATGAGGAAGATGCTGCGAAAACGGCTTTCATTACGCCGTGGGGAGTATGTTGTTACAAGATGATGCCATTCGGCTTGAAAAACGTAGGGGCCACCTCCATGAGGGCCATGACAACCATTTTCCATGATATGATACACAAGGAGATAGAGGTGTATGTGGATGACGTTATCATCAAATCCAAGAAGGCCACTGACTACATAGAAGATCTGAGGAAGTTTTTCAACAGATTGCGGAGATACAACTTGAAACTAAACCCCGTAAAGTGTGCATTTGGGGTTCCTACTGGGAAGTTGCTTAGGTTTATTGTGAGCTGCCGAGGAATAGAACTGGATCCATCAAAGGTCAAAGCCATTCAAGAATTACCACCGCCGAAGAATAAGAAAGATGTGTTGAGTTTCCTGGGAAGGCTGAACTACATCAGCCAATTCATAGCGTAGTCTACAGTTATCTGTGAGACAATCTTTAAAATGTTAAAGAAGGACACCGCTACCAAATGGACCGATGACTGCCAAAAGGCCTTCGACAGAATCAAGGAGTACCTGTCAACACCACCGGTTTTAGTTCTGCCCGAGCCAGGTAGACCCTTATTACTCTACCTTGCAGTGTTAGATGGAGCTTTCGGCTGCATTTTGGGGTAGCATGATGAAACGGGGAGGAAGGAACAAGCCATTTATTATCTCAGCAAGTAGTTCACCCCGTACGAGGCCCGGTATTCTCTTTTGGAACGCACCTGCTGTGCTTTGACTTAGGTAGCTCAGAAGCTGAGACATTATTTCTGTGCCTATACTACGTACCTCATATCAAGGATGGACCCTTTGAAGTACATCTTTCAGAAGCCCATGCCCACTGGCAAGCTAGCCAAGTGGTAAATCCTGTTGAGTGAGATCGACATTGTTTACGTAACTCAAAAAGCGGTCAAGGGACAGGCACTGGCAGACCACCTTGCCGAAAACCCCGTGGATGGAGAATACGAACCTTTGAAAATGTATTTTCTGATGAAGAAGTATCATTCATAGGAGAAGACATTGCAGAATCCTATGATAGTTGGAGAATGTTCTTCGATGGAGCAGCAAACTTCAAAGGAGTTGGCGTAGGAGCAGTCTTGGTATCGGAAACCGGTCAGCATTATCCAGTGTCTGCCAAACTCAGGTTCCCCTGCACCAACAATATGGCCGAATATGAAGCCTGTATCTTAGGGCTCAAGATGGCCATTGACATGAACGTGCAAGAGCTGCTAGTGATTGGAGATTCACCTTTTCTCATACATCAGGTACGAGAGGAACGGGAAACCAAGAACTCCAAGATACTTCCGTATCTGCATCACGTACAAGAATTGAGAAAGAGGTTCACAAAGACGAAATTCCAACATGTTCCCAGAATCCAGAATGAGTTCGCCGATGCATTGGCCACCCTATCATCTATGATACAACACCTGGAAAAGAATTTCATTGATCCCATTCCGGTGAAAATTCATAATCAGCCAGCTTATTGTGCCCATGTTGAAGAGGAAGCAGACGGAAAGCCTTGGTTTCATGATATCAAGGAATATTTGGCAAAAGGAGAGTACCCGGAGCTTTGCAATCATACTCAGAAACGCACACTTCGGAGATTGTCCAACAACTTCTTTCACAGCGGAGGAATCCTATATAGGAGGACTCCTGATTTGGGATTATTAAGGTGTGTTGACGCAAAAGAAGCATCCAGGCTACTAGAAGAAATTCATGCCGGGACCTGTGGTCTGTATATGAACGGTTTTGTCTTAGCAAAGAAGATACTCCGGGCTGGTTACTTTTGGATGACTATGGAAACAGACTGCATCCAGTATGTGCGAAAATGCCATCGTTGTCAGATACATGCAGACATGATAAAGGTACCTCCAAACGAGCTCAACACAACAAGCTCACCATGGTCGTTCGCCGCCTGGGGAATGGACGTCATTGGACCAATCGAGCCTGCTGCTTCCAACGGACATAGGTTTATCCTAGTGGCAATTGACTATTTCACCAAATGGGTCGAAGCAACATCTTACAGAGCAGTGACCAAGAAAGTCATGGAAGACTTTGTCCGCGACCCTATTGTTTGTCGATTCGGGATTCCAGAATCAATCATCACTGATAATGGCTCCAATCTCAACAGCGACTTGATGAAAGCCATGTGTGAGACTTTCAAGATCAGACATAAGAATTCCACAGCCTACAGGCCTCAAATGAATGGAGACGTGGAAGCCGCCAACAAGAATATCAAGAAGATATTGAGGAAAATGACAGAGAAGCATAAACAGTGGCACGAGAAGTTATCATTTGCTCTATTAGGATATCGCACCACAGTTCGCACATCGACCGGGGCAACCCCTTATATGCTGTTTACGGTACAGGGGCTGTCATTCCCGTTGAAGTAGAAATTCCTTCTCTAAGGATCATACAGGAAGCCGAGCTCAATGACGCAGAGTGGGTGAAGAGTCGTTATGAGCAACTAGCCCTTATAGATGAAAAGAGAATAAACACAGTTTGCCATGGTCAACTCTATCAGAACAGAATGTCCAGAGCCTTCAACAAGAGAGTCAAGCTAAGACAGTTCACACCGGGACAGCTGGTGTTAAAGAAAATTTTTCCGCATCAAGATGAAGCCAAAGGGAAGTTCTCTCCCAACTGGCAGGGTCCGTACATGGTTCACCGGGTTTTGACAGGAGGAGCCCTCATACTTGCAGAAATGGACGGAGAAGTCTGGCCAAAGCCGATTAATTCAGATGCAGTCAAGCGTTACTATGTGTAATCCTTATGCTTTCCTCATATGATGTAAATTGAACTACGCGTGAACTGATTCCCATTTAAGAGGGGATACGTAGGCAGCCCTATAGGTTCGGTCACAACTCAATAAAATTTTCATTTCCCCCTGAAATCGGAAACTGGGGCAGAATTTTGAGGAGGACCCTCAAAATTCCGAAGTAATTTCAGCCGATCACCGCACGAGCAACAGTCAGAAACATCAACCCATCAAACTGGGGCAGAATTTTGAGGAGGACCCTCAAAATTTCATCGGTTCATCTAAAGACTATTTTAATTATACATTTATGTCATAATTTACAAAATCATGCATGTTTGTTTTTAAAACTGCTTCGTTTAGCAACACTACCCCAATGATACAAATCGTATCACCAGATCAAAGCAGAACGAGTCAAGCAAGGCCAGCGGGGATACGAACTAACCTTTCCCCCTTTAAAAAACTCACGATTTTTCTTTGGATACAGGCACAAGGATTGCGAAATCATTAAAACATATTGTACGTCCCCAGAAAAAACATTGTTCAAGAATACGATTCTCCGAACCATTGCACTTAACAACATATGCTATCAGCACGCACCCATGATGTTCCGTATGTCACAATGCTCCCAGTAATCACCACGCCGCAATCTGCTATCAGCTAAGAAACTCTAGTGTCATTTGCTATTTTATTTCTTGCATAAGGCTACTATTCTGCCTTCCAACCTGCATAAGGCTACCATCCTGCCTTCCGAGGTTAAGCTCTACCTCTATCTGCATTTGCATTGCATAAGGCTACTATTCTGCCTTCCAACTTGCATAAGGCTACTATTCTGCCTTCTGAGGTTAAGCTATACCTCTATCTGCATTTACATTGCATAAGGCTACTATTCTGCCTTCCAACTTGCATAAGGCTACTATTCTGCCTTCCGAGGTTAAGCTCTACCTCTATCTGCATTTGCATTGCATAAGGCTACTATTCTGCCTTCCAACTTGCATAAGGATACTATTCTGCCTTCCGAGGTTAAGCTCTACCTCCATCTGCATTTGCATTGCATAAGACTATTATTCTGCCTTCCGAGATTAAGCTCTACCTCCATCTGCATCCGCATTGCACGGCTGAAAGATCGCCACATTGCACGGCCGAAAGATCGCCACATTGCACGGCCGAAAGATCGCCACATTGCACGGCCGAAAGATCGCCACATTGCACGGCTGAAAGATCACCACATGCTACTGCATCCTTCATGGGCTGAAATATCGCCAACCCATCCAAAGGCGTCATCGTTCGGAGGCACCATCTTTATAGCCCGAGAAACCATGTCATGGCCCGAGGATCCTTTTCAATCTTTTACATATCATTATTCAAAGGCGTCATGGTTCGAAGGCACTATCCTCATAGCCCGAGAACATCATCTCATGGCCCGCAAATCCTGTATTATACGCTTCATGGCCCAGGACGTCATGGTCTAAGGACGTCATCCTAACCGTCCGAAGACAACATTCATGGTCTGACGGGAATTTGCATCATGTCTAAATTTACGCACAATATATGCTTGTATTATTTATTTGCAGCTAAACCGGCAAGCAACAGCCGTCCCGGCAGGAGCGTTTCTGCTCCAGTGCTCGCAGCCACATCAAACCTAACCATTCCCGTAAGTCGTTCGCTCACCTAGCCCGAAATATTGCGTCCGTCCTTGGAAAGTACCCGTCGGCACGATGACTCAATCAGAGAGACGTGCAACGAATGGGACACCGCCGACGGAGCCTGAACTACATACGGCTCGATTCCTGTAGGCAACTCAAAAGCCAGGGTGCGGCCTGAATCTTCCCAAATCGTTTCGCTCGGTCAAAATTGGCCATCATATTTTTACCCGAAAACTCTTTCATCCTTCCCGGGTAAATAGGGGCACCTGTTGATACCCAATTTTTTCCTATATATTTTCAGTATGCAAAATAACTTCAAAAGGGGCTATATATGCATATGTAAGCATATTCAAGTGTTTTATTATTTTTCCATAATTTTTTAGGTTTCAAATCAATTTATTTTCATCTTTTATCCATAAAAAACCCAATGATTATTTNCCACATTGCACGGCTGAAAGATCGCCACATTGCACGGCTGAAAGATCGCCACATTGCACGGCTAAAAGATCGCCACATTGCACGGCTGAAAGATCGCCACATGCTACTGCATCCTTCATGGGCTGAAATATCGCCAACTCATCCAAAGGCGTCATCGTTCGGAGGCACCATCTTCATAGCCCGAGAACACCATGTCATGGCCCGAGGGTTTTTTAAAAATTCTTTGTATATTATTATTCAAAGGCATCATGGTTAGGAGGCACCATCCTCAAAGCCCGAGAGCATCATTTCATGGCCTGCGAATCCTTTATCATACGCTTCATGGCCCAGGACGTCATGGTCTAAGGACGTCATCCTGACCGTCCAAAGACAACATTCATGGTCCAATGGGAATTTGCATCATGTTTAAATTTACGCACAATATATGCTTGTATTGTTTATTTGCAGGTAAACCGGCAGGAGCAGTCCAGCTCCAGTTCCTGCAGCAATATCAAACCTTAACGTTCCCACAAGCCGTCCATTCGCACAGCCCTAGATATTGCGTTCGTTCTTGGAAAGTATCGGTCGACATACTCCGCCGACGAATCCTGAACTACAGATGGCATGATGACTGTAATACCAGGGATATGTAGGCAGCTCGAAAATCGGGGTGCGGCCTAAACCTCTTCAAACCGTTTCGCTTGGACAAAATTGGCCATCATATCTTTACCCGAAAACTCTTTCATCCTTCCCGGGTAAAGAGGGGCAGCTGTTGACACCCAATTTTTCCCTATATATTTTCAATATATTCAAAATAACTTAAAAATGGCATATATATGCATATGTAAGCATATCCAAGTGTTTTATTATTTCTTCATAATTTTTGAAGGTTTTAAATCAATTTATTTCCCTTTTTTATCCATAAAATCCCAATAATTATGTCCAAAATTATTATTTTTGATGATTCATTTATTGGATCTTCATATTTATGCTAAAATATAGCTAAGGTAATTTTTGCATATTTTTACAAATTTATTTAGTATTTTTTAAGATAAAGTGCATATAATTGCAATATTAGCCTTTTTAAGATTTAATTGTGTTTATATTCATAAAATCAGGTCCTATATTTTTAAAATGCTAATTATATATTATAAATCATTTTAGTGCTTTTAATTTTTTTTCAAAAATTAATTTATTATTTTTTTATAAATTAAATAGGGAAAAATGGCTATTTAAAATCTAGCCCAATTGCATTTCAATTTTAGCCTAATTGGAACCCCAAATTAAACCCAATTTCACCGGCCCAATCCCAATTAAACCCTGACCCAATTTCAAATTGAACCAACCCAAACCTAGACCCCTACCTACCCTCTTTAATCCAGGCCGTTGATCATTCAGATCAACGACCAGCATTCACCCTTTCCATTTTTAACCCTGAACGACCCCTAAACCTACTTCATTTTTCACCGCTCGCCGCCTCTGAATCCCTTTCCCTCTCAATTTTCTCTGCAATCCCTCATGAACCCTAGCTGCCGCCATCTAATCCCACCCTAATACCTACCTACTCCATGGCCTCTCGTGGCCATTTGAGATGTGTATCAGCCTCCTATGGATCCTGGGTGTTTGTTTCTGTGGTTTCATGGCCAGACCTCGAAGGAATCTGGTCCAGTCCTTGCTCGACTTCTGTTCATGGCCTTTCTCTGGCCATCCATGACCTTTCTCCGGCCATTCATGGCCTTTCAAGGCAGATCCTTGACTTTCCTGGTTAGATCGGTAACTTTCAAGGTCTTTCTCACCTTTCTGGTTTTTCCGAAACCCTAATCTCCAAGACCTTTCAATTTCTTTCAGATCTATCTTAGATTTGTGCTTACTATGAACTTTTTTTAAGTGTTTCTCGAAGGTTCTTTGACTTTTCTTTCAAAATGACTCTTCATTTTTCAACGATTAGGGTTTCTCTTAACTTTTTAAAGACCTCTTCTCTGATTTTTAGTGTTGTTTCGTGATTTTACTATGTTCAAACAACTTGTTTATGCTTTCCTTCTATTTGATTCAGCATGTCAAAAACCCTAGTTCCCTTTTTGGTCTTATCCGAGTTCTGAAATTGTTTGTTTAAATGTGTACTTGTTCGATTAAGTTCTTTGTTTCTGACTCTCTTCTCCTTGTTTAACTTATCTAATTTGAGCTCTTATTATCTCTTAAATTCGGCTACTGTTGAAGCCCTAATTTCTTAAAAGTTTTGCCTTACTTGTTACTGTGAGACCTTTACTTGTTTCTGACTCTTTTTACCTGTTGCTATGTTCTTCTTCATTGTTGATTCTATGTGACTACTTGACCCACTTGACTACTGTGCTTCGAATATTTTCTTACTACTGAACCCTAGCTTACCCTTACTACTACTGTATATTTGTGTTACTTCTTTTTGTCAACTCGTTTAACTCTGCATGCTTGTTCATTCCTTGCTATTTATATGGTGAAGTGCAGAATCATGTTCCTTTATTGATTGATCTTGATTTCCTCAATCTTCCGACTAATTGCAAAAGGGTTTTCTTACGAGCCCTAATTTTTACTCATCTGTTTAAAATTAATTGATTCCTTTCCTTTCTTGTGATGTTTTACCTTGCCGAATCCTTTCCCAAAATAAGCCTATTTTTGTACTTAGACTTGATTATTTACTTCATACTTTTACTGCCCCCATATATGGCAATACTCAGCTTGTACCCAAACTGATTTCTTTCCTTAATTAAACCTGTTGCTACCCGTTAAACAGTGATTCCTTAATTAAAGGGAAACACTTGTGTTAATTGATTCTGATTGTGATTATTTCCATGTTTGTGTTTAAGACTTTACCTCTTCTCTACTCGTTTTCAAAACTATAAATACCATACCCTCTTTTCTTTTAGACACGAACAACTTGAGTTCAGAACACACACTTACACTTAAAACTCTCTCTTTCTTTACTGCTACTTGTGCTATTGCTTTGTCTAGCCGGCTGAAAGCCAAGGCTAGACTGTGGACTCTTGTTTGCTTTACCTTTCTGCACTTTGCTTCTCTACTGGTATGTCCTAGTTAACTTCTTAAGTCTCAACAACAACATGTTTCTTTAAGTTGCTTCAGTTTCTCATTCATGTTCACTTCTGCTCATGTCTCTGCCGTCTATTTGTGTTACTAGCATGCTGAAATATGTTCCCTTCCCTTTTTAAATTAATGTTTCCCTATATGTGTACTCTATCAGTCTTTTGTTATTCACTTGCCACCTTATGAATCCCAAACCCCCATATCCCCTATATGTGTTTGTGCTCCTTTGGATGTTTTGTGTCCATGCCAGCACCAGCTATTGCTGTGCATGACCAAATCAGACCCCTGCTGGGGTTATACAATAAATCCCATAATCCCTTGCCCCTTTGAATGATTACTGTTTCTGTTTCACTACTCCGACTGTTTTCAAAACCACTTTTACCACTTATTATTTCCAACCCAATTTTAATAAATCTCTGTTCTGCACTCCTACTATATTCTTAGAACCTAGGTTCTGCCCCTCTTGTGTGAGCCTTGACTTGGGACCCTTGAGCTCCCTCTGAACTTGAACACATAAGGGCTGGCCCATCCACACTGCACCCATTTCTATCTGGTTATGCAAACCTGGGTGTAAGCACTGCCCGGGGTTCCTTGAGACTCTTAGGGAACTTTGACACACCTAGGTATGAGAAAGGCTTTGAACATCATTGGCATTTGAAGTGATTAATTATATAACTCAGATAGGAAGTCAAGATCAGGGTTCTTTTGGTTGTAATTTCTTACTTCAGCACTTCTTTTGTAATTTAAATATTTGGTCTGTAATAATTTGTAACAAATATTGGGGTTGGCTAGTAAAAAGGGATGCGGTAGTTATGCATGTTTTAAGTTATTAGAAAGGGTAGATAACATGCCTATAGGATCTGTTTAATAAATTCTACATGTTTCACTTCCACACTTAGACATCATGCCTATAGGATCTAAATGGCTATAATCAGACATCATGCCTATAGGATCTAAATGGCTATAATCAGACATCATGCCTACAGGGTTAAAATCAGCTTCGAAATTAGATGTCATGCCTATAAGATTAAAATCAATATTTTTATAGAAATCATGCCTATAGGAATTTCGCCGTGATCAAATAAATCCTGCCTACTCCACCTCATGTTCAATTAGATACCATGCCTATAGGACAAAAAATCAGCCTTTAATACTTAGATACCATGTCTGTAGGAATAAAAATCAGCTATAATAGAGATCATGCCTATAGGATCTAAAACCAGTTTAGTTAAAAAATTTGTTTGACTCGTACTGTCTTGAATCAGCTTAAACAACCTACTCCTTTTATCAATACGGTTTAGAAAGCATGTTTATAGGATCCAAATTGCCTGTTTAAAATTAATCACTGTTTACAGCATCACTCCAGATATCATGCTCATAGGATATCATTATTATGCCTAGGCAAGCCTTAGGTAAATACTTGAATAAAACTGGAACTACCTTCGTTAATTACCAAACTGCTACAACCAACAGGCAGGCCTGATTCGGACTTCTTATCTGAGCTATATAATGAATCTGGTTTTGACTCAAATCCCCTGCTTTAGGACTTCTTAAATTCAGGCTTTAACTGTGTTTGAGTCGTGCTATTTATGTGCATTATTTGCGGAGGTCCATATGAGCCTTCTAATTGCCTACATGTTTCCCCTTTAAATACAGTCCTACGTGTTTTTGTATGTCGCCTTAGCCTTTTGCCTTTAAACCTAAGAGCCAGCCTAAATCCTCCCTCTTATAGGAATAGTAGTCCTAAAATTCCTCCGGGACTGATAGGAATGGGACGGGTAATAGCACGCAATAGAGGTCGAGACGATCCGCGCTTTAATACCTTTACGGGGTGGGAAGGGTAGATATGGATATGATGACCGGTGCGCTAATGCCACGTGTAGCCCCTCTTTGAGGAGTGATTACCGGGTATTGCATTGATGTGATCCATATTACAAACAAACCTAGGACCCTTTTACATTTATAAGCATGCCTAGATTACAAGTCTTTTCAAAACCTTTCTTTATTTAATCATTTTCAAGCACTTGTGTATTTAAAATCCCCTCTTATTTGAGCCTTGTTTGTTTACTTGCTATTTGTACAAATTCACAAAGAACTATCTGGCCGGGAACCACACTAGTGGATCCTGAGGGGTGCCTAACACCTTCCCCTTGGGATAATTTCAAGACCTTACCCTATCTCTGGTTATCAAATGTAGTTGTAGTTGAACCCCATAAGTGCCCTAACGCACCTTAAAATCGTTAGGTGGCGACTCTTCAAAAATTGCAAAATCCCTTTCCCAAAAGGAAAGAGTTGTCCCAACCAAATGTCATAAACCCGATTTCGTGAGAGAAAAGGGGGCGCGACATTAGTTCCCTTGCCGGGATGTGATTATTCTTGTTGTTGGTTCCCTTGCCGGGATATTGTTGTTTCCTTATTGTTCCCTTGCCGGGATTCTTTTGTTATTAGTGTTGATTTGTATATTTGGATCGGGTTGCATGCTGCAACAATAATATATGGGATCGGGTTGCACGCCGCAACGGGGAGTAATAAGGGAGGACATGAGGGGTCGGGTTGCACGCCGCAACAGTGATATATGATTTGGATCGGGTTGCACGCCGCAACAGTGATATATGATTTGGATAAGGTTCACGCCGCAACAGTGATATATGATTTGGATCGGGTTGCACGCCGCAACAGTGATATATGATTTGGATTGGGTTTCACGCCGCAACAATAACGAACAAAAGTGGTTATAGATTCATTACTGATTCTTATTCTGGCTGGCATGAAATTTAAGATGTTTTTTATGCTTTTCTCCTGAGATTCTGTTGGTACTTGATATTCCCCACAGTATGTTCCCTCTCCCCGCCTTTAATTGCTAGTTTCTGTCGTCATTATTTGTTGTATATGATATAACTGTACAGGTTTATTTGGTAGTCTTGTCCTAGCCTCGTCACTACTTCGCCGAGGTTAGGGTAGACACTTACCAGCACATGGGGTCGGTTGTGCTGATACTACACTCTACACTGTGTGCAGTTCCCGGTGCTGCAGCTTTGGGACCATAGTGAGGTTGCTGCTTCCAGTCCATCAGGCGACCCGAGGTAGTCCTGCAGGCGTCCGCAGGCCTTGGCATCTCCTTCTATCATTTCCTTTCTATTTTTACTTATTCAGAGACAGATTCGTGTATTTCTATTCAGACTTTATTTGTAGTATTCATAGATGGTCCGTGACATTGTGACACCAGATTCTGGGTAGAGTTGTACTTAGATTTCCGCAGTTTGTATTAATCTAAACTATCAAATTTTGTCTTCCGCATTGTTTTTGTTATTATTATTTCCGCTTCTTTTGTTATATTGTTTTGAAATTTTAAGGGATAAAAATGAAAATGGTTAAATAATTGGAATAATTGGCTTGCCTAGCTTTCACTAGTAGGTGCCATCACGACTCGCGAGGGTGGGAAATCCGGGTCGTGACAAGTTGGTATCAGAGCTCTAGGTTGCTTAGATCTCACAATTCACGGACAAGCTTAGTAGAGTCTGAGGGATCGGTACGGAGACGTCTGTATTTATCCCCTAGAGGCTACCGAGTTAGGAACAATTTCACTTCTATTCTTCTCTGTCGTACGATTTGGTTTCTCAATGTTAATTGAACTTCTATTATGTTCTTTCGCAGATGGCGAGAACATGCGCTTCTTCATCCGCTGATCAGCAGCCCGAGCCCCCAGCGGCAGCATCTACGAGGGGCAGATGGCGAGGCCGAGGCTGTGCTAGGGGCCAAGGCAGGGGCAGAGCTTAGCCCAGAGCAGCAGCACCAGCGGCGGAGCCTCAGATTGAGTTTGATGATGAGGTTCCAGCCCAGACAGTTCCGGTAGGCCCAGATTATGTCCCAGAGGGGTTCATTGCTACCCCAGTACTCCAGGATGCTTTGGTCCGTCTAGTGGGCCTTATGGAGAGTGTCACTCGGGAAGGCTTACTTCCTTTAGCACCAGCCGTCTCTCAGGATGGGGGAGGAGCACAGACTCCTGCTACCCGCACTCCGGAGCAGATGGCTCCCCAATTTCAGACTCCAGCAGCTCAGCTAGTTGGAGCAGTTCAGCCGGGTGTGGTAGCTCAGACCAGTGAGGGAGCAGCTATGTCTGCCGATGCTTTGTTGAGGTTGGATATGTTCACCAAGTTGTTCACTACTACTTATGGTGGTACATCTTCAAAGGATTCCCAGGATTACTTAGACAACTGTCATGAGTTTCTTCGGAACATGGGGATAGTGGAGACAAATGGGGTCGACTTTGCTGCTTCTCACCTGTTAGGTTCCGCCAAGACTTGGTGGAGAGATTATTGTTTGGCTAGGCCAGCTGGGTCGCCTGCCTTGACTTGGGATCAGTTCTCTCAGCTATTTCTGGAGAAGTTTCTTCCTATCACTCAGAGGGAGGACTTTCGTAGGCAGTTTGAGCATCTCCAGCAGGGTTCTATGACCGTCACTCAGTACGAGACCAGATTCATTGCTTTGGCCCGTCATGCTCTTATTATACTTCCCACCGAGAGACAGAGGGTGAGGAAGTTCATTGAGGGACTCGCTCAGCCGATTCGATTGTAGATGGCTAAGGAGACTGGGAGTGAGATTTCTTTCCAGGATGCGGCCAATGTGGCCAGGAGAGTGGAGATGGTTCTATCGCAGGGGAGTGTTCAGGGGTCGGACAAGAGGCCCCGTCATTCAGAAAGATTCAGTGGTGCCTCATCTGGAGGCAGGGATTCTTTCGGTAGGGGCCATCCTCCCAGGCCGTTTCATTCAGCACTTCAGACTTCTCATGGTGCTCCAGGTGGCTTTGGTTCTCATGTGCAGTATTCTGATCAGCAGTCCTACCATGCACCATCAGCTCCTATCAGAGCACCTCCTCTTCAGAGCTATTCTCATGGTCAGCCGGCCTGCCAGGGTCAGTCTTAGTTTCCTCAGATGCAGCCTCAGGTGGATGCTTCGAGTGCGGTGAGTACGATCATATCCGGAGAGCTTGTCCGAGATTAGTGGGTGTTGAGTCGCAGCAGCAGGGTTCCCGTGCCATGGTTCAGGCACCAGATGTTCCACCGCCCGCTCAGCTAGCTAGGGGTGGGGGTAGAGGTGCTAGATGTGGGGGTAGAGGTATTAGAGGTGGAGGTCAGGCCGCTAGAGGTGGTGGCCAGCCAGCAGGAGGCCGTCCCAGAGACGTAGCACAGAGTGGTGGGGCCCAGTCCCGATGTTATGCTCTGCCAGGCAGACCTGAGGCGAATGCCTCCGATGCAGTTATCACAGGTACTGTTCTGGTTTGTAGTAGAGATGCTTTAGTTCTATTTGATCAGGATCTACATACTCCTATGTGTCATCTTATTTTGCACCGTATCTGGCCATGCCTAGTGATTCCTTGAGTGCTCCCGTATATGTGTCTACACCGGTGGGTGATTCTATTATGGTAGATGGTGTCCATCGTTCCTGTATAATTATGATTGGGGGTCTTGAGACTCGGGTAGATTTGTTACTTTTGGATATGGTTGATTTTGATGTCATATTGGGGATGGATTGGTTATCCCCTTATATGCTATATTGGATTGCCATGTCAAGACCGTGACCTTAGCCTTACCGGGTTTACCTCATCTAGAGTGGAGAGGGACTCCTGGTCATTCTACCCGTAGGGTTATCTCATATATGAAGGCTCGATGTATGGTTGATAAGGGATGTTTGGCCTATTTGGCGTATGTTCGTGATTCTAGTGCTGATGTTCCTTCTATGGATTCTGTGCCTGTTGTTCGTGAGTTTCCTGAGGTATTTCCTTCAGACCTGCCGGGCATGCCACCCGACAGGGATATTGACTTCTGCATTGATTTGGCTCCGGGCACTCAGTCCATTTCTATTCCGCCGTATCGTATGACCCCGCCTGAGTTGAAAGAATTGAAGGAGCAGTTGCAAGACTTGCTTGGTAAGGGCTTTATTAGGCCTAGTGTCTCGCCTTGGGGTGCGCCAGTGTTGTTTGTTAAGAAGAAGGACGGATCGATGAGGATGTGTATAGATTACCGGCAACTGAACAAGGTCACGATCAAGAATAAGTACCCATTGCCAAGGATTGATGATTTGTTTGACCAGCTTCAGGGTGACCAAGTGTTTTCTGAGATCAACTTGAGATCGGGCTACCATCAGTTGAGGATTAGGGCATCCGATGTCCATAAGACAGCTTTCCGCACTCGGTACAGGCATTATGAGTTCTTGGTGATGTCATTCGGGTTGACAAATGCCCCAGTAGCTTTCATGGATTTGATGAACCGAGTGTTCAAGAATTATGTGGATTTCTTCGTGATTGTCTTCATTGATGATATTTTGATCTATTCCCGCAGCCGGGAGGAGCACGAGCAGCATCTTCGAGTCGTTCTTCAGACTCTAAGGGATAGTTAGTTGTATGCTAAGTTTTCGAAGTGCGAGTTTTGGTTGAGCACGTTATTTCAGCAAAGGGTATTTAGGTGGATCCGAAGAAGATAGAGGCAGTCAAGAACTGGCCTCGACCCACATCAGCTACGGAGATCCAGAGTTTCTTGGGTTTGGCAGGTTATTACCGTCGGTTTGTGGAGGGGTTTTCATCTATTGCAGCCCCGATGACCAGGTTGACCCAGAAGGGTGCCCAGTTCAGGTGGTCGGACGAGTGTGAGGCGAGCTTTCAGAAGCTCAAGACAGCTTTAACTACGGCACCAGTGTTGGTTTTGCCCACAGGTTTAGGGCCATATACAGTTTATTGTGATGCATCTTGTATTGGACTTGGTATGGTGTTGATGCAGGATGGCAAGGTCATTGCATATGCTTCGCGGCAGTTGAAGATTCATGAGAAGAATTATCCAGTTCATAATTTGGAGTTAGCAGCCATTGTTCACGCGCTGAAGATTTGGAGGCACTATTTGTATGGCGTGTCATGCGAGGTGTTCACAGATCACAAGAGTCTGCAGTATTTGTTCAAGCAGAAGGAACTAAATTTGAGGCAGAGGAGGTGGTTGGAGCTGTTGAAAGACTATGATATCACCATCTTGTATCATCCGGGGAAGGCCAATGTGGTGGCCGATGCTTTAAGAAGAAAGTCAGCCAGTATGGGCAGTTTTGCGTATATTCCGGTCGGTGAGAGACCGCTTGCTTTGGATGTTCAGGCTTTGGCCAATCAGTTCGTGAGGTTGGATGTCTCTGAGCCCAGCCGTGTGTTAGCTTGCACAGTCGCTCGTTCTTCAATATTTGAGCGTATCAGAGATCGGCAGTATGATGATCCTCATTTGTGTGTCCTTAGAGATACAATGCGGCACGGAGGTGCCAAGCAGGCTACAGTTGGAGATGATGGAGTCTTGACGATGCAGGGTGCCATTTGTGTGCCTAATGTGGATGGACTTCGTGAGCTGATTCTAGAGGAGGCCCATAGTTCCCGGTATTCTATCCATCCGGGCGTCGCTAAGATGTATCAGGATTTGCGGCAACATTATTGGTGGAGAAGGATGAAGAAGGACATTGTTGCCTATGTAGCTCAGTGTTTGAATTGTCAGCCGGTAAAGTACGAGCATCAGAGACCTGGTGGTTTGTTTCAGAAGATTGAGATTCCTGAGTGGAAGTGGGAGCGAATCACTATGGACTTCGTTGTTGGACTCCCACGGACTCAGAGGAAGTTTGATTCAGTATGGGTTATTGTTGATAGGTTGACCAAGTCGGCGCATTTCATTCCTGTGGCAGTTTCCTATTCCTCGGAGCGGTTGGCTGAGATCTATATCCGGGAGATTGTTCGTCTTCATGGCGTGCCCGTGTCTATCATTTCTGACCGGGGTACGCAGTTTACCTCGCATTTCTGGAGGGCAGTTCAGCGTGAGTTGGGTACTCGGGTCGAGTTGAGCACAACATTTCATCCTCAGACGGACGGGCAGTCCGAGCGTACTATTCAGATTTTGGAGGATATGCTCCGAGCATGTGTTATTGATTTTGGAGGTTCTTGGGATCAGTTCTTGCCATTAGGAGAGTTTGCCTACAACAACAACTACCAGTCGAGCATTCAGATGGCCCCCTATGAGGAATTATATGGTAGGCGGTGTCGGTCGTCGGTTGGGTGGTTTGAGCCGGGAGAGGCTCGGTTGTTGGGTACAGATCTAGTTCAGGATGCCTTGGATAAGGTGAAGATCATTCAGGATAGGCTTCGTACAGCTCAGTCTAGGCAGAAGAGTTATGCCGACCGCAAGGTTCGTGATGTGGCATTCATGGTCGGAGAGCGAGTGTTGCTCCGGGTGTCGCCCATGAAGGGTGTGATGAGATTTGGTAAGAAGGGCAAGCTAAGCCCTAGATTCATTGGGCCGTTTGAGATTCTTGATCGAGTGGGAGAGGTAGCTTACAGACTTGCGTTGCCGCCAAGTTTATCAGTCGTGCATCCAATATTTCATGTGTCCATGCTTCGGAAGTATCACGGCGATCCATCCCACGTGTTGGACTTCAGCACTGTCCAGTTGGACAAGGACTTGACCTATGAGGAGGAGTCGGTAGCTATTCTAGACCGGCAGGTTCGTCAGTTGAGATCAAAGAAGTTCCCTTCAGTTCGTGTTCAGTGGAGAGGTCAGCCTGCCGAGGCAGCTACCTGGGAGTCCGAGTCCGATATGCGAAGCCGATATCCCCATCTTTTCCCCGACTCAGGTACTACTTTTCTATGTCCGTTCGAGGACGAACGCTTGTTTTAGAGGTGGAGGATGTGAACTTGATTTACAAGTTAATTCTATGTTCCGAGGCCTTAAAAGCCTCCTTTTATCTTACCTCGATTTGCGTGCACGGTCTGAGCGTATATCCGGAATACTTTTATGTGAAAATTTGATAAAAATGCTAATTTGGCCTTTAAAATTAATTTAAGTTGACTTCGATCAACATTTTGGGTAAACGGACCCGGACCCGTGATTTGATGGTCCCGGAGGGTCCGTAGAAAAATATGGGACTTGGGCGTATGCCCGGAATTGAATTCCGAGGTCCCATGCCCGAGAAATGAATTTTTGAAAAAAATTGTTTAACTGAAATTTTAAGAGTTTTTGGAAACTTAAATGTGTTTGAATTTGATGGTATCGGGCCCGTATTTTGGTTCCGAAGCCCGGTACAAGTCTTATATGGTATTTAAGTTGTGCATGCAAAATTTGGTAAGAAACGGACTTCATATGACGTGAATCGACATCGGTTGTGAAATTTGAAACTTAAGAGTTCTTGGGATTTCTCTTTGATTTTGATGCTAAATTCATAGTTACTGATGTTATTTTGATGATTTGATCACACGAGCAAGTCCGTATGATGTTTTTAGACTTGCATGCATGTTTGGTTTGGAGCCCCGAGGGCTCGGGTGAGTTTTGGATAGGCCACAGAGTGAAATTGGACTTAGGAAAACTGCTGTGTGTTGCAGGTCTGCAGGCTTCGCAATTGCGAGCTCGCATTTGCGACTAACCATCGCATTTGCGATGACTGGGCAGGGGGGGGGGGGTGACCTTCGCATTTGCAAAGCTCCAGCCGCATTTGCAACTCCAACAGTGTTCGCATTTGCGAACGGTTGTTCGCATTTGCGAGGTTGACAGGGCAGGCCTTACTTCGTAATTGAGAAGCCTTGGCCGCAATTGCGAGTTCGCATTTGTGAACATATCATCGCAAATGCGATATCTACGCCTGTGTAAATCATAACTTAGCCGAAAATTCTTCATTTTTCAAACTCCCTCAAATCCTAAGCTCTCTTGGGCGATTTTCTAAAGAAAAGTTCTTCTTCAAATCGATTGTAAGTCATTTCTAACTTTTTTTCTTTAATCTATAACATCTTTTTACATGATTTCAACTCAAAATCAAGGGTTTTCATGGGGGAAATTAGGTGTTTTGGGTAGAACCTAGGATTTTCAAATTTTGGGGATTTGGACCTCAATTTGAGGTCCGATTTCAAAACAAATTAAACATTTGAGTTCGTGGGTGAATGAGTAATCGTGTTTTGGTTCGAACCTCAGGTTTTGACCATGTGGGCCCGGGAGTCGATTTTTGACTTTTTGGGGAAATCATTGGAAAACTTATTTTTATGCATTAGCATTGATTCATTTAGCATTTATTGATATCATTAAGTAAATTGTGGCTAGATACAAGCGAATTGGAAGTGGAATCGAGGGGTAAATCGGTAGTTGAGGCTTGAATTGTGTTTGTGGCATCGAGGTAAGTGTTTGGTCTAACCTTAGCTTGAGGGATTAGGAGTTGTGTCTTATTTGCTATGTGTTAATTGATGAATACGACGTATAGGTGTGGTGACGAGTACCTATACGTTGGTGTCAAGCATGCCCGTGAGTCTTATACTATGAATGTCGCGACTCCGTTATGTATTATCCATGCTTAATATGATTTTATTAATGTTGAACTAGGCTTATGGAAGTATTCTTGGTAATTGGACATTGTAGAGTATTGGCTCCAGTTGAGGTTTCTTTTGTGAAGTTACTTGTTGGTATAGGTTTGGTTATAGCTAATTCCCTTGCCAGGACGTATTTAATTCTTACTGTTAGTTCCCTTGCCGGGATGTGATTCTTCTTCTTGTTGGTTCCCTTGCCGGGACGTATTTAATTCTTACTGTTAGTTCCCTTGCCGGGATGTGATTATTCTTGTTGTTGGTTCCTTTGCCGGGATATTGTTGTTTCCTTATTGTTCCCCTACCGAGATTCTTTTGTGATTAGTGTTGATTTGTATATTTGGATCGGGTTGCACGCCGCAACAATAATATATGGGACCGGGTTGCACGTCGCAACGAGGAGTAATAAGGGAGGACAGGAGGGGTCGGGTTTCACGCCGCAACAGTTATATATGATTTGGATCGGGTTGCACGCCGCAACAATGATATGTGATTAGGATTGGGTTGCGCGCCGCAACAATAACGAACAAAAGTGGTTATAGATTCATTACTGATTCCTTATTCTGGCTGGCGTGAAATTTAAGATGTTTTTTATGCTTTTCTCCTGAGATTCTATTGGTACTTGATATTCCCCACAGCAAGTTCCCTCTCCCCGCCTTTAATTGCTAGTTTCTGTCGTCATTATTTGTTGTATATGATATAACTGTACAGGTTTATTTGGTAGTCTTGTCCTAGCCTCGTCACTACTTCGCCGAGGTTAGGCTAGACACTTACCAGCACATGGGGTCGGTTGTGCTGATACTACACTCTGCACTGTGTGCAGATCCCGATGCTGCAGCTTTGGGACCACAGTGAGGTTGCTGCTTCCAGTACATCAAGCGACCCGAGGTAGTCCTGCAGGCGTCCGCAGGCCTTGGCGTCTCCTTCTATCATTTCCTTTCTGTTTTTACTTATTCAGAGACAGATTCGTGTATTTCTATTCTGACTTTATTTGTAGTATTCATAGATGGTCCGTGACATTATGACACCAGATTCTGGGTAGAGTTGTACTTAGACTTTCGCAGTTTGTATTAATCTAAACTAAAGGTGTTTAACGGGTGGGTCGGGCCGGGCCGGGCCTATATTTTTTGGATCCGTACGGGTTACGGTCCGGGCCGGTTACGGGTTGGGTCTTAACGGGTTTAACGGGTTCGGGTTCATCCGGGTAAAAATTGAACCATAAGGGTTAGGGGTTGAGGGGGCCGGGCCGGGTTTAGTATAATTTTAATTTTTTTTTTTGGATTTTGTATAAATATTGTAAGTTATAGTATCAATACAAAGTACTAACATAAAGAATACAAGGAAGATGGGAAAAAATTGCACTTATAAATTGCAAGTGCTATATTTATTTCAAAATTACAAAATTAAAGTTTGCATTTAAAAAGTAAATTAACAAATAAATAGTAAACTAAATTTTCATGCATAATAAATTAATAATACTTCAAATTAATCTAACAAACTAAATCATTAAGCATAAATACGTCTAATAATTTAAAATAACACAAATTGTCTTAAAATCTTAAAATAACACATATATAGCATATTTTATAAATAATACGTTACCATCATATTCTATGATTTGAGCATTTATAGTTTTATACCCTAAATATATACACTATATGTTAAATTCCAACAATTTTAAATTATGTTAATTAGTATACAATAATTG
This sequence comes from Nicotiana attenuata, assembly GCF_001879085.1. Classification (NCBI taxonomy): domain Eukaryota; kingdom Viridiplantae; phylum Streptophyta; class Magnoliopsida; order Solanales; family Solanaceae; genus Nicotiana; species Nicotiana attenuata. The sequence goes on along the minus strand of NC_031990.1, from coordinate 65,550,829 downwards.
GTATATTCATGGTATGTTTATAGTATATTCATGGTATATTTATGGTATATTCATGTTATATTCACGTTCCGGGCCGGTCCGGGCCAAGCCGGTTAATCGGTTTAACGGCACTGTTCATCTAACGGGTTTTACCGGGCCGGGTAGCCCGTTTCAAAAATTTAAACCGTCCAAACCCACCCCAACCCCCTACCTAGCCCAGCCCAGCCCCCCTTACCTGTCCGGGCCGGTTTCGGGTTCTACCGGTCTGGGCCGGTCCGGAACCGGGCTGACCCGGCCCGTTTAACACCCTTAATCTAAACTATCAAATTTCTTCTTCCGCATTGTTTTTGTTATTATTATTTCCGCTGCTTTTGTTATGTTGTTTTGAAATTGTTAAGGGATTAAAAATGAAAATGGTTAAATAATTGGAATAATTGGCTTGACTAGCTTTCACTAGTAGGCGCCATCACGACTCTCGAGGGTGGGAAATCCGGGTCGTGACATACTAATGCATAAATATGGTTCTGAGGACCGCTCGAGCTAGATGCTCCATCTCTTCCTCTACCACGACCGATTGGTGCTTCTGAACCTTGCCCAGGGGGGCGTACTGATAATGACAAACCAGCTACAGATCCTGCTGGCTGAGCTATGCTTGTATCACCTCTCATCGGACAATCCCTCATAACGTGGCCTGGATAACCACAAGTATAACAAACACCCAACCCCATACGACATTACCCGGCATGCTGCTTACCACATTGAGCACATCGTGGAAAGGGCGGCCTCATCTGACTTGACTCACCCCTATACTGAGAACTTGAGGCCCTAGGATTCTGACCAGGACCTGAATATGTGGAACGATCAAATCTCTTACCGCCAAACTGAGGGGGTGCGCTAGCCGATGATTGGGCTGGATACCTCGAGTACTGTTGTCTCTGACCACCTCGAAACACTACCAGAAGGACCCTAAGATCTCGCTCTCTTATTATGGGCCCTATCATGCTCACGGTCGGCCCTCTGCTTCTGCTTACGCTCCTCTACACCCTGAACGTATGCCTGAATACGAGAAATATCCATGTCTGGCTGAAGTGCAAGTGCGGCTCTAACCCCATCACGAACCGGTGAACCCGATCCTCCATCTTAGATACAATAGTGGGAGCATACCTGGCTAACGAGTCAAACTGAAGACTGTACTCCCGAACACTCATATTACCCTGCCGAAGGGTCAAGAACCTATCAACTCTGGCCCGTCTAAGCTCTGGTGGCAGATAATGATGAAGAAAAGCTTCTGTAAACTCATGCCATACTGCTAGAGGAGCATCCTTACCTCTGGAAAACTCCCAAGACTCGTACCAATTAACTGCAACATCTTGGAGTCTATAGGAGGCTAGCTCAACCGACTCAGTCACAGTGGCCTTCAATACCCTCAACATCCTTTGCATTTTATCAATAAATACCTTAGGGTCCTTGTTTGGATCTGCTCCAGTGAATACGGGAGGGTCCAAATTAATGAAATCACGAACCCTCGCACTGACCGACCTATCTGCATGACCAATACCTACTTCCTGACGCCGATCCTGTGCGGCTACTAATCGAGTTAAAAGTTGAATAGCATCTCTCATATCCTGACCCAGTGCATCTGGCTGAGGAGTTGGACGTACAGGGGCGGGCGCTGGAGCTGGTGCCCCTCGGAGATCTTCTGGAGAGGGCGGGGTATGTGAGGTCTGAGATGGAATCTCACTATGAGACTATCCCCGAGCCCTGGTAACTCGTGGCGTTCAACTAGTAGTCTCATCAGCCACGGACTTACCCTTCTGGGCGGCTGTAGCCTTCTTCGGCATCGCTGAAAGCATAACACATCGTTAGGAAAATGAATTCTTATATCGCACGATCTAAGATAAGAAGGGATAGGGCTGTGCATTTGGATCGGATATCCGAAATCCGATCCGATCCACTCTATTTCGGATTTTCGGATTTCGAATTTTGGATTTTCGGATTGGATACGGATTATGTTTTATAAAATTTCGGATTTTCGGATTGGATTCGGATTGGCATGATTTTAATCCAATCCGATCCGAAATCCGAAATTATATGGGCCTATATATAAATACTACCCTAAAATTTTAGGTTAAGTAAGCTTATTCATTTATCAGACAACCCTAGGTTATATCGATGTTCTCTCTCACTATCACATATTTCCTCTCTTCCTCCTCTCTTCAGTTTCAGAGTTCAGTCCAGTGAAGACCTCCATTCTTCATTCTTCTTTCTTCAGTAATTCAGTCCTTTCTCGAAGTCTCATCTTTCAGGTTAGTGAACTCCAAAGTCCAATGAAGTAGAAAACTCCTCTCGAAGTCTCCACTCTCAAGTCTTCACAGTTGGAGGATTAGCCCTTTCTGATTCTTTTCCTTTTATAATTTATACACTAACCTTTCCTATGTGTGTAAATTGAACATTGTTGACCAATCTGTCCAGTAATCTTTCCTAGTCGTCTTACTGATAAATATAATTGCTCAATTTGTATTTGGAAAGTGATTGCCGGCATCTGTTTATGTACTTCGAACAAGTACTCTAATGAGTGACAATCCGATCCGAAAATCCGAAAAATTATCCGATCCAAAGTTTAAAATCCGATCCGATCCAATGTTAATTCGGATCGGATTCGGATTGACCTTTTCCGAATCCGAAATCCGAATCCGAAATATGCTAAATCCGATCCGATCCGATCCGTGCACAGTCCTAAGAAGGGAGGATAACATCCTATATGTCCTGTAGCCTCCTGTTTATAAGTGTGGTGCACAACACACCCATAAACAAGACTGTACTAGACACGGTTTATAGACAACCCTAGGATAGAACTGCTCGGATACCACTTTTATCACGATCCAAACCGATGAGCCATGACGAGTGCCCGAATCCTACCTGTCGAACACCCTTAAACATGCATCTAAAATATAACAAGAATAACATCTGTCAATAACCTACTGAATTACGAGAATAACATACATGAGGGAAACCTATCCAAAAGACATATATACATATACATATACATGCAGAATACGGTAGGGCGAGCCGACAAGGCCGCAATAGACAACTATATATCCCAAACTGGAAGCCGACAAGGCCATATACCATCCAACTGTGCAAAACTGTCTACAGACCTCTAATAGAATATACAACTGTACCATGGCGGGAGTGGGGCCCGTCATACCCATATATGTATACAAACAATCGTACAAAAAATCAAAAGCAGCTCCGAATCAAATGGAGCACACCAACTCTCGTTGATTAAGGATCTTAAGAAGGGGGACCATCAGCTTGTCTACCTGCACCTGCGGGCATGAAATGCAGGCCTCGGGAAATAGGGCGTTAGTACAAATAATGTGCTGGGTATGTAAACCATGAAAATTAGTACATAAAAGACATAGATGAAGCATGGAATAAAGAATTTAGCCTGTAAGTCTAAATAACTTTGTAAATCCTGAAACATTCATAATTTCATGCACGTGCATATAAATGTCGTGTCATGCATAGGTATAGGTGTACATAACATCATCAAGCCTCTGAGGGAATCCCATCATATCATCTCGGCCACTATGGGCAAAAATCATCAACATATACCAACTGATCAGGTGGTGGTGCGTATATAATACCATAACCTTTTCCAATATCCCAAATACATATAATATACGCGTATATAACGTCATCTGGTCATGGGTCAATGTACATGTATAAATGAATGAAATGCATAAAAAAATATGTTAATAGATCAATATACCTTTCGGATAAACTTTATCGACTACGTATTATTTTGAGATTCTTGAACACAAGATATAATAATATGTCACATGGGGAATCAAGAACATAGACACCCCTAGTACTTCTATGAATAGGGTCACTTATGAAAGTTGTGCATTTGCTCGTTTCGCTTGTATCGTATGGATCATGCCAAAAAGAAAGACGGGATAGCCTTAACATACCTGAGCCGATTCTCTTGACAATCCTTCTAACACATGCCAATTGCGACGAAACACGTAATAGCGAGATCGAAATAGGAAACAATCCGTATGATATATTTGAGGAAGATTGCACCGTACTCCCTTAGAATCGCAAATCACACGTTGCTATAATATTAAGAAATCTCGTTTGAATAAAAGGTTGAAGCAACGTTGCTAATGAAATTCTCAACTTTGCTGAAGCCTTTCCTTAACTTAGATGTAAAATACATCTTCATTTGTGAGTAGAGATGGGATTTTAGGTCTTGGTGGTGTGGGCCTCACCTATGGCTGTCCAACGGGACGGCCCGGCCCGTCCCGTCCCGCGACCCGTCCCGGTCCCGTCCCGTCCCGCTAAAAATTAAACGGGATGAGCCAATGTTACGCGGGACACGGGACGGGACGGGACGTCCCGTTTCGTCCCGTTTCGTCCCGTCCCGTTTCGTCCCGTCCTTCGTCCCGTCCCGTCCCGCGTCCCGTCCCGTCCCGCGTCCCGTCCCGTCCCGTCCCGCGTCCCGTCCCGTCCCGCCTGTTTTTTTTTATTTAAAAACTAGCCGTTGGGCAACGGCTTAAATTGCAAAAATAGCCGTTGCCAACGGTCCAAAAAGCCCCCACACCCCCCAAAACACCCCCAACCCCCCCCCCCCCCCCCCCAAACTTTTAATATAACCCCTAAGTTTAATATTTGACACTTTGGCCCTATTTTCTACTATAAATACCCCCCATTCTTCTTCATTTTTTCCCACAAAAAATCAATCTTCTCTCTCAAATCTCTTACATTCTAATATTCAATATTATTCTCTCAATATTGTTACTATCAAGTGATATCTTTCAACTTTCAAGTATTTGGGCAAATTTTTTGGAGCAACTTTCAAGCTTCAAATTAATTCGTCAAGTATTTGGAGCAATATTTCGGGCAATTTCTTCAAGTTTCAATATTTAATCACGGTGCACTCGTTCCATCTCCTAATTTTAATATATAATTTTTGCATATCATTTTAGTGCTTTAATTTTGTGTTTACTTTACGTGTTATATTTTCGTATTTCATTTGTGTGTTTAATATTTGTGTTAGCTTTTTTAATTTAGTTTCGTATTTAAATTATGGCACCTAAAAATGTATTTGGTATTTTTAAAAAAAGTAGTAAAAAAAGTAGTAAAGGTGAAAGTAGTAGTAATCCTAATCCTAACCCTTCTCCTAGACCCCCTAGAGTTAGAAAGCATATTGATGAAATGACTCATGTTGATGAAACTTCATTTTCTCAACCCCCCACATTTTATGATGTTCATGTCGGAGAACAATTAGATCATGAAACTTTACAAAGACAATTTGGCAATGATATTTTTTTTGAGGATGAAGAAAATGAGGATGAAGAAAATGAGGAAGAAGAATTAGATGAAACACCCACTAGTCCCGCAACACAAGCTCCAACTCAGAGTCAATCTCAGTCTGGAGCTTTACCCCCTGTACCCCCTGTAAGGGGTAAGCCTAAGGTTGAACGTCCCAAAACATCACTTGTATGGAAATTTTTTAAACATGATAAAGTCAATCATCGTGCTATCTGTGAAAAATGTAAGCAACAATTTGCACACTCAGTAAGTGGTGGGACGGGGGGTTTAACTAGACACTTAAGAAGTGCTCACAAAGATTTATGGATACAAGCTAACATAGAAGCCGGAAAAATTATAGATCCTACCATCAGTTCTGGCACTCCTAGTGGATCTGGTTCTAATCAAATTCAACAACAACTTGACCCTGCTTCTGGTCATGTTTTACGCAAATATAACAAAGATAGAGATCGTGAGAACTTAGCAAAAATGGTGGCTGTCTGTGGCTTACCTTTTACTTTTCCTTCTCACCCTGCTTTTGTGCATTATATACAAGAAACTTATAACCCTGCTTTTCAAGGTTTTCCTAAGACCACGGTTAGAAATGATGTTTTTAAATTTCAAACTGAATATCTTCAGTATATTCGTTGTGTATTTTTTCACTTGGATTGTAAAGTGTCTATCACATCTGATATAGGTCGTAGTCCTAATGGTTGTGATTATTTAACTGTTACATGTCATTGGGTTGATCATCACTGGAACTTGCAAAAACGTATTATTGGTTATAAATTTGTTGATTCAAAACACACTGGAGCATATATTGCAACTACTGTTCTACAAATACTTGATTTTTATGGACTCGTTAATAAAGTTCTAACTATCACCTTAGATAATGCTTCTGCTAACACAACCGCGGCAAATAGCTTAAAATCTAGACTTTGTCCAATTAATCCAACAATTTTTCATGTTAGATGTGCATGCCATATTTTTAACTTGGTTGTAAAAGATGGTCTTAATTTATTTTCTGATGCTTGTAGTAAAATACAACATGCTTGTGGCTATATTTTTCGTGCTCATAAACAAAGTAGAATTCGTGAATTTGCTCAACAATGTGCTAGTGCTGGCCTTCCATTTAGAAAAGTTCCAAAAGATGTTTGTACTAGGTGGAATTCTACTTATGAAATGCTTACAGTTGCTTATGATTATCGGGTGCCCATCCAAAAGGTATTTAATATGCATAATGCTTACCCTGTTGATCAAATTGTTGATTCTGATTGGGATGAGATCAGAGAGCTTACTAAATTTTTAGAAAAATTTTATTATGCTACAAAACAATTTTCTGGTATATATTATCCTACTATTACACAAATATTATGGTATATTTGTGGAATTTCTATTGTATTTGGTAAGTATAAAAAAAATCCAACTTATGCACCAGCCATTAAAGAAATGATTTTAAAATTTAAAAAGTATTTTTTCCCTATTCCCGAAGTTTATTTAATTTCTACACTACTTAACCCATCTTTAAAACTAAGAGGTGCAAAGGGACTTGTTCGTAAAATTTATGAGAATTTAGAAATTCAAGAAAATGAACAACCATCTCTCGAAAACTGCCAAGCTAGCATATATTCTTATGCTAGATCAATGTTTGATAAATATAAATCTATGGATACAACTAGTACTGAAACTGCTCCTTCTACTTCTAAGTCTGGAGCAGAAGTTTTATGGGAAGATATGGATGATATAACAGGTTTTGATTCCTCTATTGATGATGAACTTGATTCTTATCTTAATCAAGGATTGGAAAATATTAAAGACGAAGAAGGCAAGGAACAACTTTTGTCATGGTGGAGGGAGCGTGGCAAGGCTTTTCCAACACTTTCAATTATGGCCCGAGATATCCTGGCTATTCAAGCATCATCAGTAGCATCGGAGAGTGCTTTTAGCGCGGCAAGATTTCAAATTGGAGATCATAGACATTCATTAGCGGAGGACAGTCTAGAGATTTCCGTCTTATTCAGAGATTGGATTAATTCAGAAAGAAGAAATCTTGGTTTTGAAAAACTAACCACTAGGGAAGAAGAAGAATACAATGAGATACTTACCACTGGGAGCGATGACGGCATGGAGCTCATGGAACATCAATCAACATTGCCAATTCCAGTAGAATGTCCAAGAGATATTATTGATAAGTTACAAAGAAGATATATAGGAGCTTACAAATATTAGTATGATAATTTGTAATTGGCTACTAAGAGGCCTAGTTCAAACAGAACCCTTCCTAGAAGGTGGCTGCGTAGATTAGGTGCTCTTCAAAAGAATTGTATTTGTATTTGAGATTTGAAAGTTCTATTAATAAAATAAATGGCTCTAAGAGATGAATTATTTTTATGATTTGTCGGTGTTACTTAATAGTTAATACTTTGAAATTATATTAAATAAATTATAATTCTATTATAAATTTATATTTACTAGATTATTTCATTACAAGTCTTTTATTTTAATATTTTATAATTCTTTACTTAGTTTTCTAATTTTCTTTTTAACATACTAACATAGTAATATTTAAGTTTATTAAATAAGTCAAAAATCTAGCCGTTGCAAACTTTAAAAACATAGTAATTTTCAAAAAACTAGAATTTTTTTTTAAAAAAATACACTTAAGGCCCACGAACCCGTCCCGTCCCGTCCCGTCCCGTCCCGTTTGGTTTGGCGGGACCGGACGGGACGAACCGTTTCGTCCCGTTTGTCCCGTCCCGTTTCGTCCCGCCACCGTCCCGCCTAAATCTCGTCCCGTCCCGTCCCGTCCCGTTAAAATCGTCCCGTCCCGTCCCGTCCCGTCCCGTTGGACACCCATAGCCTCACCTTTAAACGCTTGGTGTCACATAAACCCCCAATTTTTGCCACCTTGAAGTGTGACTTAAGAATCACTAATTTGGAAATGGTGGGCTGCCACATTGGGCCTTTTAGGCCTTATCCCAAATTCTTAATTATTCACTAATTCCTTATTTAACTAATTAATCTCCCATGAACCAATAATTAACCAATTACCCACATAATTAAGAATTATCTCAAATTACTTAAAATACTACTTACTTTTAACACACTTTATGTACCCTACTATTGTGGTTATGGGTACCTTGTATGACACTAGTTCATAAATACCGGGTATTGTAGATCGTACCGTATTTTATTCCAAATCGACAACCTTCAACGAAACTCATTTTCTTTGATTCGTTTACCCTAACATTCACGGCACTTTACTTATCGCTTGTTATAAGTAGCATAAATGCTTATAACCTCAAAAATAATCTCATCCCCGAGTCTACATCGACTAACTTACGATGAAACTTTTACGTACGAAAACGCGAGATGTAACAATTTGTCTGTCATTCATCATTGTCAAAAAGAACAATTATCCATCTCATTCATTATTGGGTGAATCGTTCTGCCTATTTACATAAATACCATTTATTTCTATTAATTGTTAGTTATTCCCCCATTATTATCCATACTTTTTGGAATATTAAATGTGTGTTATTTTCAATCTCCCACCGACTTTATCCCGTGTCATCCAAGTTGTCATGTTCTATATCTAGAGATATTATTATTAACTAAGTTTAACCCTTCATTACATAAAATTTAATAGTTTAACCGAAAATTTATATTTTTGGTCAAATAGTACATAAATTAATAATTTGACCAAACGAAGTGATTTTGAGACTAAAACAATTACTAGGTTGCTAAAGAGTCCTGTTGTTCCCTTAACATATTACCACTATTGCACTAAAACTACACTCCCTTTAAAAGGATTCCTCTAACATATTACCACTGTTGGACTCAAACTAGATTCCCTTTAGAAGGATTTTCCTAAGCTCATACTTTAACTTACTAGAAAAATTGATCTTTTTCTTCTTTACACTGGTATATGATCAATAGAATATCCGGAAAAACCACGCCTCACAAACACGCGACGAAGAAAATCACATACATTAGTTTTAATTAGCAAGTCTAGTGTATTTTAAATTTTAATGGGGCAGTGGGATTCTAACTAAGGTCCTTGCCCAAATACTGGGTAAAATAAAATACATCAAAGTGAAATAATAAAAGAAATATTGATCATTAAAGCTGAACAACAACAACAACAAACCCAATAGTTTCCCACAAGTGGGGTCTGGAGAAGGTAAGATGTACGCAACCTTACACCTACCCCTGGAAGGGCAGAGAGGTTGTTTCCGATAGACCCTCGGCTAGAGAACGACCGAAAAAAAGGTAATTGCAACAAGTAGGAATAACAGCAAGATGAAATAAGATCAAATCTAAGAATGAAGTCAAGCTCTAGGTAGTAATAGCCATCTATGAATAAAAGATATCATACTAACACTAATGCTAGCAAACTGAGTAAGGCAAAGAGAAACACTCGATTACCTACGAACCTTCTACCCTAATCTTTGACCTCCACACCCCTCATGTCTAGGGCCATGTCCTCAGTCAGCTCCAGTTGCGCCATGTCCTGCCTAATAACCTCTCCCTAAGACTTCCTAAGCCTCTATCCCTCCTGCTGCCCACAGAGGCTAACCGCTCGCACCTTCTAACTGGGGCTTCTGTACTTCTCCTTTTAATATGTCCGAATCATCTCAACCTCGCCTCCCGCATCTTGTCCTCCACAGGGGTCAATCCCGCCTTTTTCCAAATAACTTCATTCCTAATCTTATCCAACCGGGTTGCCCACACATCCACCTTAACATCCTCATCTCAGCTACTTTTAGCTTCTGGGTATGCGAGTTCTTGACCGGCCAACTCTCTGCTCTATACAACATAGTCGGTCTAACTAAAACCTTGTATCATCCATCCTGCTCCGATACGATGTGTGACATCTTCATCAATCTCTCCGTTACCTTGTATTACAGATCCAAGGTACTTGAAACTACCTCTCTTGGGGATGACTTGCATATCAAGCATCACCTCCATATCCCCCTCCTGGGTACCATTGCTGAACTTACACTCCATGTATTCGGTCTTGGTCGTGCTCAACTTGAAACCCTTAGATTCTAGGGTCTACCTCTAAACCTCCAGCCTCTCGTTAACACCACCCCGCGTTTCGTCAATTAAAACTATGTCATTCGCAAATAACATACACCATGGCACTTCACCTTGAATATGTCTCGTCATGCTTCCATCGCCAAGAAAAATAGGAATGGATAAGAGTTGATCCCTGGTGCAACCCCATCATAGCTGGTAAGTGTTCCGAGTCTACTCCCGCTACCCTAACCCGAGTCTTAGCTTCACCATACATGTCCTTAGTCACCCTAATGTAGGCTACTGGGACCCCTTTAGCCTCCAAGCATCGGCGGAGCACTTCTCTAGGGACTTTGTCATATGTTTTCTCTAGGTCAATGAACATCACGTGCAAGTCCTTCTTCATCTCCCTATACCGATCCACTAATCTCCTCACAATGTGAATGACTTTCATAGTCGAACGCCCCGGCATGAAATCGAACTGGTTCTCAGAAATGGACACACTGGTCCTCACCCTCACTTTGAACACCCTCTCCCAAACTTTCATAGTATGACTTAGCAGCTTAATCCCCCTATAATTATTGCAATTTTGGATATCTCCCTTGTTTTTATACAGAGGAATCATCGTACACCACCTCCATTCATCGGGCATCTTCTTCATCCTAAAAATGACGTTAAACAACCTAGTGAGCCACTTCAAACCTGCCCTACCTACATTCTTCCCAAATTCCACAGGTATTTCATCTGGCCCAGTAGCTATACCCCTATGCAACTTACGCATAGCCTTCTCGACCTCCTTTACTCTTATGCGCCTACAGTACCCGAAATTCTGGCGCATTTCGGAGTGCTCCAAGTCGCCTAACACAATGTCCCTATCGCCCTCTTCGTTCAGAAGTTTATGGAAATATGTCTTCCATCTTCGTATAATCTGAGCCTTTTCCATCAAAACCCTACCTTCCTAATCTTTGATACAATTAACTTGATCCAGATCACGAGCCTTCCTCTCTCTCACCTTGGCTAGCCTATATAGCTTCTCGTCCCTGCTTTTGGCCCCAAGCTCTTCATACAAACACCCAAACGCCGCAGTCTTAGCCGCAGTAACCGCTAACTTTGCCTCCTTCTTAGCCCTCCTATACCCCTCCATGTTCATCCTCTTCGCCTCCTCGTCCATGTTCTCTATAAGCGTCAAGTACGCCGCTTGCTTGGCTTCCACTTTTTCTTGTACCTCCTCACTCCACCACCAGTCACCTTTGTGGCCGTCAGAGAACCCTTCGAAACCCCTAACACTTCTCTCGCAGCTACTCTAATACACTCTGTTGTCGTGGTCCACATACAACTCGCGTCCCCATTGCTCCTCCAGGCTTCTATAGCCAACAACTTCCCCCAACTCCTATGCTTTGTCACTAGTCAAAGCACCTCACATGATCCTGGCTTGATCATACACGGCCCTCTTCTTCCTCTTCCTCATGATCTCTAAGTCTATCACCAATAATCTATGCTGAGTTGTGAGATTCTCGCTCAGTATAACCTTGCAATGCATAGACTCCTATCACACTTCCGGAGGAGTAGATAATCAATTTAAGTCTTGGCCAACGAACTCCGAAATGTAACCAAGTGCTCCTCCCTTTTTGGAAAACACGAGTTGGCAATCACCAAATCAAAGGCTTTAGCACAGTCCAACAACGAAGTACCTCCTCCTTTCCTAACTCCAAAGCCAAAGTCATAATGCACACCGTCATACCCCCAAATGTCGCACCAATGTGACCATTGCAGTCACCTCCTATAAATAACTTCTCGGTGAACGGAATGCCACGTACCAACCCTTCAAATTCTTCCCAGAAGCGCCTCTTAATCTTCTCGTCCAAACCCACTTAAGGCCCGTAAGCACTAATCACATTTAAAGTAGACCCTCCCACAACCAGCTTAATAGCCATCAGCCTGTCGTTCACCCTCCTAATTTCTACCACTAGCTCCCTAAGATCCTTGTCAACCAAGATACCTACCCCATTCTAACCTCTCTCGTGTCCTGAGACCCACAATTTAAACCCATCAGCAATCTCGAGCCTTCGAACCCACCCATCTAGTCTACTGGACACGAGCTTGTTGATCTTACTCTTCTGGAGGATCTTCATTAAAACTGGAACTTCTTATATTTAATTTTATGAAACTTAAAAAATAAATAAACCTTTTTTGGTCAGTTCTGAAAATATTGGATTTGAATTCGTATTATAGCTACTTATTCATATATTTCTAGTATATTTTCCTTCTCCATGAAAGTGGTAAAAAAATACCTATCGATGTAATAAATTCTAACACAATTTCAAATCATCTCAAATGAACATGGAGACTTTTACAAGGTCTCCATATTTATTATGTATTTCCTATGTTTTACAAGGTCTCCGTATCATCTCAAATGAACATGGAGACTTTTATGTATTTGATAAAGCTTATAAATGCATAACAATTAGAAAATGCATTTATCAGAAATATTCAATTGTGATGAGTACGAAATATTTATTATATATCTATACTAACGTAATATTTCCTATGTTTGTTATCTTTTCTGAAGTTTATAAAAAATTTAAGACAGTGAATTTCTAATTTTTAAAATATACAATTTCCTTCAAGTTTGTCTTTGTAATGCAAACTTCTTTCAACCAGAGGCGGATTCGGAATATTAAGAAGATGGATGCACTATTACAAAGAGATGAATCAAAGATTTATACATAACAAGTTCACACTTTAGCTTCTTACCATGAATTCATTATCATTTTAAAGTTATAGGTTAAAATTAAATTTTCCGTTGCATTTTTAGTGATTTAACATATATATTATACTTCGTACTAAAATTGTCAGGGTCACTGAACCATTAACTATATGCTACCTCCTCCCTTGCTATTAGTTTTAATATAGATATTTGATTTAATTATATAAAATTTTGAGATTACTGGAGGAGAACAGTGATTTCAGTTTTAGATTTGGGGATTTTGAATGAATAAACCAAATAAAAAAGAAAAGAAAAAATACTTAACTAAAATACAAGAGGAAATAGCACGGTATAACCAGTTTTCGGACTGGTCATTCAAAAATAGCCAGCGTTTACCAAGCCAATGAAAAATATCCACTATTTTGCTGCGGCAGAGACCGGTCCAGCATAATATACTGGAATTGAGTGCACCTGTGTATGAACTCCAGCATATTATGCTGGACCGGTATACTTTGCTGGCTCCAGTATATTATGCTGGGCCGGTATACTTATTGGAACTCCAGTATATTATGCTGGAGTTCTAGTGTACTTATGCTGGAACTCCATCATATTATGCTGGAGTTCCAGCATACTTATCTTGGAACTCCAGTATAATATGCTGGAGTTTAAGTATACTTATGCTGGAACTCCAGCATAATATACTGGCGTATTTTTCTGGGTTTTGAACAGTATTTTCGCTCAGATTTTTCTTTACATGAAAAGTAGCTAAATTTCGATTACCTTTGAAACTGGACTATTTTTGAACGACCAGTTGTAAATCTGGCTATTTTTGAATTTCACCCAACATTAGCCCACAAACATGAGATTTGAAACCCGAGCTCAACTCCAAAAAAAAAAGGATAAAAAATAGAAATAGGATTTGAACTTCCTAATTTTACTTTGCAAAGGTGCACCAAATAACAATTGCATCATAGGACTCTTTGAGCTTGGGTGTACACATATAAATCTAATTTTTTTTTTTAATATATACTAACATTATTATACATAGTGTAGGGAGAGGAGCATGGATCCATGTGCCCCATACTCCTCGACATAGATAAGCCCCTGCTTTCGGAAGCTCACCTTCCTTGTTTTGATTTTTCTATGATGAGGCTAAAAATAAATGAAAAAATCACATAATATTCTTGTCTCTTCCCATGATTGTCACCATTTTATTGACCTCAAAACCTATAACTTATTGCTAGTTATTTCTTCTCAAAATGTGTAAAATTTGAACTTTGAGAGCCGTTAGCAATTAAAAACTTCAACAAATGACAAAATATTATGGTTCACCTATTTGGGAGTTCAGAGAGTGGTGAACTTAAATCAAACTATGTAATAATCAACAATGGCGCATGTCATATGACAGATGAGTACACCAGGATGAAGCAGTGACATCATTGTAAATGAAAATTATAGTCATCTCATATTTGTGAATAAACCCACAGGCTACCTACAATGCAAAATGCCTCGTTCTATAATCCAGTTGTTACATCCAACGAAAATAAGTAGTCAGTTTCAGTGCCTAATACAAGTCAATAAGGTTACACTAGCTCAAACTAAATAAGAATGTAGACACACCGTTATACATAAGTCACAAAAAGGAATCACTGTCTAAATTAAGAATGTGTAGTAGCATTTTACAAGTCTGGACACCTATGATCTCCACTCACTAGAATCTTACATTTTATTGTCATAGCCATTGGTACCACCTTCTCTGCTAGCGGTTGTTTCTTTCTTTGGAGCTAGAGTAATCCTATCTGCGTGAGCAACGGCCCATTTGCTAAAATCTGGGGAAGAAACAAGCTCTTCCATAGCCTTCTTTGTGGTGTCTCTAGTTAACTTATTCCACTCATCTTTTGAAAGTTTCTTCCGTGCAGGAGTGTTGTGGGATGTAGAATCGAATATATCTGTCTCTGATAACAAAGCTTGACGGCTTGATAGGAGAACATGCAGGAAAAAAACATGTAAGAGATGCTCCACCTTGCACTTCATCTACTAATAACTAATTCAGTTTAACCTCGACCGATTGTGTCATTTCGATTTCTCTCGGAAGTCCTGGAACTATATGACCCTTTTATCAGTGATGTGTAAGAATCCTGAGATTCCCAGAGATAACGCATGTCTATTTGTAATAAATTCCTGCTTTGCATGAAAACGGCAGTGTGAAAATATGAAGTTACTGCAAAAGTAAAAGTCCTCCGCCTATATGCATAACAATAGAATAAAAAGACCAGACTACATAAGCATCAACTAGAAATTATTGGGAGAAATGAGCTACAACAACAACAACAAACCCAGTATGATCCCAACAGATGGGGTCTGGGGAGGGTAGTCTGTACGCAGACCTTACCCCTACCTAATATAGGTAGAGAGGCTGTTTCCAATAGACCCTCGGCTCAGGAAGGGTGAGAAGAAGAGGAAAGCAAGGAAGAAAGAAAGAAGGAAGCGAAAAGAAAAAGGGAGAGATAAATGAAAGTAGTACCAAATAATAGCAACAGGGAATACAATACCTGAGACGAACAAAACCACATAACGTAAAAATCTAAGAATATGAAGGGACATGCATGCTACTAAGACAATCGGTGAACAACTAAAAACTACCCACTAACCTTCTACCTTAATCCTCGACCTCCACACCCTCCTCTCAAGGGTCATGTTCTCAGTGAGCTGAAGCAACGTCATGTCATGTCTAATCGCCTCTCCCCAGTACTTCTTAGGCCTACCTCGACCTCTTCTCAAACTCTCCATGGCCAACCTATCACACCTCCTAACAGGAGCATCAATGTTTCTCCTCTTCACATGTCCGAACCATCTCAGCCTCGACTCCTGCATCTTGTCCTCCACGGGGGCTACTCTCACTCTGTCCCGGATAGCTTCATTCTTAATCATATCTCTCCTGGTACACCCACACATCCATCTCAATATCCTCATCTCTGTTACTTTCATCTTCTGCACGTGGGAGTTCTTGACTGGCCAACACTCAGCCCCATACAGCATAGCCGGTCGAACCACCACTCTATAAAACTTACGCTTAAGTCTTGGAGGCACATTCTTATCACATAAAACACCGGAAGCGAGCCTCCCCTTCATCCATCCCGCTCCGATGCGTGTGCGACATCTTCGTCAATCTCCCCATTACCCTGGATAATAGACCCGAGATACTTAAAACTCGCTCTCTTGAGGATAACTTGAGCATCAAGTTTTACCTCTACGTCTGCTTCATAGGTCCCGTCAATGAATCTGCACTCCAAGTATTTTGTCTTGGTTCTACTCAGTTTGAAACCTTTAGACTCCAAGGTCTGTCTCCAAACCTCCAACCTCGCGTTAACTGCGCTTCGCGTCTCGTCAATCAGCACTATATCATCGGCAAATAGCATGCACCAAGGCAGCTCCCCTCGGATGTGTCGCGACAGTACATCCATCGCCAAGGCAAATAAAAATGGGCTAAGAGCCGATCCCTTGTGCAACCCCATCAACACAGGGAAATGCTTTGAGTCCCCACCCACAGTCCCTGCCCGAGTCTTAGCATCATCATACATATCCTTAATCACCCTAATGTACGCTACCGGAACGCCGCTAGCCTCCAAACACCTCCACAGGACCTCCCTCGGGACTTTATCGTACGCTTTCTCAAGGTCAATAAACACCATATGCAAGTCCTTCTTCCTCTCCCTGTACTGCTCCACTAATCTCCTTACTAGATGAATCGCTTCCGCAGTCGAACGCCCTGGCATGAATCCAAACTGATTCTCAGAAATAGACACGCACCTCCTCACCCTGGCCTCCACCACCCTCTCCCAAACCTTCATAGTGTGACTCAACAGCTTGATACCCCTATAATAAAAATAAAAATGAGCTAAAACAATAAAAATAAAGGCAGACTCACTTGCAAAAGCGCAAAACATATTTGGGACGGAACAATCTCCTCAAGACTAGCGAAATCAGAACTCCACGGATCAGTGCCTCCAAAACCAATAAAAGATCCAGAGAACTCTGAAGAAAAAATAAAGCTATGTAACTGCCCAATTAACTCCAGTAAGCGCTACAGACTACCAAAAGTGTGAGAATTTTGGGGGATCAAATGAATAGGTGGAAAAAAAAAGTATTCCTAGCCATGATAGAAACCTGAATGATCAATCCCGAAGCAAAAACTCGAATGGACCAACCGACATATTGAGATACTCCGATGTCAATGGATCCATCTTCTACAAGTACAAGTTTGTGAACAACCCAAAACCCCAACCAAGTTCCAGCTAAAAAAAAGGGCAGCCCGGTTCACAAAGCATCTAGGGAAGGGCCGCACTCCGAGGGATGTGATGTAGACAGCCTAAAAAGCATTAGTGGATGCTTCCACGGTTCGAACCCGTGACCTGGTCACACGGAGACAACTTTACCATTGCTCCAAGGCTCCCCTTCCCAACCAAGCTCCAGCTATTACGAGGAAAAGCAGCAGAATTTGCAACTGCAAAAAATGTTCAGTGCATCACCCAAAATTCTCCGGAAAGCAGAATGCTCAATGCCGAAACCAAAAGGTAGATTGCACTTACAAAAACTCTATTATCTATCATGAAAAAAACAACAGGAGTTTGCAACATACACTTTTTTGACATTAATTTTGGACATTAACTAAAATAGAGGCACTCAACATCAAGCTATCTGAGGTAGATTTTCATTGGCATGAGGACCCTTAGAAAAAGGTTTTCCTAACACCGATATATTGAACGAAACGAATGGATAGAGCCTTAGTTCCAAAATATAAGTAAGACAACTAATAGAACCAACAATAAGAACTTACATACAGGGTTATACATGTCTTCACCAATACCAATCTCGTTAAGTATTGAACGCAACAATTGTGGCACATAGCGCAGAAAGAATGATCCCACTCCAACCTAAATGAAAGAAACTAGCAACGGTTATTATGAAATTTAAAAAGATAGACAAAGAATAAACACTAGGATTGTACTTATAGTAGCAAAGATTCCCACAATGGATGAATACAAGAATATTGCTAGTGAATTCTTCCTACCAGTTGGAAGAAGCTTCATCCCTTGTCATTAGAAGCACCTCAATGTCAATCAGAAAACTTCAACATTAAAACATGATATATACTTACATGCATGGTATACAGCTGCTATGCATATAGCTCAAACATAAAACATTGAGCATGTAACTTTTTTGGGCCCCGGGAATTTCTCGGTTATTAAATTAGTTAACATTGATATAAAGTTTATTCTGATTAGTTAACGTTGATATGGATGATATACATCATATGATTCATTTGTTAGTTGGAGTAATGTTTCTAATGGTAATGTCCAAAATTGTAAATAGGGCACCCTAAATTTCTAGATTGGCTCCAAGATCGACTTATCTTTTTACTAAGCTAAACTACTTGAACAAATAAAACTCTCTTAGCGGACTTCAACAACAAACATATTCCCACAAGTGGGGTCTGGGGAGGCTGGAACTTACGCAGCCTTACCCCTTCCTTGGAAAGGCTTTAAGGGATCGTTAGGTATGCGGACTAAATTATCCCGACATTATAGTCCTGGCAGCTGGGAGATGGGATAAAATAATACTCCCTCCGTTCCAATTAATGTGAACTTGTTTGACTGGGCACGGAGTTTAAGAAAAAAAGAAGACTTTTGGAATTTGTGGTCCTAAACAAGTCAAAAAGGGGTCCTGAGTATTTGTGTGGTTATAAAAGCTTCTCACTAAGGGTAGAATTGTAAGTTTAAGCTAAATTGTTTCCAAATTTAGAAAGGGGTCATTCTTTTTGGAACGGACCAAAAAAGAAATAGGTTCACATAAACTGGAACAGAGGGAGTACCATGTTTGATGGGATAAGATGGGATACCCAGGATTAAGTTGGTTGGCGGTATAAATTTATCCCGAATACATTTATACCTCCAACCAAACATAATATAAATTTAGTACCACATTTTATCCCACCTTATCCCGCGTACCAAACGACCCCTAAGAGACCTCTTGTACATCTCTAAAGGGCAGCCCAGTGCACTAAGCTCCCGCTATGCGCGGGGTCCGAGGAAGGGCCGGACCACAAGGGTCTATAGTACACAACCGTATATCTCGAAAAAATGTTCCTCAACAATAAAGATTTGGCACGTGATAAAGCACCCAAATTTTTAGATATGCATCAAATCATTATAATTTATTTACAAGTCAAACAGATACAACTTTAACGAATACTAAGAAATATAAGGAAGGTGGAGACAATTAACATACCATGTGATTCAGAGTAATGATTTACCACATACTTGTGCTGAGACTTGAGAGCTGGGTAGGATTGATAGAAGAAGGATTATATATCATACACCAACATTATATATATGTTTGACAAAATCTTAATGCATTTGATGAAATTGTCAGATCTACATAAAAAACAATAATTCACCAATAACAAAAGCAGCCCATGAAGCAAATATATCAAGCTGCCAGCTACAGATCTATTATGATTTTTCAAAGCAAAAAAAGTTATCATGCTAAAACCACTTTCAATGGAAAGCATGAAATAGACTACGAGAAGAATCAGACAGAGTTTCCTCAGTTCTTAGAATTTAAATAGCAGAGAAACAAAGGACTAGTGGCCCGCCTATGGAAGCAGACCTCAGCATTACGGCGGACGCCCACTTGGATTGATATATGATACTTCACCTTTACTGAATGGGCGTACTTCCTCAGATTTTTTAGCCTTGACAAGCCATGTGTTTGAACTCTCTCACAAATGACTTTAGTTCCTGGCTTAGAGCCAGGAGAGTTTTCCGCCACTATTCCGGGAGATATCTGTAGTGTGGTAGATTGAGATACAGCTGCCGAATACAAAAAAAAAGGAAATGATATAAGGTTTAACCAACATCTAATAGTTGAAGGAAAATCTACCATTTCATAGTATAAACACGTTATAGGAGCTCATGCTTGGATCTATGCTCTACTACCAACTAGTCAAAAGGGAATGCTAAAAACTCCACGCAACACTTTTTCACGTAAGGATCACCTCTTACCAGTCAGCCACATATCCAAAATGTTGGATTTATGCAGGGGCACCAAATTAAAATCGAGATTGAACATCAAAGCAAACTCAATAAGAGATAGAACACAATGTGCAAGTACTTAACTATCAAGTAAGAGAAGGGAAAGTGCTCTGGGAGTATGCCGAAGCTTATAGATTATTACCTCTTTGAGAAAAATGAACCAATAAATATTTCTACTACTAGGTGGTTATTGTCCGTGCCAGCACGGGCCCAATATTACTTGGTTTTGTGTGAAAGGGCTGATACTAAAAATTGATGCATGTAAGTTAGTATCTAATTAGATAAGAACCACTACAGGCACACTAATTGCTGGATAATATTTATATACATTTTGGATCAAAATATACATTCTTTATCTCTATGGTAGCATCATGTTAGTAGATTCTTAAAGTCCAAAATGTACATTCCTTTTCAGATTCTTGCAGGCAGCTGAAAATACTTTTCGGCGGAAGCTCAGTGCCTTCTTCTTAATTTTTTTTTAAAACCAAAAATCACCTGAAACAAAGAAGCAAGACAACAGATATCTGTCAAAGTGAAGGTGTCAAGGTGGAAGAAAAGAGGACACATTTAAATGGTAGCAGCCTTCATGAATCTCAACAGATTCAATTTGGAAAGAGCAAAAAAGGCAAAGTAATTTAAGAGAGTAAAGCATAACGGAGCATGCTAAATACACTATCAGAACCTTTTCTGAGCATTTAACTCAATTAATTCTATAAGATCAATAGTTTCACCAAATCTAACAATGTTTGGACAACGGAAGATATAGCTCATCTATGTGCAAACAGACACAAGTACCAGAGACGGTGTGGAAGGAACCTGCTATTTATATTTGTTCAGCCTTACCTATCTATCAAAATCACAATTCTGGCCTTTAAATACTGTTTTTGTAAACCATTAATTGGTTTTATCAAGCCAAAAGCTCTCAATCTCAAAATGGCTAGAACAATGTAAGAGTAAAAGAGCTTTCTTGAAGGAAATAACAAAGAGCAAAAAGCTTAAGCTTTTGCACTACCCTTACCTCCTTGTTAGAGCTAACAAATACTCACAATCTTGAGCAGAAAGGATGAAATTTGAACAAAAATCATATAGTAAACCATGATATGATAGTACCTTTTACCAAGAGGAGAAGAGTCACAGATATTAACTATGTTGCTCTTAACCTTACAAGAGAAAAAATTATCATAAGAAAATACAAAAAGACACAGAGAAAGGGTGAATAAGGCTAACAATAAAGTGAAGGAGGTGGAGGAATAAAATGCTTTTGAATTTAAGTGTTTAGAGATCGACTGATATTTGTGCCTTTATTAGGTTAGTATTTTTCACTTTTCTAAAATGCTGCTTTAAGTTAGCATTTTTGTGGATGAAAAAGAACCTTTTGTCAAGTACTCGCACTTCATATAACGAGAATACCTTGATGCTACCATAAAAACACAGTCAAGAAGAGCTTTTCAATGCAAATCCAATAGCTCTTTACAAGCTGATTGATTACCCTGTTATTGTACAGAGATATAGCGACGGGAAAATGGCAGAGCCACAAAAGAGCTGCATAGCATACCCCTTTCAACCCCTAGTTGCAATAGTTGTTTTCAAGGGATATTATGGTTTGATTTTGATACTAAATACCTTTAGTAAGACTGATCGAAACTAAAGCCAGAGAACACAGAGCATATACAGAAGGAAACAAAAATGAATGGACCTGGATCTTAGAAGTTAAAAGTACTGAAGAGTTTGATGTGTAACCAGCTGGACTAACCTAATAGTACAGCAACAAAAAATGACTGTAGCAGCATCTAGAAAAGAGCAACAAAAGTAGTTCCGCCCGCATCCAGAACAACTTTAAAGGTGTTTGTAGTAACATCCAAGAAGAAGCAGCATAAGTGGCTTCAACTGCATCCAGAAACATCAGCAGAAAGTGGATCCAGTCGCAACCCAAAATAGTAGCAAAAGACCTTTCACTGGCGAGTGGCGACTAAACCAATAAATAACATTCAATCGAAGTATCTTTTCTAGATTGACTTACCTTGTTGCAACCTTGCTCTTTGATTATTCAAAAGTGGAAGACTGAACCTTGTTCGTTGATTAATTATTTACTTTTCATTACCGATTACCTGTAAATTGTCTTCTAATTGTGACTGGCAGAATGACAGTCAATATAGAATTAGAGACTTTGACGAAGTACTTTTGGGTCTTACTTGCTATAGTAGACACACAAAATGCCAATTTGAATTATAGCCATTATATTAACCATGGGCTAGCTTTTAATTTGTGTTTGCAGGGTAGTGCATGCATCTATCTGAGCGAATTGATTTTTTACAGCAAATTGAGTTCTCAAGTGACCTGTCAAGGTCGCTATTTTTCGTCTCCATAGGCAGCAATGGCTCCACCAACAACTATCTTAAGCCTACATTTTATGACTCTAGCAAACGTTACTCTCTTGGATCTTTTGCTAAACTTCTCACTGATACACTTTCTCAACAGTTTCAGGCAAGCCCTTCTACATTTGGAAATCGCCACCAAATCTAAGTACAGAATCCATCCTCTACTCTCTGAAGATTATGGAACTACATCAAAGTTTGAAATTAGAATTTGGATATTTAAAGTATCCTGACCTGTTGTTTTAGATGAAATTAGCTAACAGTCAACCAAAAGATTCCAACCATAATCAACAGAGATACATGCATTCCACAATCAGAAACCCAAATAAGCCTGCTGCATAGTCCTGACTAAATATAGAGGAAAGCAAACACTTGAGACGGAAAGAAAGGAAAGAGAGAAAGTTCACCTTTGGTTCCGGTGAAGAGCTTTAAATAGTCTCTCCTTCCTGACTTGCACTCTTCTCCCTCATGCCTTACTATCTAACCCCAAGTTTCATATCAGATTTAAAGAGCATCAAGAACAAAATGAATTGGAGTATATCTTTGAGAAACTGAAGAGAAGGGAAACAAATGAAGGAATAAGATACGGCTGAGTAAGAAATGAAGATGTGTTGGCTGCAAAAACAAAAGCCACCACAGGAAGCAATACCAACTAAGTAATTGAAATGACTAAATAGCCCTCAGGTTTGAATTAAATTCCACGAAGCACACACGTCAAAACCTAGCTCTTCTAATATATAGAAATAACTCATTCCCGGCTTTAACTAAATACCTGCAGTCTATGGTACTCCAACTAAAGGACCAATATTAGAAGATTCATGTACAGTGAAGAACTGATCTGTGTTCAGGGGCATAAGGCTCCAGTAAGCACCATTATTGTCTATACAACAGCTGTGCCATTTGATTTGGTAAGAACCCACAGGAAATGCAGAAACATCTAGCAAGCAGGTTGCAAATCCTTGCCCTTTCTCATTAGGATCAAAAGACATAAATTTATCCACAACTGAAGTCCCTTCAGCACTTCCCATAGCATGTAATCCACCCCTCTTGGGAGACCCTGTTGTAAAGTGCAATAGCTTGTCATTAAGGTCTACCATGTGATTGCTTTTCCAAGCCTGACAACTGGACTCTGGTACTTTCTTATCCTCGCTTTCACTAAATATTTGAAAGGATGTTCGTGAGTGAAGGATGCAATACAACTTTGACACCCGAGACAGCTGATCTGGAGATATATTTCTTAGTTGAATGCACAGAGTTAGAGGGAGCTGAAAGCCTGACAAGACAGATATATTATCTATCCTTCTACCAGCTTCATTTGTTATGAAAAGCTCAGCAGAAATGGGAGGCCTGCCATTTCACGGTTCATAATTAGAATACAATCAAAATTAAAGAATGCAAAACTCTAGAATCATTATATTTTAAAGAAGAATCCACTATTATTTTAGATGATCTGTTGCTATATATTCCCACTGGAGACATTTTAGATAAAAAGGGGACGATGGCATCTGAGCATGAGTTGGCTACCATATGAAATATAAAACAGACTAACAGCAGTAGAATATCAAAACATTTCCAATAATAGCTCCAGATCCTCTTATTGATTGCAAAGTCCACGTAGGAAACTTCAGTTACCTCAATCGAAAAAAGTGTTTGGGAGTCCGGAAAGGGATCTGTATCCACGAGAAAATAATGTTGAACAGCAACTGCAAAGCATCACGGGGAATTTGGGATATACCAGTATTGACATGTACAGTACTCGCTTGCAAACTAAGAAATCTCTGAACAGAATATCTACAAAGTTTAGCAACATCTCTTGCTTCAACACTAGAGGAAGAAATTTCATTTTGGAGTTCTTTCATGGAACAGCTCCTAGAACTTCGACGGAAATCCAAAAGCTGCCGTAAATTTTTGCTAGTCGCTAAGTCTATGTAGCCCAGTCTCCTTAATAAGTCATGAACCAGCAGAGTATGAAATTGCTCCTCTGAGGTTTCAAGACCATAAATACTACAATCTTGTTTACCATGGGAACTGACAAAAATAAATGTTAATCCAGTACTAAAGGCTAATAGTGAACAACCTAATCCAAGATCAGAAACTATCTTCATACTTTTTCTGTCCATGCCAATGAATGACGCTCCTAAGAGATCAAATTCTCTTGCTAGCCTCATGAGCTGAGAAGAAGCGTGGGCAAGCAATTGCAACAAAGAGCTGAGTCCTTGTGAAGATTCCGACTGCTGAACCAAAATCCTTTGTCGTTCAGTACTTCTGGAGGCTTCTTCTGAAAACGAATTTGTGCTCAATAATTTGAGTACATCTGCTACCGTTCCAACAACCTTTGATCTTATAGTAATAAACCATCTCTGGAAACTAAAAGCACGACCAGAAACAGAGGTACCAAAAGCTTCCTCTAAAGAACAAAGTTTGTTGGAGGCCCCGACAACATTTTCAATTTGATTAACTGACGTAGTTTCCCCGGCAGTATTTCCAGAAAGAGTAAGCCTGAAAACTGGATTGCCTTTCTAATTCCTGAAAGACGGGATAAGGATTTCAACCACAAACAACAGATATCAGATCGAACCATAGGAATTAGATCCCCAATATGTAAGCAGCTACCAACATGCACCATGACATGCCGCATATTTTCCAAGCTTATAAGACGACCAGTAGTCTTTTTTATCCAAAATTTCCTTCACACAGTCAATAATGAGACTTTCATTCTGGGATAGGGAACCATAAGCTGAGAGAGAACTACAACGAGATAAACGAAAATTTCTATTAGAAACCGTAATCTTCCCCTATCTTCAGCCACATACAGTGATATCCAGCATGGAAGTGCAATAAAAGGTGATATACTACGTGGATATAAACAGGAAGTAAGCTGCACCGGTGCACATGCTCAACCAAATGCTCCATTCTGTTAAAGACTTGGGCGGCACCAGCAGTGGAAACTTCCAGCATTTCAAAGCAAGTTATCAGAATCTGGGATAAACAAATCAAAACTCTCGATGCAGTTGATGTATGGTTCTCTTTGTCGAGCTCTGTTATATGATGATCTTCTGAGCCTGAATTCTCCATGCTGGTAACTTCATTGAGCATGCGGACCAGATGTTCGATAACTATACAGATCTTATCCAATACAATACCAGAGAGATCTCGATGCCTTTCAACCAGATTAACTAAAATAAAGAGTAAACTCTTTACCTCCTGCTCCGCCTCTTTGTTTGGATGAGGATCATCAACCACTAACTTTATTAGTTGGGAGATACGATCGATGGTGAAAGTAATCATGTGAGATGCAACAATTGAACCAATTCCACCAGCTGCATCTTTCGATATTCCCAAAAGCTTGTAAAAAATACTAGCTAATACATGAACAGAGAAAAGCCTCTCTGAGATAATTGAAGAATGTAGTTTGAACTCAACAATTTGTAAGAACTTGGAGAAACTAGCGAGGATCTCTGTGCATGGAATTGTCTCCAGGTTGGGCAGCGGCATCTGCAAAGTAAGAGAACGTAAACAGTAGGCCTGTGATGCCAATACCATAAATTTGACAGAACGAAAGAAATACCTTGTATAAAGCTCTTAGAGCTTCAAACTGTAAAGCTGGTGGAAAATCAGACTGATTTATGACACCAAACAACTTTAGAGTCACATTTGAACTGGCATGGAAGTGATAAATTCCTTTGGCTAAAATGAAATGGAGGCATTTTAATGCCAAAGCTTGCAGGCTCAAACCTCTGTCCTTTGCCATAAATGAGAAAAGTAGTTCCATCTGGTAAAGAAAAGTAATTTCATCTGTTACCAAAATCCAGTAATAAATATGCAAAAAATCAGGTAGAAAGTACAGTAGATGTCCCTGATTTCGATATTATATAGTCTATGATTCAACTAGTTGCAGAGACAACCTCAGTCATGATTAATATAGTAATATCGCATGCCTTACATATTAAACAATCAATCAACTGTACCTAAATCCCAACCTAGTTAGCCTAAGTAAATATGATTCTTCTCTATACATTGTGCTTTATTCAGGCCTATTTCATTCTAATATTGGTAAAGAATTGGTCTTTTAAATTAGGGGTTCTCTAAAGCTAGAGATTCCCTATACTTAGCACTTATGCTTACTCTGGCAGAAGCTTCTCTAAAACCAGCTTCATGCCTAAAATGATATATTTGGAGGTCCACATAGGAGATCGGTGTAAACCATACTTAGGCAACCTTCTCTACGTTCCGGTTATGTACTGATTTTTATCATTTTTCAAGACTTATGACATTGTATAATTAACCTCAAATTAATATCATAAATTCCTAACACCAGCTATACACACCGTTTACCAACATATCCATCTTGTAAGATTACATAAAACCTTAAAATATGGTAGTTGCTCTTTTGTGCTTTTTGGGTCTTAAGTTTCATTTCAAGAAAATTAATTTGGCTCCATCTTATTTTTCTATTTCCTTTATCATCATTACAGTTCTTTACCATTAATAATTTAGGACTTTGAAACAACACTTAGGCCTCATTTGTTTGCACTTAATGGGGGTCTGAATCTTAATTCAGATCTCAGACATTAAGTGCGTTTGTTTTTAAAGTCTGAATCTTAATATTCAGATCTTAATCATTAAGTGTGTTTGTTTTTTTTACTTCACAACCACTTAATGGGTCTGAATAGGTCTATATGATTAAGATCCATAACAGAGACTTAATTTCATTAAGATGCTATTACATATTCATTATTAACTGCCGCCAAAGCCTACCATTATCAACTACCACCATGCCACCGCCGCCGCCGCCGCCGCCGCCGCCACCACCACCACGCCACCATCATCCTTAATCATAGCCACCACCATTATCGACCATCACCACCCACTACCCCACCACTCCGACCACCATCATTCTCACCCATAGTCAACACTCATCCACCTCAACTACCACAGCTGACCACCCAATCACCATCAACAACCACAGCCGGCGCTGCCCATCATTATAACCTACCACCACCCACCCACCACCTTCCTCAGTCACAACTACTACCACCACCCGCCAATTAACTATCACCACCACCATCCTCAATCGTAATCGCCACCACTACCAATCACTACTAGCTACTAGCATGAACCACCATCACCAACCAGAACTACCACCAACTACCGCCTCTAGTCGGCATTCACCCGTTAGCCATCACCACCAACAACTATCATATTTTAAAAAACTATATATTTTATTGATAGAATATTAGATTAGCTAGTATTTCATTTGAATTTTATATTTATTAATTTTCAAACAAAAATAAATTTTATACATTGAGGTGTTAAAAATCAAACAGTCTTTAATTATATAGTATCCAGATCTTAATACACATCTTAATATATTCAGATGTGCATTCAGATTCAGATGTCTTAATCTTAATACACATCTTGACATTCAGATGTGTATTCAGATTCAGGCGTCTTAATCTTAAAAAAAAAACAAATGAGGCCTTAGCTTCTATTTCTTTTCTTATTTTCCTTATCACTTTTGTAGTTCTTGCCTCTCTCTTTGTACGTTTGTTGGCAATAGAGAACAATGAAAATCAAAATAAATGAGTAAAATTATATACCTGTATAGGAATTAAAGATGTCCATTTAGAAGCAATTTTGGAAAGTGAAACTAGCATCACCAACGAGAAGTCTTCTTCCGAAGATTCTAGGATAAGCTTCATACCAGTCTGCAATATCAGAAAGGTCCACTTTAGCGCTGCAATAGAAATTTGAACTCACTTCTGCATGTAAGCAAGTGGTCAGAAAATACAGGTGTACCTGGTATCGTTAAAAACCTATTTTATTGAAGTTGTAAGTTGCAACAAGAAACTATTGCAACAGTCATTAATAGATTATACCTAGCGTTTCATGCATACAAAGGAAAAACATTGCATTCACCATGCATAAGGTTGCCGTCTCTATGACTGTTAACAGTATGGTTTCTGAAAAATGTTTTGTTCGAAAAGCAAGCACTTTTAGAGCAAAACGAAAAGGGAAAGAAGGATAAGGGGCCTGTGTAATGCGCCAAAAAGTGTAATCAGAACGCCTGCATGTGCTTGGTGGCAGAAACACATATTGAAGAGAAATACTGAACCTTATGAGCTCTATCCGCTAGTACAAGTGAGCACCACATTTTAGCAAAAGCACGTCCTCCTGCTAACCTTATAACCCTTGATGTTTCAGATGACATCAGCAGACCTCCAAGCATTTCCAGAAATACATAAGCAAAGTCGTTCGCCAATTCAGAAAAGCATCCAGCTGCAAACAAAGAAGCCTTTGCCTGTAGATAGATGCAAAATGTTTGTATCAGTTATCATTCATGCCAAAAGTTAGACGCAAACAGAAACAATATGTAGTTAGTGTTACCTCAATCTCTGGACTAAAAGAAAAAGAACGCAAAATAAGATGGTCAAGTATTGGCGACAAAATGAAAAAGCGAAGTTCTCTACGGACAAAGGAGACAATGATCAGAGTGATACCCCTTTCACATTGATTAGGAATATCAGACAGATGAGGAGGGCAGTGGGGACGATAGCGAAGAAAGGAACCACGAGAGGGTCCATAGAGGATGAGATTGCCTAATGCTTGATTAACTCCTTTTGCCCCTTAGAAGTTTGATCATGCTGAAACTTCCACAGTTAGTTTAATTGCTAGAGGGAGATTATCGCCTCGGAGCATAATTTTTCATAGGAGGTAAGATGATCAGACCTTTCCCAGGGGCACAAAAAACAATTCCAAACATAAATTCTTGCAGTTGCCCAATGATCCATCCATAATGCGGTTAAAGGGATCAAATCCCTAATGCTTTTTCAAGAGTTAAATTTTTTTAGATCTATTAATCACCTATCTTGTGTCTGTCTTAAGAGCCTTTGGTCAGTAAAGACAAGATTGAAGGATTTAGGAAAGAACTTGGTTTTGCCATTGTTTTGATAACATAAACGGGAAACTGTGAATATTTTTGGACTCCTATTTTGACTATTAGATCAAACAAACAGCATGTGAGTCTTCAGCTAAAACACTCTGAATATAAAACTCTCCAGTTTGTGTTACTTGCATAGTTGCATTTATCACAAATGCACAGCTAGAAGGAGATAGCTCTAAGGGAGCAGACTAGAGCCTCAGAAGAAAATTCAGAAGGTCCACGGCACATAGAGGGAGACTTTAATTTTATATTTTTCCCAGAAGAAAATTTGAGAGGACTGCCTCACAGATTGACAAGAAGTTTTGATTTTATTTCTCGACACCTAGAACCAGAATTGGAACAAGGTGCTTCCTTCCAAAGTCTACTTTTTCATGTGGAGGCTTTTGTAAAGTTATACATGGTACCATTCAGATTTCAGATTTTTTGGCATAATGCGTGAGCGTGGTACACGTTCCACAGTACCATGGAGAACTTATTTATGACAGGCGGGCTAGCTGCCAAAATCTGGAAACTATTCTGAAACATATTTGGGGTGAAATGGCAGGAAATCTAGATCATTCATATCCTACAATGCTCTTCAGCACACTTTCTCCAAATCATCCCTATAATTGTGTATTGGGATTTGGGAACTAGGAGCCATAGACGAGCAAGCAGATTTTCCAAACAAATGTGTTATGGACAGGGGGAAACATCTTGTACTCCTACACCTTAATAAAGTCATCCCTAAACTAAATCTTAACAAGCAGTGGATAATCTGTTGTGATGAAATTTCATACAAGCCCCATATGGACTGTAAAGTCGTTTACTGGGAAAAAACAGTCAGCAATATTGGGCTAATACAACAACAACTACTATGCCTTAGTCCCAAACAAGTTGGGGTTGGCTATATGAATCGCTGACCACATTACTCCATCTAAACTCATTTCATGCCAATATTATGCACATATAAATAATATGAATATTAGGTAAATAATGTCAAAATAATATGTAGTGCTGAGTAATATGAGCACGTCTTACCTCCAGAACATGCATAGACACCAAGCTTGAAAGGATGAGGTATCTTACATCAGCACTATCTTTTGCAATATGAGCCCAGCAACCAAATAGAGCTAAAGCCAATGCTCTCTCTTCAACGTCTCCAGTGTCGAATACTATCTTTATTCTACTTAGAAGTTCTCTATAGCTATCCAATTTATCCTTCGAAAGGATCCCTTTATCTTTTCTCCCCTTGCTCCTCAATCGCCTCCTCTGCTTGAGCTCGGACAAGAAAATCTTAACAATGCAAAGCTTCATATGTTTGTCCCCCGACTTAAATGCATCTGCAAGCCTAAGGAGGATAGTATTTGCAAATAGCTTATCCTCCCCACGAAGTAAGCCGAATACTTTGTACTCAGCAGCACTAAGATTTGACTCTCTACTCCACCACTCAAGTTTTGGCCCAATATCTAGTATGGCTTCTGCAGATTTACCTAACCATCATGAGAAAAAATACACAAGTATCACTCAGAAACGATAAAGTTATTGCAAAATGGATTAAACCAAACAATGATTCTTCACAACATTTAAGAGACATTGACAATCAAACTGGAATCATCATTGAAAATTGTAAGAGCAAAAGACTTTCTTATAGAAAACGACAAAGAGGGTGTTTGGGTGGGCTTAAAAGCTGTTAAGCACTTTTTGACTTATTTTGGTGTTTGGTAAACACCAAAGGTGCTTTTAAGCCAAAAGAAGCCACAAGTTGTTCACCCCTTACTTATGCTTTTTAGTTTACAAGCTCTTTGAGTTTGACCAATTATTTTACTATGTTATCCCTTGAATTTTCTTATACTCTCCAAAATACCCTTCATTTCACACTCCTATTTATTTTTGTTTTTCTGTTCCGGAGAAGCTGTAGTTTTCTTTCTCTTCAAAGGCCAACACGTAAGTGATAATTCCATCCCTTATAATAAGTATTACCATTATCTACAAATATCATCTTGCCATTTGACCAAACATCCAGTTTGAAGCAGATTTTTAATTGTGTCGATATTAGATATGAAATTTGCAAGGCTCCCTAATGAAAACTGCAACGCTCAAATGGATTTGCATATCCATTGCATTACGTTATAAATTGATCGAATGGTGGAGATAAATCAACTAATATATTGTATTTTATTGCGCTCTGTTCTTCGAATTTTAGACTCATTTTTTATTATAATTTTTAATTTAGGCATACATTTGGACAAAGTAGGCTTTGTATTATACTTTTTCCTGTGTGATAGTGGCTTAAAGTTTTGTCGTCCTCCGAAATCAGTGAATTGTGCAATTCAACTGTATTTAAGAAGATTAAATTGTAAAGCAGGGAGAATTTCTATAATGCAATAGCATAAACATATTACTTCAACTAGGATTACCCAGGATATTAATTATTTTCAAAAGTCTATAATTATATGCCTGTGATACAATATTTTCATGGAAATCAAGGCAGCATAACTTATCGCATAACTATAACTTTAGGATTAAAATTTTCGTAATAATAAGCACCTTTTAGTGTTAACAGTTTTAAGAAGACACATCAACTCCTTATTTTCAGCTTCTAACACTTATATGTCACCATTTTTTTATAAAATCACCCATAGAACTAAAATCCTAGATCCGACTCTGCTACTAAGATTTAAAAAGTAATTTGCAGCACTTGGTGCTTAAAAGCTACTTTTATTCAACTAAACAGAAGGAACTCTTAATTTAATTAACAAAAAGTATAACTCACCAGGTTTATTAGAACGGAGGCCCTTTTCAAGGTCAATGCTCCACTGCATCGCACAAGCCGATGGAGTTCTCTCCATTCTTATAGTCTTGAGAGGGAACAAAATTTGTCAAAATATTGTAACTTTATAAAATCGGAAAGAGATACAACAGGTATCAGAAGAGAGGGAGAGGAAAATTTTGTCTATACCTGGGACTTATTTGCTCCGCGAGGGCCGTTTGGAAACACTTGCCAAATTAGGATTAATATTTGTCAAACTTTGGCAAAAAATAATGTACTCTCAAGGCTCAACAAAGTTTCTCAAAGCGAAAGAAAGGGAAGGGAAATAGTATAGTGGTGACTCGATTTTTTGAACCACAGCTTTGAGGTTTCCACTTCCTTGTCGGAAGCAAACGAGAGAGGAGAGAAGTAGAGGAAAGTAAAGACTAAAGACAAAGCAAAGATGAATAGAATAGCACTTTTGTATTGTGACTCTCTCGTCTCTTGCCTTTACATTCAACACTCTCTATTCTTTGCTAAGAAATATGCTGCTTTTCTCATATTTCGGGTCCAGTCAAACTTGGGATTTGATTCTTTTTCTTGTTCTTTTTTAATTTATTTTCAATTTAATTAGGGTGTGGTGGACCCCTCGTTGCTTAAGTGCTCAAGCCTATTTGGCGATGATGGAGGCCAAAAGTACTTTTTTTTTTTCCTTCAAAAAAGTACTTTTAAAAAATTTTAAACTGTTTGGTCAAGACTGAGCAGTTTTTTTTATTTTTGGGAAGAAGTATAAAATTCTAGCTTCTTCCAAGAAGCAGAAGTGGAAAATTAATTTATTCAAGATAAAACTATCCTCGCCATAAAATTATATTTTCCAAATTATCCCTTACTAATTTAAGTTTTTTCTTTTCATTTTTGTTTCTAGTTTTTACCGTTCTTTTAAAATTAAAGATATCATATACATGAATCATATTGTAACTTTCCAAATTCTTTATTGACTTTTCTTGTTCTTAATTTGTTCTTTGTGTAATGTCTTGTAACTTTCCAAATTATCTTCTTCTTTTTTGACACTAAAGCAAATTATCTACATCCTTCTTTGGATTTTATCAAATCTCTTCCTACAAATAATCATGTATAATTTCTTCTGTTATATGCTATTAGTTCTCGAATCTTTAAAACTGTTATCAAATCTAATTTGTGAAAATTACCTACAAATAGGTAATAAATTTTCAGTTCCATCGCATAATCTATCTATATATTATTAAAAGAAGAAGAAGAAAAAGCATCACAAATTAAGCCAAGTGGTAGCCTGAAAATAGGACATTTGGCAATTTAGGACAAAGTTAGTAAGGTTAGGTAATACTAATTAGTTTCTTTTTGAATTTAAATTTTTAAAAAAAAATTTACATTAATGTGTTGTTAATAATTAGTTACTCTTTTTGAATTTGAATTTAAACATACTTAACTATTTTTTTACAAAAAAAATAATTTACTTTATATATTTAAAATTATTTCTATTTTACGTTCAACGCCATCTTTCAAATTTGGCACTCAAAATCATCTGGTTACAATTACCATGGCTATACATAATTTCATCCGACGACATTCTTCTACCGATAAGGAATTCAATTATTATGCTAATGAAGAAATTACTGCTGAGATTGAGAAGGAGATGGACCTTATGATATTCCTTTAGAAATGCAAGGCAAGTCTTCTACTAATATGGAGGCATCGTGTGATAGACGTAGAGATAAAATTGTTGAGAAATATTATCATGTGTGAGTGACTTTACTTATTATTTCATGGTAGATTATCAATATATAGTAATTTGTGGAATAGACTTCTAATTCATACTGAATGATGTATTTTGATGATTCAGATCATCATGTAACAATAAGTAATTATACTAGATATATGCTTTGGTATAACTATATGTGTAAAATTGTTTTAAATCTTTAATATGTTTGTTTACTTTATGTTTTATATTTTAATTAAATAATAAAAATAATAGTCTCTTACGATAAATATTTGAGTTCATTTTTCTCTTTAAAAGAATTATAAGACTTTAGTTCTATCCTTTTTGGTAATTTGACACTCAAAAGTACTTTTTAGAAAGATTGGCCAAACACAATTTGTTTACCAATTGTTGCAAAAAGTATTTCTTAAATAAATTGGTCAAACACAAACTATTTTTTTCCAAAAGTACTTTTGAAAAAAGTACTTTTCAAAATAAGTAGATTTTGACAGTTTGGCCAAACGGGTTCTTAGTTGAGGAAACGTGTGTTTGTCTTCTTATATCTTGTTGTGTACATAATTTTTATTTTAGGAGTTAAATTTGAGGTTGAATTAGGCTTAGTATTCGATATAATGAGTTAGCATGATATCAGTACTAGAATCATTATCTTTTTCTAGAAAAGATGCTCCTAATACCATCCTCAAACAGGCACGACCCATCCACCTCCATTCCCCCCAAACTACCAGAACCACCGGATCAAATCCCCTCAAATAGTAATTCTACCATACTCTCTTCAACCAATACAAATTCTACCATGCCTGCTAATATGAATATTGACATGCAAGATCCAATCAAAGACACTTCAACACAGACAAAAATATATCTTCAAACTTTAAACTCAAACAACTTTTCTTCTACACCAAATATATTTCCAGCAAAATTTTACTTCTCAGTTGGAGAATTCCGATGAGCTGGATGCACCTACTGACTCTTCAATTTTTATACCTTTATCAGTTGAAGAAAAAACTAGACTATACCAACCATGGCAACATGCAGTGATCATCAAAGTTTATGGTCGAAAAGTTGAGCATCAAATACTTAGATAAAAAATCTATGCTCTATGGAAACCTACTGAAAATCTTCCTCTAATTGATTTAGGTCAGACTTCTTCTTATTAAAATTTCAAAAAGAGGAAAACAAAATCCATGCCTTGCAGGGTGGCCCTTGGTTTGTTTTAAATCATTTTCTCTCGGTTCGCCAATGGAAACCTAAGTTTAAGGCTTCTGAAACAAAATTAACAACCTCAGCTATTTGGGTACGTCTACCGGAATTACCTACAGAATACTATGATTTTACACAAGTTAGGCCAGAAAATAGGTAGGTTATTATCGGTGGACACTTGTACTGGTCAATATGCTAGGTTATGTGTGGAAGTATTGCTTGATCAACCTCTAAAATCACACTTATACATTGGCACCCATAAACAAATCATTCTTTATGAGGGTTTAAATTTATTGTGTGTTAGGTGTGGTCGTATGGGCCATAATCAAAGGGTTTGCAATTTTGTTATGAATGATGAAGCACATACAGACAAGTCACCACAGTGTCACGACCCCCGTTCACCCTCCATGAACATGTCGTGATGGCACCTAGTTCCTACAACTAGGTAAGCCTAACAGTGCGAAAATAACCTTTTAACTTGAGGAATAATCAATTAAAAAAAACTGAACATACGAAAAATAACAACTGAATATAAGGTCGCCCGGCCTATACAACTCTAAAGGTATGCGGAAGTCTATAACTCAATCCCAAAACCCGGAAACTCACGAAAACACAGGCTAATAGAATTACCATAAATACTCTAATCTCCAGAATATCTACATCAAAAGTATGATAGGATAACAACTCTACAACTAGAATAAGGAAGAAGACTCTTCGGTCTGCGGACGCTGCAGATGTACCTCGAAGTCTCCGTGTGTCTCCTCGCCTCAAGGATAGTGCGTCTGAGAAGAGGTACCTGGATCTGCACATGAAAAACATGCGCAGGAAGGGCATGAGTACACCACAGCGGTACTCAGTAAGTGCCAAGCCTAACCTCGGTCGGGTAGTGACGAGGAAGGTCAGGGCCCTACTAAGGTAAAATACAATATTAATTAACAGTATGAAAATCTGACAAAAATAATGAGTACATCAGTGAGATAAGACAGGCTAACGAATAATAACAACTACACAAGGAACGAAATGAACACAGAATCACTACAGCTCAATACCAAGAACAACAATGAGGGTCTCCCAGGATACCGTCCTGTAGCCCTTTTCTCAACTGTCCAGTAGATCTCCCGGGATACCATCCCGTAGTCCAACTCATGTGCCAAACCGAAGGATCTCCCGGGATACCGTCCCGTAGTCCAACCATCAATATGCAGGGGGGATCTATCGGGCATCTAACCCGCAGTCCCAAAGTAAAAGTGCAGGGGGATCTACCGGGAATCGAACCCCTAGTCCCAAAATAAACAAACAGGGGGGGGGGGAGCTACCGGAATCCCACATCCGTAGTCCCAATGTAAATGCGCAACCACAGCCAGAAATATACCAAGGAATGAAGTACGAAATACAACACAGATAGAACTAGCCTAGCATGCTTCACGTAGAACAGTCAAAACGACTCAAGCAATTAGGCAATCAAGTCAACTAAACATGCTTTTCCTAATCTAGCACAAGTTATAATTTCAAGTGGAATAAGGCAAGTAAGAAAGAAACCAAATCTCAATAACTTAAGTAAAACCGGATTTTCCATCAATCGGCTCAAGTACACGCCCGTCACCTCACGTACAAGGCACTCAAATATCAAGTAACAATCCTAAGGGGAAAGGTCCCCCACACAACGTTAGACAAGCCACTTACCTCGAACCGGCTCAATAATCAACTAGGAACCACGCCTTTGCCACGAGTATCCGACTCCAAATGGCCCAAATCCAATGGTCTTTTCTTCAAAACCCTCTGAAAATCGCCCTTCCCCGAGCTAAATTCGACTTTTCTAACTTATGAAATCAAACCCTCGAATTTTCTATATCAGAACAGGTGTTTTCGCTTTTGCGGACAAGGGACCGCATCTGCGGTCCCGCTTCTGCGGACCAACTCACCGCTTCTGCGGTTTTTCATTAAAGCCAAGAGTTCCGCTTCTGAGTTCTTAAACCGCACCTGCGGTTGCCGCTTATGTGGATTCCTTACCGCTTCTGCGGTTTCTATCAAAATCCCAAGGACCGCATCTGCGACTACTATGTCGCAGGTGCGTAACCGCTTCTGCGGTTAAACTTCCGCACCTGCAAAAACTGAAGGAACACTCGAATTTCGCTCCTGCGGTGGTCTAGCCGCTTCTGCGGTTCCCAAGCCGCAGAAGCGGAAATACCAGATGACAAAACCTTCAGCAATTCATTCAACTTCAAAATTTTCCGTCAACCACCCGAAATCATCCCGAGGCCCCCGGGACCTCAACCAAAAGCACCAATACCACCTAAAACCTTATTCGAACTTGTACCAATCCTTAAAACACCTAAAACAACACCAGAAACCCGATTTAATCAATGATTCAAGCCTAAGAACTTCAAGTTTCTTCCAAATACGCTTTCGATCAAAAACCTAACCAAAACACGTCCGAATGACCTGAAATTTTGCACACACATCACAAATGACATGACGGAGCTACTACAACTTTCGAAATTCCATTCCGACCCTCGGATCAAAAACTCACTATCGGACCGGAAACTTCAAAAATACAAACTTCGGCATTTCAAGCCTAAATGAGCTACGGACTTCCAAAATTCATTCCGAACACGCTCCCAACCCCGAAATCACCTAACGGAGCTAACGGAACCATCGGGTTTCCATTCCGAGGTCGTCTTCACACTGTTCCGACTACAGACCATTTTTTCAACACTTAAGCTCTCATTTAGGGACTAAGTGTCCCAAAACACTCCGAATCCTAACACCGAACGTCCCGGCAAACCAAAATAGCAGAAATGAACTTAGGGGAAGCAGTTAAGGGGGGATCGGGGCGTAAATTCCAAAAACGACCGGCCGGGTCGTTACATCCTCCTACACTTAAACATTCGTTCGTCCCCGAACGAGCATAGAGAACATACCTGAAGTAGTAAAAAAATGAGGGTACTGGCTGCGCATATCCTGCTCGGTCTCCCAAGTCGCCTCCTCGGCCGGATGACCCCGCCACTGAACCTTCACTGAAGCAATGTTCTTTGACCTCAACTTTCTGATCTGTCTGTCCAATATAGCCACTGGCTCCTCAACATAGGATAGGTCCTTGTCCAACTGGACTGAACTGAAATCCAACACGTGAGACGGATCACCGTGACACCTCCGGAGCATCGAAACATGATATACCGGATGAACTCCGGCCAAACTGGGAGGCAAGGCAAGCTCATAGGCAACCTCCCCAACTCGCTGCAAGATCTCAAAAGGGCCAATAAACCTCGGACTCAACTTTCCCTTCTTCCCAAACCTCATGACGCCTTCATAGGCGAAACCCGAAGCAGAACCCGCTCACCAACCATATATGAAACATCACGAACCTTCCTGTCCGAGTAACTCTTCCGTCTGGACTGGGTTGTACGGAGTCTATCCTGAATCGTCTTAACCTTCTCCAATGCATCCTGAACCAACTCTGTGCCCAATAGCCTGGCCTCACCTGGCTCAAACCAACCCACCGGGGATCTACACCTCCTACCATATAAGGCCTCATACGGCGCCATCTGAATGCTGGACTGATAGCTGTTGTTGTAAGCAAACTCCGCCAATGGCAAGAAATGATCCCAAGACCCTCCAAACTCAATCACACACGCACGGAGCATATCCTCAAGAATCTGAATAGTGCACTCGGACTGTCCGTCCGTCTGGGGGTGGAATGATGTGCTCAACTCCACCCGAGTGCCTAACTCTTACTGCACGGCTCTCCAGAACCGCGATGTAAACTGGGTATCTCTGTCCGAAATAATAGAAACTGGAATACCATGCAGACGGACAATCTCCCGGATATAAATGATGTTTTAAACGTCAATACCACACAAGAGGAGGGGTGATTTATGTGGTACCCAATTTTTGCTCTAGAAGAACCTGGTTCTTCTAGATGTACTAACTACTGCTGTTTGCGGAATAATAAATACAGAAAATAAAGAACACAGAGATTTTTACGTGGAAAACACCTGGCTCAAAAGGTGAAAAAACCACGACCTACTACTCAGTAGGATTTTCCCAAACTTCGACTAAAATCACTGAGCCAAAACGGCATTTACAAAAACTCTTTGTAAACTTAAGGATTAACTCTAATCCCGTTGTGGCAACCAGCCTCTAACTGCTGCGACAACTTCAAGTTAACTCTAACTTGAATACTCAATATACCTATTATAATTGCTTCTAGATAAAGCTGAAAGGTACAATATGAAACACCTACTACAATTGAACTAGAAATAAAGAAAGATACATAAAACTCTTTATGGAGCTGGTTCTTCAATCTAATTCATGTAGCTTCTGGTTTGCACACTTGAATCACACACGAACTGCTTGCAAAAAGCCTTGCTATTTTGCTCCCAATTCACGTTTAACTTCTGCGTTTTTGTGCAACACTTTACTATGAGAACATCCTGCAATTTATAGAGTTAGTAGATGAAGAAATAAGTAGAGTTCTGATGCAACTCTTCCTTGGTGGAAGAGTTCTAGTTGATTTCAACTTCTAACTCCTTCCCTATCTTGAATTGTGTTCTCTTTGATTAAGGACTCCTTCTCCTTATCAATTATGCAACCTTTTCGATCAGGAGATATTAAATACACCAAGTTAAGCTTATCTCCTTCACGTGCATCCCACATGCTTGAATCTGCCCGTTTTTGTGAACCTGAGGGATGGACCACTGGATGGACCTGGTTCATGTCTGAGTTCCTTTGTCAGTCTTCAAAACTAACATTTACTTGAGCCAACAAATTCCCCCTTTTTGATGATGACAAACACTGTGCTTTTCATACACTTAGGCCTTGCTAGAACTCAGCTCAACATCAACACAATGTTAGAAACATTTTTCTTTTTATCACTTAACATCAAGGACCAGGTACATTAGGTTATAAACATCACTGTTCAAAGTGTAAACATCACTTTTTTAAAGCACAACCTTTTTCCCTCTTTTGGAATCATCGAAAAGTTGCATAAAAATGTGAGATAACCAGATTTTAAAGCTTACTCATGGCCACTGGGGCTACTTCAAATGCAATCATGGATTAATTATCATAGATCAAGCTAAGAATTTTAACCATCAAAGAAATATAAACAAACAGTTAGAGCAAAAGGCAGTGAATTTCATTGATGATTGATAAGATTCTACCACAAAGCATAAGAAGAAATAAAAATACTAAAAACATGAGCAAAAGAAACAAAGTCTCAAATTGGGTCACTGGTTGATCTACACTAGGTTAGGATTTAAGGCTTGGAAGAGGTAGGGCTGAGTTATTTGCTTGGAGAAGTTTCAGCATGTCTTGAAGAAGTCCATCATTCTTCTCCTTTTCCCTTGCAAGTTCAGTTCTGAGAACATCTCTCTCAGATTCTACCTCAACCAATCGTGTCTTCAGCCTTGCTATCTCAATATCCTTTGCCTCACTCTCCTGTACCAAGACTCTGACTTTGCTATTGATATGTATCTTTTTAGATGAACCAGGTTCATTAAGAATGACATTGACTTCATAATCGCAAGCAAGCAGAGTATTAACCCCGAAATGATCCCTGCTTGTACCTTGAAATGTGCAAGCACAGTTGTAAGAATGAAACCATAGGGAATGGCATGAGTTTTGGTGCCATTGATAACCCTATCAGTAGGTCCAAAAGGGTTTCCTATTCAGATGGAACAGGTTCATCTATATTTTTTCAAGTTGAACCTACCCCTCAGTAGCTTCCCACTTCCCCCTGTTTTGCTCACACTCTCTTCTATTTCAGTACCTCTCCCGAAACAACCATTGCACCAGTTTCTTTTGTTCGGCCAACAGGAGTGGGTGAAGAATCAATCACTCTTTTACCCTTTCCCCTCACAGCACTCCTAGCACCCTTGCTCTTCTTTTCTTTTACCTATTTATTTTTACCACCAACTTCTCCAGATTCTGTAGTCTCAACACATGCTATAGATCCTACCAGCACAAATCTATTCTCCAAATTTGCAGCAACTTCAGAAATTGTCTCAGAAGTAACTTTAGAATCAGAAGATACCTGTTCAGTTTCGGAAGACCTACTTTCTTCCCCCTTAGTAGCAGACTTAAATGAATCTTCAGATTTCTAGGATTCTTCTTCCCTACATGCTTTCAATTGCTTGTTTATTTTCTTGATTTGCTCTCCTTCAGCGACAATCTCACTAACCATCATCTTTACTCTACTTTTCTTAGAGATTGGTGTTGTAGAAGGTGTGAAGTGGTTTCATGTGGTGGTGATGAAGGATTTTCAGAGGTGTTCGACATATCTGGGCTAGGGTATGGAAGAGAAGAGAATTAGATTGTGTTTGGAAGATGAAAGAAGAATGAGAGTTTTTTTAACCGCTTGAGAGAGATGAAGTAAGGAATACACTAAAGCTGATCAATATACAGGGGAATAATTGATGGGGTAACTACAACTTTTCAGACTCTTCGAAGTTTAATTAAACTGAAATTCAGTTTTGAAGAGACGTTGGAGTGTATCCCTAGAAAATAGATACTTCCATTCGGTTGGAACTCTTTTGAATAGGACTGGTTCACTTGTAATGGATAAGTCCAAAAGGAGTTTGATATTTGGTAGGACTCTACTCATGATCCAAATATAGTTATTTCAAATTATGCAGAGTGTAGAAAACATACCGTGTTATCTTGATGAACCAGGTTCTTCACTGATAATTCTCTTGTGTGAGTCTAAATTTGCCAAAATAGAGAAAATATCATTAGAGATTAATGAGTCATTTTAACACATGGCACAAGAGTATATTAAGGAAAGTATGAGACTGAGCAAAATTTAATCTAATTATACACAATTTACAGACTTTCTAACCAATTTTTTTCAATCAATTTTTTTTTCATTTTTTTTTCGTTTAACCTTGAACTGGTCCTTTTAGGTGATCTTAATCATCCCTAATTCCAACCTGTTCCTCTCAAAGTGATCTCTACCTAAGGCTTTTGTGAAGATGTCAGCAATTTGCTTGTCAGTAGCACAAAACTCCATAGTGATCAAGCCTTTCTCATAGTTGTCCCTAAAAAAATGGTGTCTAACATCTATGTGCTTAGCTCTCTTATGATGAACCGAATTCTTAGGCATACTAATAGCACTAGTGTTATCACAGAAAATAGGGATGCAACCAACTTCAATACCAAAATCCATCAACTGCTACTTGATCCACAACAATTGAGCACAATCATGAAGCAGCAGCAACATACTTAGCTTCAGCAGTAGATAAGGCCACTAAATTTTGCCTTTTAGTAGCCCATGACACAAGACATGAATCAAGGAAGTGTGCCATACCTGAGGTGTTCTTCCTATCCATAAGGAAACCTGCATAATCAGCGTCAGCATATCCCACTAGGTTAAAATTACTACCTTTTGGATACCAAAGGCAAAGGTCAGTGGTGCCTTTCAAGTATCTCAAAATTCTCTTGACAGTAGTCAAGTGGGACTTCCTTGGATTTGCTTGAAATCGAGCACAAAGACCTATACTGAAAACAATATCAGGTCTGCTAGTAGTAAGATACAAAGGAGAAGCAATCATTCCCCTATACAACTTCTGATCAACAGATGAACCAGGTTCATCTATATCCAATTTCGTGGATGTTGCAATAGGAGTGTCAATTTCTTTGGATGTTCCTTCCTGGTTTTGTTACTGAGGAATAGGTTCATGGACAGGTTCCCTCGAGGTTTGAGGATCAGTTCCTCTCTAGTTAGTTCCCCCTGTCATGTTGCCCTGGGTGGAGGGACCTGTTCCATCACCTGTTCCTTCCTGTGATGCATCTTCAGACTGGACTGTGGTTTCACCATNGGTGATCGCGCTCCCACTTCCACTCTGGAATCTCTATCTGCTGGAGCAACCCACCCGGGCGCTCGGTGCTCATACTTCACCTGCTGGCAGTTGAGGCATCTAGACACATAACCAACTATATCCTTCTTCATTCGCCTCCACCAATAGTGCTGCCTCAGGTCTTGATACATCTTCGCGGCACCCGGATGGATGGAATACCGCGAACTATGGGCCTCTGCTAGAATCAACTCTCGAAGACCATCAACATTGGGCACACAAATCCGGCCCTGCATCCTCAATACCCCGTCATCTCCAATGGTCACATCTCTGGCATCCCCACGCTGAACCTTATCCTGAAGGACAAGCAAATGAGGGTCATCATACTGCCGCTCCCTGATACGATCAAATAAGGAGGACCGGGAAACCACACAAGCTAGAACCCGACTGGGCTCTGAAAGGTCCAATCTCACGAACTGGCTGGCTAAGGCTTGAACATCCATCGCCATAGGCCTCTCTGAAGCTGGTAAATATGCCAAACTCCCCAAACTCTCCGCCCGGAGACTCAAGGCATCCGCCACCACATTGGCCTTGCCCGGGTGATACAGGATAGTGATGTCATAACCCTCAGCAACTCTAACCACCTCCTCTGACGCATATTAAGATCCTTTTGCTTGAGTATATGCTGCAAACTCCGATGATCGGTATAGATCTCACAAGGCACGCCGTACAAATAATGACGCCAGATCTTCAAGGCATGAACAATAGCAGCTAACTCAAGGTCGTGGACAGGGTAATTCTTCTCATGTATCTTCAACTGTCTGGACGCGTAGGCAATCACCCTACCATCCTGCATCAACACCGCTCCAAGGCCAACTCTCGAGGCGTCACAATAGACAATATAAGACCCGAACCGGTAGGCAACATCAAGATTGGGGCTGTAGTTAAAGCTATCTTGAGCTTCTGAAAGTTCGCCTCACACTCATCTGTCCACTAAAATGGGGCACCCTTCTGGGTCAATCTAGTCATAGGGGCAGCAATCGATGAAAATCCCTCCACGAAACGACGGTAGTAACCCGCCAAGCCAAGGAAACTGCGAATCTCTGTAGCTGAGGACGGCCTGGGCCAACTCTGCACGGCCTCTACCTTCCTCGGATCCACCCGAATACCCTCACTAGAAATCACATGGCCTAAGAATGCCACAGAACTCAACCAAAACTCACATTTTGAAAACTTTGCATATAACTTTTTCTCCCTCAAGGTTTGTAGCACG
This sequence comes from Nicotiana attenuata, assembly GCF_001879085.1. Taxonomy (NCBI): domain Eukaryota; kingdom Viridiplantae; phylum Streptophyta; class Magnoliopsida; order Solanales; family Solanaceae; genus Nicotiana; species Nicotiana attenuata. The sequence goes on along the minus strand of NC_031990.1, from coordinate 65,506,643 downwards.
GTCCTCAGGTGCTGTCGTGATCTTCCCGACTCCGGGAATACACCAGAATATCATCAATAAAAACAATCATGAACGAGTCAAGATATGGCCTGAACACACTGTGCATCAAATGCATGAAAGCTGCAGGGGCATTGGTCAGCCCAAATGACATGACAAGGAACTCGTAATGGCTATATCGAGTCCTGAAGGCAGTCTTCGGGATATCTGGCTCCCGAATCTTCAACTGATGGTAACCTGAGCGCAAGACAATCTTAGAAAACACCTGTGCGCCCTGAAGCTGGTCAAACAGATCATCTATACGAGGCAAAGGATAACGGTTCTTCACTGTAACCTTGTTCAACTGGCGGTAGTCAATACACATGCGCATAGAACCATCCTTTTTCTTCACAAACAAAACAGGAGCACCCCACGGTGAAACACTGGGTTGAATAAAACCCTTACCAAGCAAATCCTGTAACTGATCCTTCAACTCAGGAGGAGCCATACGATACGGAGGAGTGGAAATGGGCTGAGTGCCCAGCAACAGATCAATGCCAAAATCAATGTCTCTATCGGGCGGCATGCCCGGAAGGTCAGCTGGAAACACATCGGGATAATCCCGTACTACTGGAACTGAGTCAACAGAAGGGGTATCAACACTGACATCTCTTACGTAAGCTAAATACGCGGCACACCCCTTCTCAACCATACGCTGAGCTTTAAGAAAAGAGATAACTCTACTGGGAGTGTGATCTAAAGTACCACTCCACTCAATACGCGGGATACCTGGCATAGCCAGCGTCACGGTCTTGGCGTGATAATCAAGAATAGCAAAATGGGGCGACAACCAGTCCATGCCCAAAATAATGTCAAAATCCACCATACCGAGTAATAATAAGTCTGCTCTGGTCTCAAAACCACGAATAGTAACCAAACATGACCGATAAACGCGGTCCACAACAAGAGAATTTCGCACAGGAGTAGAAACATAAACGGGGGCACTCAAAGAATCCCGAGGCACACCCAAATGAGGAGCAAAGTAAGAAGACACATAAGAGTAAGTAGAGCCCGGATCGAATAGAACTGATGCCTCTCTGTGACAAACCAGAATAATACCTGTAATGACGGAGTCGGAGGCAACAGCCTCAGTACGAGCAGGAATAGCATAATATCTGGCCCGGCCCCTCTCTCGAGGGAGACCTCTATCTCCCCGACCTCCGCCCCTAGCCGGCTGGGCAGGTGGGGTAGCAGCTGGAGCTGTGATCATGGCCTGAGAACTCTGAGGAGCACGCTGTGGCTGAGCAGTCTGTGAAGATGCACCCCTACCAAGTCTGGGGCAGTCCCTAACCATGTGGCGCATATCACCACACTCAAAACAAGCTCTGGGAGGACGCGGTGGCTGTGACTGGCTGGGACTAGGCCTGCTGGACTGACCTCTGGAAACACCCCGCGCAGGAGGCGCGCTAGAAACTGGAGGTGCATAGTAATGCTCCTGAGGTGTAGGCGGAGCTGGAGCACTGCCGGCTGCTGGGAGAGCTGAATGTACAGGGCGACCCGAGTAACCTCTACCATAACGACCTGCTGATGGGGTACGGGCACCAGAGAGGCATCAGACTCTCGAGACCTCTTGGCCTCCCTCTCCCCTCGCTCCCTGGCGAGCATACCCTCAATCCTCCTAGCAATGCTCACTACCTGCTGATAAGGAATGTCCATATCCAACTCCCGAGCCATGCTAGATCTGATGGGTGGAATAAGACCCTCAATGAACCTGCGAACTCTCTCCCGAACTGTAGCAACCAAGGCCGGTGCATGCCTGGCCAACCTGGTATAACGGATGGCATACTCTGAAACCGTCATAGCACCCTGGCGCAAATGCTCAAACTCTGCGCGCCATGCATCCCTAAGACTATAGGGAACAAACTCTCTCATAAACATATCCGAGAACTGGGTCCAAGTCAGTGAAACAGCCTCGACTGGACTGTCTAACTCATAAGTACGCCACCAATCATGGGCGGCTCCCCGAAGCTGAAAAGCAGTGAAAGAAACCCCGCGGGACTCCACTATGCCCATAGTGCAAAGAATACGATGACACTCCTCCAAAAATCCCAAGGCATCATCTGATGCTAATCCATTGAACACTGGGGGATCATACTTCTTGAACCGCTCAAGTCTCCGTTGCTCGTCCTCTGAAGCAGCTGACCCATCCTCGGGCTGAACTGGCGCTACAGGCGATGCCGGAATAATCTCGGGAGCCTGCTCAACCTGCACTCGCTGCTCAGGAGTGCAGACGGCAGGAGTCTGTGCTCCTCCCCCGTCCTGGAATGTGGCTGCAGCAAGGGGAAGCAACCCTGCCTGAGCCAAGGTGGTGTACATACTCATGAACTAAGCTAAAGTCTCCTGGAGCGCTAGAGTAGTAGTGGCAGTAGTAGGTGTGATAGGTGCCTGGGCTCCGGCTGGATCTGCTGGTGGTACCTCGGCGGCAGCTCGCGCAGGTGCTCTGGATGCACCACGTGTGCGTCCTCGACCTCTCCCCCGATCCCGGCCTCTGACGGCTGCAGGAGGGGGCGCGGGTGCCTGATCATCACGAGTAGCACGTGTCTTCACCATCTGTGAGAGAATAGATGTCAGAAGTATAGAATTGATGTCCAAAAATATCGCACGACGAGGAATTCAAATGAAATGAAGATTTTTCCTAACAGTTACATAGCCCCTCGTAGATAAGTACAGACGTCTCCGTACCGATCAGCGAGACTCTAATAAACCGGCCTGTGTTCCGTGACTCCTATGAACCTAGAGCTCTAATACCAACTTGTCACGACCCCCGTTCACCCTCCATGAACATGTCGTGATGGCACCTAGTTCCTACAACTAGGTAAGACTAACAGTGCGGAATAAGAATTTAACGTGAGGAATAATCAATTAAAACTGAAAATAACAACTGAATATAAGGCCGCCCGGCCTATACAACTCTAAAGATATGCGGAAGTCTACAACTCAATCCCAAAACCCGGAAACTCACGGGAAACACAGGCTAATAGAATTACCATAAGTACTCTAATCTCCAGAATATCTACATCAAAAGTATGATAGGATAACAGCTCTACAACTAGAATAAGGAAGAAGACTCTTTGGTATGCGGACGCTGCAGATATACCTCGAAGTCTCCGTGTGTCTCCTCGCCTCAAGGGTAGTGCGTCTGAGAAGAGGTACCTGGATCTGCACATGAAAAACATGCGCAGGAAGGGCATGAGTACACCACAGCGGTACTCAGTAAGTGCCAAGCCTAACCTCGGTCGGGTAGTGACGAGGAAGGTCAGGGCCCTACTGAGGTAAAATATAATATTAATTAACAGTATGAAAATCTGACAAAAATAATGAGTACATCAGTGAGATAAGACAGGCTAACGAAATAATAACAACTACACAAGGAACGAAATGAACACAGAATCACTACAGCTCAATACCAAGAACAACAATGAGGGTCTCCCAGGATACCGTCCTGTAGCCCTTTTCTCAACTGTCCAGTGGATCTCCCGGGATACCGTCCCGTAGTCCAACTCATGTGCCAAACCGAAGGATCTCCCGGGATACCGTCCCGTAGTCCAACCATCAATATGCAGGGGGGATCTATCGGGCATCTAACCCGTAGTCCCAAAGTAAAAGTGCAGGGGGATCTACCGGGAACGTACGAACCCGTAACGTCCCGAAACTAAACAAACAGGGACGGGGGGGGGGAGCTACCGGAATCCCACACCATAGTCCCAATGTAAATGCGCAACCACAGCCAGAAATATATCAAGGAATGAAGTACGAAATACAACACAGATAGAACTAGCCTAGCATGCTTCACGTAGAACAGTCAAAACGACTCAAGCAATTAGGCAATCAAGTCAACTAAACATGCTTTTCCTAATCTAGCACAAGTTATAATTTCAAGTAGAATAAGGCAAGTAAGAAAGAAACCAAATCTCAATAACTTAAGTAAAACCGGATTTTCCATCAATCGGCTCAAGTACGCGCCCGTCACCTCACGTACAAGGCACTCAAATATCAAGTAACAATCCTAAGGGGAAAGGTCCCCCACACAAGGTTAGACAAGCCACATACCTCGAACCGGCTCAATAATCAACTAGGAACCACGCCTTTGCCACGAGTATCCAACTCCAAATGGCCCAAATCCAATGGTCTTTTCTTCAAAACCCTCTGAAAATCGCCCTTCCCCGAGCTAAATTTGACTTTTCTAACTTATGAAATCAAACCCTCAAATTTTCTATATCAGAACAGGTGTTTCCACTTTTGCGGACAAGGGACCGCATCTGCGGTCCCGCTTCTGCGGACCAACTCACCGGTTCTGCGGTTTTTCATTAAAGCCAAGAGTTCCGCTTCTGCGGTCTTAAACCGCACCTGCGGTTGCCGCTTATGCGGATTCCTTACCGCTTCTGCGGTTTCTATCAAAATCCCAAGGACCGCATCTGCGACTACTATGTCGCAGGTGCGTAACCACTTCTGCGGTTAAACTTCCGCACCTGCGGAAACTGAAGGAACACTCGAATTTTGCTCCTGCAGTGGTCTAGCCGCTTCTATGGTTCCCAAGCCGCAGAAGCGGAAATACCAGATGACAGAACCTTCAGCAATTCATTCAACTTCAAAATTTTCCGTCAACCACCCGAAATTATCCCGAGGCCCCCGGGACCTCAACCAAAAGCACCAATACAACCTAAAACCTTATTCGAACTTGTACCAATCCTTAAAACACCTAGAACAACACCGTAAACCCGATTTAATCAATGGTCAAGCCTAAGAACTTTAAGTTTCTTCCAAATACGCTTTCGATCAAAAACCTAACCAAAGCACGTTCGAATGACCTGAAATTTTGCACACACATCCCAAATGACATGACAGAGCTACTGCAACTTCCGGAATTCCATTCTGACCCTCAGATCAAAAACTCACTATCGGACCGGAAACTTCAAAAATACAAACTTCGGCATTTCAAGCCTAAATGTGCTACGGACTTCCAAAATTCATTCCGAACACGCTCCCAACCCCGAAATCACCTAACGGAGCTAACGAAACCATCGGATTTCCATTCCGAGGTCGTCTTCACACTGTTCCGACTACGGACCATTTTTTCAACACTTAAGCTCTCATTTAGGGACTAAGTGTCCCAAAATACTCCGAATCCTAACACCGAACGTCCCGGCAAACCAAAATAGCAGAAATGAACTTAGGGAAAGCAGTTAAGGGGGGATCGGGGCGTAAATTCCAAAAACGACCGGCCGGGTCGTTACACACAGGATCATCACATGGATGATAATCAATCTATTCCAAATGTTTCTGCTACGGTTAAGGGAGCATGGCAAGTTATTCAATTTCGAAAGAAATCCAATCTTAGAAGATCTACTTACTTTGATGATCAGACAGGGATACCTCCAGTAGAGACAAGGGAGACAAATCATTCAGGTAAGCAACGATTAATTAATCCTACTAACCTTCCCTTTACTAAGCTTAACTTAAATGGTTCTAAGCTAACACCCTCCCTTAACCCTGTATTAATAAATAATAAGTACAATAGTTTACTAGAAAATCCAACTGAACAGGATATACTCTTGTCAAACCTAATACCTAATAACTTCCAAATCTCAAAGACCACTCAAGTACTCAAGGACTCGGTCCAATTGGAGCAATATTCAAAACCTACCCCTTCTCAAATATCAAACCCTATCAATGCCCATGCAACTGGACACGATAGCTCCTCTCACATGCACACCTTGTCCCAATACCCAAGCCTTCCTTCTTCACCTCCACATAATAATTACACACCTACACTACCATATACTCCACCTCCTCCTTTGAATATAGGAAGACCTCCATCATTTCAACCTACTGTTGCTATAGGCACTCATGTTTCTTCCATTAATTCTCCCCAGTCCATTACACCCCCTTCTTGTCAATCTAGTCAACCGCCATCCTCCACCATTGACACTGATCCAGTTCCACTTAGATCATCACATATATCCTCTCTCACTTTGACTCCTCCACTAACTGAACCTCCAAGTATCAACCATGTTCCCATTCAACTTCCTAAATCATCTCCGACGACAAAGCTCTCACCAAAGGCAAATCATCGACTACAACACAACCCCAACTCTCCAGCTCACCCTCCACCTCACCTACAAATGGAGCCAAACACGATAATATACACAGGACAAACACCACACTCACCAACTCTACTATCATCTTGGCTGGAGGCAGGTTTGTACAACCATGCTCTCACCTTCACCATGCAAGTGAATCAACAGGAGGTGACGATCCTCATAAATCATCCCAGAGATTTAGCACAAATAGTGATGGAAGGGATGCAGTTGGGGACATACCTCTATGCTCGTTATCATTGGTCCATGATGCAGGCTCCCCACCTAGCACCATACCAAACACTGCCTCTACCCACTCCAGTCTGGGATCCCACGCATCTCCACCCCAATCTAATACACATGCCCTTTTATCCACCTCCTACTCCAAACACACCTTGGATCCAACCCTATTGGGATCCTCAACCTCATACACCTCTTTTGGGGCAAGCAGCTCCCCCCTCTCCAACACCACCACCTCCTTCTCCTTCTCCACAGCATCACAATCAGATAGAACCAGACGAGCAGGATGTCAACTTTCAGGCAGAGTTAGATGCAGCCATCGATTTACAACAGAGAGACGAGGCCAATACATGCATGCCTAGATGGCATAAAAGTCTACGTCCAGAAGGAAGAGTTCGAAAGGAAAATCTTCATAAGGTGCCCGCAAAATCTGCTAGAAACCTCATTCCGTTTGAGACCAACAACAAATCCACTAGTGGGGAAATATGCGATGTTATTTCTCCCCACTCTAAGGATTCGTCCAGGAGAATCTAGTACTAGGCAGCATGACCTCCAGTTAAGTCATATGAATTTTATAATTTGGAACTGTAGGGATGCTCAATCTGTAGAGTTTCGTAGTAACTTTAGATCATTACTAGACTATAATCGACCTACTTTGATGGTACTTCTGGAGACACACTGCCAATGCTACCAAGTTCTTAAGGATGACTTAGAGTTCACAGGTATGATAGAAGTGCCTGCAGTAAGGCAATCAGGTGGGATAGTTATTTTATGGAATGCAGTATGTTTAAATGTAGCACAGGTGGCCCACATCTACACAAGAGATACATTGCCATGTCCAGGTTCTTCCTTTACCCTTTACTTTTTTATTAAGTGCTATTTATGCAAGCACTGATTTAGCCTCTAGATTAGTTTTATGGGATAATATTAGGAATATTTTTTGATAATTATAAGGGACCTTGGTTGTTAGGGGGTGATTTTAACGAAATAATACATGCCTCAGATAAATTTGGGGGGCTGCCTATCAATAATACTAGAGCTAATAAATTATTAGATTGTTTTAAATAGTGCCTTCTAACAGACTTAGGTTACAAGGGTAGTCGATATACTTGGACAAATGGTAGACATCACAATATTAATATTTTGGAACGTATTGATCGTGTGTTGGCTAATTATGAATGGATTTCTAGTTATGGTGATGCTTTGGTAACTCACCTTCCTCGAACTCATTCTGATCATTGCCCTATCAAAATCGAATTACAACACTGTGTTTTTCCTAGGAAAAAATTATTTAGGTTAGAATCTATATGGACTACTCATCCTACTTTTGCAACAGTAATAGAGCAAGTTTGGGCAGAAAAAATTCTCTTAATTCCTGCCGTTAACCAATTTATGGAATCAATCCAAGTGTAGAATAAGAACACTTTGGTAACATCTTTAAGCGGAAAAGAAAATTACTGGCAAGAATAGGTGGGATTCAAGCCTCTATTCACTATCCAACTAGCCACTTTTTACAAGGTCTAGAAAATACTCTTACTAAGGAGTTTAATCATATTCTCCAACTTGAAGAGGATTTTTGGATATTAAAATCAAGAATGAATTGGTTAAATAATGGTGATGCTAACACTAAATTTTTCCACCTAACAACTCTAAATCGACGTAGGAATAATCGTATAACTGCTCTTCAGGACTTAGGTGGAAATTGGATTACAGACCCCCACAAAATTAGAGATGACATTACAAATTACTATAGTCATCTTTTTACTACTCAACAAATCAAGTCTACTCCTACTTCATTTGTTCTCCCCTTTAATGTTCTTACCTCATTGGAGCAAACTAGATTAAATAGCCCTTTACAGGATTTTGAAATTATCAATGCCTTATATTCCTTCAACCTCTTAAGGCACCTGGCCCCGATGGCTTACACCCAGTTTTTTATCAAAAGTATTGGCATATTATAGGAAATTCTGTCAAATACTTTTGTCATAAGGTTTTTCTGGACTCTCAGATAGACCCCGCTATAAATACTACTTTTATTTGCCTAATTCCTAAAAACCAGAATGCTTCTACTATAGCACAATATAGACCTATTAGCCTCTGTAATACCATCTATAAGATTATTACTAAAATTATTGTTAACAGAATTAAACCAGTTCTGGGACATATCATCAACCAAACTCAATCAAGTTTTCAGAAAAATAGACGTGCAGCTGATAATGCAATTATAGTACAAGAACTTATTACTAGATTTCATAAAATGAAGGGTAGGCATTCAAATATGCTACTCAAGCTGGACCTTGAAAAAGCTTTTGATAAACTGGAATGGTCCTTCATTTATAACACCTTACAAAATCTAAATTTTCCTAAAAATTTTATAAAGCTAATAATGTCTTGTATTACCACTACCTCTACAGCTCTTTTAATCAATGGTACTCCTACTGACTATTTTACACCTACAAGAGGTATTAGACAAGGTGATCCTCTTTCGCCCTATATTTTTATTTTATGTTTAGAAATGCTATCAAGGAAAATAAACTCTGAAGTTGACTATCACATTTGGCATCCCATTTCAATTGGTAGAAGTGGACCTCAATTATCTCATCTTTTTTTCGCCGATGATATTATTTTAATATTAAAAATTATAACTACTTCATGTCAATCCATAGTTAACACCATTAATCAATTTACTCAACACTCAGGACAAACTATTAACTTTGAAAAATCAAGAATTTTCTTCTCTAAAAATTGCCTACTCATATGAAGGTTGACACGCAACATACTTTTAGTATAAGGGAGGGCACACATTTTGGTAAGTACTTAGGATTTTCTATTTTTAGCTCAAGACTCACTAAAGGAGATTTTCAGCTTTTAATTGAAAATTTTAAATCTAAGTTAGCAGGATGAAAAACTCATTTTTTAACAAAAGCTGGAAGACAAACTTTGATACGCTCAACTCTGATAATCTTCCCAATCATATAATGCAAATACATTACCCTGCCTTCATATATTATTTTCTCGCTCAATAGATACCAAAGAAATTTTCTATGGAGAACTACTCCTCAAAAGAAAAAATTACACCTCTTAAAATGGTCCATGGTTACTCAACCTTTAGCACAAGGGGGCTTGGGCATCCAAAATCTCTGTCTTAAAAATAATGCCTTACACTCTAGTTTTGCTTGGAGATTATTTCAAAACCCTAATCAACTATGGGCACAAGTATTATTACATAGTCATCTTAGGCATCATAATGTCAGTCACTTTACTGTTTCAAGAATTTGGTCTAACATTATTAAGGGTTGGTCAATTTGTAGACTAGGCTATAAATGGAATTTAACAAATGGTAATCATGTCAATTTCTGGACGGAACCATGGCTAGATTATAATTCTCTGGTTCGTAATTACATTTATGAGCCTCTACCCAAAAGGGAGATTAATAAAAGAGTGTCTGCCTACTTTCATGATCATAAGTGGCATTTACATGGGTTGCCTTTTGTTTTACCTTCCCCATTAGAAGTTCAAATCCTTGATACTTATATGCCAATGGTACCTACCAATTATGATCAGCTTGTTTGGGCACTTACACCAAATGATTTGTTCTCAGTCAAGTCTATTTATCATGCTCTTACACAAACAGTTTATCATTCCATAGGTCCTGAAGTCATAAACTACAAATGGATTTGGAAACTCCGAATACCTCCTAAGATCTCTTTTTTTATATGGTTAATATGTCATGACAGGCTTCCCACAGCTGTGTATTTACAAAATATACAAATTATCAATTCATCTTTATGTTCACAATGTGGCCTAGTTCCTAAAACCATACAACATATTTTCTTTGAATGTCACAATGCTATAGCACTTTGGGCGGCTCTTAAGCTAAATATAAATCGTTTGGTTCGTCCAGTAATTGCAAATACTATGTCTTGGTGGCACACTTTCATAAGTCAACAACCTTTGCCATCCTACAACTGCATTCCCTTATCCATCCTTTTACCATTCGCTCTATGGCAGCTATGGACTATAAGAAATAAGAATCTCTTTGAGCACACTCATCTTAAAACAAGTGTTCAACTAGTTTATAACCAGGCTGCGGAATTCTACTATCTCACAAACACTAAAAAAAGTATTCCATCACGACTGCCTCTTTACATTAAATGGCATCCACCTGATGAGCAGGTCTTAAAGTTAAATATAGATGGATCCACATCTCTTAGTCAAGTTAATTGTGGTATTGGTGGATGTTTTAGAAACCAGCTTTGCAATTGGGTTTTAGGTTTTACAGGACGTGCACCACATGGCTCCAGCCTACACACAGAGCTACTAGCACTCCTAATGGGGCTCAAATTAGCTGTTCAACATCATCTTTCACCACTGATTATTGAGATAGATGCAATTGCAATACTGGATTTGCTTATTACCCCTACTATCAAATATACTAATATAATAAATGATTGTAGGTTCTTACTCCGTCAGCTGGATGAGCCAAAGGTACAAAACATCTATCGAGAGCAAAACAGTGTGGCAGATGGTTTGGCTAAGCATGGAGCAGTTAATGTGGAGGCTCGTTGTATACTTTTCTCAAGACCTCCCCCTTTTGTGTCAACTTACTACCAGCAAGATCAGGCAGGAATGCTACGTAGAAGACTACCTAAATCAAATCCTATGTTAATTAGTAGTAGTACTAGTAGTACTGTTTTCAGTAGTACTTGTGATGTAGTAGCTAATGTTCCTAGTTCTAGTTGTACTAATCTGATGCAATACATGCATCCATCAAACTCTTATGTACCTATTTAACTATCTATAATATGTTTATCTTTTCAACCAAAAAAAAGTACTAGAATCATTTTTATTTTTCAAACTTTAGCAAAAAATAATGTACTCTCAAGGCTCAACACTCAAATAATTTGGATTGATTTCAATCGTAAATAAGAAATTATATCACTTTTACCTACGAGCTAAAGAAAAGATAAAAACAAGAGAAAGATCTTTTATGTATTTTTCGCTCCGATTAGGTCACTGACAGGAAATACAATAGCAATAGCAGTAGAAGAAAGGTGGGAAATTGAAACAAAGAAGAAAAAGAAAAGGATGGTTCAAAATACCCCTCACCCGTTAAATCTCTCTCCAAAAAACTTAAAAACAACACGTGGCACGCCCTGGTTGCACTAAATTAACCTGCAGCATTTTATAAAGGAATTTTTACATTCCTATGCCATATAGGAAACTATATTACCCTCGATGTTTAAGGTTTGATATAATTACATTTAGTATACCTAATTACCAATTCTATACCATAAGGTGTTTTAACTGTACATTAATTGTACCTTATATCACTCCTAAATTTATGGTACCGTATATTCCTCCAAATCCCCATCCCAACGTTTCTCTCTCCCAACCCCACACCCTCACCCACGTATCACCACACACCCAGAAACCAGAAAAACCAGAAAAACAATTGAAACTCTCTGCTAAATCCAGAAAAACAATTGAAACCCTCTACCATTAACGTCCAAAATCAAGGTTTTTTCTTCTACAACCAGTCAAAATTGAAGTCAAATCTTCAAAGTTTCATACACAGTAATAACTTTTGATGGTTATGGTTTTGGGTTCCTTCAGTAATATAAGAGGAAAGGAAAAGAGAGGAGCAATTCCACCATTGACAGCCATTAAAAAGCTTTGAAGCTTTGAATTCAAATTTGGGTTTTCAAAAATCATTATTTGTTTGGATTGGGTGTTGTTGTAAATAATTGAGAATATGTTTTGGAGTTTATATATCAATTTTGAGGGGTTTTGGTGAAGATTAGACTTGGTTTTGGCTGAATTCCATATTGAAATTCGAAGAAGAAGAAGAAGAAGTATATTGCAGACATTGTAGAAAAATTGTAGACTGTTGTTTATTTATTTTTGAGCTTTGTGTTTTTGTGTTAAAAGTTTTGATGGGAGCTTGTTATTCCACTTCGTCTGTTTTGGAGCTAACTTGTGCAGAGGAGAAGATGTTTTTTAAGTTATATATATTGCTAAAACTTTAAATTCAAGAAAGTATGGTTGTATTGTATTTAAAGAGGCGTGAATTTGTAGAATAGGTTGAATATGAGGAATGAGTCAAATAAGACTCACAATGGCTTATTTTCTACATTTAATCTACAACAAAACTACATATCATTTGAAAAATTAATATGAAAATACAGAATTTCAATGTTTCTACAAATTATCTACAAAATTTCTTAAGAAGATCTATCCCTTCATCATATTTTTTTGGATTCCATATTTAGCATAGCAGTTTCGTAAGGAGTAACAAGAGCATATAGGAGAATCACAGAATTGTAGCATAATCGGGATTTTCGACATAATTGCGTTTTTTGCAGAAGATTTGTAGAAGTTTTAGTCGTTTTTGATTTATGAAAACAGAAAACAAAGCATCTACAATCACAATACAAATAATCTACAATTTATCGACAGAATATCTACAAACTGGGTACATTGAATTTTAATATCCCAATTCTTATTCAATTGTAGCATAATTGGGATTTTCGACATAATTGCGTTTTTTGCAGAAGATTTGTAGAAGTTTTAGTCATTTTTTATTTGTGAAAACAGAAAACAAAGCATCTACAATCAGAATACAAATAATCTATAATTTATCCACGAAATATCTACAAACTGGGTACATTGAATTTTAATATCCCAATTCCCATTCAATTCTAGCATAATTGGGATTTTTGAAATAATTGTGTTTTTTTAGAAGATTTGTAGAAGTTTTAGTCGTTTTTTCATTTGTAAAAACAGAAAATAAAGCATCTACAATCAGAATACAAATAATCTACAATTTATCTACAAAATATCTACAAACTGGGTACATATTTGGACTCAACATGCTTCCCCTGAAATGTATGTTTCACATTTTTGATACATATTTTTGTCCAAAACAGTACTAAATCATCCACTTAAATATAATTTTTATACAATGTTGTTCAACTTTCATACAATAAGTAAATGAATAACAGAAAAATAAATAAACAACAGTCTATAATTTTTCTTCAATTTATCTACAATTTTTCTACAATTTCTGCAATATACGTCTTCTTCTTCTTCTTCTTCGAGTTTCAATCTGAAATTCAGTCAAAATCAAGTCTAATCTTCACCAAAACCCCTTAAAATTGAGATATAAACTCCAAACCATATTCCCAATTATTTCAACAACACCCAATCCAAACAAATAATAATTTTTGAAAATCCAAATTGAATTCAAAGCTTTCAAGCTTTTTAATGGCTGTCAATGGTGGAATTGCTGCTCTCTTTTCCTTTGCTTTGTATTACTGAAATTTGGACATAATTGCGTTTGATGTAGAAGAACTGTAGAAGATTTAGTCATTTTTGATTTGTGAATTGTAGAAGAATAATCAATTCGTTTTTGAATTGTAGAAGAATAATCAATTCATTTTTGAATTGTAGAAGAATAATTGCGTTTGATGTAGAGACACTAAATTTGAAACGAAACTGACGAAGAAGATTAATGTGCGTGATTTGCATTTGGAAAATCTGGAAGAATATTTAATCCCCCAATTTTAGCGCCTAAATAAGGAAGCCTACAGCTACAATGATTCCTTATTTAATGCATGGTCTATATTTTATAGAAATACTATTAGCATGAATGGTAATATGCAAACTATGAACATATTTGGTAATATAGTTTCCTATATGGTATAGGAACAAAAATTTCCCTTTTATAAACCCTACCCTACCCAACTTATTTACCCACCTCCATCCGAATCCCCCTTATTGCAGCAGATAATGCACTTGTTTTTGGAGAAAAAGAAATTAGAAGTAATATGCTGTATTTTAAAATACTAATACTTCAACTTATTCACACACACACAAAAAAAAAGAACTTAAACTTATCCCAAAGAATGATGGATGGGAAATATGAGAATTAAACTACATAAGAACATCGCTTACAACCTGATAATTTCATGAGTAGATATTTATGAAACTTATTTTCGTATTTTTCTTGAATTAAAAAAAAATTAAATCCAACAACGAAAAATATATCTAGATTCAAATTTCTGAAGTCTTTCTGCCTTTGAAGGTACTGAAAAACATTCCACATTAGAGCATCACAAACCCAAAAAAGCATTGTGGAATTTCTTATCATGAAGAGGAGAATACCAAAGCTTTAATAAGAGTACTAATGGATAGTGAAAACAAAGAAGAGGAAAATCAAGAGAATCTTCTTTATCATCAGCAGCAGAAGAAGAGTTCATTAAGGAGTAAAGCAACACACTTTGTATCAGATGTTGCTACTATTATTTTGAATCATCACTGAAATAAAACAAGGATAATAAAGGGGTGAGAATAATTTAAGTACGGGGGATTCGGATGGGAGTATCCGGGTGGGTAAATAAGTTGGATCGGGTGGGGTTTAATAAACGGAAAAGGGACAGAACTGACCCTGAACTATAGTTTCAGGGTTAAAATATCCTTACGTCCACCTTTTGGGCCACTAGTCCAAGCTTCAGATATCACCACTGGCCTAAAATTCGGATCTTCATCATCATCTCCATCTCCAGTAACATCATTAATATCATCTTCATCTACTGGCATGTTAGAAGGTGTAGCAGCTTGTTTACTTGTCTTCTTAGTTGCAGCATGTTTGTGTTGAATAGCTTTATTTGCTTGACTGGTCTGTTGAGCAGATTTCTTTGCTTGACTGGTTTGTTGAGCAGATTTCTTTGCTTGACTGGGTAGTTGAGCTGGTGGTTCACAAGCTGGTGGTTCACTCAAAGAAACATTGTATCCAAGAGTAGGCATAAAGGAAAAATCTGAATTCTGACTGTCTTGAGGTGCTGTCAGGGGCACATCTTCCACTGTTTGAAAACATTCTCCTTGGAACAAATGCTTGTGCTTACCATGAACCTACAATACATAAAACATGTATTTACTATGGAACTAAAATTGTGGAACTACAAACTCATTTCAGTAAGGTTTAAAAGATTACCAATGGACAAGTTTTGATATTGTGACCAGGTTCACTGCAGTACCCACATGAAATAAGAAGTCCTTTCCTTGAAGCAGACCATAACCCTTCTCTCTTCCTAGCCTCATCCTTTTCTCTTGTTCTCTTGACCTTTGGTCTACCAACCATTTTATGCACCTCTGGTGGATCCATAGCATGTTCTGGCTCAACTTTCCAGAATTTATCACCTCTAACAGGTTGTATCTTATGCATATACACCATCATGTAAGCTTCTTTGGAATACCACCAATGCACCTCACTCAAAGGATCAAGCTTTTTATGGAGTAAAGCTTTAATGGCATGAGGGCATGGTATTCCAGTTAAGTCCCATGCCCTGCATGTACATCTCTTCAATTCTAGGTTCACTACATGCTTGTCTGGACCTTCAATCACTTCATATCCAAAGTCTCCATTAAAGTCAACTTCACATTCTGCAGCAATATCTCTATAATCACTATATAGTTCCATGGCATATGGGCTAATTTCTCCTTTCCAGTTTCTGCACTCTTCTTCACGATTTTTCAACAAGTTCATCACCTTCCAGTTAAGAAGTTCAAATGAAAATAACAGTTAAGAAGTATTGAAGGGGAAACATAGTTAAGCAAATGAAAGAAACAGTTAAGAAGGGGAAAAATAGTTAACAAATGAAAGCAAACAGTTAAACATCAAATTTGTACCTTAACTCTAATCTCTTCCAGCATCTTGATTATAGGTTTTTGTCTTGCTTCTAAAATCCATTTGTTAAAAGATTCTGTAAAGTTATTGTCCACCATGTTGTTCTTGCAAATGGTGTCAAAGTATGCTCTACACCAATTTTGGGGTGGATATCCTACTAAGGTCTTAGCAGCTTCTTCAGTCACATCACCCATGGACTTCAAATGATCTGTAAATTCCTCTTTATATGTGCTCCAAGCACACCACCACAACAACTTCTTTAACTCATACCCCTCCACTTCTTGCTCCAATTAGCTTCTATGTGCCTAACACACCATTTGTGATTTACACTGGGAAGCACAGTAGAAACAACATCAAGCAGACCCTACAAAAATGAAAGCAAGAGCTAAACATATAGTCAAACTAGTACAAAGAAACATGTGGATAAAAAATAATATATATATTTTACCTTTTGCATATCGGACATAAATGTCACTCCTTCACCCTCTTGCAAATTCAAGGAACTTCTTAGCAACTCTAGAAACCACTTCCAAGTCCTACCAGTTTCTTTATCAACCACTGCCCAAGCTAGGGGATAAAAGTGTTTCACTGAATCTTGTGCCATAGCAACAAGTAATATTCCCTTACACTTTCCTTTTAGAAAAGTGCCATCCAGACCTATTAAAGGTCTCAATCCTCCTTTCCAACCATTTTCATGGAAGCAAATATACATTCTTAGAAATTTTCTTTTTCCTTGTTCCAAAGCATCTTTGGATATGTTTATCACCACATCAGATCTAGGATTGCTATCCCTCAACTCTTGAGCATAAGCCTCTAATCTGTTATAATCATTAATGTAGCTACCCTCTAATTTCTCTAACACAAGTCTTTTAACCCTCTTCATTGTGGAATAACTAACATTAAGTTTGAATTATCCTCCAGATCCACTCTCATGTCTTTCACTTTGTACTTTGGATTATTTTGAACCTTGTTCTTGAAATAGTGTGCTAAAGTATTGGCAGTAGCTCTTCTATTTTTATAAGCTGGGTCACAATTATGTTCCAAGTTTAAGGTCTTGATTTTAAATCCCTGATCTTTTTGATCCAAAGATATATGGCACACAAAAGGACATCCTATGTCACATTTATATCTCACCCTAGTAGTGTCACTCTTCTTAACTTTAAGGCCCTTGCTAGTAGCAACTGCATAAAATCCCACAACTCTTTCAGCGTCAGCCAAGCTTTTAAAACTCATTCCTTTTTCTAGTTCTTTGGATTTTTCTAGTTTTTCAGTGACCTCTTTAGTCATTTCCTTCCTGAAAAGTTCCAATTGCTCACTATCATAGTCACTAGAATCAGTTTCACTAGCACCCTCTTCATCAGAGGAGTCACAATCAGTACCAACCTCTAATGTATCAATATTTTGTTCATTATACTGAATAATGTTAGGAGCTATTACTTGTTCTTCACCTTCATGTACAGCAAATAACTGAACCACATTGAACTTGGCAGATAGTACAGATATTAATTTTCTAATGCCCTCATCACTCTCAACCACATAGTATCTACCTGAAGACCCTGTGACTAAAATCTGTTTCACCTCCCTTAACCTAAGGACTTCAGTGTATTCAGCACAAATATCAATATAAGACAGCATATCCACATCATATCCTTGCAACACATGATTCATGTTTTTAATGTAAATCACATGAGGCTTCAAGACCCATCTGACCCCCATAATTAAAAGACCAAGTCTACCTCTCAAGCATCTACAAAAAAAGCATATACAAGCCATACAATAATAAGATAAAGGGACCCATCGGACATATAAAAACAGAAAAATAAAAGGAAAAAATACAGAAAAAATCAATTCCCCAAACCCTACCAGAAACATAAAATATGTATGGACCACATGCAACCAACAAACTGCTAAATAATATACAATATTCAAATTGGGACCACATAAGAATAAAGAAATCATAGACATTCCCTTAAAACCTAAATTTCGGACAGCAAAAAATAAATCGGGACCACATGCAATGTGAAATTGACTAAACAAAGGCATCAAAGCATGGAAGAAACAAGTGAATATTCCTAAAATTCAGAAGCAACAAAAGTTGACAGATTCAAGAAAACCCTAAACATATTTTATTCACAAAAGCAGTAGAATCTTACTTGAATGAGAGAAAATCTTGTATTTTAACTTCAGTGCTTCAACTTTAACGAATATTTTATGCTTCAATCTCTATAAAGTGCAGACATTTTCTGGATTGTTAAATCGCCTAAACATGAGAGAGGGCTGAGTAGAATAAATGTTAGAGAAGAAGAGGGCTGAAATCCGTGTTTTACTTGTTAATGGGTCGGAGCGGGTGGGTTATTTTGGGGCGGGTCAGGTTCAACATATTGGGTATGGACATGGGTCTTTTGTTTTAAAATCAGCCAATGACAATTTGCCACGTAATTAGTATTTAAGCTTTATTTTTTTAAATGAGGAACCGTTAGTTGGAGTGGCATGTATGGGCCAGGAAAATAACGTTAGGGATACTAGTGACCCAAAAGGTGGACGGAGGGTATTTTTAACCCTGAAACTATAGTTCAGGGTCAGTTCTGGCCCTTTTCCGCATATAAAAGGTAAACATTTCTTCCAAATGTAAACTAAAAGTTTCACGAGAAACATAAATAGAAAACACAAAAAAGGAAGAAGATTTTAGAAGAAATAGTAGTACATTACATTTTATACACAGGTCCTCCTTTTAGAAAAAAGTGTGAATTCTTTCATACAATGCTACAACTAATGTTCATGGTACAATTTTCATAGTGTACACAAGCATTACAATTTTCAAACCTTTCGTCATTAGCTAGATCTGGCATGGACGAGTTTGGAATGGCAAACGACTTATATAAATATTACCAGTTTGATAATGATAGGTATATTGGGAAGGTTTTTATATGGATGTGCACAAGATTGTGCAAGTGGATCTCAAATTTCTTGCCAAACCAATTGTCTTATCAGCTGCCAAGGACCTCATTAGTCAGATTTTTCTCTAATCCATTGAGATACTTTAAAATACAGAAGCACGTAATCTCGAGGCTAACTTGTTCTTTTTTATTCATGTTTGTGGGATTTAGATGCTTGTAAGGGTTCTACTCAGTGTCTGCCCCTGAAAAAGGTGCTTGAGCATCCTTGGATTGTGCAGAATACAAATCCTTCAGGTGCTCACTTGTTCGTTCTCTCGGAGAACCTTATAGGAGGTCAATTTTATTGCGACCTTTAAGATGAGTTCTTTGTTTCATTTTACTTTTAAGTTGCTCCTAATTTGGAGTTCGATATAGAGAGATAATACACGGATCTAAGTTATATCACGAACTACGACCTCTGTTTAACTTGGTTAAGTGTGAAGCAGAGTCTCTGCATGTTTAATTTGATTGTAGGGTCTGTTAGTTTCAAAAGTTTCTTTTGAGTGTTATACTTTATTTGTGCCATTAGGTTTCTATGAGGAATATAACATAGAGCAGAATGTTTTTTTTTCATCTTTGTTGCTGCAGTTTTGCTCTTTTATGGTAAGCGCATAGCTGAAAAAGCTTGGTTGAGCTTTTAACAAAATGATGATGAGACTATAATAGTTAATGTGCGACTTGTATGGAATTAGATGAAAATGATGGATAACTTTGTGGAAGTGGGAGTTCTGCCATTACTGTTTGTATTGTTGAATCAATTATTATCCTGTTGTGGGAACTGGAAAGAAGGATTAAGATCAGAATATGTTGGATTTGTTATTTCCAAACTTTCACTTCCATTAGTTTACCGTAAATTGCATAGAGTAAGGAAGGTTTAATTAGATTATCAAGATTCGAACTTGTACATATATACTTGAATTATGGTTTTGTGTCACTAAACTTTCCCTTAATAATTGTTGCTTCCGTTGACATAAGTAATTGGCAACACTGTTGTGGTCAATATATAGGTGTCCAAAGTTGAAATGCATGTATACTGGGTTCTATTACAGTTTGCTCAAGATTGTTTCTCTTTGTAAAGTAGCAGTATATACCTACTTTGAGATGATCTTTTTGTATGTATCAAGTGAAAATTTGGGTTGTAAAGCAAAAAGTGATGGACTACGTGGTGTGTCACGATCCCAGTTCACCCTCCATGAACATGTCGTGATGGCACCTAGTTCCTACAACTAGGTAAGCCTAACAGTGCGGAATAACAATTAACATCTGCGGAATAATTAATTAAAACTGAACATACGGAAATAAAAACTGTATATAAGGCCACTCGGCCTATACAACTCAAAAAAAAAATATGCGAAAGTCTACAACTAAAACCCAAAACCCGAAAACTCACGGAAAAACACAGGCTAATAGAGTATAGTAGTCAGCTCTACACCAGAATGTATAAACAACATGAAAAGGAATGAAAATGAAGCTATCTGCTAAAGCCGGAATAGAGTAGAGACTCCTGGTCTGCGGACGTAGCAGATATACCTCAAGTCTCAGCTAGGACTCTCCACCACGAGGATGATGCGCCTGGGAGGAAGTACCTGGATCTGCACATGAAAAACATGCGCAGAAGAGGCATGAGTACACCACAGCGGTACTCAGTAAGTGCCAAGCCTAACCTCGGTTGGGTAGTGACGAGGAAGGTCAGGGCCCTACTGAGATAACATAATAAATAATGAGATAACATAAACAGTTTAAATAAAGTCTACAGCGAGAATCTAAACCAGGTAAATAAGGAAGAACAGTAATAGAAAGCAAAGGTAACAATACACGGAAAAACTGCTCTCAACAAGGAATGGTAGCCGGGGGATCTCTTGGTATCCCGAGGATCTCTTGGTATCCTCATCATCAACACTGGGATCTCTCGGTATCCCGAGGATCTCTTGGTATCCTCATCATCAACACTGGGGATCTCTCGGTATCCCGAGGATCTCTTAGTATCCTCAATAAGTAAGTTGGGGATCTCTTGGTATCCCGAGGATCTCTTGGTATCCTCAATAAGTAAGCCGAGGATCTCTTGGCATCCCAATATATATATATAGAAACACATGTGCCAGGGATCTCTTGGTATCCTGCACCCTCAGTCCAGAATATCTCAAGTACAGGGGGATCTCCCGGGAAGCCATCCCGTAGTCCCGAATTAAACACACAACAACAACAATTCATAAATCTCGCAACAATGCTAAAAATCAGGACAAGAAGTAGTAAATTATAGCCTAACATGCTTTACAGAGTACAAATAGCACAGCTAAAACACATAAGCAAGTAAGCCAGCTAAACATAAGTCTCTAAGCTAGCACAGGTATAAACTTACAGTTAAAAATGAACAAGTAAACAAGAAATCTCAATTTAAATACTTCAAGTAGAAACGAATTTACAACAATTAGCTCAAGTACGCGCTCGTCACCTCACGTACGAGGCATTCAAATATTCAAGATCATATCCTAAGGGGAAAGGTCCCCCACAAAAGGTTAGACAAGCCACTTACCTCGAACCGGCTGAATATCAACTAGAAACCACGCTCTTGCCACGAGTATCCGACTCCAAATGGCCCAAATCTATTCAATTCAATTACACATTGTAAATAACATCGCAAACACCTGGTTTTGCTATTAAATTCAAAGCTACGACGTGAAATTAGGTGAAATGACCAAAATGCCCTTCAGGCCAACGCCTCGGAATCGAATAATTTTCACATTTTTAGAACCCTCGTACCCTCACGAGTCTAACCATATAAAAATCTCCCAAATCGGAGGTCAAATGCCCACTCAACACTCAATAGTTTAGGTAATGAAGTTTTACCCCAAATTATCCAAATTTTTGATCCTAAATTCGAATTCCAATGATGTATTTAACTATATAATGATGAAATATAACAAGAAGGGACCAAAGAAACATTACCCAGTGATCTTCACCTCAAAACCCACTCAAAACTCGCCNCCACAGGAGTAGAAACATAAACGGGGGCACTCAAAGAATCCCGAGGCACACCCAAATGCGGAGCAAAGTAAGAAGACACATAAGAGTAAGTAGAGCCTGGATCGAATAGAACCGATGCCTCTCTATGACGAACCAATATAATACCTGTGATGACGGCATCGGAGGCAACAGCCTCAGTGCGAGTAGGAATACAATAATATCTGGCCCGGCCCCTCTCGCGAGGGCGACCTCTATCTCCCCGACCTCCGCCCCTAGCTGGCTGGGCAGGTGGGGTAGCAGCTGGAGCTGTGACCATGGCCTGAGAACCCTGAGGAGCACGCTGTGGCTGAAAAGTCTGTGGGGGCGCGCTCCTCCCAAGTCTGGGGCAATCTCTCACCAAGTGACGTGTATCACCACACTTGTAACAAGCTCTGGGAGGACGCGGTGCCTGTGACTGACTAGGGCCAGGTCTGCTGGACTGACCTCTGGAAGCACCCCGCGCAGGAGGCGCGCTAGAAACTGGAGGTGCATAATAAGGCTCCTGAGGTGTAGGTGGAGTTGGAGTACTGCCGGCTGCTGGAAGAGCTGAATGTATAGGGCAACCCGAATAACCTCTGCCATAACGACCTGCTGATGGGGTACGGGCACCAGAGTAGTGACCCGACTCTCGAGACCTCTTGGCCTCCCTCTCTCCTCGCTCCCTGGCGAGCATACCCTCAATCCTCCTAGCAATGCTCACTACCTGCTGATAAGGAATGTCCATCTCCAACTCTCGAGCCATGCTAGATCTGATGGGTGGAATAAGACCCTCAATGAACCTGCGAACTCTCTCCCGAATTGTAGCAACCAAAGCCGGTGCATGCCTGGCCAACCTAGTATAACGGATGGCATACTCTGAAACTGTCATAGCACCCTGGCGCAAGTGCTCAAACTCTGCGCGCCATGAATCTCTGAGGCTCTGGGGAACAAACTCTCTCATAAATATGTCCGAGAACTGGGTCCAAGTCAGTGAAGCAGCCTCGACTGGACTGTCTAACTCATAAGTGCGCCACCAATCATAGGCGGCTCCCCGAAGCTGAAAGGCAGTGAAAGAAACCCCGCTGGACTCCACTATGCCCATAGTGCAAAGAATACGATGACACTCCTCCAAAAATCCCAAGGCATCATCTGATGCTAAGCCACTGAACACTGGGGGATCATATTTCTTAAACCTCTCAAGCCTCCGCTGCTCGTCCTCCGAAGCAGCTGACCCATCCTCGGGCTGAACTGGCGCTGCAGGCGGTGGGGGAATAATCTCGGGAACCTGCTCAACCTGCACTCGCTGCTCAGGAGTGCGGACGGCGGGAGTCTGTGCTCCTCCCTCGGCCTGGGATGTGGCTGCAGCAATGGGAAACAACCCTGCCTGAGCCAAGGTGGTGTACATGCTCATGAACTGAGCCAAAGTCTCCTGGAGTGCTGGAGTAGTAGTGGCAGTAGTAGGTGTGCCAGGTGCCTGGGCTCCGGCTGGATCTGCTGGTGGTACCTCGGCGGCAGCTCGCGCAGGTGCTCTGGCCGCACCACGTGCGCGTCCTCGACCTCTCCCCCGGCTTCGGCCTCTGACGGCTGCAGGAGGGGGCGGGGTGCCTGATCATCACGAGTAGCACGTGCCCTCACCATCTGTGAGAGAATAGAAGTCAGAAGTTTAGAATTGATGTCAAAATGTCGCACGACAGGGAATTCAAATGAAACGAAGATTCTTTCCTAAACAGTTACATAGCCCCTCGTAGATAAGTACAGACGTCTCCGTACCGATCAGCGAGACTCTAACAAACCGGCCTGTGTTTCTGTGACTCCTATGAACCTAGAGCTCTGATACCAACTTGTCACGACCCCAGTTCACCCTCCATGAACATGTCGTGATGGCACCTAGTTCCTACAACTAGGTAAGCCTAACAGTGCGGAATAACAATTAACATTTGCGGAATAATTAATTAAAACTGAACATACGGAAATAAAAACTGTATATAAGGCCACTCGGCCTATACAACTCAAAAAAAAATTATGCGGAAGTCTACAACTAAAACCCAAAACCCAGAAACTCACGGGAAAACACAGGCTAATAGAGTATAGTAGTCAGCTCTACACCAGAATGTCTAAACAACATGAAAAGGAATGAAAATGAAGTTATCTGCTAAAGCCGGAATAGAGTAGAGACTCCTGGTCTGCGGACGTAGCAGATATACCTCAAGTCTCAGCTAGGACTCTCCACCACGAGGATGATGCGCCTGGGAGGAAGAACCTAGATCTGCACATGAAAAACATGCGCAGAAGAGGCATGAGTACACCACAGCGGTACTCAGTAAGTGCCAAGCCTAACCTCGGTTGGATAGTGACGAGGAAGGTCAGGGCCCTACTGAGATAACATAATAAATAATGAGATAACAGAAACAGTTTAAATAAAGTCTACAACGAGAATCTAAACCAGGTAAATAAGGAAGAACAGTAATAGAAAGCAAAGGTAACAATACACGGAAAAACTGCTCTCAACAAGGAATAGTAGCCGGGGGATCTCTTGGTATCCCGAGGATCTCTTGGTATCCTCATCATCAACACTGGGGATCTCTCGCCTGGTATCCTCGACTGGATCTCTTAGTATCCTCAATAAGTAAGTTGGGGATCTCTTGGTATCCCGAGGATCTCTTGGTATCCTCAATAAGTAAGCCGAGGATCTCTTGGTATCCCAATATATATATAGAAACACATGTGCCAGGGATCTCTTGGTATCCTGCACCCTCAGTCCAGAATATCTCAAGTACAGGGGGATCTCCCGGGAAGCCATCCCGTAGTCCCGAATTAAACACACAACAACAACAATTCATAAATCTCGCAACAATGCTAAAAATCAGGACAAGAAGTAGTAAATTATAGCCTAACATGCTTCACAGAGTACAAATAGCACAGCTAAAACAAATAAGCATGTAAGCCAGCTAAACATAAGTCTCTAAGCTAGCACAGGTATAAACTTACAGTTAAAAATGAACAAGTACACAAGAAATCTCAATTTAAATACTTCAAGTAGAAACGGATTTACAACAATTAGCTCAAGTACGCGCTCGTCACCTCACGTACGAGGCATTCAAATATTCAAGATCATATCCTAAGGGGAAAGGTCCCCCACACAAGGTTAGAACAAGCCACTTACCTCGAACCGGCTCAATATCAACTAGAAACCACGCTCTTGCCACGAGTATCCGACTCCAAATGGCCCAAATCTATTCAATTCAATTACACATTGTAAATAACATCGCAAACACCTGGTTTTGCTATTAAATTCAAAGCTACGACGTGAAATTAGGTGAAATGACCAAAATGCCCTTCAGGACAACGCCTCGGAATCGAATAATTTTCACATTTTTAGAACCCTCGTACCCTCACGAGTCTAACCATATAAAAATCTCCCAAATCGGAGGTCAAATGCCCACTCAACACTCAATAGTTTAGGTAATGAAGTTTTACCCCAAATTATCCAAATTTTTGATCCTAAATTCGAATTCCAATGATGTATTTAACTATATAATGATGAAATATAACAAGAAGGGACCAAAGAAACATTACCCAGTGATCTTCACTTCAAAACCCACTCAAAACTCGCCNTTACATCCTCCTACACTTAATCATTCGTTCGTCCTCGAACGAGCATAGAGAACATACCTGAGGTAGAGAAAAGATGAGGGTACTGGCTGCGCATATCCTGCTCGGTCTCCCAAGTCGCCTCCTCGGCCGGCTGACCCCGCCGCTGAACCTTCACTGAAGCGATGTTCTTTGACCTCAACTTCCTGATCTGTCTGTCCAAAATAGCCACTGGCTCCTCAACATAGGATAGATCCTTGTCCAGCTGGACTGAACTGAAATCCAACACATGCGACGGATCCCCGTGGTATCTCCGGAGCATCGAAACATGAAATATCGGATGAACTCCGGCCAAACTGGGAGGTAAGGCAAGCTCATAGGCAACCTCCCCAACTCGCCTCAAGATCTCAAAAGGCCCAATAAACCTCGGACTCAACTTTCCTTTCTTCCTAAACCATATGACACCTTTCATAGGCGAGACCTGAAGCAGAACCCGCTCACCAACCATATATGAAACATCACGAACCTTCCTGTCCGCGTAACTCTTCTGCCTGGACTGGGCTGTACGGAGTCTATCCTGAATCACCTTAACCTTCTCCAATGCATCCTGAACCATCTCTGTGCCCAATAGCCTGGCCTCGCCCGGCTCAAACCAACCCACCGGAGATCTGGACCTCCTACCATATAAAGCCTCATGCGGCGCCATCTGAATGCTGGACTGATAGCTGTTATTGTAAGCAAACTCCGCTAGTGGCAAGAAATGATCCCAAGACCCTCCGAACTCAATCACACACGCATGGAGCATATCCTCAAGAATCTGAATAGTGCGCTCGGACTGTCCGTCCGTCTGGGGGTGAAATGTTGTGCTCAACTCCACCCAAGTGCCTAACTCCTGATGCACAGCTCTCCAGAACCGCGATGTAAACTGAGTACCTCTGTCTGAATTGATAGAAACTGGAATACCATGCAAACGGATGATCTCCCTGATATAAATCTCCGCCAACCGCTCCGATGAATATGTGGTACACACAGGAATAAAATGAGCGGACTTGGTCAGCCGGTCCACAATAACCCAAATGGAATCAAACTTCTTCAAGGTCCGTGGGAGTCCAGATACAAAATCCATGGTGATGCGCTCCCATTTCCACTCCGGAATCTCTATCTGCTGGAGCAACCCACCCGGGCGCTGGTGCTCGTACTTCACCTGCTGGCAGTTGAGGCATCTAGACACATAACCAACTATATCCTTCTTCATCCGCCTCCACCAGTAGTGCTGCCTCAGGTCCTGATACATCTTCGCGGCACCCGGATGGATGGAATACCGCGAACTATGGGCCTCTGCTAGAATCATCTCTCGAAGCCATCAACATTGGCACGCAAATCCGGCCCTGCATCCTCAATACTCCATCATCTCCAATGGTCACATCCCTGGCATCTCCATGCTGAACTTTGTCCCGAAGGACAAGCAAATGAGGGTCATCATACTGCCGCTCCCTGATACGATCAACTAAGGAGGACCGAGAAACCACACAAGCTAGAACTCGACTGGGCTCCGAAAGATCCAATCTCACGAACTGGCTGGCTAAGGCCTGAACATCCATCGCCATACGCCTCTCTGAAGCTGGTAAATATGCCAAACTCCCCAAACTCTCCGCCAGGCGACTCAAGGCATAAAGGATTGATTGAATTGTCTTATTAGGACAATTCATGGTTCATATGCTTAGTCAGAAGGAATAATCCAATGGAGTTCATGGATTTACCTAGATCAGTTTATGGGCTAATCAATAAAGGATTTTTATCTTCGAAACCCATTGGAAAGGGCAGTGCAAGAGAAATCATACAAAAATGATCGAATCTTCGGACGCCCCGAAAAAGATATG
>NC_031990.1:65393812-65479113 GCF_001879085.1 Nicotiana attenuata | reverse complement strand
TATATATATATATATATATATATATATATATATATATATATATATATATATTCATTCTTGTTAATCAATTGAAGAAGGCAAGCCTTTCACTTCCATACATGGCCACTGTGTGCTTGCATGTTTGGTGTGGTATCAGTGCCAAGGCCGAGCCAAACCATATGGAACTTGGAGTGACATGCAAATGGCAGGGATCTATAGTAAAGATGTCACCACTACCGGCGGCACGATGGTGGTGACAAAACAAACAAATGAAAGACCATGTCTCCATACGATATAACATCTAATGACAATCATGAGATTTTGATAACACAGGTGACTCTAAAGGGATAAAACTATGATGAAAGGGCAAGGTCCACGAGGATCGCCATGCAAAAGAGGAAGAAGTTCAGATTTATTGACGGAAGAATCAAGATACCGATGAGAAGTATCCATATCTTGAAGATTGGTAGACTATCAACTCGTTGTTGCTTTTTTGGATTCTGAATACTATTAAGCCTACTTTGCATTCATCTATACCATACATAGAAGTCACCGAAGATTTATGGATTAGTATTAAAGAACATTTTTTGGTCTCCAATGGTCCATGAATACAACAGTTAAAGGCCGAACTTGCCGAGTGCAAAGAAAAAGGCATGATCATAGTTAATTACTATGAAAAATTAACAAAAAACTAGGAAGAACTTGCTAACTTTGATCAAATACCTGTATGCGGTAAAAATCAGAGGGTCCGATTTTATGGCCATGATGACGCTTCACAAGTTGGGATTTCCCCTCATATATAAAGGGGATCCTTGTCATTTTGTAAGAGAAATAATACACAACATTCAATACAAGAACAAGAACATTCCCTGCTCTCTAACTTAAACATATTCTCTTTTGATCTTGTTACTTACATTTATTGCTTACATTTATTGTGTTTCATTAATTGTTCTTCATTTATTATTCATCATTGATCATAAAAAGCCCTTATCAAGGCCCTTAGAACTGTTAGTCCCCCATCGACTGTTCAGAGCCTAACGCCTAGCTCGACGTCGAGGCCCCGTATAAGCCAGCTCGATGCACCGATTCTCAGCCACTCGGTTTGCTTGATACATTACCTTCAAGCTCTTACTTTATTTTCTAGTCTCACGCTTAGCATCTACTGCCTAAAAACTAGCATAAAAATAAATCAGGTATTTTTAGAACCACAAAATCTAATCTAATTGTAATTACCATTTTCAAGGTAAACAGTTTGGCGCCCACCGTGGGGCTTAAAATAATAGTGATTGTTTTCTTATTGGTTTACAACATAACGCAAGTTATCTTTCACATTTTTTCTTGTCCAAGAATCTTTGATTGCAGGTCAAAATGTCAAACTTAGTGAATGCACATGAGAACAACGGTCCTGAGGACCATGGAGAGAATGGTGTAGTTGTTTCAGGTGTCGGTACACCACCCCAAAACCCTGAGGACACACCTGAACCAATTCTCGCGGATGTGGTCTCGCGCAATGCCCAACACGTCGATATAAGCTCCCACACCGACAGGAGTATACGCCAAGAGAACCAACAAGAAGCTCAGAAAACCCCAGCTCGGGAGGAACGAGAGGTTAGCGTTCACGTCATTGTTGAGATGTTGCAGGCACAACAACTGGCGATCGCTCAACTGCAGAGCCACCAAAAAACTCCGAGCACGACAGCACCGGAAGCGGCTCCTCGAGCCTAACAAGTAGCAGAAAAATCAAGCAACAACGGGTCAATAGCCGATCCCGTTATCATAAAGATGCTCGAGGACCTCACGAAGAGGATTGAATCGGGCAAAAAGAAGATAGAAGCCAATGACAAAAAGGTGGAGACATAAAATTCAAGGGTCTATCATATCCCAGGCGCACCCCCGATCCTGAAGAGTGTAGATTCAAAGAAATTTGTACAAAAGCCATTCCTGTCATACGCTGCTCCAAAACCCATTCCGAAGAAATTCAGAATGCTTGATGTCCCGAAGTAAAACGGAACCTCGGACACCCCAATGAGCACATCACTGCTTACACTTGTGCTGTAAAGGGGAATGACCTGAAGGACGACGAGATTGAATCCGTCCTATTGAAGAAATTCGGAGAAACACATTCAAAAGGGGCCATGATGTGGTATCACAACCTAGCCTCGAATTCAATAGATTCATTTGCTATGCTGGCAGATTCTTTTATAAAGGCATACGCTGGTGCCATTAAGGTTGCTACAAGAAAATCCGACGTCTTCAAGATCAAACAAAGAGAAAACGAGATGCTGCGGGAGTTTGTATCTCGTTTCCAAATGGAGCTAATGGAATTACCACCAGTCTCCGATGACTGGGCAGTGCAGGCCTCACCCAAGGTTTGAACGAACGAAGCTCGATAGCTTCAAAGCAACTAAAGCAGAACTTGATAGAATATCCCGCCGTGACTTGGTCGGATGTCCACAACCGATATCAGTCGAAGATTAGGGTTGAGGACGACCAACTGCGAGCCCCCTCGGGCTAAGTATATCCTAACAAGATCTTGGCAAAGGAACCTAGGCCAAACAAGGAAAGGTATCAACCTTACACCGAAGATCGAAGAAACGCCCCAAGGTTTGACATACCCCAAAATGATCGAAGGACAAATCGAGGTCAGAATCCTCGGGGACTCGTGGGCAGAGTCGGATTCGACAGACATACAGGACCGACGGAGGCACCCTGATTGTCCGAACCCGTACAATCAGATCGGTCAAAAAGGAACCCTAACCTGGTGCGAGTTTCACGGCACACACGGTCATAGTACGGAAGATTACAGACAACTCCGAGAAGAAGTAGCCCGACTGATAAGCAAAGGGCTTCTCAGAGAGTTCCTCAGCGACCCAGCCAAAAATCAATTCCGGGAAAGAGAGGCAAACAGGAAAAATGAAACACAAGAACCACAACATGTCATCCATATGATTGTTGAGGGATTCGACATCCCACAGGAACTTATTGTCAAACGAACAAAAATATCCATCACCAGGGAAAAGCGAACTCGAGGTTACATACCGGAGGATGCTCTCACATTCAGCGACGAGTGTTGATACCCATTTTCCCTATAATATTTTTCAAATGCATATATACCTTCAAAACTATGCATTAGCATCAATTGATATTTTTCCAAAACTTCTACATTTTCAAATTAATTTATCCAGTATTTTATTTATATGAATAATTACAAATTGCATCACAAAGGACTTTATAACAATTTCCCCGTTTAATTTTGCTATTTATATTCATGTTGAGCTCAAATTATTTCGCAAATAGCCAGATTTATATTTTTTGGTTACAATTGCAATAACTTTGCAATTATAGCCCATGCATGCATTATTGCATTATTTTACCAGAAAATAGCTCATTGTATTTTTAAATATTGAGTAATTATTTTTAAGCATTTCCATATATGAAAATTATTTTTTATAATCAGTTAATTATTTTATAAAATATATTTTATCAATTATTTGGGTATTTAACAAATAACCCTTTTTATTTCAGACCTAACCATTTTTACCAGCCCAAAACCCCTTTAATATTAACCAAAAGCCTGGCCAAACCCCTTAGGCCAAATCTGCCTACCCGACCCAATAACGCCTCTTTAATCGTGGCCGTTGATCTTTTAGATCAACGGTCCACGTTCACCCTTACCTTAATTAACCCCTAACCTACCCCAAACCCTTTTCATTCTCTCAAAACCCGCCGTCATCGTCTCCCCTCACCTCTCAACTTTCTCTCAACCTAACCCTAACCCTAGTCGCCGTCACCGGCGTAAACCTCCCTCCTATGGTGCTTCTATGTCTTTTCCGACCACCCCTGGCCTCCTACACTCCATGGCTCTTCAACTTCATGAGTCCTTGAGAAGATCTCAAGGAACTCCATCTGGTTATGATTTGAAACTTTGTTTACCCGCCTGTCTCAGGCCATTTTTCGTTCGTAAGTAAGGATCTCTCCTTGTTTTCTTACGAATCTATGGGTTCTTGACCTATTCTCTTCACCTCTGCTATTTTTCTGAAAACCCTAGTTCGATACTGTGGATTCTTCTCAGATCTTTATAGATCTGAGGTGATTTGAATGTTATTAAGTGTTTTCCTTCAAAAAATCTCTTGTTTTAATTGATTATTTCGATTTTTAATCACTCTTTCTAAACTAGGGTTCACCTCAAACTTTTCTTCAACGATTTTTCTAAGTTCTCAGTGTTTAGTTAATTGTTTCTTCATCATCTTAACTGATTTTCGCATGAATGTTCAAACCCTAGTTGATTCTATGTGATATACTGGTTTCTCCGATTTTGTTTTGATACTCTATTATTTTTGTGATACCAGTCGTATTAGTTTACTCCGTTTTTGGGCTTAAATGTTTTCCTTGTTAAAATCCAGTATTTCTTTGGGATTTAGCCCTAATTAATCTCTATTTATGGTTCGAACCTATTTTTCCTGCTGAATTCTATATTTCTGTGAAGCTTTACTTATTTAATTTCTATTTATGGAATCTAAGTAATTCTTTCCAAAAAATCAGTATTCTTTTGAAGGTTTTACTGATTATTTCCTATTATTTTGCCCTGTTAAAATCTGTGTGCACAGATCTTATTTGTTCCCTTATTTGTGACTTTAATTGATCACACTTGCCTTAATAAGTTATCCGTATGGTTTTGGGATTCTTACTGATTCCCTATTTGATATGATTTAGACTCCTTACCCTAATTACCCCCTTTTGCTGTGACCGTTAACTGATTACCCCTAATTAAGGGGTCCATTCCAGACTCCCTTACATGAATTGATTCCGTGATTATTTGATTGCCCCCTAATTGACTAAATACTGATTCTCTTTGCCTTATTTACTCTACTCCCTAAGTGCTATATATACACTCTTGTTCTACCTCTAAAGACACGGACAGTAGTTCAAAAATACACACACACACAAACTTCCTCTCATCTCTCTTTCTGCTACTTGTGCTCATTGCTCGTCTAGCCGGCTGAAAGCCAAGGCTAGACTGTGGAACTCTACCTGCTTTACGTTCTGAACTTTGCTTCCTTAACTGGTATGTTCTTATTTCAATATCATTCTGGAATTCAAATCTATGTGCTCCATAGTTGTTAAATCCATGCCTATTTCCGCACTAGTTTAACTGATTATATACTTAGTTGTCTTCCTGTTTACTGCTTTGATCAGTATGCTTAAGTTGTACCCCCTCTTGTTCAGTATTTTAATCAACATGTCTAGGTTCCAATCTTCTTGTTTGCTATTTTAGCCAGCATGTTTACCTGAGCACTTGTCTCTTTCCTTCAACTAGCAAGCTCATTTTAAGTAGTTCAGGCTCCTAATTTATCTAATTAACCACAATTGGTATGCTAATTCTATGTGGTAGACCCTTGTCCTCAATATAGATATTCCTGCATTCTGTCTCTATACTCTAATGTCTATTATCACTTTAGCTATAAGTATAATTTCCTTGTAAATACTCTGAATCAGTAGTTTGTATTCTAATGCTATGAATTTGGTCACTGGTTGTCAATCAATCCCTGCTTGTTCTGTGTACTTGGTGATCAATATGCTTCCCCTCATATCCATGTTCATGTGTTTCTGATTTAAGCTCCCTATGTTCCCAACCCCCCTGATCCCAGTTTCTAAACTTGTTTGTCTTCACTTAGAATTAAGTAATAAATGGCTTTGAATCTGGGCACTCTAAGTTTTTGTGATTGTATGGTTGTTTGTTGAATCTTTGTTCTTCTCAAAATTGCTTCCAAAACTGTTTTCACTCTTAACATTTTTTTTCATAAAACTGTTTCCATTCCTGAAATACCTTGTCACTCCTAAAATTTTTACCTATATACTGTTTTTACTAAGTTCTTCCAACTACAAGCACTCTCACTTATACTCTTAGATTATTTAAGTTCTGCCCTTCAGTGAGTGCACTCCCTAGGAATCCATGAGAATCCTCCGAACTCTACCACACTGGGGCTGACCTTCCACACTGCACATAACTACTTCTCTATTTATAAGGATCTTGGTGTGAGCATTGCCCGGGGTCCTTGAGGCATTTGGAACTTTGACGCACCAGGATACCTCATTGGATACTATGGCATCTTGGACTGTTTTGAAGGCCAGGTACTTCCAGGTTCCTTTGGGCCTATTTCAAGCTCCATATAGCACAGCTTATATGTATTATGTAATTTATTCACTTTTGGTCTGTAATGATAATCTTTGTAAACAGATATTGGGGAAATTAGTAAAAGGGGGGATTCTTATATGATTTTTGTGGGGAACCGGGTAGAAATCACGCCTTTAGGCCTATATTATGTTTACTTGCATTAGAAACCATGCTTTAGGTTTATACTATGTTTACCGGCATTAGAAACCATGCTTTTAGGATCACTTGGCATACTGACAACATGTTATAGGCACACTACCTCATTTGTCACAAAATTCTGTTTCTCAATAATCATGATCATCTAGAAATCCTATTATTAAGTTACTACTATAATTCCGCCTAATAAAAACATCAATTCTTTCTGTGCATCAGAGATCCTGCCTTAAGACTGTATTTGCATTCGCTTTAAACCATGTCTACATCGCCTAAATCAATAACTATCTTGTCTATAAAATGTTTAACTGATGTCATAGAGATAAGTGTGTATAAACCAGTTCAGTAATATAATATTCAGCACCTAGACCAGCATGCCTATAGGACATAATAAATTCAAACGGTTTTAAACTGATTCCCAGAATTCTGATTCCATTTAGACAACATGTTTATAGGGTATTACAGATCCACGCCTAGGCAAGCCTATAGGTAATCAAGGTCGAACAAAAACTATGAAACTATGCTTTGCTTATTTGCGACTACCCAGATTCAACAGGTTCTAAAATAGTAGGCAAACTGATTAGGTCTCTATCGCTTCACCTTAACACAATGCTGCATATTCTCTGCTTGTCATGCCCACCTAGATATCCTGTTCTAGGAACTTTCTGAAATATCTGAAATCTGCTGTTTAAGACGTGCTAATTGTCTATTTATTTGTGGAGGTAAACATGAGCCCCCTTAATTGTTTCTTACTTGACAGTCCTGTTTGCTCTTTGTTATCGCTTAGATTTTCCCTTTTTAACACCTTAGGAGAGTCTAGAACTGCCTAAAATTAGAGGTCCTAAACACCTCCGGGACCACAAGGAAGGGACGGGTAATACACGCATAGAGTTCGTCTAATTAAAACCGCTTATATAACCGCTAAGGGAGGGTAATTGGGTAGTAAAAGGATATGATGACCTGTACGATAATACCACGTGTAACCCCTCTAGTTGAGGAAGGATTACCGAGTATTGTACAGATGTGATCCTATAGGCTAACAAACCTAGGACTTCCCTCATCTTATTTACATATGCGTGCTTAGACTGCTTATCTATTAAATTTCCTTTATCTTATATGCGTGCTTAGACTGCCTATCTATTAAATGACTAATTCACAAAATGAGTTTGGCCGGGACCCACATTGTGGACCTCAAAGGGTGCCTAACACCTTCCCCTCAAGGTAATTTCAAGCCCTTACCCAATCTCTAGTAACACAAACCGGTTTTATGAGTTACTTGAAATAGGTGCCCTAACGCACCTTAAATCCATTAGGTGGCGACTCTTCAACTTCTGCACCCCTTTCCCAAAAGGAAACGAGTTGTCCCAAATGAATGTCGAAACACTGACTTCCGCTGCAAAGATGAAAAAAAGGGGGCGCAACAACATGGCAACTCTGCTGGGGATTTTTAGACTCTTACCAAAAAAAATGTGCTTTGTGAATTAGTCCAAACACTGCTTTTCTTTGTTAATACTTGCACCCTTTCCCTCTCCCTTTATGTGAACTTAACTGTTTATTTTCAAGTATTTATTTCCTCAATACAAAACTGACTTGTTTATTTGTTTTCTTTCTTAAACGTCTTTCAATTATAAATGATGTATTTATCGCTTTTCTAACATGCAAATACGTGACAACATGTTATTTACTGCTGCATAAATCATGCTCGACATCATACTCCACTCATGCGTAATCAATCCTATAGCATGCTTGATGAGTGGTTGCGCTCTTCGAATATATCACCCTTAAATTCGGAAAGGCTTTTTACGGTAAAACTAGTCGATCAACAATGTAATCGACGGTTCCATGCCTTTCCCCCTCAAGTTGTCCGCTGAGGGTACCAGTCTAGACCCCGATAGTAACCTTACTCTTATTATAATTGTGCATGCATCATGGTCAAGCCTAGCCGGGTTAATATGTTGTCCACATAATAACCCTTTAAGACAAGCCTTATCCAAAGACCACCGGGGTTTCCATAATCCCAACGGACGCAACCACATTTTGTGCATTAATTTGGACAACTAAATGCCAATATGCTAATCATGAATGTATAAATAGTCGAATCAGGTGGGGGAAAAGGGCCTTACCTTTTTGTTTTGCAGTAAATGATGCACGAGGTCCCCAGATTCGGCATGGTCAGCAGCATACCCCCATTGCTACTAGACTGGTGGAAGGATCTTTCCTCAAGTGACAAGAAACACGTGAGAAAATACTTGGGCAATTGACCTTCCCTGCTAGACATTCAGGCAAACAACATACTGATCGAAGCTGTAACTCTATTATGGGACAGTGAGAGGTCCGTGTTCTATTTTGGGGATATAGAAATGACACCACTCCTGGAACAAATCGGGGGATTTGCTAGACTGACTTGAGACAGCCCTGGGCTATTAGTACCAGAGAACGCACTAGTAAAGGGTTCCGAAAAATGATGGTTTTAAAGAAAAATGCTGACTTGGAGTGCTTGAAGAAGTCTTACGTACCCTTCGAATACCTGTATGAAAGATACGGTCATAGCAAGTCTTACCGTACATTCCATGACGAGTTTTCTATCACCACATCCACCTCCGAGTGTTCGTATTAATTGTATGCTTCTTGGGTCAGATAGTGTTCCCAATGAAAAGGGAAAGAATCCACACTAGACTGGCCATGGTCGCCAAGACTTTAATGGAGGGAATTGAGGGACAGACATACACTATAGTCCCTATGATCATAGCCGACATCTACAGGCTCTAAACCGCTGTCAGAAAGGGTTCAAGCACTTCAAGGGTTGCAATTTACTACTACAGCTGTGGTTATTGGAACATCTTCAAAAGGGTCAGTACTATCAAGAATTTCCGCAAAGGGCTTGGAACGATCATATTGCCTTCCATCACCCTAAGCGGATGACTTACATTCCGGACATGTTTGCTCAACCAGAAAGTGCCAAAGAGTGGGTAGAGTTCTTCGACAATCTAACCGAGGAGCAAGTACAGTGGATGTTTGAATGGTTCCCAACTGACGAGTTCATCATTGGTCCAGAGACGCTCCTCACTTAGTGTTGATTGGTTGAGAGGGATACACCCTTATGTTCCCATCTGGGTAATAAGGCAAGCAGGCAGGAAGCAGGTCGTACCAAGGGTTGCAAAGATGAGCCACTTCAGAGCAGACTTTCAAGACGACGACATGCCTTATAGGTGCCAAGCTCAGCATATGTGGCACTGCAAGATCATTGTGGAGAAAAACACTATTGAGCCAGACAGGTATCACGCTAGGTGTGCACCCTTCTACCGACATGGTTAGAAGACAACCTAGATGGGATAGCAAAGCCAGGAACCGGTCGAGGAAACAGGATCATAGACGAAGATGTCGAGGCCCAAGTCAAATACAATAGACTACGCAAGAGGGTTCATGACTCCGAGAATGAACATCGGGAAATACACGAGACAAATATGAGACTGATCAAGAATGGAAGGAAATGGCTATCACCTCCAACAGAAGGTTGGAATACCTGGAGCGAGGCTTGATGGAACTAGAAGGTAAAATAATAAAGAGGATCAACGACTGCCAGAACGCTGAAGGAAACGAGGGAGGACATCTGGCTAGAGCCTACCTGCTGCTGGGTCTGCGAGAGCTGGGGAACCTGATTGATGGAGTTAGAAAGATCGAGTATAGGGAAGATCCTTCTGGACCAAGTAGCCAAGATTTATTTGCTTTCCCAAATGTAATAAGGCCAAGTGCCAATAGTGACTTACCTTTATTATCTTAGTGTCATTTTGGGATTCGTCTATTTTTATATTAATGAAATAAGGCATTTATTGACATCTAAGTTCTCCAAATCAACTTGTCGCTAGGCCTACCTAGGACACAACGAGGCTCCCAAATTAGGACACGAATTTCATCTTTCCGCAATATATGTTTAAATACTGCAAGTACTCTTTTCAGAATTATTACTTACTTGGCTACCTTTTGTTTTTCTTTCTTTTGATTATTCCCATTCCCCAAAGGTTGGTTCATGCATACTGGCATCATCAGCTTATCACACAAGATCCAGGGGCCCTCCACCTTCTCCTCCTCCTAGTCCACCAAGGCAAGGGAAAAGCAAAAATGGAAGATTTGAACGACACCAGAAAGGAAAACAACACACAGGTTGAACATGCAGAAACTTCTGATGGTAGGGGTACTCAGGCCCCAAATGATGCAGTTTCACGACTCAAACAGAAAATACTGGAACTCCAGGGTGAGCTTGAGCATATCCGGAATGTGGAAAACCTATCCTTCTCACTCAACGTCCCAGCATCAGTCATCCAAACACTCAGAACCCCGCACCACCTCAAAACACACCCAACAAGCGCCCACAAAATCCTCCCGTACCTCGCCATTATACAACTCCACCACAAAATCAAACTATCCCACCACAGTACCAGCCAAACACCTACCACACACCACAAAATACTCCACCAGTTATTCCTAAACCCTAGAGTTCCACCAATGATCACCACTATACTCAAACTCCAGGTCACCAAGACAACTCTATATATGTGGAGGCCCTACCTCACTCCACTCAACCCATCTCCTATGCACCGAAATCTGTTGAGAAAGACATGCTCACTAAGAACCTAGCCGAGGAGCTCAAGAAGTTGACCAGCCGAGTTCAAGACGTAGAAGGAGGCAAGGGGATAGAAGGTCTGAACTAATGAAGACCTATGCATACAGCCAAATGTAGAACTGCCAGATGGTTATAAACCTCCCAAGTTCAAGATGTTTGATGGTACAGGTGATCCCAGGGTTCATCTAAGGGCCTATTGTGACAAGCTTGTCGGGGTTGGAATGAAAAGATCCGGATGAAGCTTTTTATGAGGAGTCTTACGGGAGATGCCTTGTCCTGGTACATCAGCCAGGATCCTAAGAAATGGTCCAACTGGGTGAGTATGGCGTCTGATTTCATGTACCGATTCAGGTTCAACACAGAGAATGCACTAGATGTCTTCTACATTCAGAACCTCAAGAAGAAGCCCATCGAGACCTTCCGCGAGTATGCTACTCGTTGGAGGTCAGAAGCGGCCAAAGTCATGCCAACACAGGACGAGGAACAGATGAACAAGTTCTTTGTCAGAACATAGGATCCGCAATACTATGAAAGGTTGATGGTTATTGAAAACCATATGTTCTCTAATATCATCAAACTTGGTGAAAAGATGGAAGAAGGCATCAAGAGCGGGATGGTAACAAACTTTGAGGCATTGCATGCCACTATGGGTATATCTAAGAAGAAGGACGTGGGAGCAGTAATGGTCGCCCAAGGACCCAAAACTCCATTCGTATATCAAACCTCCCCACTTGCATATCAAGCACCTCCACCCACCTATCAACAATAACCTCCACCCACATATCAACCGTCACCTCCACGTACATATCAATCCTCATCCCCTAGATATTCCCAACCAGCCACTGCCTATCACACCTATAATTCCCAACCATCTCATTTTCAGTCACCTCCAACTCGTCAAAACTACCCAAGACCACGACCTAATTTTGACCGCTGACCACCCAAACAATACACTACCATTGGTGACCCATCGACCAGCTATATGAAAGGTTGAAGGCTACTGGTTACGTCACTCCTATCCCTGTTGTGGCCACAGAGAACTCATCCCAATGGGATAACCCAAATAAGACTTGTGCATACCATTCGGGCATGAAAGGGAACACTATCGACGAGTGCCGCACATTGAAGGACAAAATCCGGACTTTGATTGACACAAGATCATGCAGGCGAAGGAGGCTACACCTAATGTCCGCAATAACCCCCTCCCAGATCACAGGGGTGAAGGTGTCAATGTGATAGAAATGGATGAAGAATAGGATCTGGAGCGATCAATTGGACTTATCAAAGAGGGTGACGACCCCAAGAAGCGCGCAGTCACACTCAATCCCATAATAGTGCAGATACAGCTGCCAGTAGAGGTCGAGGTAACAACATCAGTCCCATTTTAAGTTAAGGTAGAAGAAAAGGGAAAACCAAAATGGGAGAATCTGGTGCTGCACAAGGGATGACTAGGATTGGAAGGGTCTACACACCCGAGCATTTGGGAGAGCCCAGCAAACATGCCTCTAACTGACCTCCCATTATGGAAACAGGTCCAGATGACCTCTGGAGGAAAGTACAAGCAAGGGAGTATTCAGTCACCGATCATCTGAAAAAGACTCCTGCTAAGATATCTATCTTTTCGCTGCTGCAGAATTCAGAAACACACAGGAACGCTCTGATAAAAGTATTGGACGAAGCATATGTGCCCAATAACATCACAAGCGGAGAAATGGCTAGCATGGTGGGACAGGTACTGAAAAGTCACAAAATCACTTTCCACGAGGATGAGTTACCGCCTAAGGGTTTGAGTCACAATAAGGCACTGCATTTCACAGTGCAATACAAAGACTACTTCATTACCAGTGTCCTGATCGATGGAGGATCCAATCTCACTATTTTCCCATTGACAACACTGAAGAGGTTGGCCAAAGGCCTATACGAGATACGAGAACAGACCATGAACGTGAAGGCATTTGATGGGTCTCAGAGAGCTACCATCGGGGATATTAATCTCTGTTTGCAGATGGGGCCTACGTGGTTTGATGTCGAGTTTCAGGTGCTGGACATATCTACATCCTACATTCTGTTGTTGGGATGACCATGGATACACGCCGCTGGGGCTGTGGCATCAACTTTGCATCAGGCAGTGAAGTTTGAGTGGAACCATCAGGAGGTGATTATCCGTGGAGATGGGAGAAACCCCATTTACACCCGTCAGACTATTCTGATGGCCGAGAATAAGAGAAAGCTAGGTGGAGAAACTTATCATCATATCGAGCGGGTCAATACAATCGACAAAGATAAGTGGTGGGATAGAAAGATAGCAAGCATGATGAACTAGAGAGGGTATGAGCGTGACAAAGGTCTTGGCAAAAATCATTAGGGCATTTCCAAGCCAATACAACCGAAGCGTCATGGCACTAATTTTGGCCTGGGATACCGACACACTTGGCAAGAGTACAGAAACTGGTCACCACCATGGCGTGGTCCGTACTATCCATTGGAGCAGCCTATACCGTAGTTGAGTCAGACCTTCCAACAGACCGACATCATATGGGGATCAGAGGAGGAAAACGAACTGGCAGCCTTAAGGAACTTGTTCTTGGAGGATGAGGACATGGACTGTTGTGTAATTATTGAGGAGGAAGAAGAGGAAGGCCCTACTATCCGAGCTGCGGGGAAAGGATCATTCCTCAAGAATTGGACTGTCAGACCATCCAGGGCCCAACGAGTCCCGGGGTAGCAAGGCTGAACATCATTGTTTTGTTTATTTTCTAAGAAAAATGATTTCCCCTTTTGGCATTTCGTTTTAAATAATATTTCCAATGTTCCGAAAACGTTGTTTAAATTATTGAAAATTTCTCTTATGCTTCAATGAATCAATATTTATTATTACCATTTTTCACTCATATCTTTATCTATACAGCATTACCATTTCCTGTCTCGATGAACCAACAACTGTGACATGTAATGAGACGACGCAACAAAAGGATATTGATTCGGAAAAAGAAGTTGTCATACCTGAGGAAATTGTCATAGAAGTAGAATACTTTGAGAACAAGCCTAAGTTCAACCTGGACGAAATAGAGATAATCAACTTGGGAGATTCTGAAACTGTCAAGGAAACCCGCATCGGTATCCACTTGTCGCCATCAGAAAAAAGAGTACACACAGTTCTTGAAAGGGTATGAGGACATCTTTGCATGATCATATGATGATATGACCGGGTTAAGTACATCCGTTGTGGCTCACGAGTTGCCCACAAACCCAACGTGTCCTCCAGTGAAGCGAAAACTCAAGAAATTCAAGCCTGACATGAGTCTGAAAATCAAGGAGGAGGTTACTAAGCAAATCAAGGCCAAGGTCTTTAGGGTGGTTGAATACCCAACATGGCTAGCCAACATCGTGCCAGTTCCAAAGAAGGATGGGAAGGTCAGGGTTTGTGTTGATTATCGAGATCTCAACAGGGCCAGCCCAAAGGATGATTTCCCACTTCCAAACATACACATCCTAATCGACAATTGTGACAAGCATGAACTCCAGTCGTTTGTGGATTGTTTTGCCGGTACCATCAGATCTGGATGGACGAAGAGGACGCTGAGAAAACGGCTTTCATTACACCATGGGGAGTATACTGTTATAAGATGATGCCATTCGGTCTAAAGAATACTGGGACCACCTACATGAGGGCTATGACTACCATTTTTCATGACATGATACATAAAGAGATCGAGGTATATGTGGACGACGTCATCATCAAATCCAAGAAAGCCACAGATCATATAGCCGATTTGAAGGAAGTTTTCCGACAGACTGCGGAAATACATCCTGAAACTAAACCCCGCAAAATGTGCATTCGGGGTTCTTGCCAAAAAGTTACTTGGGTTCATCGTCAGCCGCCGAGGGATAGAATTGGATCCGTCAAAAGTCAAAGCCATCCAAGAGCTGCCATCGCCGAGGAGTAAGAAAGATGTAATGAGTCTCCTAGGACGGCTAAATTATATCAGCTAGTTCATAGCCCAGTCCACAATTATATGTGAGCCAATTTTCAAGATGTTGAAGAAAGATGCTACAACTAGTTGGACCGAAGATTGTCAAAAGGCTTTCGACAATATCAAGGAGTCTTATCAAGACCACCAATCTTGGTCCCGTCAGTGCCAGGTAGACCCTTGCTACTCTACCTTGCAATGCTAGATGGAGCCTTCGGCTGCGTTCTGGGGCAGCACGACAAGACAGGGAGAAAGGAACAAGCTATCTATTACCTGAGTAAGAAGTTCATTCCATATGAAGCGCGGTACTCTCTATTAGAACGTACCTACTACGCTTAAACCTGGATACCGTGCCTACACAACATACCTCATATCAAGGATGGATCCCTTGAAATATATCTTTCAGAAACCCATGACCACTAGCAAGCTGGCTAAGTTGCAAATCCTATTAAGCGAGTTCGACATTGTTTATGTGACTCAGAAAGCAGTCAAGGGACAGGCACTGGCAGATCATCTTGCTGAGAACCCCGTGGAAGGAGAATATGAACCCCTAAAAATGTATTTTCCCGATGAAGAGGTGCTATTCATAGGAGAAGATATTGCTGAGTCCTACGACGGTTGGAGAGTGTTCTTTGATGGAGCAGCAAATTTCAAGGGAGTCGGCATTGGAGCCGTCTTGGTATCGGAAACTGGCCAACATTATCCGGTATCTGCTAAACATAGATTTTCCTGCACCAACAACATGGCAGAGTATGAAGCCTGCATATTAGGGCTCAATATGGCCATCGACATGAATATTCAGGAGCTGCTGGTAATCGGTGATTAAGATTTGCTTGTGCACCGGGTACAAGGAGAATGAGCCACCAAGAATTCCAAGATATTGCCATATCTGGACCATGTGCAGGAATTGAGAAAGATGTTCACGAAGATAGCGTTTCGGCATGTTCCCAGGATTCAGAACGAGTTTGCCCATGCATTGGCCACTTTGTTATCCATGATACAGGATCCCGACAAGAACTTCACCGATCCTATCCCAGTAAGGATCCATAGCCAGCTGACGTATTGTGCCTATGTTGATGGGAAGCCTTGGTTTCACGATATCAAAGAATATTTGGCAAAAGGAGAATATTTGAAGCAGGCAAATCATACTCAGAAACGTACACTTCGGAGGTTGTCCAACATTCTCTTCCACAGCGGAGGAACCTTGTACAGAAGAACTCCTGATTTGGGATTGCTAAGGTGTGTCGACGCAAAAGAAGCTTCTAAGCTACTTGAGGAGATACATGCTGGGACCTGCGGCCCGCATATGAATGGCTTCGTCTTAGCCAAAAAGATAC
The DNA here is from genome assembly GCF_001879085.1 of Nicotiana attenuata. NCBI lineage: Eukaryota > Viridiplantae > Streptophyta > Magnoliopsida > Solanales > Solanaceae > Nicotiana > Nicotiana attenuata. The sequence goes on along the minus strand of NC_031990.1, from coordinate 65,462,877 downwards.
TTAGGGCCGGTTATTTCTGGATGACCATGGAGACAGATTGTGTCCAGTATGTCCGAAAATGCTACCAATGTCAAGTACATGCCGATATGATAAAAGTGCTTCCAAATAAGCTCAATGCAACTAGCTCACCTTGGCCACTCGCCGCCTGGGGAATGGATGTCATTGGTCCAATCGAGCCCACCGCCTCAAATGGGCATCAGTTCATCTTGGTAGCTATTGATTACTTCACCAAATGGGTCGAAGCAGTATCTTACTAGGCAGTAACTGAGAAGGTCGTAGCAGATTTTATCCACGACCGGATTATTTGCTGGTTCGGAGTTCCAGAATCAATCATCACTGACAATGCCTCCAATCTCAACAGTGATCTGATGAAGACCATGTGTGAGACTTTCAAAATCAATCACAAGAATTCCACAGCCTATAAACCTCAGATGAACGGAGATGTACAAGCCGCTAACAAGAATATCAAGAAGATACTGAGAAAAATGATAGAAAATAAAAAACAATGGCACGAGAAACTGTCATTCGCTTTATTGGGATACCGTACCACAGTCCGCACATCAACCGGGGCAACTCCCTACTTACTCGTTTATGGTACTGAAGCTATTATTCCTGCTGAAGTGGAGATTCCTTCTTTGAGAATCATTCAAGAAGCTGAGCTGAGCAACGCATAATGGATAAGGATCCGTTATGAGCAGCTAGCCCTCATAGACGGAAAAAGGATGAATACAGTGTGTCATGGGCAACTCTATTAGAACAGAATGTCCAGAGCCTTGAACAAAGGAGTCAAGCAGAGATAGTTCACACCGGGGCAGCTGGTGTTGAAGAAGATCTTTCTGCATCAGGATGAAGCCAAAGGGAAATTCTCTCCTAACTGGCAAGGCCCATACATGGTTCATAGAGTATTGATAGGAGGAGCCCTCATACTTGCAGAAATGAACGGAGAAGTCTGGCCAAAACCGATCAACTCAGATGCGGTCAAACGATACTATCTATAACTATTTATGTTTTCACAAAATGATGTAAATTGAACTACGCTCGACCTGATTCCTATTTAAGAGGGGATACGTAGGCAGCCCTGTGGGTTCGGTCACAATTCAGTAAAAATCCTATTTTTGCCCACAATCAGAAACTGGGGCAGAATTTTGAGGAGGACCCTAAAAATTCCGAAGCAATTTCAGCCGATTGCAGCATGTGCAGCAGTCAGACGTGTCTATCTAACTGGGGCAGAATTTTGAGGAGGACCCTCAAAATTCTATTGCAGGAGAGGTTGAAATGTCTCGGATCGTGTCACAATCACTGGTTCATCTAACCAATTTATAAAATAATATATTTTTATTACGTCTTTGAAAACTATGCATGCTTGCTTGTAAAAAGACTCTGTTTAGCCAACGCGACCCCCAATGATTTGAACAGGACCTTCAGACCAAGCAAAGCAAGCCAAGCAATCTGACGAAGGCACGAACCGACCTCCCCCTTTACAAAACTCACTATTTTTCTTTGAATGCAGGAGCGAAGAATATACATACCTCCAAGTCACAATCTTCATAACAGCCGTGATACTGAAATCTATTACCAGCTAAGAAAACTCTGCTATCACCTGCTATTTATTCTATTTTTGCATAGGACTAAGCCCTGTCCCAAACCCTGCATGAGGCTAAGCCCTGCCTCTATATCTGCATAAGGCTAAGCACTGCCTTCCATCTGCATGGTACTAGCCCTGTCCCGAATCTTGCGTGAGACTAATCTCTGTCTCTATCTGCATGAGGCTAAGCCCTGCCTCCATATCTGTATACGGCTAAGCTCTGCCCTCCATTTGCATGGGACTAAGCCCTGTCCCGAATCTTGCATGAGACTAAGCTCTGTCTCCATTTGCATGAGGCTAAGCCTTGCCTCCATTTGCATAAGGCTAAGCACTGCCTTCCATTTGCATGGGACTAAGCCTTGTCCCGAATCTTGCATGAGACTAAGCTCTGTCTCCATCTGCATGAGGCTAAGCCCTGCCTCTATATCTGCATAAGGCTAAGCTCTCCCTTCCATTTGCATGGGACTAAGCCTTGTCCCGAATCTTGCATGAGACTAAGCTCTTTCTCCATCTGCATGAGGCTAAGCCCTGCCTCCATTTTGCATAAGGCTAAGCACTGCCTTCCATTTGCATGAGACTAAACCCTGTCCCGAATCTTGCATGGGACTAAGCTCTGTCTCCATCTGCATGAGGCTAAGCCCTGCCTCCATATCTGCATGAGGCTATGCTCTCCCTCCATATCTGCATAAGGCTTAGCTCTGCCTTCCATTTGCATGGGACTAAGCCCTGTCCCGAATCCTGCATGAGGCTAAGCCCAGTCTTCATATCTTCATAAGGCTAAGCTTTGCCTTCCATCTGCATGGGACTAAGCCTTGTCCCGAATCTTGCATGAGGCTAAGCTCTGCCTCCTATTTTCATAAGGCCAATCATCGCCTTTATTTGCCGAGACTAAGCATTGTCTCTCCGACACTATCTATTTTCTCCTCTTTTGGGCTAAGCTCTACCCTCAACCTCAGAAGACTAAGCCATGTCTTGTTGATTTTAGCATCATGTTATTGCATCTCATGGGCTGAAATATCGCCAACTTGTCCAAAGGCGTCATTGTCTAAAGGCATCATCCTCATAGCCGGAAGACACCATGCCATGGCTTAAGGATCTCTCAAATTTGCATATCATTATTCAAAGGCGTCATGGTTCGGAGGCACAATTTTCATGGCCCGAGAACATCATTTCATGGCCCGTGAATCCCCCACCGAACAATTCATGGCCCAGGAAATCATGGTCTAAGGACGTCATCCTCAACCGTCCAAAGACAATTCTCATGGTCTGAAGGGAATCTGCATCATATTTAAATTTCTGCACAAATATATACTTGTAGTATCTCCTTACTTGCAGGTGACCTGATAAGCAACCGCTACCCCAACAGGAGCAATTCCGCCCTAGTTCTTTCAAATTATCTCATAACTGACCGCTCACCATAACCATCTTTCCACCCATTCCAAAGTTTCGTGTTCGTTCTTGTGATGACTTCATCAGTATATTCCGCTGATGAATCCGGAACTACATACGACCTGATTCCTATAAAACCAGGAATATGTAGGCAGCTCAGGAACCAGGGTGCAGCCCAAATCTCTCAAACTATCTCGCTCGGTCAAAATTGGCCATCATATCTTTACCCGACATCTCTTTCATCCTTCCAGGGTAAAGAGGGACAGTTGCTGATATCCAATTTTTCCCTATAATATTTTTCAAATGCATATATAGCTTCAAAACTATGCACTAGCCTCAATTGATATTTTTCCATAATTTCTACTTTTTTGAATTAATTTATCCTAGTATTTTATTTATATGAATAATTAAAAATTGCATCACAAAGGACTTTATAACAATTTCACGTTTTAATTTTTCTATTATATTCATATTGAGCTCAAATTATTTCGCAAATAGCCACATCCACATTTTTGGGTTACAATTGCAATAACTTTGCAATTATATCCCATGCATGCATTATTGCATTATTTTACCAGAAAATAGCTCATTGAATTTTTAAAATATTGAGTAATTATTTTAAAGCTTTTCCATGCATGAAAATTATTTTTTATAATCAATTAATTATTTTATAAAATATATTTTATCAATTATTTGGGTATTTAACAAATAACCCTTTTTATTTCAGACCTAATCATTTTTACCAGCCCAAAACCCCTTTAATATTAACCCAAAAAGCCAGCCCAAACCCCTTAGGCCCAATTTGCCTACCCGACCCAATAACCCCTCTTCAATCGTGGTCGTTGATCTTTTAGATCAACGATCCACGTTCACCCTTACCTTAATTAACCCCTAACCTACCCCAAACCCTTTTCATTCTCTCAAAACCCGCCGTTATCGTCTCCCCTCATCTCTCAACTTTCTCTCAACCTAACCCTAACCCTAGTCGCCGTCATTGGCGTAAACCTCCCTTCTATGGTGCTTCTATGTCTTCTCCAACCACCCCTGGCCTCCTACACTCCATGGCTCTTCGACTTCATGAGTCCTTGAGACGATCTCAAGGAACTCCAACTGGTTCTGGTTTGAAACTTTGTTTACCGTCCTGTCTCAGGCCATTTTTCGTTCGTAAGTAAGGATCTCTCCTTGTTTTATTACGAATCTATGGATTCTTGACCTATTCTCTTCTCCTCTGCTATTTTTCTGAAAACCCTAGTTCGATACTGTCGATTCATCTCAGATCTTTATAGATCTGAGGTGATTCGAATGTTATTAAGTGTTTTCCTTCAAAAAATCTCTTGTTTTAATTGATTATTTCGATTTTTAATCACTCTTTCTAAACTAGGGTTCATTTGAAACTTTTCTTCAACGATTTTTCTAAGTTCTCAGTGTTTAGTTAATTTTTTCTTCATCATCTTAACTGATTTTCGCATGAATGTTCAAACCCTAGTTGATTCGGTGCGATATACTGGTTTCTCCGATTTTGTTTCGATACTCTGTAATTTCTGTGATACCAGTTGTATTAGTTTACTCCGTTTTTGGGCTTAAATGTTTTCCTTGTTAAAATCCAGTATTTCTTTGGGATTTTGCCCTAATTAATCTCTATTTATGGTTCGAACCTGTTTTTCTTGCTGAATTCTGTATTTCTATGAAGCTTTACTTATTTAATTTCTATTTATGGAATATGAGTAATTCTTTCCCAAAAACCAGTATTCTTTTGAAGGTTTTACTGATTATTTCCTATTATTTTGCCCTGTTAAAATCTGTGTGCACAAATCTTATTTGTTCCCTTATTTGTGACTTTAAGTGATCACACTTGCCTTAATAAGTTATCTATATGGTTTTCAGATTCTTACTGATTCCCCATTAGATATGATTTGCATTTCTTACCCTAATTACCCCCTTTTGTTGTGACTGTTAAGTGATTACCCTTAATTAAGGGGTCTACTCCGGACTCCCTTACATGAATTGATTCTGTGATTATTTGATTGCCCCCTAATTGACTGACTTCTGATTCTCTTTGCCTTATTTGCTATACTCCCTAAGTGTTGTATATACACTCTTGTTCTACCTCTCAAGAAGATGGACAGTAGTTCAAAAATCCACGCATACGCTCAAACTTTCTCTCATCTCTCTTTTTTCTACTTGTGTTTATTGCGCGTCTAGTCGGCTGAAAGCCAAGGCTAGACTGTGGAACTCTACCTGCTTTACTTTCTGCACTTTGATTCCTTAACTGGTATGTTCTTATTTCAATATCATTTTGAAATTCAAATTTAAGTGCTCCATAGTTGTTAAATCCATGCCTAATTCCCACACTAGTTTAACTGATTATGTACTTAGTTGTTCTTCCTGTTTACTGCTTTGATCAGTATGCTTAAGTTTTACCCCCTGTAGTTCAGTGTGTTAATCAGCATGTCTAGGTTTCAATCTTCGTGTTTGCTATTTTAGCAAGCATGTTTACTTAAGCTCTTGTCTGTTTCCTTCAACCAGCATGCTCATTTTAAGTAGTTCAGGCTCCTAATTTATCTGATTAGCCACAATTGGTATGACTAATTCTTTGTGGTAGACCCTTGTCCTCAATATGGATATTCCTGCATTTTGTCTCTATGCTCTAATGTCTATTATCACTTTAGCTTTAAGTATAATTTCCTTGTTAATACTTTGAATCAGTAGTTTGTATTCTAATGCTATGAATTTGGTCACTGGTTGTCAATCAATCCCTGCTTGTTCTATGTACTTGTTGATCAATATGCTTCCCCTCTTATCCATGTTCATGTGTTTCTGATTTAAGCTCCCTGTGTTCCCAAACCCCCTGATCCCTGTTTGTAAACTTGTTTGGCTTCACTTAGAATTAAGTAATAAATGGCTTTGAATCTGGGCACTCTAAGTTTTTGTGATTGTGTGGTTGTTTGTTGAATCTTTGTTCATCTCAGAATTGCTTCCAAAACTGTTTTCACTCTTAACATTTTTTTTCTTAAAACTGTTTCCATTCCTGAAATACCTTTTCACTCCTAAATTTTTTACCTCTATACTGTTTTTACTAGTTCTTCCAACTATGTCAAGCACTCTCACTTCTACTCTTAGATTATTTAAGTTCTGCCCCTCCAGTGTGTTTACTGCCTAGGATTCCATGAGATTCCTCCGGACTCTGGCACACTGGGGCTGGCCCTTCCACACTGCACATAACTACTTCTCTATTTACAAGGATCTTGGTGTGAGCATTGCCCGGGGTCCTTGAGGCCCTTGGGAACTTTGACGCACCAGGATACGTCATTGGATACTATGGACTATGGCATCTTGGACTGTTTTTAAGGCCTGGTACTTCCAGGTTCCCTTTGGGCCTATTTCAGGCTCCCTATAGCACAACTTATATTGATTATGTAATTTATTTATTTATGGTATGTAATGATAATCTTTGTACACAGATATTGGGGAAATTAGTAAAAGGGAGGGATTCTTATATGATTTGTGTGGGGAAACCGGATAGAAATCATGCATTTAGGTCTATATTATGTTTACTTGCATTAGAAATCATGCTTTAGGTTTATACTATGTTTACCTGCATTAGAAATCATGCTTTAGGTTTATACTATGTGTACCTGCATTAGAAACCATGCTTTTAGGATCACTTCGCATACTTGACAACATGTTATAGGCACACTACCTCATTTGTCATGAAATTCTATTTCTGCATAATCATGATCATCTAGAAATCCTGTTATTAAGTTACTGCTATAATTCCACCTAATAAAAACGTCCATTCTTTCTATGCATTAGAGATCCTGCCTTAGGACTGTATTTGTATTCGCTTTAAACCATGTCTACATCGCCTAAATCAATAACTATCTTGTCTATAAAAATGTTTAAAAACAATCCCAACACTTAGATGTCATAGAGATAACTGTGTATAAACCAGTTCTATAATGTAATATTCAGCACCTAGACCAGCATGCTTATAGGACTCAATAAATTCAAACTGTTTTGAACTAATTCCCAGAATTCTGATTGCATTTAGACAACATATATATAGGGTATTACTGATCCACGCCTAGGCAAGTTATTAGGTAATCAAGGTCTTATAAAAACTGTGAAACTATGCTTTGCTTATTTGTGACTGCCCAGATTCAACAGGTTCCAAAATTAGTAGGCAAACTGATTAGGTCTCTATCGCTTCGCCTTAGCACAATGCTGCATATTCTCTGCTTGTCATGCTCACCTAGATATCCTGTTCTAGGAACTTTCTGAGATATCTGAAATCTGCTGTTTGAGACGTGCTAATTGTCTATTTATTTGTGGAGGTAAACATGAGCCCCCTTAATTGTTTCTTACTTGACAGTCCTGTTTGTTCTTTGTTGTCACTTAGATTTTCCCTTTTAAACACCTTAGGCGAGTCTAGAACTGTCTAAAATTAGAGGTCCTAAACACCTCCGGGACCACAAGGAAGGGACGGGTAATGCACGCATAGAGTTCGTCTAATTAAAACAGCTTATATAACCGCTAACGGAGGGTAATTTGGTAGTAAAAGGATATGATGACCTGTGCGCTAATACCACGTGTAGTCCCTCTAGTTGAGGAAGGATTACCGAGTATTGTACAGATGTGATCCTATAGGCTAACAAACCTAGGACTTCCCTCATCTTATTTACATATATGTTTCCTTTATCTTATATGTGTGCTTAGACTGCCTATCTGTTAAATAACTAATTCACAAAATGAGTTTGGCTGGGACCCACCGTTGTGGACCTTGAGGGGTGCCTAACACCTTCCCCTCAAGGTAATTTCAAGCCCTTACCCAATCTCTGGTAACACAAACCGATTTCATGAGTTATTTGCAATAGGTGCCCTAACGCACCTTATATCCGTTAGGTGGCGACTCTTCAACTTCTGTACCCCTTTCCCAAAAGGAAACGAGTTGTCCCAAATGAATGTCGAAACCCTAACTTCCACTGCAAAGATGGAAAAAAAGGGGGTGCGACAACGAGGACATCGCGACCCTGTCTCAGCCTCATAAAGACGCACTGGTAATCTCTTTTCTTGAATACATTCCAAATTAAACTTGTACTTGTGGATCCAGGTAGCTCAGCCAACATTATCAGGTCGAGGGTGGTAGAGTAGCTCGGACTTCTCGACCGAATCGTGCCCGCTTCTTGAGTCCTCAACGGATTCAACATGGCAAGCGAGACGAAGAAAGGGGAGATCACCCTCCCGGTCAACGTGGCCGACACAACCCAAAATGCCAAGTTTCATGTCATCGAAGGAGACATGAGATACAATGCCTTACTCGGAAGGCCATGGATAAACTGCATGAGAGCAGTACCATCAACTCTTCATCAAATGATGAAATTTCCGACAAAGGACGGAATAAAAACTGTGTACGGAGAACAGTATGCAACAAGGGAGATGTTCGCGGTGCACGATGTGGCACCGGCATCGACGCCTCCAACATCGAAGGAGCCAAAGGATAAGCAAACAAGGGAGTAGCAATCACGAGATACATTCTCGGCTACACCCGGATAAACAAGGACCGCACCGCGCCCCCAGAGCAAACGATTGAAGCACATCGAGGCTCGAAGCGCCATCACCACTAAGGTATAATCGTCTCCCTTTTTACATCTTACACTAACCTGTGTGCAGGTGTCCGATCAGAACAATCGAAGCGCTTTCCAACTTGAAGACCTCAGGTTTTAAAGCATGCGTTGCACTCTTTTCCTTCGATCAGGTTTTATCCCAAGAAGGGTTTTACCGGTAAGGTTTTTAACGAGGCAACGTCTATATGCTACTTGAGGAGAACTTAACAAGTATTCAAGACTTCTCTTCAATCAACCTCGAATACTGGGTGGCATCCCCCCGGGATATCACCCCCTCGAAGAAGTGAAGATGAGCCAAAAAGGGTCTCAATAGGAAAATGATGTATCGGGCCAAACGGTCGAATGAACCGTGTCCGCATAGAATAATTGAATCCTTGACGACGAAAACATGTATACTTGTGCCAAGTAATCAAAGAATATTTTTCCATCAAAACACTTTGCGCTTAAAAGAAGTCCGCTATTTTTTCAAGAAACGGCTCCAGAGCAAGAAATTTCCCGAACACTCGGGGACTGACGTCAAAAACTCGAAGCCATATGACCTCCGGGTCGGAAACTTTGAACTCGTAAACCCTTAAAGAGGCAACTCCAAGTTTTTACATAATGGCCCCAGAGCCAAAAGACTCTCGACGTCTCGGGGACTGTTGCCGATGGTCACCCCATCGATTTGTTAGGGCCTGGCGGATCGACATCACAAAGTTATCAGGCATCGGTGATGAAAGGGCCGGTATAGCCTAATGAGATGGCTAAGGGTGAACTCAAGCCCGGCTTCCTCCGCAAAGAACCTCATCATCAATCTGTGCCAGGGTAGCCCTATATCTTCGACAGAAGTCGAGCACGACTCTATCAAGAGGGTCCAACATAAAGGGGTATGTGTATACATCAGAAACCCCCTCTACACGAGCCATGATGCTCTCTCCCAGGGAAGGTACCTGTAGTACCACCTTTTCTCCCAATCCGTAGTCTCTCCTCACTGCCTCGAGGTGTCCCTCTCCTATTGATGAAACAAACCTCGATGCATACTCCCCAGGCCCTGAACATTGGGAGGACTCTCTAACGTAAGGTCCCTCCTCGAGACAAAACCTCTCGGGGCCAGCTTCCCGGACACTGGCGGTGTACCACCAGCCAAGCGGGAAGCAGAAGTGGGACTCTCCTCTTCTTGGTGAACAGGTTTGGGCGTAGCAGCCATAACTATGGCGGAACAAGAGAGGGAAGACGGTGCTTAAGCAAAAGCTTCGAATTAAAATGGTGAAAGAGCTGATACAAGAAAGAAGAACTATACGAAAAGGATAGCTGCTCAAAATAGCGGAATCCTCAAAAAAGAGGGAAGAAAACTCATATATAGATCAAGCGGCGACTGTCCGCCTACCCAAAAAAAGCCAATTAATGCTGGCTAGGCCATTATCACTTTTAGGGAGGTGTACCGGCTGGATCACCTCGATCATTTTATGGCAGTGTGATACGATTGACGCTGTAATACAACGTTCGAGGGATCAAAGACCCCCGTATCGACATAGCCTCGAGACAGTACCCAATCTCGAGGATCTTTGTTGCTATAACAATGGGCTCTAAGGAGCTACCCGCATAAACCTAGCCGCGAGATGGTGCCCGATCTCGAGGATCCTTCTAGATCCGAACAAGTTCCCACTCGAGGGCTATTAATAAAGCCTCAGGGCTATTTTTTGCCTGCAGTTCAATTCACACGATCTCTCGGTTACTTTAGCCCGGGGGCCATCTTCATTTTAAGTTCAAAAGCAAGGTTTTGAGGCCACCCGAGTTCGAGTAAACTCTCACTCGAGGACTATTTGAAAAGGCCCGAGGGCTATCTTTATTTACATGTGATCAAGTAAATTCATCTCTCGAGGACTACCTACGGGGCCTAAAAAGTCTAAGTCATGGTCTAATATTCGGTGGCCCACTCTCACTCAATCCGAAGTTAGAAGTCCCGGCGGCCTAAGTTTGTATCCGGTCAATCAGGACTCAGTCCGAGGGATGTCAAAGGGTTTTCAGGAAATATCGTATTAACCAATCAAAAACCAAGGGAATGCCCACGTCCTGGTCCAGTATTCGGACGATCGATAAAGTCACATGCTCGGATATTTTACAAAGCAGGCAAAGGGAAATCCAAAACAGGTCAAAGACAAATTGAAGAAACATTTTTTGTATTGATAAACGTCGATTACAAAAGCCTACGAGGGGTCCTTACACAGAAACAAAGAAACAAAAACAACTGCTAGAAGTCTAATCTACTCTCGAAGGTACATCCTCGGGGGTGACATCTACGAGAACCATTTCCTCGGGGGTCCCATTTCGATCTTTAGAGCGACGCCTTCGAAAATCTCCTCCAAAACAGCAATAGATGAGGAAGAAGGCTATAGCCTATCAAAAAGCAAAAGCTTTTAAAGCCAAGGAAAGTTGTGGCTTGGTGAAAAATTTGGCTAGTGTGGGGTCTCGTCAGCACTACTATTGTGAAGCCACTTCTTGAGACGTTGCACCGGTGTGGGATGCAACAGTTAGTAGATGACGCCACCTCACTCCGGGAAAAGCAAAGGGAGTGAAGCGCCACACCAGGTTGAAGTTAGGAGAGATGAGCAGCAGTTCAAGGACCACATATCCTCTGATGCAGGAATAATTTGAGGCCCCTCTCTCATCATTTCAGGCCAACAACAACAACAACAACAACAAACCAGTGCGATCCCACTCTGTGGGGAAGAGCTCTAAAAGGGAGCCATGGCATAACTAGCAAAACCGCTACCGTGTGACCTTACGGTCACAGGCTTGAACCATGGAAAATAAATTTTGGATGGGGAAGAAGAGAAGAAAGGGGTTAAAAGCTGTTGAAGAATGACTGGATGGAGTTTTGATTCGAGAAACCTCCCATTTATTGAAAGGCGGTAGCATAACCAACGGCACAATCAATGCCTTTGGGAAACGTATCGCCAGGCGCAATCAATGCTTTTTGGGAAACGGATCGGCAGCGATATGACCACTTTTGGGAGAATAAACTGAGAATGTATTGAATGCCTCTGAAGATGGACTGATAGGATGTTTTCAGTCACCTGGAACATTGACGTCACGTGCATGACGTCATCATAAGATGTTCAAGAAAGTGAAGAGTCAAGACCGTTTCTTGTCATTTTCATTCTAAGAAACGCGGGGACTATCTGTATGCGGTAAAAATCAGAGGGTCCGATTTTATGGCCATGTTGACGCTTCACAAGCACGTCTCCAAAGGCTCGAGGCATGGCTCGAGGTTCGACCCCGAGGGCTTTCAACATTCAACCTCAGGGCAGTACAAATCGGTGGTTATGATGGCAAAACGGGAAGTTCCCCAGGCACGTGATTAAAGCTGACCAAATCTATTAGGCTAGTACAAGCCCGTACCATGGCATTAAATGGCTATATCAGCCACGTATCTTTGTAATAAATGCATCTGTACCATGTTGGGATTTCCCCTCATATATAAAGGGGATCCTTGTCATTTTGTAAGAGAAATAATACACAACATTCAATAGAAGAACAATAACATTCTCTGCTCTCTAACTTAAACATATTCTCTTTTGATCTTGTTACTTACATTTATTGTGTTTCATTAATTGTTCTTCATTTATTATTCATCATTGATCATATAAAGCCCTCATCAAGGCCCTTAGAACTGTTAGTCCCACATCGACTGTTCGGAGCCTGATGCCTAGCTCGACCTTGAGGTCCCGTATAAGCCAGCTCGAGGCCCCGATTCTTAGCCACTCGGTTTGCTTGATACATTACCTTCAAGCTCTTACTTTATTTTCTAGTCTCACACTTAGAATCTACTGCCTAACAACTAGCATAAAAATAAATCACGTATTTTTAGAACCACAAAATCAAATCTAATTGCAATTACCATTTTCAAGGTAAACAATACCGACTTGAACAAATGGTAAATTCATATGCGATGTTGGTGAAATCTTGGGCAACAAAAGGGAAGGAGAGAAGGTGCACCTTTTTCTTATGAGATCAGATGAAATATTGCATGGAACACTGAAGTCAAACTTACTCGCTCATGACTGTTGGCAACTTTGAATCGAGTTTACTTAATGTTGGTACAATAAAAATGTGTTAGGATGATGGCTCGAGGGACAGATGAACGTGGAAACATTATGGCCTTTGCCATACGAAATCCCCCTATAGAGGTCGGAATGAAATGAAGGACAAAAATACATGATCCTACTACAAACAAATTGGACATGATTCAGAAAGTTGTTTCCAACTTGTTGGGTATCCAGATTGGTGGGAAGACAGACATCCTGGTAATGGTAAATCAGGTAGAAGCGGTATATAAAAACAAAAAACATCATAGGGGTGGACAAAATAGATGTCACGGACGTGGAGCTATGTATCGTGCGAATGTTGTACAAGACACAAGAGGTGGCATCTCCACATCTGTGATGGGGGCAGAAAAGGCCAGGCCTCCGGGGTTGAGCAATGAGCATTGGCAAAGATTTATTGCTATGTTGAATAAGCACAGATAAGTTCGAATGAGATTATGACAGATAAGCAAAATTATGTATCGTACATCAACGAATCATATGACAGGATGTTTAAAATTATTGCATAATGTGCGAAAAATTAGGCAATGTCCTGTTAGTTTGCATGATGGGAGTAATGATGTAGTGACCGGTGAGGGTTCAACGAAATTTGAAGGAACTTTGGACCTAAAAATTGTTCTTTATTTGCCCGTCTTAACATGCAACATGAATTTTGTATTTCAATTAATAGATTACTCAGACTGTTTGGTCTTTTTCACTAAACTTTTATGTATTATACAGGACCACACCTCGAGGATGTTGATTGGAGCGGGTGAGCTGGAAGATGGACTCTATTATTTGTGAAACAAATAGAGGGTATGTGCTTTAAAGGTTGGCAGTGTGGGCTTGCTGGATCTTTGGCACAGGCATTATGGTCATCCCTCTCTACAGACCAAATTAATTCCTATTGTAAATTTTGGAAAAAATAATGATGCTTTGAATAAAAATTGTGATGTATGTCATCGGGATAAACAAACAAGAGACAAATTCCCTTTGAGTAATAATAGAGCTTCTAGCATTTTTGAGTTGATTCATTGTGATTTGTGGGAACCTTATCGAACAACTTCATCTTGTAGTGCATCATATTTTTGACTATGGTAGATGATTACTCGCATACTGTGTGGATTTTTTTATTCATTGCAAGAAAGAAGTAGTTTAAACCGTGATGAATTTCTTTGCTATGATAGATAGACAATTTAGTAAGCGAGTTAAAACCTTCAGGAGCAATAATAGAACATAGTTTACATGTACGATAAATTATTTTCTTGAATGTGGGATTGTCTTCCAAACTTTGTATACAGGAACAACCCAATAGAATGGGAGAGTGGAAAGAAAGCATCATCATATCTTGACTGTAGCCCGAGCTTTGCGCTTTCAAGGTAGCTTGCCGATTGATGTTTGGGGGAAATGTATTTTATTGGATTGTCAATTGATTAATCGAACTCCGTCTTCAATATTGCATGAAAAGACACCTTGTGAATTATTATATAGTCGAGTGTCTGAGTATGGACATCTTCGAGATGTTATGCTTGAAGCTTAGGGAGAAAGAGTGATAAATTTTCAAGTAGAAGTCGTAGGTGTGTCTTTGTGGGATAACCCTATCGTAAAAAGGGTTGGAAGTTGCATGAATTATAGAAGAAAGAATATCTTGTTTCACGAGATGTTGATTTCTATGAGACTGAATTCCTTTTCGCTTCATCAACACATAACACTAGCAGATACAAAAATAAAGAAATGCATGTGGAGGTACTAGCAGAGAATAAGGAGTACGAAGCGAGGGGGGGCAGTGACTCGGTCCAAGCTCGTGAAGACAAGCTTGATGTGGAGGATCACCACGAAGACGGAATAGAAGAAAATATTTGCCAGGAGGTAGGGGTGAAACTAAGGAAGATAAAATAATATAGGAGAAATTGGGATGCGGACACCGCCAAAAATACACACTAGTACGTTTGCGTGATTTTTTTTTTTACTAATGTTGCCCAGAAATTGAGTCTATCTTATCCTCCATCCCCTTCACATCATCACTATGGGATGCCTTATCCTTTAATACAATATGTGAATTGCGACAAATTCTCTGTACAACAATGTGTTTTTCTTGCAGCAATCACTGCACCATGAACTAGATCATTTCTCTGAGGTAGTGAAAGATGGGAAGTGGAAAGAAGCAATGAGATTAGAAATACAAGCACCACAGAATAATGGAACATGTGTAATAGAGAATCTACCTTCTAACAAAAGGCTCTCGGTTGTAGGTGAGTGTACAAGATAAAGTACAACTCTGATGGAACAATTGAGCGAGCCTGACTAATTAATCTTGGGAATCATCAAGTAGAGGGGATTGACTATAATGAAATGTTTGCCCCAATGGCAAAGATGGTGACTGTCCGCACATCTTTGGTTGTACCAATGTCGAAGAATTGTGAGTTATATCAAATGGATGTTCTAGGAAAAGTGTGCAGACTTCGAAAGTCACTATTTGGGTTAAAGAAAACATCGAGTTGTTAGTTTGCTATGTCGTTGGCTGCTTTGGAGGATTACAGGTACAAGAATTCATACACTGATTACTCTATTTTTACTTTGAAAAGGGGTGAAGTTGGAGTAAATGTCCTTGTGTATGTTGATGATCTGATTATCTTTAGGAATGAGCCCAAGGCTATCTGCGAGTTCAAAACCTATCACGGCAAATGCTTTCACATGAAGGATTTGGGTAGATTGAAATATTTTTTGGGAGTGGAAGGTCTCCAAAATTTCAGAAGGCATATTGTTGAGCCAAAAAAAATATGCCTTGGATATTATCTCAGAGATTAGGTTATTAGGTTCTAAACCTGTGGAATGCCGTTGGAACAAAATCATTGTCCGATGTTGGCGGGTGGACGAGCGCTTGATGGCCCTGAGCGTTATCGCCATTTGATAGACCGACTTATTTATCTGTGTTTCACTCGGTCAGAACTATCCTACAGTGTTCATATTTTTTCTTAGTTCATGTAGCAACCAAAAGAGGAGCATTGGGATGCAGTTTTACGGGTTGTTCACTATTTGAAAGGGAATCTTGGACAACATATTTTGTTAAAAAGCAAATATTATCTAAGTCTCTATGGATGGTGTTACTCTGATTGGTCTGGTTGTCACTTGACTCGACGCTCGCTCACAGGTTGGTTTATCTTGTTGGGTCACTCACCCATATCATGGAAGACTAAGAAGCAATATGTCGTCTCTCGATCATCTGTACAGACTGAGTATCTGTAATGACCCGACCGGACATTTTGAGCATTTGCACTTTGCTCGGTGGTTTGACGTCATGAGTAGCTCCATATGATGTATGACGGTTTTTGTGTATCGTCGGTTTTTATTTTGGGGTTATTCGAAATTAGTTTGGAAGAATAAATTTCATTGTTGAAGCTTTAAGTTGGAAGAGTTGACCAATTTTGAATTTTAAGTATTTGACCTCAGATTGGAGTTTTGATGGTTCCTTTAGGTCCAGATGGTGATTTTCGACTTGGGCAATATGCCCGGATTTGCATTTGGATAATTTTAGAAGATTTTGGCGCTAATTGGTGAAAGTTGAAAATTTGAAGGTTTGGAAAGATCATAAGTTTGACTGAGAGTTGACTTTAAGGACATCGGATTTGGATTGTGGTTCTGGGAATTGGAATAGATTCATTATGTCAATTGAGACACGTGAGCAAAATTTGGGTTCATTCCGGGTTGATTTGATATGTATTGGCACGAGTTTTGGATGTTTAAAAATTTAGAGTTCATTGTGTTTGATTCGAGGTGTGATTCATCGTTTCGATGTTGTTACGCATGATTTGAGGCCTTGAGTAAGTCCGTGTTATGATATTTTACTTATTAGGATGTTCAGATGTAGTCCCGAGGGGCTGGAACATGTTTTAGATCGAATTCGGATCATTTTTCTTCATTTTGGCATTGCTGGTTCTGCTGAGCATCTTGTTTCCTTGTTCGCGATCGCGTAAAGTTGTTTGATGGCTGGGGAAATGTTTTTCATCACATTCGCGAGTCCTCAAACGTGTTCGCATAGCTGGCTGCAGTTTGAGTATCGTGTTCGTGCAAGTGTGCACTCGCTCGCGTAGGGATTTGGGCTGAGATGGCAGAGGCTGGTTTCTTCTTGACGTTCGCATTGATTGTGTTGCGATCGCATAGTTTAGATATGTGTGTCCATCGCGTTCGCACAGATAGTTACGCGATTACTTAGGGTATTTGTTGGGAGTTAATGATGGTTGTTCTTTGTGTTAGCGAACGTTAATCCGCGATTGCAAACGGTATTTCTGGGCAGTGCATTTTTCTTCTTCGCGATCGTGATGGTATTTTCGCGAGCGCGATCCATTAATTCGCCCAGTGATTGTAAAGTACTCTATTTCGGGGGTTTCAGCCATTTTTGCATTTTTGGAGCTATGGAGCTTGGATTGAGACAATTTTAGAAGTGATTTTCACCATATGGATTGGGGTAAGTGTTCTCTACTCGGTTTTAATTTTATTTCATGAATCTATCTTTGTTTTCGGCATTTGATTGAGGATTTCAAGAGAGAAATTGGACGTTTTTACCTAAAGTTTCATAGAGTGAATTTTTGAGTTTTGAATATTGATTCGGAGTCAGATTCGAGTGAAACTAGTATGGTTGGACATGTAATTGAATGGGTTGTCGGATTTTGTGAGTTTCAACGGGTTCGAGGTGCGGGTTTGACTTTTTTGTTGACTTTGGGATTTCGATTAAAGATTTGACCTTTATCATTTGGAATTATTTCCTTGGGCTTTATTTGATGTATGTGGGTTACTTTTGGCTAATTTCAAGCTGTCCGGAGGTCGGTACGCGCGAGATGGCATTTTTGGAGCATCGTTTGGCTTGCTCAGTATTGGATTTGGCTTGTTCGAGGTAAGTAACACTTCTAAACCTGATGCTGAGAACTCGTGAATATGCGTGATATGTATTTGGTGTTGAGGTGACGCAAATGCTAGATGACGGGCGTGTGGGTGTGCACCGAGTGAATTGTGATTCATTCATTTATGTGGTACTGTAACCATGAAATCTCTACGTGCTAGAGTATTAATTGAGCTGTGATCTATGTTTGAAACCATGTCTAGACTGCATGCTTGTCCTTTTGGGACCCACTGAGGTCTTTTTTGCTGTTGAGTTATTTGCATACATTGAAACTACATAATATATCATACGCATTCAATTGCATATCATATCTTAGCCTACGTTACTATTTATTGATACATCACATCATTATTTTTGGGCTGATTTTCATGATATTGTGAGCCTAAGAGGCTAGAAAGATTGATGACTGTGTGACGCCAAGGGCGTGATTGTGAGGATATTTATGGGATCAAGTTGCGTGCCGCAGCATGTTTATTGATTCATGCCATAATTGGCTAATTATAATGCTTGGGCTGGAATCGCCCCTCCAGAGTCTGCACATCCACAGTGAGTGCGGGGACCAACTATGTGCGAGTGCCGATAGCGAGTGCTGAGTGACTAGGGGACTGAGTGACTTTGACTGGGAGGACTGACTGAATTGATACTCTGAGAGTATGGATATGGTTTTATCATTGAGTTGCATTGCATTCGACATGCACACATGACATACATGCATAGAGATGCATTTTCCTCATGCTGTACGGTATTCCGTCATTCATGATTTCATATACCTATTGAAAATGAAACATTTACCTGTTGAAAGTTTTTGGAAAAATCACAGTTTTACAAACTTACTTATATTCTGGTGACTTCGGTAAAAGATTTGGGTTTTTCACTGATATATTTGAAAAACATGCCTATTTTCCAGGACTGTGGATGAGCTAAGTGTTATATCTCTGAGTTACTTCTTTTATCACTTTTATTATGTTGTTTAAATGGAGCGAGAAGAAGCTTGTATGGTGCCTATAGTGAGTATTCCGCAGCGATAGGGCCAAGCATAACTTTCATGTGAACAAGTATTTTAGCCTAATTTCATAGAAAAATCGTGAGCAAGTTGCGCAAGCATGTGAACAAATTGTCAAATACCGCATAGGCACTTAGTTAAAGACTAAGGAAATGACAATAAGCTGTATATTTTTTTGAAGTTCCAATTGTATACATAGTACAACATTGTAAGTATCACGACTCGGAATCCCAACCTCGGGGCCCTGAAGACGCCTAACATCCACTTGCTAGGAAACCCGAAGTTGTCACGACCCCAATTCGCCCTCCGTAAACTATCGTGACGGCACCTAGTCTCTACGACTAGGTAAGCCTAACAAATGCAGAAATCAACTAATCTTGCAGAATAAATAATCAAAAAGCCGAAATAACTGAAAGAAATAACATTTAGATGCCGCTCGGCATAAAAACACACAACTTCTCAAATTCTAATACACTATCCTAAAACCTGGAAACTCACGGATCCACAAGCTGTGATAACACTACATAGCTCTGATCTCCAGAATGTCTAACAATAACAGAAAGTACAGAAGGGCTAAGTACTAAAAGCAGGAATAGAAGAGACTCCTCGGTCTGCGGACGCGGCAGATATACCTCGAAGTCCAGTAGAATCGCCTCGCCTCAAGAATGGTAAGCCTGAGTAGAGATACCTGGATCTGCACATGAAAAACATGCGCAGGAAGGGCATGAGTACACCATGGCAGTACTCAGTAAGTGCCCATCCTAACCTCGGTTGGTTTGTGACGAGGAAGGTCAGAGCCCTACTGAGATTAAATAAATATCAAAGTGACAGGATGATCTAAGTCGTGCAATTGAGAAATCTACAGTAAGAGCCTATACAGGGTAATAAAAGTACAATAACGGAAAACAGAGGTAAAGGCAAACCACAAGGAACTACCATTCATAGCAAGGATGATAACCGGGGATCTCTTGGTATCCCGAGGATCTCTTGGTATCCTCAAAATATACAAGGGATCTCTTGGTATCCTCAAAAATATACGGGGATCTCTTGGTATCCCGAGGATATCTTGGTATCCTCAATATACGTTCCAGGGATCTCTTGGTATCCCGCACCTCAGTCCAGATCATAAGTACTTTCGGGGGATCTCCCGGGATGCTGTCCCGTAGTCCCAAATTAATAACGTACAATAGCAACACAAGAATACTCAATAAATGCTAAATTTCATACTAAGTAAACAGATAAGTCTAGCCTACCATGCTTCACGTAATGCAATTAAGGCAATTTAGGCAAATAGGCAATTAAGTCAGCTAAACATGCTTTTCTAAACTAACAACGGGCTAAATAAGCAAGTATAATGAAATAGGAGAAGGAACTCAATTGAAATACTTAAAGAAAACTGGATTTTCAACAATTAGCTCAAGTACGCGCTCGTCACCTCGCGTACGAGGCATTTCAATTACCACGATATCAATCTTAAGGGGAAAGGTCCCCCACACAAGGTTAGACAAGCCACTTACCTTGAACAAGTGCAAGTCAACCCGAAACCACACTTTTGCCACGAGTATCCGACTCCAAATGGCCCAAATCTATTCAATTCAATTTCATAATGTAAATAACACTTCAAATAACTGATTCTATAATTAAATTCTAAGCTAAGACGCGAAATTAGGTAAAATGACCAAAATGCCCCTCAGGCGCACGTCTCGGAATTGGGTAAAATTTACATTTTCGGAATCCTCATACTCTCACGAGTTCATACATACCAAGAACACTGAATTCGGAGCCCAAATGGCCCCTCAAATTCTCATTTCAAAGTCTCTTAATCCCAAGCCCTAAATCCCACAATTACCACTGATTTTCCTTAATTTTTCATGCTTAGTATGATAAAAATCACTATAATAACGAGTTTTGGGACCAAAGACCTACCCCAATGGACTCCTCTGAAAATCCCTCTTGAAAAATGCTCCCAAAGCTTCTACCCGTTTGCAAAGAGGTGAAAATGACTAAATTTCGCGAAGGCAAGAAATTATAGGTTCTGCCCAGCGATCTCCGCATTTGCGACCCTGGGACCGCACCTGCAGTCCCACTTCCGCGGAGTCTTAGTCGCATCTGCGACTTTCATTAATGTGGCCAGAAACCGCATCTGCGGTTGCCCTTCCGCAGATGCGCCTCCACTTCTGCGGTTACTCTTCCGCATCTAAGCAACCTGAAGGAAA
This sequence comes from Nicotiana attenuata, assembly GCF_001879085.1. NCBI lineage: Eukaryota > Viridiplantae > Streptophyta > Magnoliopsida > Solanales > Solanaceae > Nicotiana > Nicotiana attenuata. The sequence goes on along the minus strand of NC_031990.1, from coordinate 65,442,099 downwards.
ATCCCAATTTCGCTTCTGCGGCCCTCTACGCCGCTTCTGCGGCTCCGCATCTGCGGTTCCCTGACCGCAGATGCGAAAATACCAGAAGAACAGCTGCTGCACAACTTCAACTCCAAAATTTCCTCCGTTAACCATCTGAATTCATCCCAAGGCCCCTGGGACCTCAACCAAAAGCACAAACATCACCTATTACCTTATTCTAACTTGTACCAATCTTCAAAAGACTCCAAACAACATCAAAATAACCAAAACACATCGGATTGAAACCTGAGTTTCTAAAATCCTCCGAATACCGCTTTTGATCAAAAACCCAACCAAACCACGTCCGAATGGCCTGAAATTTTGCACACACATCCCAAATGACATGACGGAACTACTGTAACTCTCGGAATTCCATTCCGACCCTTGGATCAAAATCTCACTATCGAACCGGAAACTTCAAAATTTGACCTTTCGGCATTTCAAGCCTAAATTAGCTATGTACCTCCAAAACACAATCCGATCACGCCCCTAAACCCGAAATCACCTAACGGAGCTAACGGAACCATCAAATTTCCATTCGAGGCTGTCTTTACACTGTTCCGACTACGGTCAACTTTCCAACACTTAAGCTCTCATTTATGGACTAAGTGTCCCAAAACTCTCCGAAACTCAAACCGAACATGCCGGCAACTCGAAATAGCAGAAATAAACTTGGGGGAAGCAGTTAATAGGTGATCGGGGCGTAATTTCCAAAAACGACCGGCCGGGTCGTTACAGAAGTGAAATAAATAATTAACTAATTTTAACAGTTGAAAACAAAATAGTAACAACGATAACGATAAAAGTCTGAAGTAGAGTAATATAACACCGAAATATAAAATCTAAACATATCCCAAAACCTGGAGTCAAGAATACATGAGCATTTAGGGTGCTATAAATAAGGTCCGAACAACGTACAACTATTTCGATACTCAACAAAATAATAAAGATAGAAGGGAAGAGGACATCAGGGCTGCAGACATCGTGCAACTATACCTCAAGTCTACAATTGCGACTGAATCCGAGCATAAAGCTACTGAGCGCCGCTAGGACCAATACCAGTATCAGCACAAAAAGAACAAAAGTGTGATATGAGTATAACTGACCCAATGTACTCCGTAAGTGTCGAGCCTAACCTCGGCGAGTTAGTGACGAGGCTATGACTAGACACCTACTTAAATAAACATGTACAAGTGTATAAAAAGCAACAATAGTAACATAGAATAATTACGTACCTACTAGGATGGGACATGCAAAAAAGAGAAGATATAACAAATACGACAAGTATGAAATCAATAAATAACCAAGTAAATCACCATAATCGGAATGACAGTCAAATCAATGATATAAAAATGACATGGCATCACCCTTCGTGTTTTACTCTCGTCCTCACCATGCAATAATATGAATAAAATGGCATTGCAATACCCTTCGTGCTTTTACTCTTGTCCTCATCATGTAATAATAATATGAATGAAATGGCACGACATCACCCTTCGTGCTTTATCTATCTTCCATATCATGTAATAATTATAATATGAATGAAATGGCACGGCATCACTCTTCGTGGGTTTACTCCCATCATCACCATGTAATAATAATGATTTGAACGAAATGGTAAAACATCACCCTTCGTGCTTTTACACTCATCCTCACCATGTAATAATAATAATAATATGAATTCGAATAATCAATAATGCGGAGAGTGATTTAAATTCAAATATGGTGCCATAATATCAAACTTCATCTTTCAAAAATATTCAACAACTTTGAAATGAGCAATAAATACAAAATGAATAACCGCAGAAGTAATAATAAGCATTGATATTACAATTAATTAACAAAATAATAAAATTCAAAGAAACAAGTTCCACCCGCATACTTTAACCCAATGACAGCGCATAAATACTCTTCACCTCACATATACATTGTCCCCACATATAAATCACGTTGCAAATAGACCGACAAGTCCAAATCCCTCAAGTCAAGGTTAACCATGATACTTACCTCACTCCACAACCAAATCAATGCTCAACCGCGGCTTTTCCTCTAGAATTAGCCTCCAAACCACTCAAATATAACTAGATATAGCTCAAATAATTCAGTATATGCTTTAGAAATTACCCACGAGTGAAAAAGATTCAATTTTAATGTTTTTGGAAAGAGTCAACAAAAGTCAAACCCATGCTCGCATGGTCAAAATTCGGGATTCAAACCAAAACCCGATTACCCATTCACTGTAACGACCCGATCGGTCGTTTTGATAACTAGCATCCTATTCAGCTATTTGGAGTCTCGATCAGCTCCGTATTATGTATTATCATCGAATTTGGTTTTCAGGTGATCCGGAGTTTGATTTGGAAGAATGAATTTCATGTTTGAAGCTTTATGTTGGAAGAGTTGACCGAGTTTGGCTTTTTAGTCTTTGACCTCGGATTTTAGTTTTGATGGTTCCGTTAGGTCCGGATGGTAATTTTGGACATGGGCGTATGACCAAATTTGTATTTGGATATACCTAGAAGGTTTCGGCGCTGATTGGCGAAAATTGGAAATTTGAAGGTTTGGAAAGTTCATAAGTTTGACCGAGAGTTTACTTTGAGGATATCATATTTGGATTGTTGTTTCAGAAACTAGAATAGCTTCGTTATGTTATTCGGGAGTTGTGTGCAAAATTTGAGTTTATTCTGAAACGATTTGATAAGGTTCGGCACGAGTTTTGGAAGTTTAAAGATTCAAAGTTCATTAAGTTCGATTTGAGGTGCGATTCATGGTTATGATGTTATAATGCGTGATTTGAGGCCTCGAGTAAGTCCGTTTTATGTTATGGGACTTGTTGGTATGTTCATAGGGAGTTCTGAGGGGTTCAGGTGAGTTCCGGATAGGTTTGGGTTGTGTTGCACTCGTTTTTTATGTTTCGACGTCGTTTCTTCAAGCGTAAATGGTACCACATTAAGAAAATGAGATCCAATTTCTGTTGAGATTGAAGATTTAGATCTTTATCATAATTTTGGAACCATAGCAACTGGAATCATCAAGTTTTGACATCGTATGAGGAATTTATGATCATTTTACTATGAATTGGGTTGCTAGATTTTTTTCAAATTAATTATGAAATTGCCACTCAATTCATATTTTAAAAAATCTGCACTATTTCCAAATATTGAAACCAACAATCTCCTTCATTATAAGGTCAAATGGAGTGATTCAAAATCCTAACTTGACTGGATGCATTAAAAGCAAGTTTCGGGATTGTTTGGCACAAGAAACGAGGTAGAACAGCTAGACAGAATTATTTAATACCGAGGTGTTGTTCATTTGGTCATATTTTGAGTTGGGGAGCTAGGATTTGGGCAATTTTGGAGGCGGTTTTCACCACATAGATTGGGGTAAGTGCTCTATACTTGGTTTTGATTATATTTCACGAATCCATCTTCGTTTTTTTGCATTTGATTGATGATTTCAAAGTGAAATTTGGGTGTTTTTGTCTAAAATTTTATAAAGTGAATTTTTGAGTTTTGAACATCGATTCGGGGTCGGATTCAAGTGAAACTAGTATGGTTAGACTCGTAATTGAATGGGTTGTCGCATTTTGTGAATTTAGTCAGGTTCCGAGGTGCGAGCCCAAGTTTGACTTTTTGGTTAACTTTGGGCATTTGATTAAAGATTAAACCTTTATCGATTGGGTTTGTTTCCTTTGAAATTATTTGATGTTCTTGAGTTGCTTTTAGCTGGTTTTGAGCCGTTCAGAGGTCGATGCACGCGAGATAGTGTTTCTAGAGTATTGTTTGGCTTGCCCTGAATTGATTTGGCTTGTTCGAGATAAGTAACACTTATAAACTTGGTACTTACGGTATGAAACCCCGAATTACGTGTTATGTTATTGACTTTTAGGTGACGTACGGTGCTAGGTGACGAGCTTGAGGGCGTGCACCATAGAAATTGTGATTTAGTTGATTCCATGAAACTGTGCAGCTATCTTATCTGAACATTTTTACTATACTCTAGGTGTTAGAGCACTTGAGCAGTGATTTATACTAGAAATCATGTTTAGGCTATATGTTGCTACTATTGGGACCCACAGTGATCGTTCTTTGTTGTCGAGCTATGTGCTTAATTACAATTATGTACTCAATCGCATTCATCATTACGTATCATATCTCAGTCTTTGTTATCGTATATTTCCACATCTCATATCATTGATTTGGGCTGCTTAGCATGAGTTTGTGAGTCCGAGAGATTGGAGAGATTAATGACTGAGTGAGGCCGAGGGCCTGTTGTGAGCAATATTATGGGATCAGGTTGCACGCCGCAGCAGGGTTTATTGATTCTTGCTAGGATTTGGCTTATTATAGCACTTGGGTTGGATCTTCCCTTCCGAAGTCTGCACACCCACAGTGAGCGCAGTTGCTATTGATTTTTGGACTAGATCTGCCCTGGATTCATTTGCATTAGGCTATATCTGCCCTGGATTCATTTGCATTAGGCTAGATCTGCCCTGGATCTCTATACCCGATTTTGGTGACTTTCATGATTTCACTTGCATATCGATATGTAGGTATAGAGATGTACTTTCCTCATGCTATCTGGAAATGAAACATCTTAATTATTGTTGAAAGACTTTTGGGAAATATCACAGTTTTCAGACTTACTCATATCTTTGGTTATTTGGTGAAAATAATTGAGTTTTACTGACATCTTTGAAAAACATGCCTATTTTCTCGTAATTGTGAACAAGTTGAGCATCATACCTCTAAGTTATTTCTTGTACAAATTTTATTATGTTGTTGTGAACTATGCTGGTTATTGGAATTGGACCCCGACCCTTATCCCAGCTCGTCACCACTTTCAACCTAAGTTTAGGTTTGTTACTTATTGAGTACATGGGGTCAGTTTGTACTCGTACTACACTTTTGCACCTTGCTTGCAGATGTTGGATGATGATGTTGGTGTTTAAGGCAAGAGATGGATTTGAAGACGTAATTGCGTCCCGGTCATAGTTGCCTCTTGATCTTGGTAGCTTTAGAATTATTAATATGTTCATGTATATTTCAAACAAATAATGTATTTATTTCATACCAGCTTTGTAAACTTTAAATCTTATAAGCTCGTGATTTGAACTACCATTCCTTGGAAAATGTATAAGTTTCAGATATTTTATCATTTATTTGTCTCAATAAATCTCATTAAACTGAATAGTTTTTAATTGGATTACCTAGAGGGTTGGTTAGATGCCATCATATCTAGTTGGATTTTGGGTCGTGAAATTCACCCCCGAGCCCGGTTATGTGATAAGTTTAAAAATTCGACCTCAATTAGAGGTCTAAATCTCAATTTCTCAAATCCCCAATTTCTACCTAAATTCCTAATTTTGTACCACAAAAAATCATGATTGAAATTTAAATCAATGGATATTTATGGAAATGTAAAGAAACAAATTAAAATCTACAAACATATGAAGTTGGGATGAAAAACCTCTTCAAAATTGCCTCTAAGCTGAGCTCAAACTTGAAAATGGTGAAAAATGGGATTATTCACGATTTTTAGGAGTTATCAAGACTAGGTGTCAGTTGTTCATGGCGTTCGCGAGACACCTGACATGATCGCGAAGCATTACGGTCTGCAGGCGTTCGCATTCGCGTGAGGTTGTATCTGTTCGCGATTGCCTATCCCCCCTGGCCTTCGCGTTTGCGAGCTTGGGCTCGCATTTGCGTAGAACAACCCCTCCCTCTCTTAGAATCTCACCTAACCGATCGCGTTCGCGAGTAAAGGGTCGCGTTCGTGAATGGTAATCCCTCCGATGCTTTGCATTCATGACCGCTTCTCCACGTCTGCATAGACGAAATCCACCCTAGCCCCAAGTTCCCCTTCACGATCGCGAAGCACAAAACACCAGACATCAGCAATAGCTGAACCAATAGATCCTCCATGTCCGAAATTGATTTGTAGCCTATCCAAAACTCACCCGAGCCCCTCGGGCTCCAAACCAAATATGTACGCAAGTGTAATAATATCATACAAACTCTCTCGCGTTATCAGAACACTAAAATATCACCTAGAACTACGAATCGGACATCAAAATGCATGAAATTTGTAAAGAAACTGAAGAACTGTCAAATTCACAACTGAGCGTCCGAATCATATCAAATCAACTTTGTTTTGCACCAAATTCTGCATACACGTCTTAAATAGTAAAATGAACTCGTACCAAGTTCTGGAATCAAAATCCGAACCCGGTAGCTATAAAGTCAACCTATGGTCAAACTTCAGAATTCATTAAACCTTCTAATTATTAGTGCTCAACAATTCACGTCAAAACAAGTTGGGGACTTCCGAATTTAATTCCGGGCATACGCCAAGTCTAAAATCACGAAACGGACCCACCGAGATTGTCAGAATACTGATCCGGTTCTGTTTACATAGAATGTTGACCGTCGTCAACTTAAATCATTTTTAAGGCTAAAATTCATATTTTTTTTAATTTTTTACATAAAGACTTTCCGGAATAAGACACACACTATGCACGCAAATCGAGAAGTACTAAAAAAAATCGAGATCACGAAACATGGAAATAAAGGCTAAAACTCAAAATGACCTATCAGGTCATCACAGTATGTAATACATCTTTTCTTTATTTTGTGTAACCAAATTTATAAAAAGACATAGCAAACATTTACTTTTACCTAACTAAAACTTCATCGACATCTATGGTCAAGGATTTGAGATGCGTATCATCCTTAAATATATAACTTTAAAGATTCAATTTCATTTGATCATTCTAGTTTTTAAATTTTAATATATATTCTTTTTGTTCCATTTATTCAGATGTTTTTTTATATTAGATCCATTTTAATAAAAAAATCACCCATTTTCACAATTAAAAATACTTTAATTTTATAGATTTCATTATATCCTTAATAACATACTCTTATAATGATACAAATGTTATGACATGTTCCACACAACACGTTATAATGATACTATCAAAGCGCGCGTGTATGTGTGTGTGTGGGGGGGGGGGGGTATATATGGATAGTAACTACATTGTATGTGTAGAACTATGAGAGTTTTCCTTTACCATGTTTGTTAGGACTAGTTTTCCTTTTTTATATTTGGTAGGACTAATTTTACAAATTTGTTAGGACTAAGGTTTAATAATTGACTTGTGTGTGTATATATATATATATATATATATATATATATATATATTCTTGTTAATAAATTAAAGAAACCAGGCCTTTCTCTTCCACACTTGTCCATTGTGCGCTTGCGTGTTTGGTATGGTATCAGAGCCAAGGCCGAGCCAAACCATAAGGAAATTGGAGTGGCATACAAATGGAAGGGATCAAGGGTAAAGACGTCACTGCTACAGGCGGGACTAGTGGTGGTGACAAAACAAACAGATGAAAGACCATATCTCTATACGAATTAACATCTAATGACAATCCTGAGATTTTGATAACACAAGTGGCTCTACAGGGATAAAATTCTGATGAATGGGCAACGTCTATGAGGACCTCCTTGACGGCGAGGAACAAGTTCAGATTTATTATCGGAACAATCAGGAGACCTCTTGAAGATTTGTGGACCATCAACTCGTTGTTGGTTTCTTGGATTTTGAATACTATTGAGCCTACTTTACGTTTGTCTATACCATACATAGATACACTGAAGATTTATGGATTTGAAATTAAAGAACGTTTATCGGTCTCCAATAGTCCAAGAATACAGCAGTGAAGGCCGAAATTGCGGAGTGCAAACAAAAGGGCATGACCAAAGTTAAGTACTATGAAAATTTAACAATAATCTGGGAAGAACTTGCTAATCTTGATCAAATACCGACTTATACAAGTGGTAAATGCACATGCGATCTTGGTGAAATTTTGAAAAACAAAAGAGAAGGGCAGAAGGTGCACCTTTTTATTATGGGATTAGATGAAATATTGTATGGAACAATAAGGTCAAACTTACTCGCTCAAGATCCAGTGCAAACTTTTAATCGAGTTTACTCAAAGTTGGTACAAGAAGAGCATGTGAAGCTGATGGCTCGAGGGACAGATGAACATGGCAATGCTATGGACTTTACCATAAATGGGAAATCCCCCTATAGAGGTCGGAATGAAGTGAAGGACAAAAATACGTGCTCCTACTACAAGAGAACTGGACATGATTCAGAAAGTTGTTTCCAACTTGTTCGGTATCCATAATAGTGGGAAGACAGACTTTATGGTGATGGCAAATCAGGTAGACGCGGTATAGGAAAACAAAAACATAATAGGGGTGGAAAAAATGGAGGTCACGGATGCGGCGCTATGTATCGCGCGAATGTTGTACATGACAGAGGAGGTGGTGTCTCCACATCTACGATGGGGGCAGAAAAGGCTAGGCCTCCGAGGTTGAACAATGAGCTGTGGAAAATATTTAGCTATGTTGAATAAGCAACAGATAAGTTCAAATGAGAATATTACGGATAAGAAAAATTATGTATCTTGGTCATCGATACAGCATCAACAAATCAAATGACAAAATGTTTAAATTTATTGCATAATGTGTGAAAAATTGGGCAATATCCTGTTAGTTTGCATCATGGGAGTAATGATATAGTGACCAGCGAGGGTTCAACGAAATTTGAAGGAACTTTGGTCCTAAAAAATATTCTTTATGTGCCCGGCTTAACATGCAACTTGATTTTTGTATCTCAATTGATATATTACTCAGATTGTTTGATCTTTTTCACTAAACATTTATGTATTACTCAGGACCGCACCTCAAGGATGTTGATTGGAGCGGGTGAGCAGAAAGATGGACTCTATTATTTGTGAAACAAATATAGGGTATGTGCTCTAAAGGTTGGTGGTAGGCTTGCTGGATCTTTGGCATAGGCGTTTGGGTCATCCCTCTCTACAAGTGACCAAATTAATTCCTATCGTAGATTTTGGAAAACATAATGATATTTTGAATAAAAATTGTGATGTATGTCATCGCAATAAAGAAACAAGAGACAAATTCCCTTTGAGTAATAATAGAACTTCTAGAATTTTTGGGTTGATTCATTGTGATTTATGGGGAACTTATCGAACAACTTCATCTTGTGGTGCATCAGATTTTTTGACTATTGTAGATGATTACTTGCATACTGTGTGGAATTTTTTATTGATTGTAAGTAAGAGATAGTTTAAACTATGAAGAATTTCTCTGCTATGATAGATAGACAATTTAGTAAGCGCGTTAAAACTTCAGGAGCAATAATAGAACATAGTTTACATGTATGAGAAATTATTTTCTTGAATGTGGAATTGTCTTTCAAACTTTGTGTACAGGAACACATAATAGAATGGGAGAGTGGAAAGTAAGCATTGTCATATCTTGACTGTAGCCCGAGCCTTGCGCTTTCAAGGTAGCTTGCGAATTGATTTTTGGGTGGAATGTATTTTGACGGATTGTCACTTGATAAATTGAACTCCATCTTCAATCTTGCATGAAAAGACACCTTATGAATTATTATATAGTCGAGTGTCTGAGTATGGACATCTTCGAGAAGAAGAATATCTTGTTTCACGAGATGTTGATTTCTATGAGACTGAATTCTCTTTCGCTTCATCAATGCATAACACTAGCAGAGACGAAAATAAACAAATGACTGTGGAGGTGCTAGGAGAGAATGAGGAGTCTAAAGCGAGTGGGAAGTGACTCGGTCCGAGCTCGTCAAGACGAGCTTGACGAGGAGGATAACTCTGAAGCCAAGATAGAAGATTCACCAGGAGGTAGGGATGAAACTAAGGAAGATTAAATAACAGAGGATGAGTGGTTGGGATGCGGACACCACAAAAAATACACATTGGCCGTTTGCGTGATTATGTTACTAATGTTGTCCAGAAATTGAGTCTATCTTATCCTCTATCCACTTCACAACACCACTCAGGTACACCTTATCCTTTAACACAATATGTGAATTGCGATAAATTCTTTGTACAACAAAAGTGCTTTTCTTCCAACAATCACTGCACCACATGAATCTGATCAATTCTTAAAGGTAGTGAAAGTTGTCAAGTGGAAAGAAGCAATGAGATTAGAAATATAGGCATTGGAGAATAATGGAACATGGGTAATAGAGAATATACCTTCTAACAAAAAGGCTCTCGGTTGTAGGTGAGTTTACAAGATAAAGTACAACTCTGATGGAACAACTGAGCGACACAAGGCCCGACTAGTTATTCTTGGGAATCATCAAGTAGAGGGGATCGACTATAATGAAACGCTTTTCCCAATGACAAAGATGCTGACTGTCCACACATTTTTGGTTGTACCAATGACAAATAAATAGGATTTACGTCAAATTGATTTACATAATGCCTTCCTGCATGGGGGTCTTCAGGAGATTCTGTACATGAAATTGCCTCATGGGTTTCGAGTGGCAAGTCTAGGAAAAGTGTGCAAACTTCGAATGTCACTTTATGGGTTAAAGCAAATGTTGAGGTGTTAGTGTGCTAAGTTGTTGAGTGCTTTGGAGGACTGTAGGTTCAAGAATTCATACTCTGATTTGTCACGATCCCAAATACACCGGTCGTGATGGCCCCAATCACAATACTAGGCAAACCAACCCAAACAATTAACCACAATAAATTCCTTTTAGTAAACCTTTTTTTTCTAATACTGATTAAGCTTTCAATTTGCATGAGAAATATTTAAATCACTTAAATGTGCCGAAAATCAGTATAACAACAAACCAAACACAGCCCAACCATCTGGTGTCACAAGTCTAGAGCCACTAAATACAACCAGTCCGACTGTCTAATACATGATAAGTCTAAAAATGCGGAAAAGAAGGATAGGAAGGAGGAAAGCAGGGCTGCGGACGCCGTGCAGCTACCTTGCAGTCTCCGATAAGCTCCGAAGATGCTGGGAACCCTCACTCTGCCGCTCGGGCACCTGAATCTGCACACAAGGTGCAGGGAGTAACGTGAGTACGCCAACTCAGCAAGTAACTAACCTAAATAAGGTCTGAGTGCGGTGACAAGCAGTTAAAAATCATATATAAGAGTATACAACAGAATATCAAGTCAAACTCAACAGTTTAAAAGCCAGTTAAGTCGTAAAACTTCAGTTTAAATTGAAATACTTGAAATCATTTACTTAGCAGTTTTCAACAGAGGCTCATTATAAAAGGAAGAGTGAAATCAGCAAATATGTCATAAATGGGCCCCTCCGGCAAGGTATCACTCACAAATATAGCCTCTCGGTCACTTGTGACTCAACTCTCGTCACAGAATACTCACACTCAGCACTCAGGCTCAATAATATCTCATAATAGTAGTAATCATAATACTCGCTGCGGCGTGTAGCCCGATCCATAGATTATAGTCGACTACGCTCACTGGGGGTGTACAGACTCCGGAAGGGCTCCTACAACCCAAGCGTCATATTGCTGCGGCATGTAGCCCGATCCATACAAATACCGCTGCGTCGTGCAGCCCGATCCATATATATATATGTATCGCTGCGGCGTGCAGCCCGATTCATATCAATATATAATATCGCTGCGCCGTGCAGCTCGACCCATAATATATATATAATCCTCACCATAAGGTCCTCAACCTCTATCAGTCACTATCCTCACGGCCACTCGAGCATCTCACTGAAAATCAGGGAACACAGCCCAAACAATTTTCATAGTTAAGAAAATGAGTAGTGAAATCAAGTTTAAGCAATAGCAGGAAAAACATGACTGAGGATATGCTTTCAAACAAATAGAGTGAGGAAAACAATAAAAATGCCCCTAAGGGTCTCAACAGGTCGACACAAGGCCCTAAACATGGCATAAAACTCATAATATAGTATCAATCCCTAAAGCACGTGATATCATAAGATTTTAAATCAAATACGCGGCTTAACAGTCGCTACGGGACATACCAAGTCACAATCCCTACCGGTGCATGCCCACACGCTGTCACCTAGCATGTGCGTCAACTCAGTTATCAAAACAATACGAATACCGGGGTTTTATACCCTCAGTTCCAGATTTACAATGTTACTTACCTCAAACCGGATGAAATACTACTCCGCGACGCCTTTGCCTCTCGCCTCGGCCTCAACTCGTGTCGAATCTACCCAAAAATCAGAATCATACCATTAGAATATGCTAAGGGAACGAAGCCCATGCGAAAATAATCAAATTATACCGAAAATCCCGAAATTGGTCCAACCCGACCCCCGGGCCCACGTCTCGGAATTCGATAAAATTTCCATCAATTTACTCCTTATCTCCCCACGAGTTCATACATATCAAAAGTATTAAAATCCGACCACAAATGAATCCTCAAAACCTTGCCAAAGGTCTCCAATCTCAAGCCCTAGTTCCCAATTTTTAACCCTTAGTTTCCATTAATTTTCAAGCCAAATCAGTGAAATAACACCATAGAAACGAGTTTAGGGTCCAAAAACGTTACCTCTATGAAATCCCCTTGAAATCCCTCTTCAAATAGCTCCCCCAAGCTCAAACCCGCATGCAAATGGTGAAGAAAAACTCTAAAATCGCGAAGAAAATCTTTTATACCTTATGGCCCAGGATTTTCGCACCTGCGGCCCAAACTCCGCTTCTGCGGCCCAAGACACCTCATCTGCGGTTTTCACTTAAAGTGCAAGTTCCGCATCTGCGATCATTTCCTCGCACCTGCGCTACCGCAGGTGCGCTTCCTTAGCCGCTTCTGCGGTTCCAGCTACATGGCCTTTCTTCCACATCCGCGACCCATTGGGCGCTTCTGCGAGCCAGCACCTGCGGTCCCTTAGCCACAGGTGCGGTTATGACAGCAGACTTAGCTTCAGCTACCATTTCCAAATTCCTATCTTCCGGACAACCACCCAAAATCACCACGAGGCCCCCGGGACCTCAACCAAAAGCGCAAACCAGTCATATACCACCATCCAAACTTATACCAATCTTTAAAACACCTCAAACAACATTGAAACAACTAAAACACATCAGCTTCAAGCCTAAGAACTATAAAACTTCCGAATTTCGCTTTTGATCAAAAAATCTACCAAGCCATGTGCGAATGACCTGAAATTTTGGACACACCTCCAAATGACACAACGGACCTACTGCAACTCCCGGAATTCAATTCCGACCCCTATATCAAAATCTCACCTAGCAACCGGAAAATGCCAAAATTCCAATTTCGCCAATTCAAGCCTAAATCTACTACGGACCTTCAAAACACGTTCCGATCACACTCCTAAGTCCCAAATCACCTCCCGAAGCTAGCCGAATCATCGGAATTTACATCCGAGTCCTATTTCACATAAGTCAACATCCGGTTGACTTTTCCAACTTAAGCTTTCTCAAAAGAGACTAAGTGTCTCAAACCTTACCAAAACCTCTCCGAACCCGAGTCCACCAAACCGATAACACATAATACAACTGAACAAGACAATAAGAAACAGAAATGGGGAAAACGGAGAGGTAACTTATGAATTGACCGGCCAGGTCGTTACACCCTCCCCCTCTTAAACAAACGTTAGTCCTCGAATGAGTCAAGAAACATACCCGAAGCCTCGAATAGGTGAGGATATCTGCTCCACATCTCCCGCTCGGTCTCCCAGGTAGCCTCCTCCACGGGCCGACCTCTCCACTGCACTTTCACTTAAGCTATATCCTCTTACTTGAACTTTCGAACCTGCCGCTCCAAAATAGCTACTGGCTCCACATCATAAGTCAATTCATCATCTAACTGAACCGTGCTGGAGTCCATAACATGAGACGGATCCCCAATATACTTCAGGAGCATAGAAACATGAAATACCATATGCACACTCGATAGGCTGGGTGGCAATGCAAGCTCATAAGCCACCTCCCCAATCCTCTGAAGCACCTCAAAAGGCCCAATGAGCCGAGGACTCAATTTACCTTTCTTCCCAAATCTTATAACACCCTTCATGGGTGAAACCTTCAACAAAACCTTCTCACCAACCATGTAGGACACATCCCGAATCTTCCTGTCAGCATAACTCTTTTGTCTCGACAGCGCTGTACGAAGCCTCTCCTGAACCACCTTCACCTTATCTAAGGCATCCTGCACTAAGTCTGTACCCAATAGCCTAGCCTCACCCGGCTCAAACCAACCAACTGGAGATCTACACTGCCTCCCTTACAAAGCCTCAAATGGAGCCACTTGAATACTCGACTGGTAACTGTTGTAAAAGGAAACTCTGCGAGCGCAAGACACTGATCCCATGACCCTCCAAAATCAATGACACAAGCGCGTAACATGTCCTCCAATATCTAAATAGTGCGCTCGGACTGCCCCTCCGTCTGAGGGTGAAAAGCTGTGCTCAACTCAACTTGAGTACCCAACTCTCGCTGTATAGACCTCCAAAACTGTGAAGTAAACTGAGTGCCCCTATCTGAAATGATCATACGAACAATCTCCCGGATATAGATCTCTGCCAACCGCTCTGAAGAATAAGTAGTACACATAGGAATGAAGTGCGCGGACTTGGTCAGCCGATCCACAATCACCCAAATAGCATAAAACTTCTTCAAAGTCCGTGGGAGCCCAACTACAAAGTCCATGGTGATCCGCTCCCACTTCCACTCAGGAATATCCATCCGCTGTAACAAGCCACCCGGTCTCTGATGCTCATATTTCACCTGCTGACAATTGAGACACCGAACTGCAAATCCCACAATGTCCTTCTTCAATCTCCGCCACCAATAGTGCTGTTTCAGGTCCCGATACATCTTCACGGCACCCGGATGAATGGAATACCGCGAGCTATGGGCGTCCTCCAGAATCAACTCCCGAAGCCCATCTACATTGGGCACACATATCCGGCCCTGCATCCTCAACACCCAATCATCACCAATGGTCGCATCTCTGGCATCATCGTGCTAAACTCAGTCCCTAAGGACAAGCAAATGGGGATCATCATACTGGCGCTCTCTATGCGATCAAATAAGGAAGACCGAGAAATCACACAAGCCAATACCCGACTGGGCTCTGAAATATCCAACCTCACGAACCGATTGGCCAAGGCCTGGAGCATCCACTGCAAGAGGTCTCTCCCCAACTAGAATATATGCTAAACTCCCCATACTCACTGCCTTTCGGCTCAACGCATCGGCCACCACATTGGCCTTCCCCGGATGGTACAAAATAGTAAAATCATAATCCTTTAGCAATTCCAACCATCTTCGCTGCCTCAAATTGAGATCCTTCTGCTTGAACAAGTGCTGGAGGCTACGATGATCAATAAACACCTCACACGACACACCATACAAGTAATGTCTCTAAATCTTCAACATGTGAACAATGGCAGCCAGCTCCAAATCATGAACAGGGTAGTTCTTCTCATGGGGCTTCAACTGACGAGAAGCATAAGAAATAACTCTACCCTCCTGCATCAGCACACACCCAATACCAACTCTCGAAGAATCACAATACACGGTATATGAACCTGAAGCTGATGACAAAACTAATACTGGAGCTGTGGTCAAGGCAGTCTTGAGCTTTTGAAAGCTCTCCTTACACTCATTCGACTACCAGAATAAAGCACCCTTCTGAGTCAACTTGGTCAAGGGCGATGCGATAGATGAAAATCCTTGGACAAATCGGCTGTAATAACCTGCCAAACCAAGAAAACTGCGAATCTCTGTAGCTGAGGACGGTCTAGGACAACTCTGAACTGCCTCTATTTTCTTTTGATCGACCTGAATACCCTCACTGGACACTACGTGCCCCAAGAAAGCCACTCAACTGAGCCAAAACTCACACTTGGAGAACTTTGCATAAAGCTTCTCCTCCCTCAATCTCTGCAACACAGCTCTCAAATGCTACGTGTGCTCCTCCTGACTACGCGAATACACTGGAATATCATCAATGAAAACTATGATAAATGAGTCGAGACAAGGCCGAAACACGCTGTTCATCAAATGCATGAATGATGCTGGGGCATTGGTCAGCCCAAAAGACATCACCAAGAACTCATAATGACCATAACGGGTCCTGAAAGTTGTCCTGAGAATGTCCGATTCCCTGATCTTCAGCATGTGATAAGCTGAACAGAGATCAATCTTGGAGAACACTCTCGCTCCCTGAAGCTTGCCAAACAAATCATCAATGCGAGGTAGGGGATACTTGTTCTTAATTGTAACCTTGTTCAACTGCCTGTAATCAATGCACATCCTCATTGTGCCATCCTTCTTCTTCACAAATAGGACAGGCGCACCCCAAGGCGACACACTAGGCCGAATAAACCCCTTATCAAGGAGTTCCTGAAGTTGCTCCTTTAACTCCTTCAATTCCGTTGGTTCCATACGGTACGGTGGAATAGAAATGGGCTGAGTGCCCCGTACCAAATCAATACCAAAATCGATATCCGTGTCCGGTGGCATGCCCTACAGGTCTACAGGAAACACATTTGGAAAATCCCTCACAACTGGAACAGAATCAATGTTGGGAGTCTCCACACTGACATCCCTCACAAATGTTAAGTATGAAAGACAACCCTTCCCAACCATACGCTAGGCCTTCAAGAATGAGATTACCCTGCTGGGAACATAATCAGACAGACCCCGCAACTCAATCCGTGGCACACCCGGCATAGATAACATCATCGTCTTGTCATGAAAGTCCACAATAGCCCGGCACGGAGATAACCAATCCATGCCCAATATCACATCGAAGTCTACCATACATAAATACAGAAGATCCACTCGGGTCTCCACACCCCCAATAGACACAACACACGATCGGTATACACGGTCTACCACAACAGTATCGCCCACCAGAGTAGAGACATGAACAGAAGAGACGAGAGACTCGCAGGGCGTATCCAAATAATAGGCAAAATAAGATGACACATAAGAGAATATAGAGCCAGGATCAAATAACACAGAGGCATCTGTGCGGCAGCTTGAGATAATACATGTAATCACCGCATCTGAAGCAACAACATCAGGTCTAGCCGGAAGTGCATAGAAACGAGCCTGACCACCACCTGATCGACCTCCCCCTCTAGGGTGACCCCTAGCTGACTGACCCCCACCCCTAACTTCCTGAGCGGTTGGTGAAGTGACTGGAGCTGATGTCGAGGACTGACCTCTCTACTGAGACGGACCCTCAAGAAGGCGAGGACACTGCCTCCTCATATGCACAAACTCTCCACACTCATAACAACTCCCTGGTGCTAGAGACGGGGACTGAAGGGGACTCCTAGCTCCGGGATGACTAGAAGATGCACCTGGCATAGAAGAGCCCTGAACTGATGGAGCACGGGACGAACTCTGGGCTGGAAGGGCATTGAATGATGAATGTCCCTGATGAGAACTATGAGACCCATGACCCGACAATGCCCCACGATAACTTGGGCGAGCTGACTGAACCTGCCTGTATGGACGGCCTGTGCTGCGCTCAAACTGACCCTCGAAGGAGCACCACCATAGCTACCAGATCCCCGAGGCCTCTTGTCCTCCCACTCCTCTCGCTCCTGGCGACGAACCAACTCAATCTCGTGGGCGATGTCAACGACCTCCTTAAAAGTAGCACCTGACACCCTCTCCCTAGTCATGAGAATCCAAAGCTGACATGTGAGGCCATCAATGAACCTCCTGATCCTCTCTCAATCTGTGTGAACCAACCAGATAGCATGACGAGCTAACTTGGAGAACCTCATCTCTCACTGTGTAACAATCATATCCCCCTGTCGCAACTGCTCGAACTTCCAACGCAACTATTCCCTGCGGGACTGTGGCACATATTTCTCCAAAAAGAGAGTGGAGAACTGCTGCCAAGTAAGGGGTACCGCATCAACAGGCCTACGCCTCTCATATGCCTCCCACTAAGTGAAGGCAGCTCCCGTAAACTGAAAAGTCGTGAATGCGACCTCACTGGTTTCCAGAGTACCAGCGGTGCGAAGAATCCTCTGACATCTATCCAAGAAACCCTGGGCATCCTCGCCCTCTGCACCACTGAAAGTAGGTGGCTGGAGTCTGCCAAACCTCTCCAATCTGCGCTACTCGTCCTGTGGCATAACTGGAGCTACATAACCCTGAGCAGCTGCCACCGGCTATGCTAGTGGTGCCTCCGGTGTCGGCAATCCCTAAACAACCTGAGCGGATGTGCGGGCGGCGGGAGTCTGAGTACCTCCCCCAGCCTGAGAAGTGGCTGCGGCAGTAGAAATTGTGACTGCCTGAGCCAAACCAGTGCAACTGATAGAATCTGAGCTAGAGCCATCTGAAGGACTGGAATCACAATAGGCATAGCCGGTGCCTGAGTTGGTGCTTCTGGAGCATCCGCAACTACGACCTGATCCTGAATTGGGGCGGCTGGTGGATCTGAAGGTGCTGCCCTAGCTGCTGTGCGGGCTACACCCCTGCCCCTACTACGGCCTCGACCGCGTCCTCGGCCCCTAGTGGCCCCAACTGGTGGTACCGGTGGTCGTCCATCCTGACTGGTAGCGCATGTCCTCACCATATGTGAGAGAATAGAATAACAGAAGTTTAGTATTAGAATCAACAGATTCACACGACAGGAATTCAAGAATGAGAAGTTTTTTTTTCCTAAAGGTTCTGCAGCCTCCCGAGGATAAGCACAGACGTCTCCGTACCGATCCGCGAGACTCTACTAAACTGGATCATGACTCACGAGACCTTTGTAACCTAGGCTCTGATACCAACTTGTCACGACCGAAATACCCCGGTCGTGATGGCGCCTATCATAATACTAGGCAAGCCAACCCAAACATAACCACAGTAAATTCCTTTTAGTAAACCTTTTTTTTCTAATATTGATTAAGCTTCAAATTATCATGAGCAATATTTAAATCACTGAAATGTGCGGAAAATCAGTATAACAACAAACCAAACACAACCCAACCATCTGGTGTCACAAGTCTAGACCCTCCAAATACAACTTGTCCGACTGTCTAATACATGATAAGTCTAAAAATGCGAAAAACAAGGATAGGAAGGAGGAAAGCAGGGCTGCGGACGCCGTGCAACTACCTTACAGTCTCCGATAAGCTCCGAAAATACTGGGAACCCTTACTCTGCCGCTCGGGCAACTGAATCTGCACACAAGATGCAGGGAGTAACGTGGGTATGCCAACTCAGCAAGTAACTAAAGTAAATAAGGTTTAAGTGTAGTGACGAGAAGTTAAAAATCATATATAAGAGTATACAACAGAATATCAAGTCAAACTCAATTGTTTAAAAGCCAGTTACTTCGAAAAACTTCAGTTTAAGTTGAAATACTTGAAATTATTTACTTAGCAGTTTTCAATAGAGGCTTATTATAAAAGGAAGAGTGAAATCAGCAAATATGTCATAAATGGGCCCCTCGGGCAAGGTGTCACTTACAAATATAGCCTCTCGGGCAAGCCTCTCGGTCACTTGTGACTCAACTCTCGTCACACAGTACTCGCACTAAGCACTCAGGCTTAATAATATCTCATGATAGTAATAATCATAATAATCGCTGCGGCATGCAACCCGATCCATAGTTTATAGTCGACTACGCTCACTGGGGGTGTACAGACTCCGGAGGGGCTCCTACAACCCAAGCTTCATATCGCTGCAGCGTGTAGCCCGATCCATTTAAATACCGCTGCGGCGTGCAGCCCGATCCATATATATATATCGCTGCGGCATGCAGCCCGATCCATATAAATATATAATATCATTGCGGCATGCAGCCCGACCTATAATATATATATAGTCCTCACCATAAGGTCCTCAACCTCTCTCAGTCACTATCCTCATGGCCACTCGGGCGTCTCAGTGAAAATCAGGGAACTCAGCCCAAACAGTTTTCATAGTTATGAAAATGAGTAGTGAAATCAAGCTTAAGCAATAGCAGGTAAAACATGACTGAGGATGTGCTTTCAAACAAATAGAGTGAGGAAAACAGTAAAAATGCGCCTAAGGGTCTCAACAGGTCGGAACAAGGCCCAAACATGGCATCAGCCCATAATATAGTATCAATATCTAAAGCACATGATATCATAAGATTTAAATCAAATACGCGGCTTAATAGTCGCTATGGGACGGACCAAGTCACAATCCCTACCGGTGCACGCCCACACGCTCGTCACCTAGGATGTGTGTCACCTCAGTTATCAAAACAATACGAATACTGGGGTTTTATACCCTCAGTTCCAGATTTACAATGGTTACTTACCTCAAACCGGATGAAATACTACTCCGCAACGCCTTTGCCTCTCGCCTCGGGCTCAACTCGCGTCGAATCTACCCAAAAATCAGAATCATAATATTAGAATATGCTAAGGGAACGAAGCCCATGCGAAAATAATTAAATTATACCAAAAATCCCGAAATTGGTCCAACCCGACCCCCGGGCCCACGTCTCGGAATTCGATAAAATTTACATCAATAGACTCCTTATCTTCCCACGGGTTCATACATATCAAAAGTATTAAAATCCGACCACAAATAACCCCTCAAACCCTTGCTCAAAGGTCTCCAATCTCAAGCCCTAGTTTCCCAATTTTTAACCCTTAATTTCCATTAATTTTCAAGCCAAACCAGTGAAATAACACCATAGAAATGAGTTTAAAGTCCAAAAAGCTTACCTCTATGAAAACCCCTTGAAATCCCTCGTTAAATAGCTCTCCCAAGCTCAAACCCGCATGCAAATGGTGAAGAATAACTCAAAAATCGCGAAGGAAATCTTTTATACCTTCTGGCCCAGGATTTTCGCACCTACGGCCGAAACTCCGCTTCTGCGCTATCGCTTCTACGTCCCAAGACACCGCATCTGCGGTTTTCACTTAAAGTCCAAGTTCCGCATCTGCGATCATTTCCTCGCACCTGCGCTACCGCAGGTGCGCTTCCTTAGTCGCTTCTGCGGTTCCAGCTGCATGGCCCTTCTTCCACATCTGCGACCCATTGGGTGCTTCTGCGAGCCCGCACCTGCGGTCCCTTTGCCGCAGGTGCGGTTATGACAGCAGACTTAGCTTCAGCTGCCATTTCCAAATTCCTATCTTCCCGACAACCATCCAAAATCACCCCGAGGCCCACGGGACCTTAACCAAAAGCACAAACCAGTCATATACCACCATCCAAACTTATACCAATCTTCGAAACACCTCAAACAACATCGAAACAACCAAAACACATCGGATTCAAGCCTAAGAAATCTAAAACATCCGAATTTTGCTTTTGATCAAAAAGTCTACCAACCCACGTTCGAATGACCTGCAATTTTGCACACACCTCCCAAATGACACAACAAACCTACTGCAACTCCCGGAATTCCATTTCGACCCATATATCAAAATCTCACCTAGCAACTGGAAAACGCCAAAATTCCAATTTCGCCAATTCAAGCCTAGATCTACTACGGACCTCCAAAACACGTTCTGATCACACTCCTAAGTCCCAAATCACCTCTCGAAGCTATCCGAATCATCTGAATTTACATCCGAGACCTATTTCACATAAGTCAACATCCGATTGACTTTTCCAACTTAAGCTTTCTCAAAAGAGACTAAGTGTCTCAAACCTTACCAAAACCTCTCGGAACCCGAGTCAACCAACCCGATGACACATAATATAGCTGAACAAGACAATAAGAAATAGAAATAGGGAAAATGGAGCGGTAACTCATGAAACGACTTATCGGGTCGTTACATGATTACTCTATTTTTACTTTGAAAAGGGTGAAGTTTGAGTAATTATCCTTGTGTATGTTGATGATCTGATTATCTATGGCAATGAGCTCGAGGCTATCCGCAAGTTCAAAACCTATCATCCCAAATGCTTTCAAATAAAGGATTTGGGTAGATTGAAAGTCGAAGTCTCCAAAATATCAGAAGTCATCTTCTTGAGCCAACGTAAAATATGCCTTGGATATTATCTCAGAGATTGGGTATTAGGTGCCAAACCTGTAGGAATGTCGTTGAACATAATCATCATCCGATATTGGTAGGTGAACGGGCGCTTGATGACCCTATGCATTATCTCCATTTGATAGACAAATTTGTTTATCTATGTTTCACTCGATCGGAACTATCCTATTGTCACGCCCCAAAACCGAGGATCACGACCGGCACTCAACCGAGTAAACCTGACTGAGCAACCCTATATGTCAAAATAGGGTCGGGTTATGAAAATAGGGAAATGAAGCCTCCAAAACAAGGTCTGTGATATAGCATAATGGACCACACAATTGGTATGCGGGTCGTATAATGCACCGCAAAACTGGTGCCCAGAACTGGGCTACACTGGTCCATTTTGCAACCATTATTGCGGTCGCAGATCAATTATGTGGACCGCAGAATGGTTTTGCAATCGCAGTATTGCCACGGGATCATATTTTGCCAGCCTTTGGTAATTTGATCATAACTTTGTGTAGGAATGTCCAAATGACAAACGGTTTGAAGCGTTAGAAACTAGACTCGAAGACCTTTCATTTGATAGTTGTTCATCACATAACACCTTATATATATTTATATATGCTCGTCCAATGTGTGGACTTGTATGAACTCATTTGGAATTTTAGCCCATTATGAAATTTTCCAATTTGGCTTAGACTTAGGTCTTTCCTTGGACCCCAAATTACTTATTATAAAACTTATACACTTATTTACCAAATCCAATTGATGTCCATCATGTTAATAGCACGTAAAATATTTTAATTAGCCTACCTGGTAACACGAAATCCTAAATTACTTTGTGAAATTTTCCGCGGCCTTACATTCTCCCCCGCTTAGGATCATTCGTCCTCGAATGAGAAGTATAGTCCGCCCCAAACACTTAACATAATATATCTACTTTCTAACCTACCTCAGGTCCCTAAATTTTGACTAACTCCCAAATTTTTCAGAAAGTTCGGCAGCATTTCCTTTGTAACTAGGCCTATCCACCTGCCAGAGAACCACCAAAACCATCCTAACAACACATCCACAACTCAATAAAGCACCATAACGTATATATCCATAACACTAATCTCAACATTACAAGCATTACATTATCATAATGATACCAGAACATGGACTGCACATTTTTAAATCATAATACCTATTAGTTACCTTTCAAATCAAAACCAACTGCTATACAAAGAGAAAATACTTGATTTCCAAAACACCATCGGCCTTCAATGTTGCCTCTTATACTTACAGACTTCGCCATAACACATTCGCGGAAACAATCTCTACACCCAAACTTACCTAACAAGGATGACAAATAGATACCCTTCATAGGCCAACTATCCATTAACTTCTCCTACAATAATATCCACCAGAATGATGCACAAAGGATTTCTAACTACCTTCTTAGACATAGACATATGAAAATAGATAATACAGGGAGAAGAACGATGGGGAAACATCATACTCATAGTGCGGCCTAATGTGAACTACACTTATTTTACCTTCATTATCAATTCACGTAACATCTTCAGGGAGAAAATATTGAGAATAACCTGTTCACCTTCCTAAACTCTAAATCTCTTCGCGAACACCCACGCTAAACCTTTGATGACCTTCAACAATTACTCTAAGATGTGCTATCATAAACTGACCATAAAATTACCTATCGAATATATGTGATCACAAGGTGAAGCTTCCTCTTTGCCTTGTTCGAACCTTAAATACCCAATAGATTTAATGCAATGGGGAACAACATAGTTCAAGATTGGGCTGGAATTATCCACGAATTCATTAATGTGCTGAGCAGAGTATTTCATGAGGTTATATGCTAAGAGATACGAAGATTACTACTAACAATACTAATACGGTTAATCATTGTGACGACATCAATTATTAGACAAACGCGGCATATGGGTAACTAGGACATTGGCAATAGGAATCATTAAGGAGGAATATCCAAGTAAGTGACCCATTCGTCTCCTGGAGTGTAGGGAAAATCAGTTTATCAAGAATGAGAATACTCTGGCACCTTGAATGCGACATGGGTCTCAAAATACATGAGTTGAATTACACTCCTAATGTTACCTGACACAAGGAATCTATTCCACAAGCCCATGAGGATGAAAAAAAGTTGAACACTTATGAGATTATCACATTTCAAACAGCTTAACCCTTCCTGATAATTGATCCTATATGAGAGAACTAAAGATACAACAACTTGTCTTCCAAATCAATATGCTCATAATATGTGCAAAAATCTGAAGGCATCTAATCTCAACCTTTCACGAGTGAAACCACATAGCTAGGATATCTTAATATTGGGATGAAATCATGTATTTGTTAGAGGGGTTCTAACGGTTAACATGATGCTCCCGGGAGAAAGACAAATAGCAATCCTATCCACCCAGGGAGGTGGAATACCAAGGGTAGCAAAACTCCCCGCACATGACAATGACATAGTCAATGATTCTAGAAGTCGAGCGTGTAAAGACAACCGAACCCAATGAGACGGTATAAAATAATCATGGAAGGTTTGTAGATGTTCATAATAGTTCTCCATGGATTTTGACTTGAGAAATACCAGATGCTAATGAAAGACAGAAAAACATGATAAACAGGCGTTGTGCTATGATAACCCCCAAAGGTGCATTGGGTCTTGATAGAGAGCCTATTAATGGTCCTTATGAGAAAGGAAGTGTTACAGTGACATAGAAGGACACGTTCTCTCATGGTTATCGAACAAGTGTTGGGAAACTAGCCCAATGAATTCACTAACTAAGGAACACAATTAACGCATGTTGTGGAGGTATAAAGAGAAGATAAGCATTTGTTATGGGCATGACATGCTTCTGCTATACTAACTCCCAAACTGCAATACACGACCACGTCACGGGCAACCACAATACTAGGAACAAAGTGAGCTACTTATTGTGGAATGATCTTAGTGGACATGAATGTCATACTGAGATGGGCAAACAAAAGATCTTCCTATGACAGATTTGTAAAAATCTCAAATTTCTCAGAGATTCTATACGGACAAGCGACCACTTAAATCGACATGTATACATATGATAGGAGGTGGGATATGATCTCATGTTACTAGACAATGAAAAGGTTTCATGATGATACTCGCAAGAGAGTAGAGTCACTGTTCAAACCATAGAAGCCATATACACCAGTGAGAAAAAGAGTGACTCGAGAAGGATCGCAACACTGGGATGCTTTACATGGAAATTGACACCACATATGTAAACTTTACGACGGTGCATGCATAGGCACAAGTGAGCAGATGTTGTCCATTTAAATAAAAAGATTCTGTAAGATATTCATCGGGTATAGTCCCTTGTTGACAATTTAGGAAAGCATGTGGGAAGTAGTAATCTTAGAGTTATAACTCAATTCAAGGACATAATTATAGAGATCAATCCCATAAGAGGTTGTAAATAAGAGAATTTGTGATAGAGTGGATTCACGAATAATGTGTTTCGTTCAAAGAGTAGGTACATGCAATGTTTTGTGATTCAAAATCTTGCTGAGACCATGTTTATGAGATCTCTTCAATATGGATGTACATGTACAACAAGTAAAATTTTGTGTTGTTCATAATGAGGTACTGAGGAGTGACTTACTTGGTGACTTTAGGTTGATAGGGAAATAACTTTATTGATGCCCCTCGACTCGACATCCCTAACGTACGTTGGTACCATACTGATATACTACATGATCTGGTGGTGCAGTGACATTAATAAGGACAAGGGCACTCCCCTTAGCAATAGGTTCTACCAATCCCTCCATGGCTCGATACATTCTCCTAACAAACTCTTGGGCAATCTCCCCGCATTCAGTGGTGGGCTCATTCCCTCCTTACTGCTTCAAACTCGTGGATTATGGTATCAATATTACGCATCTTGGTAATAAGACATAGCGAGGAAATTATCTCCCTATCTTGAGCTTTACTGCACGATCTGGAGTATTAAAGAAGGGTGAAATTCCTAAATTTCCAAATAACCTCCAACTTATAGATGTGGTCGACAACACACCGATAAGAAGGACTCTACTAGACATCCAAGGACACTTTAAAACCTTAGGCTCTGATACCAAGTTTGTCACGCCCCAAAAATCGAGGAGCGTGACCGACGCTCAACCGAGTAAACCCGACTGAGCAAGCATGTTAGGTTTCATACTACCAAAATTCGTCATTGAATGAAGAGGAAATGTACACCATTAATCAAATTCTATAAATATATCATTAACGACTTCCATTTCATTTCCATTAGCAACTTCGTTCATAATTTTTAAAATATTACAAGTTTTATACAACTTTTCCAAATATTAATATTTCTAATTTAATTCCAATACCCGACACCACCCACAACCTGTCTACGGAGCCTCTAAATACAACTGAAGAGAAATATGAAAATGCCGGCAACAAGGCTCCGGCTATACCTCAATATACAAGTACATGATGAACAGATGATATAGGACCCCGAAATGAAGTGGGGCTCACCAAGTCGGCTGAAAAGAGGATGCGCCACTAGCTGCAACCAACACTGTCTGCTATGGAACCATCTACATCCATTTAAAGATGTAGCGCCCCCGACAAAAGGGACATTAGTACTGTCGAATAGTACTAGTATGAATAGCTAAAAGTCCTCTTTCAAAATAGAATGCCATTATAAGAAAAGACAATCATGTAAACAACAAGTAACAAATAATGATATCCAAAGACCAAGTTAAACATAAAATTTTTTTTTCAATACACGAAAGTTCATATGGTGAAAATGAAACTCGGGATATGAAGACAATACTATTATTGGACAGAAGATATTTTAATACCGATTCACCATAATTCACAATACCACTGTTCACAATATGCACATCACAACCAACTCCCAGTTTCAATCACAATTTCTGTGCCAATCTATACATATACATATTCCACCGTGAATCTTAGCACGGAGTCCGATCTCGGCCCGATCGGCTAAGCCGTCTTATTTGAGATGCTCAATAATAATTTCATTGTCACTTTCCAGTTTCGATATCAGCACAATACCACCATGTGTGCGGCATGGCGTCCGATCACGGCTCGATCGGCTAAGCCGTCTTACCAAGACGTTTCCGTTTTCCATCAGTCATCTCATTTCAATTTTTATTTCACATATATCAGTTCATCGGCACTTGGGGCCACAATCATTACATCATACTTGGCACTAGGCTACATTTCATAACTCAAGCTCTTTTCCCCCACATTTCACATCACTTTCAATTTCAACATTAAACCTTTCAATTCAAGACAATAGGCACATACGAGAGCAATTACAGATCGTAAGCATAAAGAGGATTTCACACATTTCGGCATAACAATCTCAAATCAAAGTCTACTTGAAGTCTAGAAATTTTGGCACATGTTTCACATTCTTCACACATTCTCATTTGACAAAATAACATATTGAAAGCATTGAGACACATCTTACACATATATTCTTGCAACAAAAATTCATTTAATTGATTTCAAACATCTTTATAGATTACCAACAACTAGGCATAATACATAAGAGAAATTAAGAGTATCAACCATATCGAATTTTCTCACACAATTTGGCATAGTAGCCTTTATTTGAAACACGACTCAAAGCCGTAACACTTTAATACGCAACTCATACTTATAATATATATATCTTTATTCGTAAGGCTCATTTCGGAATAGTCAAGTTTAGGGGTAATAACCCGGAATATAAGATTTATGAACTTTGAGCCAACCATACTTGAACTTATGAAAACATTTATGGAATTCGATTCTAAGAGAGAATGTTTAGCCAACATACCTTGTTTAAGCTTTCCTTTAGTTACTACAACGTTCCGAAATTCTAGCAATCCCAATCTACTTTGAGACATAACAAAATCGAACAAAAATTAGGGAGATACTCATGGTTTCAGCTAATTTGAGCATTTAATCAAACACTAGTTGTGCATCTTGATTTCAAAGCTCTTCTACAAGATTTCCTTCACTTCTCCAACCCAATCTTTACTTATTCGTGTTCAAAAATCTTCCCACAAACCTAATTTGTACATGCATGTATCCACAATACTATTACACCCAAGAATCACACTTCTCATGACCTATTTTTAATCAAAATCCCGAAATTGAAATTATGGGGTATGGAAGCTTACCTCTTTGATGAAGAACTTGTGATTGGGTTCTTTGATTCTTGAAGATTTATGCAAGATTGGATGATTTGAATGTTGGGTTCCTCCATATCTCTCTAAAATGCTCTCACCTTTCTCTAGAATGCTCATAAAATCACCCCAAAATGAACCCGAAAGCCTATATATCAAAATGGGGTCGGGTTATGAAAATAGGAAAATTAACCCTTCGAACTCGAGTCTGAGGTCGCATAATGGACCGCAGAATTGGTATGCGGGTCGCATAATGCACCACAAAACTGGTGCCCAGAACTGGGCTACACTGGTCCATTTTGCGACCATTTTTGTGGTCGCAGATCAATTATGCAGACCGCATAATGGTTTTGCGATCGCAGAATCGCCACGGGATCGCATTTTGCCAGCCTTTGGTACTTTGTTCCTAACTTTGTGTAGGAATGTACAAATGACGAATAGTTTGAAGCATTAGAAACTAGACTCGAAGACCTTTCATTTGATAGGTTGCTCATTACACAACACATTATATATATTTATATATGCTCGTCCAAAGTGGGCACTTGTGCGAACTCATTTGGAATTTTAACCCATTATGAAATTTTCCAATTTGGCTTAGACTTAGGCCTTTCCTTGGATCCCAAATTACTTTTATAAGAGTTATACACTTATTTACCAAATCCAATTGATGTCCATCATTTTAATAGAACATAAAATATTTTAATTAGCCTACCTGACAACACGAAATCCTAAATTACTTTGCGAAATTTTCCGGGGCCTTACATATCCCTAGTGTTTCTAAACACGTAGCTCAGCCCAAGATCATGAATACCCTTCTAGATTTCTTGATGCTTAGATTTTAGACAGCGCTCATGAATAGTCGAATCATGGTGTATATGTTTTGGTCGACAAATCTTTTACCATTCCTTGGCGGACGGGGGTATGCTCTTAATTCCATACACTCGTTGTCGCGCAGGCTGTGGGCGTGAGGCCTCCATAGCTGCAACTACTTGCAACCCCTCAACATGACTCGAAGTGGCCTCCCCTTCTTTCCTCTTTTTTGGTGGAGGTGCGGAGGAAGCCTTGCCTTTGGTAGGAGAAGTGGCATTGCCCTCCCCTTTATTCGTCAATGGTGCATTGTGCTTCGGATGTACCATATTTGTGTCATACCCCAAACTTGGGGAGCGCGACCGATGCTCAACCGAGTTACCCCAGTCAAGCAAGCCTGTACAATGCCTTCTACCCGAACTTACCCATAATTAAAGAGATGATATATTTCATTAATTAGACAATGAGAAGATAATGTGGACAACACCAATTCATTACCATTAGTTACATCATTTATAAGTCTCAAAATACATACATTTTTATAGTTTGAAGTGGAACATGTGATGCAAATACAACATTACTAGTTTGACTTTCCTAACACCAATATACAACCCACACTCTGTCTATGGAGCCTCTAACAGAAACAAAAGAGTACTATGATGGTGCCGGAAATAAGGCCCTGGCTATACCTCAAAACATAATACAGGAGGAACAAAAGATACACGACCCTAAAATGAAGTGGGGCTCACCAAGTCGGCCGGGAAGAGGGTGTACCACTATCACTGATCAATGCCGCCTGCTGTGGAACCACCTGCATAAATTAAAGATGCAGCGCCCCCAGCAAAAGTGATGTTAGTACATATGGAATAGTACTAGTATGTAAGACTAAACACCATCTCAATAGAACGAGCAACAATACAAGGAGAAACAATCATAGCATCAATGGAAGCCTCAAACAATACCAAAACATCAAGTTAGGAGCAAGATAAGTTTTCAAGTAAATTTCCATATTTTAGGTTGGGAGATCATTAGTACCAATATGCCACCGTGACTTAGCACGGAGTACGATCACGGCCTGATCAACTAGGTCGTCTCACACACAGACATCCAATCACAATCATAATCACCACCATGTGTGTGGCATGGTGTCCGGTCTCGACCCGATCATCTAGGCCGTCTCACCACAATATCGTGTGGATTGACATCACCCTCAGGTAGCAATCATCTCTTCCCAATTAAGAGGAATAATCTCAATACATCAATCTCATCCCATTTAAGGGGAAAATTCTCAACACATAGGTTCAGGGATTTGCCCCTCAATCACTCCTACACTGCACGTGTAGTTTTGGGGTTAGGTTATTTCGACCTACCCTTCCTCGGTGACTAACGATACTCCCAAAATATTTACTACATAAAAGGATTTTTATCTCATTTCATAACCTTTTACACATCATTTCTTTTCATCGGTGCTAGTGGCCACAATTGTGATATCATTCTTGGCACGTCGGCTGTATTTTGTATTTCGTGCTCACCCCTTTCACTTTCAAACACAATCAAGGATTATCAACAACAAGGCATCTCTAATCACACCTTTTAGTACACATATAAGCAAATAAAAGTCTTAAGCACATTGAGTTTTCTTCCACAAGTTGGCATAATAACTTTCATTTGAAACACGACTCGAGGTCATAACATTTTAATACACAACCCATACTTTAAACGCATTCTCGAAGGATAACATAACATGATAAGAGCATTCAGAGCACATTTTGAACATATAACTTTCAGCACAAGGTTTATTCGGCATAGTCAAATTTATAATGAATAGCTCGGGACATGAGAAGTAAGAAATTGGCCCATCATACTTGAGACGTACGAGAACATAATGGGATTCAATTCTAAGAGAGAAGTTTAGCCAACAAACCTCACTTGATCTTTCCTTAATTTACTACAATGATCCGGAAATCCTAGCAACTCCAATCTATTTAGAGACATAACAAAATTGAACCACAATTAGGAAGATACTCGGGGGGTTCAGCTCATTTGAGCATTTTATCAAACATTAGGTGGGCATTATAATTCCAAGTTTCTCCTATGGTAGATTCCTTCATCCCCCAACCCAATGTTTACCCATTTGAGCTCTAAAACCTTCCCACCAACCTTGATGGTACATGCATGCATAAATAACACTCTCATACCCAAGAATCACACTCACACTATCCATCTTCTACCCCGAACTCAAAATTGAACACTAGGGTATGGAACCTTACCTCTTGGATGAAGACCTTGTGAGTTTTCCTTGTGAATTCTCCAATCCTTGAGCAAGTATTGATGAACAAATAGCTTAGGGATTCCTCCTTTCACTCTAGACCACTTTCCTCTCTCTAAAATAGTAGTTGAACTATCTAAAATAACCACCAAGGTTGTTTTATAAAAATAGGATCGGGTGAAATTTTTGAAAACTTAAACTTACGAGGCTGGGTCTACGGTCACGGACCATACCAAAAAATAAATATGCGGTCCACAAAGGGGACCGCAGAAATAGCCCCAAGAACTGGGCAGGCCTGGACAGGTCTGCGGCCGTTATACGGCCCGTAGAACGGTTATGCGGTCTCATAACACGCCGCGAAATCTCCCTCCGGGAATCTTTATGCTGGTTCTACGATGGATTGTGCGGCCCACAAAATGTTTATGCGGCCATATATTGGGCTTCATAATGGCCTTCAAAAATTGGTTCAAGTTCTATATCACTCTGCAGCCGATCTACAGCCTGCAAAGTGGTTCTGCGGTCGCATAGTAGACCGCAAAAATGCCATATTCTACAATCTTGATCCTTCAACTCCCCGATGTATTGTACACCCCAAACATATTACCCTACCTCGGCACCATGAAACCCCGAGTTATAGGTGAAATTTTACGGGGCCTTACATCCCCCCCCACTTAAGATCATTCGTCCTCAAATGAGGGCCAAAATCCGGCATTAGCATCCAATGGCTCAACTATTACTTTACACACCAGCAGTTCCAAATTTTGGCTTACTCCCTAAATTTCTAAAAATTTTGCTAGAGTCTCCCCTGTAATTGGGGCTATCCATTTGTAGAGAATCCCAGAAACCAATCCTAACAACATATACATAATCCTTAGATGTTTGGGAAGGAGGAATTGATCTTTAATTGACGGTGCTAATGAGTGTATGAAGGAGTTGATTTAATGGGGTTTTGATGTGACTGTCGGGTAAAGGTGAGGGGGCAGTGTGGTTAGAGAGAGAGAGAGATAGGGGAGCATGTGTTTGGGCGTTTGTGTGTGTGTGCGTGCGTGCGTGTGTGCGTGTGTGTGTTGTGTTTAGGTCTAGGAAATTGTTTTATATGTAAGGGTGTGTGTGTGTGTGTTGGTGATGTTTTAAATAGGTGGGGGGAGGGTTTATAAAAATAAAAAAAGGCCGAAAACTTATCTGGCCTCACGAGCTGGGACGCGAGGCCCACCGCTTGGCAAAATAGGAAAAGTGAGGCATGTAGCAAGATCAAGTGGGTTGTAGATGTCACGCCACGAACCTGGGCATGGACGTAACACGGCACTCGGTGCCTGACTACATGTGACCGAGCGAACTAACTGGCTAGCTGAATCAACATGTGGTATCATAACATACTGAATGCGGAAGATAAACTAACACATGCTGATATACTGAAAGTCTGGATGATATAAATCTGAGTGCGGAATACTAATACAATTCTAAAACATATATGTAGCCAACATTGCTTAACATGAAAAGCCTGAGACTCTATCTAACTGTTGCTCTAGTTATGAAGCCTCTAATGAAGTACTAAAAACACTGACTGCCTGTAAATACTGAAAGACCGTAAAGTAATGTTAATGCCCCGAAAGAATTGGGGATCACCAAACAGCTGGTACGAGAATCCTAGCGCTCTGAATCATCAACCTGTAAATCATTACCTGCATCGTGAGATGCAGGCCCCCGACAAAAGGGACGTCAGTACATTTGAATTGCACTGGTATGTAAAGCGACTGAAAGAAAGAATTATAAATGCTGAAACTGAAACTAAGCTGATAACTGAGAATTGATAATTGATAACTGAGATGATAACTATTGAAACTGAAACTGAAATGATAACTGATAACTAAAATGATAACAGAAATCATAACTGATATCTGAATTGATAACTGATAACTGAACTGATAACTGGTAACTGAAATGATAATTGATAACTGAACAGAACAAAGGAAGTAAAGATATGAATACTCCCTCTTCTGAATGATGAACAACCTGTTTATCTGAATATTAAATTGCGGCCTCAGGCCCAATATATATATGTGCACAACTGCGGCCTCGGGCCCAAGTATACGTATACATAACTCCTCAGGTCCAAAATACATAAAGCATAAACTGCGGCCTCAAGCCCAAATATGCATAAAGCATAAACTGCAGCCTCAGGCCCAAAGATGCATAAAGCATAAACTGCGGCCTCAGGCCCAAATACATGTGTTCAACATTCAGGAACTGAGAATCAAACTGCAATACATGATAATGAAATACTGAATCACACTAAGTTATATGATATTGGAATACTGGATCACACTGAGTTACATAATACTGGAATACTGGATCACACTGAGTTACATAATACTGGAATACTGGATCACACTGAGTTACATAATACTGGAATACTGAATGGGACTAGACTGAGACATGTATTCTTGAACTGATTATGAACACTAAAACTTCAACTGTTTATGGCATACTGAGTAATCTATACTAAGACTCGGGGGCATCAAACCCAAGTATATATTGAATAAGCACTGAGCTCACAATGTTCAGAATCAAAGTCATGAACGAGTTATGAAGCTAGAGAATAGAAGTTTTGCAACTATTCAAGGAAACTAGGCTTAACTATATTTATGAGGCAATTAGCAACGTCGTAAAAGAACGTAGTGTAGGGAGAATCATTAACATTCCCAAACATAGAGAGTTAGCCTCACATACCTTAACTTCCTGCTCTTGAGCGTAATACAATGTTTGTCAACTCTTTCAACTTTAATCTATAGCAATACAAGTCAAAGGGATTCCATATTAGCAGTAATTTTCATGTTTTGGTCACTTAAGCATCTTATCAAACACTTGGTGAAAATAAAGCTTCATAGTCCTTATTAATGGTGTCTCTACACCCAATAACCCATTCTCTTATTCCTAGATAAATTCTAAAGCATCAAATTGCTATGTTCAATATCCTTCTTTATCACCCATAAGATAAACGATATCTTTAATAATAATCAACAATCAACAACCCAATCCTATAAAAGTTCATGCTTTTCTATCAAACCCATCAACTCATATCTCATGAACTAGGGTTTATAATCATTAAACTAATGCTAGAATCAATTAGAGGGTGGAGACATTACCTTTTTGAAGTTCAATACTCTTGAATTCGAGTTCTAGGGTTTCTTCTCTCAACACTGATGTCCCAATCGAATATCTACTGATATGGAGGGTTTAATCATGTTAATAAGATGTTAGGAAATTGAAATTAACTTAGAATCACCATTAGAACTTACCTTGGGTGGTGGAAGGACCCTTAAGGAGTTAGGTTTTTGAGAGTTCCCCTTTCTAGAGCAAGTTTTTATGTTTTGGGACAGTGGGGGATGAAATATGGCTTTAAAATGACCCCCCACGAGTGCGCCCGCGCACCTGAAGACCTGCCCGCGCTACTGTGCGCGCAAAACGGCAGTAATACTGCCTCAAAATTAGCGCGGTCGCGCTAGGGGCGCGCTACAGGGCGCACATATCGCATACTGTTCTGTAAAATGCACATAACTTTTTGCACAAAGATCCGTTCGGGCTCCATAATATATTGTTGGAAAGCTATTTCAAAGGCCTACAACTTTCATGCTTTGAGTTTTCCCAAGTTCCTTGCACAGTTTCATTAAACCCTGATGGAAGACAGACCTTCTGCAAACTTAGTCGATTTTGTCAAATCTTATGCACCTCACTTTCCATCTTGATTTTGAAACAACTATTTGACCCATAATCATCCCAATGGGACTTCACATGTCCAAAATATAACCTTACTACTCCTTTAACTCATTCATACCTAAGCCGAATTTACGGGGTGTTACATTATCTCCCCCTTGGGATCATTCGTCCTCGAATGTTGTCATGACTGTAACTTATGCTAACTCCGGACCTTAAACGGGTCTGGTGGAAACATGAACTTTCATTAACACCTGCATACTAAACTGAATGGATATATGATCACTGAACTGTTGAGATACTGACCTGAATGACTACTGCATTGACTGAATATTGGTCTGCCATGGATACGTGAATACTGAACTAACATGGATATATGAATATTGAACTGGCACGGATATTTGAGAATTGAACTAACATCGATATCAGAGTACTGAGCTGGCATGAATGTCTAAGTATTGGACTAACATGAGTAGCTGAGTATTAAGCTGACATTAGTATCTGAGTACTGAACTGACATGAGTATCTGAGTACTGAACTGACATGAGTATCTGAGTACTGGAAACTTCAATGTTGTAACATGATATGTGAAATACTGGTTGTACCACCGCTAATTTTGGTGGCAACTCCAACTCATAAGCTATTTGAACGATCTTTTGTAGGATCATACACGACGTGAAATATTTGGGACCGAGCTTTTCTTTCTTCCCAAATCTCATAACGCCTTTCATAGGCGAAACTTTCAGAAACACCCAATCAGCAACTTGGAACTATAACATCTTCAAATGCTCTAGAATCAACTTGACTTTCTCCATTGTCTAATAGACTAAATTTGGTCCCAACAACTCCTCTTCACCAACTTTGGACCAACAATTTGTCACGACCCTAAACTCAGACCCGGTCGTGATGGCGCCTCTCGTGAAGACAAGGCCAGCTGACACATTTCCAATTCGAAGCTAAACAGCTAAACAACAATAAAACAGGCTAAAACATGATTTACTAGTACTAAGTAGCAGATAATATCATAACAATGCGGAAGTACAACCCAAACACAGCCCAAACCGGGGTGTCACTAGTCATGAGCATCTACTAAGGTCTAAAAACCATTGACAAAGTCTGAAATGTACTAACTATAGACTAATAGAATAAAGAGGGAGAAAAGCAGTGCTGCGAACGCTGGCAGCTACCTTGCTAAACTCCGATGACTCTGCTTCCGATCAACCAATACCCGCTACCGGGTTCAGAAAATACCTGAATATGCACATAAGGTGCAGGGAGTAAAGTGATAATTCCAACTCAGTGAGTAATAATCATAAATAAAGACTGAGTGATAAGAAATCACGAAAAGTGCATCAACATGCTGTATAGAAGTAGTACAAAACCAGTAAGAAAGCAATGAAGCTGTGAAATCTCTTAAAGCGTCTTAGCTCAGTTTAAAAATCTTCAAAAATGGCTTTTCAACAGTTAAACAATTGAATGCAAAGCAACTAGAACAGATAAGCATAAAGAATACGCCCCTCGGGCACAATTACACAACTAAACAGGTAAATGACAGGTAAATAAGACAGACAAACACATAAAGGTTCGCCCCTCGGGCACAATGTCAACAACTTCGCCCCTCAGGCAATATCTCAGATCAATACCAGCCCCTCGGTCAATCACACAGAACAATACCAGTCCCTCGGGCAATCACATAGAACCATACCAGCCCCTCGGGCTATATCTCACGTCACAATAGGTACCCGCGCTCACTGGGGGTGTACAGACTCCGGGAGAGGCCCCTTACGGTCGAAGCGCAATAACAAGCCATCTCGTGGCATAACCAATCCGGCCCTCGGCCTCACATAATGAACAGAATCATCACACTGGGTACCCGCGCTCACTAGGGGTTTACAGACTCCTGGAGGGGCCCCTTACGGCCCAAGCGCAATATCAAGCCATCTCGTGGCATCATAAACAGGCTCTCGGCCTCATATCAATATCAAGCCACCTCATGGCGTACAATCTCAGGCCCTCGGCCTCATAATCAAAATCAGTGTATCACCGCTGCGGCGTGCAGCCCGACCCAAAAGATATCCTCACAACACAGGCCCTCGGCCTTACTCAGTCAAAATCACATAAGCCTCTCGGGCAACAGTAAAACAATGTTTCTCAGCCCAAAACATCATTTAAATATCATTTGAGTATTAAAACTGAGTGAACATGGCTGAGTTTTGAAAACAGTGGAAAATAACATGACTGAGTTCAAGTATAAAGTCAAAACAGTGAGGAATATCAACAAAAATCCCCGAAGGGTTCAAATAATTGGCACGAAGCCCAAATATGGCATTCAGCCCAAATAATAATGATAGCAAATAGATTTCAGTTAAATACGCGGAAGAATCATCAATCGGGACGGACCAAGTCACAATCCCTAATAGTGCACGACCCCACGCTCATCATCAAGCGTGTGCCTCACCTCAATATAGCACTACGATGTGCAATCCGGGGTTTCAAACCCTCAGAACATCATTTACAATCATTACTCACCTCGAACAGTCAAACCTCTAGCTCACGACGCCTTTGCCCCTCGAATCGGCCTCCACTCGCGTCGAATCTATCCATAATCAGAACGAGGGCGTCAAAATAGGCTAAAGGAACGAAGCCCAAGCGAAAAAATCAACAATTAGCACAAATCCCGAAATTACCAAACCCCGACCCCCAGGCCCACGTCTCGGAATTCGAAAATTTTTACACCAATAGATTCCTTATCTTCCCACGAGTTCATACATACCAAAAACTCAGAAATCCGACCTCAAATGGTCCATCAAATCCTAAATCAAAAGTCTAAATTTCCAAGCCCTAGTTCTTCACCTTTTGGATTAATTTTCATGATTTTCCAGGTGGAATTCACATAATAATCGAGTTTTTAGTCCAAGAATCGTACCTCAAAGTGATTCCCCTTGAATCCCTCTTCAATATCCTTCAAAAGCTCCAAAAACGACCAACAATGGAAGAAATAAACCCCACATTCGCGGACAAAACGACCTTTAAAACATTCTGCCCAGGCATAATTTTCCTTCTTCGCGAACGCGGTCAAAGCCTTGCGTTCGCGAAGCACAAAAATAACTTTGACCAAAATCCTCTTACGCGAACACGACACGACCACGCGAACGCGATGCTATACCCAGACGAGACTTCGCGAACGCGATCCTCCCATCGCGAACGCTATGGGTTAATTTCCACTGAAGCTCGACCTCTCAATTCCTTCTGTGCGAACGCGATTACACGCCCGCGAACGCGATGCACAATCTCGCAGCCCTTCGCGAACGCATAACCTGCCACGCGAACGCGAAGGCTAAATTTCCACCTCCCTCAGCTGACTCTTCGCGAACGCGAGGGTCCTCTCGCGAACGCGAAGAGTAAATACCTGCAACTGCTGAACCTGCAATTTCTGCAATTTTCTTAACTTCAAAATGATCCGATTGACCACCCGAAACTCACCCGAGGCCCTCGGCACCTCAACCAAAGGCACCAACATATCCTAAAACCTTATTCAAACTTGTACCAATCTTCAAAACACCTCAAACAACATTAAATCCCCCAGAACACATCGGATTCAAGCTTAAGTTTCTAAAATCTTCCAAATTCCGCTTTTGATCAAAAACCCAACCAAACCACGTCCGAATGACCTGAAATTTGGCACACATATACCAAATGACCTAACGAAGCTACTGCAACTTCCGGGATTCTATTCCAACCCCTATATCAAAATCTCCCTATCAATCGGAAAACGCCAAAAACTAACTTTCGCTAATTCAAGCCTAATTCTACACCGGACCTCCAAAACACATTCCGATCACGATCCTAAGTCCCAAATCACCTAACGGAGCTAACCAAATCATAAAAATTCCAATCCGAGATCATATATTAACAAGTCAAATCTTGGTCAAACCTTTCAAATTTCAAGCTTCAAACTGAGAACTATTCTTCCAAATTCATTCTGATCATCCTGAAAACCAAAGCCAACAATTTACATAAGTCTTAATACATCATATGGGGCAAGTCATGCCCGAGAACTGGCGAGCAAAGTGCAAAAGCTCAAAACGACCGATTGGGTCGTTATATCCTCCCCCTCTTAAACATACGTTCGTCCTCGAACGTGCCCAGAGTTGTTCCAAAAGCCAACCAATCGCTGAATAACCTTACCATGCACATACCCGGGGGTGATCCCACGTCAGCCTATCTCATATAGGTCCAATAACACATTGTAACTGAAATTTCGCAATCCAATCTAGCCCATAAACCATAGAACCACATTTCCACTTCTGAAATCTTCGATACGATCAGAATCTCACATTCATACTGTGAATAAGCCCGAACAAGCTGTAACAAACCATATTTGTAACCTCAGGTGCAAATTACATGACATAACTCAAACACTGGTAGCGATAACTTCTAATCACAACAGCTGCACACAACAACCAAATATCGATAGAAAACCTCTTATCAACTAAAGTCTCATTCCGTCACTTTCATATACTGCCAATGATACGTGAAACACGCAATAAGCCATAACCATTTCTTAGATCAACCATTCATGAAGCCACTTCTCCGTTGGTAAAGACCATAGCAACTTCTGAGCCAAACCCCGATATTATCCTTCCAACATGCTGAATCAAATCAGTTTGTACTCATTTTAGATCCCGACGATCTCATCTAGTCCAACACCACTACTCTGGTGACATGACACATCAATACTATCTAAAGCCACAACTCGTGCAATCCATGCACCAATAAACAACAATCTGAATGTACTCCAATCATGTAGACGACTCGAACGAAAGAGCTGTACCGCAAGCTCACCAGTACCACCACAACACAAGGCTGAGAACCCATCTCACATCATAGAAACAGAACACACGAATCTAACCCACAAGGTCATACCTCCACAAAACTTCACTGCAATGCGCGACCCTATCCAAACACTGGTCCACATGAAACACCTCAAGTCACTCTGCTCGAAATTGACGACCACACGCAATTGATGTCTAGAACCAAAACAAATCATCATAACCACGGTGAAGCAAATTCATAACACCACACAATCCAAAAGGATATAACCGATACGCCATTCACCGAGCAATACCCAATTACTCTCCCAGCTCGACTTCCACTATGAAACCCCAATAGAACCGCACCATATGTGCCTATAACCAACAAATCATAACGCCTCGCAACACAGAAAGGTAACTCATAGATCTCCCCATATTACTGATAAGCTCAATAAAAATCGAATCAACACATCCCTCAACATTACAACTCGGAGCCAATGAAGCCGACTCAAGTTAGAACACACATCCACATTAGCCTGCCAACGGACCCCTTATCAAGGAGTTCCTGAAGTTGCTCCTTCAACTCTGTGAGCACGTAATTTTTGCCCTAAATGAATTACTCCCATAATTCCAAAACAAAATATTTTCTTTTACCATCTGCAATTTTGTGAATTTAATGGCATTTTGTATTAATTGTTTGCATTTTTGGTTGTGCATTTTAATTCATACAAAATTACAAAAATATGCATTTAGGTTTAATTTTACATGTTTTGGGGAATCAATTAGTAATTAGGAATTTTACAAAATTACAAAAATAACAAAAATAGTTTACTCTTGTTTCAATTTTAATTTTGGAATTTTGGTAGTTTTCTTTTTGGTATTTGATTATTTCGTGATAATTATTAGAATTAATTAATTGGGTTTAGTAGGTTGATTCAGTTTTAATTCAAGATTTTTTAGTTTAATTTGGAAAATAAAAGAAAAAGGAAAATGAAAAGGAAAAAGAAAAGAAGAGGAAATTAAAATAAAAATGCCTTCATGGATTACCCATTTTTTGGGCCAAATCCGGATTGAGCCCAAAATCCCTCAACCCACTTTAAACCAGACGACCCAGCCCAAAACCCCAACCCAGTCCGGTCCAGAGACGCCCAAAACGGCGTCGTTTCATAGTGAATCAATCTAAGCCATCCATCCGCTCTAATCCGACGGCCCTGGTTCAATCGTGCATTTTAAATAAAATTGTCCAAACATTTCACAAAATCTAAAGACAAACGTTGCCTTCCTCGTACGCCCCCTGTCCCCGTCGGCTCCGCCTTACACCGCCGCCGGAAATCGCCTCACGGCGGCGGTCGGGCTCCAGTGGCGCCCAAATTTTCACCACGTATTCCTCCCTCCCTCCTCTTTCCATATCTGGTGTCCGTTTCCTTCGAACATCACTGGAGCGGTTCAAATAAGCCAAACCCTAGGCGCCGCCACCACCGTGCAGGGCGGCGCCACCACCAAATGACCCTAATTTAACATCGTACACTCCCCTCACTCTCCTCATGAAGAATCCACCACCAGTGACGTTCAAATATCGCTGGAGTTGTTCCAGTTATAAATCTATAAGGTAGCGGAACCCTAGAGTCATAGCAGTAAGTTTTTTTTACAATTTGTTTCTGTTTTCTTCTTCTTTCATGTGGTTTTGAGTTAATTTTATGATTGTTTCTACTTCACGAGTCTGTTTTTAATTTCGTCATTAGCTTAGGTATAAGTTTTGTTCAAAAATGCTCTAGGTTTAGTTTTGATTGTTCATTCCAAGTCGTTAAGTTCTTTCTTCCTTGTTCGATCGTTTCCTGTTTGAATGGATGCTATAGTTTTTAATTTCTAGGTTAAGTTTCGTTTTTTTTTGTCACTTCTGCTCTGATTTTTGCTTTGATTTTGTGCTCGATTCTGCTTGTTTGTTCATTCCGTTTAGATTCTAATTTGCTTTGATTTTTGGTTTTAGTTTGATTATTAGTTGAATGCTTTGTTAATCTGTTGATAAGCCTTTAATCGATCCTGTTTTGGCCTCATTTGAATTTTAATGTTTGTTTCAGTACTTGAATTAACTAGTTACTGTTGTTAATTAGTTAGTGATAGTTAGTTTAGTTCAGTTTAATTAGTGATTGTGTCAATGATTCTTTAGTTCACTATTTGGGTTTCAATTCATTATTAGGTTTAGCCTAATTGGTTAGTGTTAATTAGCTTAATCGATTTGGTTATAACTGAAAATATTTAGTCCTTTGTGTGTTTAACCATGGTCATCTGACCTAGATTAAGAAGAGTAAGGTTAGTTGAAATGAGTTAGTAATTCTAGTTGAATAAAAGGGGTAATTTGGGCACTTCAAAGAGAAAGAATCCTGTAGTAACAGATTAGGAACACCCTATACTCTTCTAGAATAGGGCTTTAGTGTAAGTTTCAGTAATTTACTGCAGTGACTTGAGAAACAAGTCAAGACTTTAGGACTAATAAGTAAATTCTAAAAATAAAAAGGGGGGAAAATGAGTGAAGGCATTCCAGAAACTTCCTGCCCCCTTCCTGCCTATAAAAGGCATGTCTAGTGCCTTGGTTAACAAGTTTTCAGCTCTGAAAAATTCCCCCGAAGTTGCCACAAGTCTTCAAAAACTGAAGATTTGAATTTCAAATCCAAATCCTAGATCTAGTTCTTTAAAAAAAAACAAAAACAAACAAAAACAACAGAAAACTCCAAAAATATACTGTTACATTGAGATTTTTAGATTGATTGCAAGTTTAGCTTGTTAATCCGAGTTCCTAGTGTTCCTAGATTCAATTTCAAGTCGTTTTGGGGTTTATTCAAAGCTTTTTGGGTTGTTTCTGGTTGTTGAAGTTTCAGAGACCTACTGAGTTTGATTTCGAGTGGGTTTTGGTTTCAGTCGAGTTATTTTGGGGTCATTTTTGGTGCTGAACCTCTGTTACATTTTCCTGGGCTATTTGACATTGTGTATTGGACTCAAATTGTCCTTCTGCTGCTGTGACCTGTTGTTGACATTGCTATTTGCTCAACCTACTGCTGATCTCTTCTTCCTCTTATTGTATTTCACTTTCCAGGTATTCTCCAATCTCAAATGTATGAAGAGTTGAACTATCAATACAATTGAATTATGGAGGGAGTTGATATGCTATTCATTTTCTTCTTGTATTGAATTTCGATTTTAGAATTATGTAATAATATTAATTGAAATTTAAGTGACATGAACTTTACCCTGTTTGTACTTGACTGGACTATTTTTCTGAAATTAATTTGGACTGTTATGAGGTTAGAAATCTGTATAGGACTGTCGTTTATTCATTAGCCTAGTATATTTTATTTGGTGGTTAGTTTAGCTTCCGTTGTCCAGCAATAGCATAAGTATAGAAACTGATTCTGAGGCAGCATGTATACTCGCACTTCAACATGTTAAATCCGTTTCAATTTCTGATTCCATCTAGTTGATAATCACCCTGGTATAATCATCATTTCTATAATTGTTTGTATTAATTTGTAGCTTAACAAATGTTTAGACTCTAGTCGATACATGAATTTGAATCCTGATGTTTGATTCCATGTTTATGAACATTAAAATTAAATTCTGACTTTAGTTGACATTTTCAAGGCCTGAACCGTTTGGGCCATGAAGAAATATTTTAACATGACCAAAAGTGGTGCCAGGCCCGTCTTCTGCCAATTCAATAAGGGCCTGAGCTGCTGGGCTTCATGACAGGCCCAATTTCCTTGTTTCTTTCTTAACCTCAACGTTGGTCTGTTTTTAGCCGGCTCACCCATTCAGTTCAATTCCCTTTTAATAGCTAAGGGCTG
Organism: Nicotiana attenuata; assembly: GCF_001879085.1. NCBI lineage: Eukaryota > Viridiplantae > Streptophyta > Magnoliopsida > Solanales > Solanaceae > Nicotiana > Nicotiana attenuata. The sequence goes on along the minus strand of NC_031990.1, from coordinate 65,398,576 downwards.
TTATGAATAAGGTCAATTGGTAAATTTGGGCTTTCGAGTTAGGTAGCAGGTTCAAATTAAGAGGTTTCCCCTTTCGTTTGAATCCGGACATGAACTTGAGGCCCGAATCTTATAACATTAATTAACTAGGCCCCTTTTGGAGACAAAATAAATAGACAATTATAGTTTGCTCTAGGATGGCCTTTAAATAAGAGATGAGACGAGCCTCGCCAAACAAAATGCATAAATTGCGGGGCCCTCACTAAATGCTTATATTAAAATACTTAAAATTCGGGGCGTGCCGTTTTGCGAATTTCACGGTCCTCCGCAAAGATAATAACACGTTAGTCGCTTTAGGCGCGCTTTTTAATAATTTTACCTTCCTAAATACGGGTGTGCATTTCATGCAACCCAAATCCAAATCCCAAAACATTGAATAAGAACGTGTCGAGGATCCGGGTGTATTTCATGTGACGTGATCCAAAAACATATTTTTTAAACGACGTTCACTTTCTAAAGAATTTAAGTGAAAGCGGTAAGTGATTTTAAAGTTGCGCAATAGGATAACATGTACTAAAATCATATTTTTGCCAAATGTAGCAGTTGAGCGACCGTGCTAGAACCACGGAACTCGGGAGTGCCTAACCCCTTCTCCCGGGTTAACAGAATTCCTTACTCGGATTTCTGGTTCGCGACTGTAATACAGAGTCAAACCTTTTCCTCGATTTGGGATTCAAACCGGTGACTTGGGACACCATAAATCTCCCAAGTGGCGACTCTGAACCTCTTAATAAACGAATCCCGTTTTGATTGTCCTTTAATTGGAAAAACTCCCTTTGTTATACCCTTCGCGGGGTGTAGTAATGAAAAAAGGAGGTGCGACAGCTCTGGCGACTCTACTGGGGACAAGAACCCAGAATTTCGGTTCAGGGTTCAAGAATTCGAGCTCAATTAAATTGTTATATTTGGCTTTATCTGATTTTTCTGTATGTTCCATGCTATATGTGCTAAATGTTTTACCGCTTTGATATTTGTTGAATTGTATATAAACTGTCGCGAATCCCTTCCTCTCTCTGAGTCTTCTACATCATGGAGAAGGGTGCACTTTGTGTAGCTTCTCTTCTGTTTAGAGTCTTTCCCAATTTAGAACGAGGTTTGGATAAGTTGCTAAGCCGGCGGAGCTTCTGTATCCCCGGTACGCTGCCTCCCCCTCGGCCCGAGTTGTCCGCTCGGGTAAGACAGGTCTAGACCAATAAACCTAGGGTTTAAACCTAGAAGAACAAAAACTCATGCCGGATCCCTAGTAGGACGTTTGTTTGCATCATGTGCATTTGACTTAGAGGACTCAACACAGGGGTTGGGTCCGTCTAGGACAGGTGACCTGAAATGAAAAGACCATCCTGATGCATCTTACGTGCTACTTGCGCATTTATTTGCTCGGCTTTGCATGTTGACCGGCTTGTATATAATAAGAGAAAACTAAGAAAAATAGCAGTGTTGGGACTAAGTGAGGATAGCCATTTGTTTTGGAAAAACCCATTGCCCAAATAGTACCGAAATGCTGCCGGATATGTGAAAAATGAAAAAAGAAAAAGAAAATTGTTGTTCAAAAAATATATATTTGGTTTTGACAAATTCGCCCGAACTACGCTGGTTTGATTCTCACCGGACACGAGATACGTAGGCAACCCTCATCGGGTCCAACCACCCTTTTTCAAAAATAGCCAAATAATGTCAAAACTTTAATTTTTTGTCAAAATAAGTCGGGTGCCGCCATTCTTGTTTAAAATAAGCCGAATGTCCCCAAAAGGGCGCCAGAAGGCTGTTTTTGAAAGAACAGCCACCCTGAGTCATTTTTAAATGGTTTGCGGGCACAACCTTAAAATCTCCCTTTCGGAAGTGCTGAAAGGCCGTATTTGCAAAACCAAGTCTTTGTTTTCTTAAATAAATTTTTGAAAATAGCCACTTTTCTTTTAAGTCACAATAAGTCATCAGCTTTCTTTAAATAGTCACACTTTTCCTTAAAGCTCCTTGTCCAGGATGACCACAGTTGACATTGAAACCTTCTCAGTCTTGCGCAGGCCCGCGGCGATGCCGAATGATGCCCCGCGGGCCCTAGGATTTGAAGCTTTGATGTATTCCTAGTTAATCGAGTCTGTATTTTGTTTTTGAGTCTGTTTTGCATTTTCCTTTTGAGAAAAAGAAAAACAAATAGTCTAGTATCTCTTGTAATCGGTGTTTATTAATGAAAATTTGAAAAATCCCAAAAAATTATCTCTTTATTTTTGCATTTAATTTGCAAGAACTACGCTTGGTCTGATTCATGCGGGGGCATGATACGTAGGCAATCTTCATAGGATTCGACCATAACCAAAGGAAAAGAAAAGGAGAGGAGACACAGGGGAAAAAGAAAAGAAAAGAGAGGAAAAACAAGAAAGAAAATACAAAGAAAAGAGAGGAAAAACAAGAGTGAAAAGAAAATCAAAAGAGAGAAAATAAGAAACCAAAAGAAACGATCAATGGCAACACAAGAAGGAATGGGAGAATAAGAACAAAGAGAAAACAAAGGCAAAAGTGAAAAGAAAAGAAAAGAAGTTGCAATTGGGAATAAGGAAAGCCGGGATGACGCAAGCAGTCGAGCAAATGCATAATAGAAATGGTTAACTGCTTAGGTGCATTCATTCCCCAAATGTGCGGTTATCTATCTATTGATGCTCTAACCGCTAACAAAGTTGTTGTTGATGATGAGTCCAGGCAGGTGGTTAGTTGACTGGCATTCTGGCAACCCATTCCTACAATACCCGGTCTAAGAAACATGGTCAACCAGGAGTTAGAGGCAAGCATTGTCGACCCGTCTAGGGAGAAGGAAGTAGTGGACGTTAATGCAATAAAGGAGGAGATGTATAAACTGAAGCAACAAATGGACGAGATGTACCAGGCCTGGTCAAAGGGACATCCACCACCAGCCTATCCTGCTAACCCTGCCTACATCCCACCACTAGCTCAGCCTCAAGATCCTCCCACAGTGAACTCATCTCCGGCTTTCCCTACTTACCAGCAGTACTATGGAACCACCTCCCAAACACCACCACCTCCACCACCCAAACAAATCCCATGCCCTCCACCACCAACTACTCCTGTGTTCGCGGTTCCCCCACCTGCCGCACTACACAGGTCTTCTAGCGAACCTTTGTTCCAAACCCATGATAACCAGTATTACCCACCCGAAGCCACTTTCAAACCCCCAGAACCATGCTCTTACACTCCCCGTTTTGATCTCTCAGCTGAAGAAGAGAAGCCTCCCAAAAACCCTGAGCAAGAGGAGATGATACGAAGGTCAAGAGCTTAGAACAGTCATTCAGAAATATGCAGGGTCTCGGAGGTCAAGTGAGTGTGGCCTACAAGGATTTGTGCTTGTTTCCCGATGTCCAGTTGCCAGCAGGATTCAAGTTACCCAAGTTTGACTTATATGATGGACCATGGTGATCCGGTGGCCCACTTAAGGGGGTTCTGCAGCAAAATGAGAGGAGCTGGGGGAAGGGACGAGTTATTGATGGCTTACTTCAGTCAAAGTCTAAGTGGAGCAGCCTTGGAGTGGTACACACGACAGGATCATGCTCGATGGTACACTTGGGACGATCTGGCCCAAGCATTTGCATGTCATTTTCAGTACAATCTCGAAATTGTCCCGGACCGTCTGTCACTAACTAAAATTGAGAAGAAGCCCGGAGAAAGTTTCAGAGAGTATGGTTTTCGGTGGAGGGAGCAGGCGGCAAGAGTCGATCCTCCAATGAAAGAGAACGAAATGGTTGACTATTTCCTACAAGCCTTGGAGCCTACCTATTATGGTCATCTGGTGTCAGCAGTGGGAAAAACTTTCAACGAGGTCGTGAAAATGGGAAGTATGGTAGAAGAGGGTCTCAAGTCTAACAAGATTATGAGCTATTCAGCAATCAAAACAACTACTCAGGCTATTCAGAGCGGCACTGGAGGAGTATTGGGAAAGAAGAAGAAAGAAGAGGTTGCAGTAGTGGAATCGAGAGCTTGGTCCAGAGGTCCATCACCATATTATCACCAACCTCGCCCTCACCCCCAAACCTACCCACACACCCCTTATGGCCCACCACAGCACTATTACCCACCTCTTGTCCCCAATTTCTCTTTCCACCATGCCCAAACCTACCCCAACCCCCTACCCAGGCATAATGGCGCACACCCACCCCACAAAATACTTACTCAGCTTAAAACACCTACACACCCCCAAGAACCAACAAAAATCCCGCTCGAACCGGTTTTCGACCTAACCCTGCATTCAAGAATGATAGGTTGCAAAAGAAGAAGACTTTCACTCCCTTGGGTGAATCTTACACTAGCTTGTACCACCAATTGAGACAGTTGGGCATGCTGAATCCGATTGAACCCAAATTGCCAAATCCTCCCCCAAGGAATCTGGACCACTCTGCGAGTTGTGAATATTGCTCGGGTGCGCCGGGACATGACACTGAGAAATGTTGGCACTTGAAAACGGCCATCCAAGAGCTCATTGATACCCGCCGAATTGAAGTGCAAGCCCAGAAGCGCCTAACATCACCCAAAATCCATCACCAACTCATCACGAGACCCATATGATCGAGCTAGTCCAAAAGGGAGAGCGTAAGAAGCCGTCACAAACCGTAATGATGATCAGGGCTAGTGAGGATAGATCAAATGAGAAACTAGCAAAGGAGGGAGCATTGATCAAGGTAGGAGAAACAGTTAGCAAACCAGTTGTAGTGATGAAGAAAG
>NC_031990.1:65324445-65388187 GCF_001879085.1 Nicotiana attenuata | reverse complement strand
CTTTCAAAAATGCTTCACACGGAGTTTCAAACGGGCAAAAATCGCTCGTATCCGCTCACTTATCTTTGCCCGAGAACTCTTCGTGTTCCCGAGCAAAGTGGGGGAGCTGTGAGCACGTGATTTTTGCCCTAAATGAATTACTCCCATAATTCCAAAACAAAATATTTTCTTTTACTATCTGCAATTTTGTGAATTTTATGGCATTTCGTGTTAATTGTTTGCATTTTTGGTTGTGCATTTTAATTCATACAAAATTACAAAAATATGCATTTAGGTTTAATTTTACATGTTTTGGGGAATCAATTAGTAATTAGGAATTTTACAAAATTACAAAAATAACAAAAATAGTTTACTCTTGTTTCAATTTTAATTTTGGAATTTTGGTAGTTTTCTTTTTGGTATTTGATTATTTTGTGATAATTATTAGAATTAATTAATTGGGTTTAGTAGGTTGATTCAGTTTTAATTCAAGATTTTTTAGTTTAATTTGGAAACTAAAAGAAAAAAGAAAATGAAAAGGAAAAAGAAAAGAAGAGGAAATTAAAATAAAAATGCCTTCATGGATTACCCATTTTTTGGGCCAAATCCGGATTGAGCCCAAAATCCCTCAACCCACTTTAAACCAGACGACCCAGCCCAAAACCCCAACCCAGTCCGGTCCAGAGACGCCCAAAACGGCGTCGTTTCATAGTGAATCAATCTAAGCCATCCATCCGCTCTAATCCGACGGCCCTGGTTCAATCGTGCATTTTAAATAAAATTGTCCAAACATTTCACAAAATCTAAAGACAAACGTTGCCTTCCTCGTACGCCCCAAATCCCACGGCGGCGGTCGGGCTCCAATGGCGCCCAAATTTTCACCACGTATTCCTCCCTCCCTCCTCTTTCCATATCTGGTGTCCGTTTCCTTCGAACATCACTGGAGCGGTTCAAATAAGCCAAACCCTAGGAGCCGCCACCACCGTGCACGGCGGCGCCACCACCAAATGACCCTAATTTAACATCGTACACTCCCCTCACTCTCCTCATGAAGAATCCACCACCAGTGACGTTCAAATATCGCTGGAGTTGTTCCAGTTATAAATCTATAAGGTAGCGGAACCCTAGAGTCATTAGCTAGAAGTTTTTTTTTACAATTTGTTTCTGTTTTCTTCTTCTTTCATGTGGTTTTTGAGTTAATTTTATGATTGTTTCTACTTCACGAGTCTGTTTTTAATTTCGTCATTAGCTTAGGTATAAGTTTTGTTCAAAAATGCTCTAGGTTTAGTTTTGATTGTTCATTCCAAGTCGTTAAGTTCTTTCTTCCTTGTTCGATCGTTTCCTGTTTGAATGGATGCTATAGTTTTTAATTTCTAGGTTAAGTTTCGTTTTGGTTTTTTTGTCACTTCTGCTCTGATTTTTGCTTTGATTTTGTGCTCGATTCTGCTTGTTTGTTCATTCCGTTTAGATTCTAATTTGTTTTCATTTTTGGTTTTAGTTTGATTATTAGTTGAATGCTTTGTTAATCTGTTGATAAGCCTTTAATCGATCCTGTTTTGGCCTCATTTCAATTTTAGTGTTTGTTTCATTACTTGAATTAACTAGTTACTGTTGTTAATTAGTTAGTGATAGTTAGTTTAGTTCAGTTTAATTTGTGATTGTGTAAATGATTCTTTAGTTCACTGTTTGGATTTCAATTCATTATTAGGTTTAGCCTAATTGGTTAGTGTTAATTAGCTTAATCGATTTGGTTATAGCTGAAAATATTTAGTCCTTTGTGTGTTTAACCATGGTCATCTGACCTAGATTAAGAAGAGTAAGGTTAGTTGAAATGAGTTAGTAATTCTAGTTGAATAAAAGGGGTAATTTGGGCACTTCAAAGAGAAAGAATCTGTAGTAACAGATTAGGAACACCCTGGACTCTTCTAGAATAGGGCTTTAGTGTAAGTTTCAGTAATTTAGTGCAGTGACTTGAGAAACAAGTCAAGACTTTAGGACTAATAAGTAAATTCTGAAAACAAAAAGGGGGGAAAATGAGTGAAGGCATTCCAGAAACTTCCTGCCCCTTTCCTGCCTATAAAAGGCATGTCTAGTGCCTTAGTTAACAAGTTTTCAGCTCTGAAAAATTCCCCCGAAGTTGCCACAAGTCTTCAAAAACTAAAGATTTGAATTTCAAATCCAAATCCTAGATCTAGTTCTTCAAAAAAAAACCAAAACAAACAAAAACAACAGAAAACTCCAAAAATATACTGTTACATTGAGATTTTTAGATTGATTGCAAGTTTAGCTTGTTAATCCGAGTTCCTAGTGTTCCTAGATTCAATTTCAAGTCGTTTTGGGGTTTATTCAAAGCTTTTTGGGTTTTTTCTAGTTGCTGAAGTTTCAGAGACCTACCGAGTTTGATTTCGAGTGGGTTTTGGTTTCAGTCGAGTTATTTTGGGGTCATTTTTGGTGCTGAACCTCTGTTACATTTTCCTGGGCTATTTGACATTGTGTATTGGACTCAAGTTGTCCTTCTGCTGCTGTGACCTGTTGTTGACATTGCTATTTGCTCAACCTACTGCTGATCTCTTCTTCCTCTTAGTGTATTTCACTTTCCAGGTATTCTCCAATCTCAAATGTATGAAGAGTTGAACTATCAATACAATTGAATAATGGAGGGAGTTGATATGCTATTCATTTTCTTCTTGTATTGAGTTTCGATTTTAGAATTATGTAATAATATTAATTGAAATTTAAGTGACATGAACTTTACCCTATTTGTACTTGACTGGACTGTTTTTCTGAAATTAATTTGGACTGTTATGAGGTTAGAAATCTGTATAGGACTGTCGTTTATTAATTAGCCTAGTATATTTTATTTGGTGGTTAGTTTAGCTTCCGATGTCCAGCAATAGCATAAGTATAGAAACTGATTCTGAGGCAGCATGTATACTCGCACTTCAACATGTTAAATCCGTTTCAATTTCTGATTCCATCTAGTTGATAATCACCCTGGTATAATCATCATTTCTATAATTGTTTGTATTAATTTGTAGCTTAACAAATGTTTAGACTCTAGTCGATACATGAATTTGAATCCTGATGTTTGATTCCATGTTTATGAACATTAAAATTAAATTCTGACTTTAGTTGACATTTTCAAGGCCTGCACCGTTTGGGCCATGAAGAAATATTTCAACATGACCAAAATTGGTGCCAGGCCCGTCTTCTGCCAATTCAATAAGGGCCTGAGCTGCTGGGCTTCATGACAGGCCCAATTTCCTTGTTTCTTTCTTAACCTCAACGTTGGTCTGTTTTTAGCCGGCTCACCCATTCAGTTCAATTCCCTTTTAATAGCTAAGGGCTGTTATGAATAAGGTCAATTAGTAAATTTGGGCTTTCGAGTTAGGTAACGGGTTCAAATTAAGAGGTTTCCCCTTTCGTTTGAATCCGGACATGAACTTGAGGCCCGAATCTTATAACATTAATTAACTAGGCCCCTTTTGGAGACAAAATAAATAGACAATTATAGTTTTCTCTAGGATGGCCTTTAAATAAAAGATGAGACGAGCCTCGCCAAACAAAATGCATAAATTGCAGGGCCCTCACTAAATGCTTATATTAAAATACTTAGAATTCGGGGCGTGCCGTTTAGCGAATTTCACGGCCCTCCGCAAAGATAATAACACGTTAGTCGCTTTAGGCGCGCTTTTTAATAATTTTACCTTCCTAAATACGGGTGTGCATTTCATGCAACCCAAATCCAAATCCCAAAACGTTGAATAAGAACGTGTCGAGGATCCGGGTGTATTTCATGTGACGTGATCCAAAAACATGTTTTTTAAACGACGTTCACTTTCTAAAAAATTTAATTAAAAGCGGTAAGTGATTTTAAAATTGCGCAATAGGATAACATGTACTAAAATCATATTTTTGCCAAATGTAGCAGTTGAGCGACCGTGCTAGAACCACGGAACTCGGGAGTGCCTAACCCCTTCTCCCGGGTTAACAGAATTCCTTACTCGGATTTCTGGTTCGCGACTATAATACAGAGTCAAACCTTTTCCTCGATTTGGGATTCAAACCGGTGACTTGGGACACCATAAATCTCCCAAGTGGCGACTCTGAACCTCTTAATAAACGAATCCCGTTTTGATTGTCCTTTAATTGGAAAAACTCCCTTTGTTATACCCTTCGCGGGGTGTAGTAATGAAAAAAGGAGGTGTGACAAACTCCCTTAACTTCGCCGGTGCCATATGATACGATGCCGGCACCAAATCAATACCGAAATCAACAATCTTGCCCGGCGACATGCCCGACCACAAGAACACATCCGAAAAGTTCCTCACCACCGGAACTGAATCAATAGTAGGAGTCTCTACACTGACCTCCATCACGAAAGCCCAAATAAGAAGGACAATCCTTCCCAGCCATCCGCTGGGTCTTCGAAATATAAAACCACCCTACTAAGAACATAATCTGTCGAACCTCGCCACTCAATCCGTGGCATTCCCGGCGTAGCCAACCTTGCCGCCTTAGCGCAATAGCTCAGAACGACACAACACTGCGACAACCAGTCTATACCTAATATTACAACCAAAATCTAACATACCAAGCAACAACAGATCCACTCGGGTCTCCACACCCCGAAATTCACTAGACAGTGCCGATACACATGACCCACAACCACAATATAGCCTAAATATGAGAACTCCCAGTCTCCAACTCCGTACAACACACGAATCACCATATCCGATCCCAATTCCACCGTCCGAGTATACAATACACCTCTAATACCCAATCATTCCCACGAGAGATACTTGTATGATTCTTCCGTACCACCAAGCAAACCCGAATGTCAGCAGTCGATCATACAAGAAAGTGCCGCAATACTAATGAAGTACCATCAACTTAATCACATTGCCTTTTTCTGAAACATATACCCCTGTCAGATCACCCCAATTAGCAATACCATTTCCTTAATCATCTGAAGATCATTCCCCTAATCATCTAAAGCTCATTTCTCTAATTATCTGAAACTACCCGCGCTGCCTAAGAATTTTATGAGCTTCCATGCAGAACTGAACCGTAACCTTACACACGCAAATCTCAATCCTCCACAATGTCGTGCCCCCTTTTTCTCGCGAAATCGGGGTTTTGACATTTGGTAGGGACAACTCGTTCCTTTTGGGAAAAGGGTTTTGCAATTTTGAAGAGTCGCCACCTAATGATTAGGGTGCATTAGGACACCAGAAGAGTTCGATTTGAATAACCAGAGATAGGGTAAGGGCTTGAAATTATTCTAAGGGGAAGGTGTTAGGCACCCCTCAGAATCCACTAGTGTGGTTCCCGGCTAGACAATTATTGTGAGTTTGGGTACAATTAGCATATAAACAAATAAGGCTCAAATAGGAGGGGATTTCATCACATAAAGTTTTGAAAGTAAACAAGGTTTGAAAGAGTAATAAGAAAAGCTGATTTTAAAAATAAAGAGTTAAAATGCTGAAAAGAAAGAAATAAAGAATAAAGGGAGGGGGGTCCTTGTTTATTAATAATATGGATCACCCCACACAATGCCCGGTAATCACTTCTCAATGAGGGGCTACACGTGACATTATCGCGTGGTCATAATATCCATATCTACCCATCCCATCCCGTTAAGGTATTAAAGCGCGGAATGGTCTCGATTACTTATTGCATGCTATTACCTGCCCCAATCCTATCAGTCCCGGAGGCATTTAGGACTACTAATCCTAAAAGTGGAGAGATATTGGGCTTATTTGAGGTTTCGAAAGGTAAAAATCTAAGGCGACATACAAAACACATATTGCACATTTTAGGGGAAAAAGCATATAAACAAATAGGGGCTCAATTATACCTCCTTGAACAGAAAAAGCACATAATTAGCATGACTTTCACATATTGTTTAGGTCTGATTAAATACTAAATGTGAGAGAGAATTTAAGAGTTGAGGCAGACTGGTTCATTACATAATTCAGATAAGAAGCCCGAATCAGGCATGTCTACTAGTTGTAATTGTTAAAACAGATTCAGTTTATAGTTTTACCCTATGGCTTGCCTAAGTGTTAAGACGGGGTCCTATAGACATGATATCTACTGAATTTAGAAGGTAATAAGACATTAAAACTCGAACGAATTGTTTGAAAACCCTATAGGCATGCTTGCTAATCTTTGGTTAAGCGAGGGATTCAGATTATTAAAGAGAGGTTGAATTTAAACGAATTGATTACAAGTTCTGCAACTAACAGTATCCATTATTACTAATTTTATATCTAACACTGAGTGAGGCGAATCAGATTCATTCAGGAACTCTTATAGGCATGTTTTCTACATATTGCTGATTTTAGACACTTATAGACGTGGTTTCTAGATGCAGGACTTGTTTTAAAACTTATAAACATGGTATCTAAATGTAGAAATTGAACCTTATAGACATGGTATCTAAATGCAGTTTGAATGGTGTTGGAACAATCCTATAGGCATGATGTCTAGGCGGAGTTGAATATGCAGAATTGTAACAATCCTATAGGCATGATTTCTATGTGTATTGAGTATGCAAAATTAGAATAGACCTATAGGCATGATTTCTATATGTATTTGAATATGTAGAATTGTAATAGACCTATAGGCATGATTTATATATGTATTTGAATATGCAGAATTCTAATAGACCTATAGGCATGATTTCTATATGTATTTGCATATACAGAATTGTAATAGACCTATAGGCATGATTTTCTACCCTTTGCATGCATAGTTACCCATCCCTTTTTTTCACTAGCCAGCCCCTAGCGTTTATTACAACTTATTACAAACCAGAATGAATAAAATTACATCAGAAAAAGTAAAAAAAAAGTACAACCAAAGGAGAGCCTGATTCAGACTTCCAGTCTGAATTATGAGATAGACCAACTCAAAGACCATTGATCCAAAGCCTTTCACCTATTTGAGTGTGTCAGAGTTCCCTAAGAGCCTCACTGGGACTCCGGGCAGTGCTCACACCCAAATTGTATCACCAGAGTAGGGGAGAAGTGCAGTGTGGAAGTGCCAACCCTCAAGTGTCCAAGTTCAGAGGGAACTCAAGGGGTCCCAAGGCAAGGCTCACAAGAGGGGGCGGAACTTAAGTCTAAGAGGGAGTGCAAGTGAAGAAAACAGAGTTTTAAAGAACTAAGAAAGTACAGAAGAGGGAGAAGGGGCTGGGAAATAGTCATAAGCAAGTCATACAAAAGGTTTAGGGATTGGGGAAATTGCCAAAGAGCCTATGTACTTAGGCATTAGCTAATCCTGGGCATACACAACAATAGAGAGTGCTGTTATGCTTACAGAATCAACAAGAATACACAACACATGATGGTGACATAGAGGTTATGATTCCAGGGGAATCAAGTTTGAGCCATAGACAATAATATTTGACGTAGAGGTTATGATTCCAGGGGAATCAAGTTTGAGCCATAGACAATAATATTTAATACTGTCATGCTTCAAGCAAACCATTAATATCAAACACATTGGGGTATGAGGGTTTGGGATTCATAATAGGAGAAGATTATAGCATTATAAAGTAAACGCTAAATTGAGCACAAACAGTAGGCAGACATGCAAGTAAAGGTATTAAATAAACACATTGTTTGTGATTGCTGAAAATCTTAATCAGTACATACCAGTTTCAAGGAGTAAAAGCAGTAGCAGGACTTTGAAAAAGAGGCCACAGTACAAGTAACAAGAGAGAATGCTTTTTTTTGAATGTGAGTGTGAGTTCAGAAAACTAAGAGTGTTCGTGTGTGTGTCAATGCAAAAGCCAGGTATTTATAGTGTGAAAACAGGCAGAAAATAAGGCAAGAAAATAATTATGGAATTGTGTACCAATTAAAATCAATCAGTATATGGACTTCCTTTAATTAAGGAGTTCAAACTTAAACGGTAATGGACAAAAATTATTTGAGGAAGGAGATCAAGTAAACATCTTGTGCAAAGTAGACAATTGGGGGTAAATACATAGGAGTTTAATTAAGGAAAGAATTAATGAAGAATCTTTGAAATACACGGTTAACCAAATAAGGTAAGAAACACAATAAATCAATCAGCGCATAGTAAATTAAGGAGTCAGGGATTCGAAGTTACAAATAAACCAAGTCAGAAATTGGAGAATTGAAAGGCTAAGGAAAGTTTTCGAATCAACCTAAGAAATAGGGAAATTAGTAAACAAGTAAAGAATCAATCAGACTTACACAAGGAGGTATGAAATCAGTCCACAATTAAGGGTCATTTTGAGATGGAAATTTAGCATATACAAAGAGTGGACAAACATTAGGCATGTGAGGTTAAACCATGTTAAAGAGAAGCAGCAATAATAATTACAAAGTCTGTAGATAGTGAAACATGGTAGTCACATAGGTCAACTTAGTAATAGGGAGAAGAGGGTATCAGAAGCATGCAAAAGAGTCAAGTAAAAGACCTTTCTGGAAAGTATAATTTAGTTCAAAGATTGCAAGAAACCAAATCACATAGAGAAACAGAAGTTGAAACCAGGACTTTGAATCCAGTCGAGCAACTTCAAATAGACGAAGCAGTTTTTAGAAGCTCGAATAGGTCCAAAGGAATTAGGGCTTCGAAATCAAACAAATTTAGAGACGAGGAACAGGCAAATCACATAGAAAATAGTCTCAAAACTCGAATGAACCCCAAATTTTGGGGTTTTCACCATTAATTGAGTATAGAGATGAAAGACAAGAGAATCAGGCAAAAATAACAACAAAGAAATAAAATCAGAAACCTTAAGAAGAACTAAGACTTTTAACATAAAGAAACACAGTAGAAGAACAACGTAAGAAACACAGTAGAAGATCAACATAAGAAACACAGTGGAAGAACAACATAAGAAATACAGTAGAAGAACAACATAAGAAGCACAGTAGAACATGTTAAAAATCAGAAAAGCTTTGAAATAACTTAACAGAACCCTAAATCGGAAAAGGTAAAGATTTTGAAGGTAATGTTTTGGAAGAAACTTTGAGAAGATGTTTAAAAGCTTAGAGAAAACACAGATATACAACGGATCTAAAAGAATCAGAAAAACCTCGAAGGCTAGGGTTTCAGAAGAACCCAGATGGTGAGAAAGGCTTGGAAAGTCATTGGTCTAAACAGGAGAAGTCAAGATCAGGCTTGAATAGCCATGGCTGGCCGGAGCAAGGTCGTAGACAGCCATAGAACTCAAATGAAACAAAGTCTGGGCCAAGCTTCTTCAAGGTCTGCCCTCGAAACCGTAGTAACCAGGCATGTAGGAGTCGTAGGAGGCAGGTACAGGCCTTTAATGGCTTTGGAAGCCATGGATTCAGGTGATTTTAGGGTGGAAGTGGAGGCAGGCGGCTAGGGTTTGTCACGACCCAACCCCGGTCGTGATGGCGCCCAACACACTGCTAGGCAAGCCCGACCATTTAAACAACCTCAACCGATTAATCACAGTAGATAAGTAAATTTTTACAACTAAAATACCAAGTTAAATGCGGAAATCCTAAAATAAATTCTAACATTCAGAAAGCCCAAAATATAAAATACTACTCAGCCCATAGAATCTGGTGTCACAAGTCTGAGCCTCTAATGCATGAGTATTAACCTACTATATAATGTTTTTCTAGAAATGAGGAAAACAAATAAATGAAATAGAAGGAAGATCAGGACTGCGAACGCCAATTTCCAGCTACCTTGAATCTCCCGAATGTGATGCTAGGCGGAGAAGTTCTCACTCAACCTCAGTGGGTGCACCTGAATCTGCACACAAGGTGCAGGGAGTATTGTGAGTACTTCCAACTCAGAAAGTAATAAACATAAATACAGTCTGAGGATAAGAAATCCTAAATGAACACAAAGCAAAGCTATAAATACAACAACGTGAACCAATAGCATAATACAGTAAACATTGAAAACAATTAATAATAAAATCACATCAGATTAAGAATAAATGGCAATTAAATATGCAATGCAACACATAAACCGGTACTCTCCAGTACCCCGCTGCGGCGTGCAGCCCGCTCCATTTATTTAACGTCGACGGCGCTCACTAGGGGTGTGCAGACTCCGGGAGGGGCCCCTTACGGCCCAAGCACAATAATAAGCCATCTCGTGGCCTCAATCAGGCCCTTGGCCTCATATCAATATCATTACCATATCACTGCGGCATGCATCCCGATCCCATACTCAGTCCAAAATCACATAAGCCTTTCGGCACAATAATATAAAAATATTCAGCCCAAACTTCAGTTAAAAATATTACTTTAGTTTCTACTTTTAGAAAAATGGCTGAGTTTACAAGACAGTGTTAAATACCAGGACTGAGTTCAATATCTAGAAATATGGTAAGAAACCAGTAAAATAATCCCTGAAGGATTCAAGTAGTTGGCACGAAGCCCAATTATGACAATTAATCCATTTTTATAAGGATATCACAAAACTAAAATCAATTAGGTGGTAATTTTATTAAACGGGACGGACCAAGTCATAATCCCCGACGGTGCTCTACCCCATGCTCGTTATCCGGCGTGCAAGTCACCTCAACATAGCACTACAATGTGCAAATTCGGGGTTTCAAACCCTCAACACAACATTTACATTTATTACTAACCTCAAGCTGGCCAAAGTCCTAGCTTGCTATGCCCTTGCCTTTCGAATTAACCTCCTCGTGCGTCGAATATGACCAAAACCACAATGAATACATAACAATATGCTAATGGGACAATACTCAATCGAAAACAATCGAAAAATAGTGAAATTCCCGAAATTAGTAAAAACCCGAGCCCCGGGCCCACTTCTCGAAAATCAGTAAATTTACCATCAACGGATTCCTTATCTCGCCACGAGTCTATACATATAAAGAACACCAAAATCGGAGTCCAAATGACCCCTCAAATTCCCATTTTTGCTCTCTTAGGTTTCAAGCCCTAACCTCCATTTTTGACCTTTAATTCCTTGATTTTTCAGTCTAAATTCATGTATTTGCTTCATAAAATCGTGTTTTAGGCTTAGAAATTCTTACCTCGATGAAGTCCCTTGATTTCTCTCCTCCAACTCGCCCAAATTCTCCAAGTCCGAAGTGAAATTATGAAACCCTTTCAAAAATTCTCGAAGGGAAATAAAACCATTTCTGACAAGTTATTTCTGCATCTGTGGCTACGTTGCCGCATCTGCGACTTCCGCTTTTGCGGTTGAGAGTCGCTTTTGCGGACAAGACAGCTTCTGTGGTTACTAGATCGCTTCTGCGATCCTGCATCTACGATTCCTTTTACGCAGGTGCGGTTTCCTTTAGCCTTCCAAAATTCTGCATCTGCGGTCCTATTGTCGCATCTGCGACTCCGCAGATGCGGTCAGCATCTCCGCACCTACGATGCCTGTCGCTTCTGCGGTTCTTGACTCGCTTTTGCGGTACCGCATCTGCGGTCCCATTTCCGCAGAAGCAAAAATACCAGAAGCAGCACAGGTTCTGCAATCTCCTAAGTTCAAAATTTCCCGTTAGCCATCCGGAATCACCCCGAGGCCCCCGGGACCTCAACCAAAAACACAAACATGATACAATGCCTTATTCAAACTTGCTCCAATCATCAAAACACCTCAAACAATACTAAAACCATCATTTCTCATCGAATTCAAGCCTAAGTTCTTCCAAAACTTCCGAAACACGCATTCGATCAAAAACCTACCCAAATCACCTCCGAATGACCTGAAATTTTGCACACACATCCCAAATCACATAACGAAGCTACAGCAACTCTCGGAATTCCATTCCGACCCTCGGATCAAAATCTCACCTATCGACCGGAAATCGCCAAAATTCTAACTTTGCCAATTCAAGCCTAATTCTACTCCGGACCTCCAAACTCACTTCCGATCACACTCCTAAGTCACAAATCATCCCCCGAAGCTAACCAAATCATCAGAATTCATATCCGAGCCTTCTAACTCATAAGTCAATATCCGGTTGACTTTTTCCAAACCATACCTTCCTTAAAGAGACTAAGTGCCTCATTTCCTACCAAAACCAACCCAAATAAATTCTAACACACCAAATACCAATGATGAAACATGAAGAAGCATAAAATGGGGAAACGGGGCGGTAACTCATGAGACGACGGGTCGGGTCGTCACAGGGTTTCTAAGGGAGCTTGGGAGAATTGCGAGAAGAGGGAATTCAAGGGCGGATGCAGGTGCAAAAAATGACTAGGGTTTGGGGGGTAATGGGAAATTAAAAAAGGAAAGGTTAAATGGTGGTCGTTGATCATTGTGATCAACGGCCTGGATTGAATAGGGATCCGGGCGGGTTATTTTTAAAGGGTCGTGGGTCGGGTAGTTTAAGATTTGGGCTAGGTAATTGGGTTTTAGGATTGGGTTCAATTGGGTGCCAAATCAGGCCAAAATTGAAATGAAAATGGGCTAATATTTAAATAGCCATTTTCCCTTGTTTATTTTATAAAAAATAGTAAAATAGTTTTTTGGGAATAAATTAAAAGTACTAAAATGATTAATAATACAGAATTATTAAATTAAAAATATTGGAGTTAATTTTATAAATACAAACACGATTAAATCTTAAAAGAGGCTAATATTGCAATTATATGCAATTTAGCTTTAAAAATACTAAGCAAATTTACAAAAATATGCGAAAATTATGTTAGCTATATTTTAGTATAGGTTTGATAATCCAATAAATAAATCACCAAAATGATATTTTTTTGAGTAATTATTGGCTTTTTCCTGATAAAATAAAGCAATAAATTGATTTAAAAGTCTTTGAAAATTAGGGAAAAATAGTAAAACATTGGGACATGCTTATATATGCATATACATGCTATTTTGAAGGTATTTTGCATATTGAAATATACAGGAAAAAATTGGATATCAACAACTGCCCCTCTTTACCCGGGAAGGATGAAAGAGTTGTCGGGTAAAGATATGATGGTCAATTTTGACCTGGCGAAACGATTTGAAGAGTACTTAGGCCGTGCTCTGGTTTCTCAGCTGCCTACATATCCCTGGTCTTACAGGAATCAGGTCGTATGTAGTTCAGGATCCGTCGACGGAGTATGCCGATGGAGACTTTCAAGAACGGACGCAATATTTAGGACGGGGTGAATGGTTGAAATCTGATAGGGCTGCGGGAACTGGAGTGGGATCGCTCCTGCCGAGATGGCCGTTGCTTGCCGGTTCACCTGCAAATAAGCAAATACAAGCATAAATTGTGTATAAATTTAAACGTGATGCAAATTCCCGTCAGACCATGAATGTTGTCTTTGGACGGTTAGGATGACGTCCTTAGACCATGATGTCCTGGGCCATGATGCGTATAACAAAGGATTCACAGGCCATGAAATGATGCTCTCGGGCTATGAGAATGATGCCTCCGAACCATGATGCCTTTGAATAATGATATGCAAAGATTAAAGGAATCCTCAGGCCATGGCATGGCGTTCTCGAGCTATGCAAATGGTGCCTCCGAACAATGACGCCCTCGGATAATTTGGCGATCTTTTAGCCCATGGAATGCAGTATTTTGCGATCTTTCAGCCCATGAGATGCAAAAGGTGGCGATCTTTCAGCCATGCAAGCGTAAATAAAGTGGCGATCTTTCAGCCATGCAAGTGTAAATGAGGTGGCGATCTTTCAGCCATGCAGAATGTAAATAAGGTGGCGCTCTTTCAGCCATGCAAGTGTAAATGAAGTGGCGATCTTTCAGCCATGCAAGCGTAAATAAAGTGACGATCTTTCAGCCATGCAGACGTAAATAAAGTGGTGATCTTTCATCCATGCATGCGTAAATAAAGTGGCGATCTTTCAGCCATGCAAGCGTAAATAAAGTGGCGATCTTTCAGCCATGCAGATGCAGATGGAGACAGTGTTTAGTCTCGGAAGGCAGACCTTATGCAATGCAGGAAAATGCAGATGGAGACAGTGTTTAGTCTCGGAAGTCAGAATGGTAGCCTTATGCAATGCAGAAAAATGCAGATGGACACAATGTTTAGTCTCGGAAGGCAGAATGATAGCCTTATGCAATGCAGAAAAATGCAGATGGAGACGGTGTTTAGTCTCAGAAGGCAGAATGGTAGCCTTATGCAATGCAAAAAAAAAATGCAGATGGAGACAATGTTTAGTCTCGGAAAGCAGAATGGTAGCCTTATGAAATGCAGCAATAAAATAAAATGGCACATAGAGTTTCTTAGCTGATAGCAGGTTGTGATATTGTGACTGCTGGGGACCTTGCTATATAGGGAATATCGCCGGCGTGCGTGGATAGAAAATGCTGGTAAATGCAACAATTCTGAGAGTTGTGTCCGTGAAAAATGTTTGTCTCGTGAGCGTATAGTAAGCCAGATGCTTTCGCATTCCAGGTGTCTGCATTCAAAGAAAAATCATGAGTTTTATAGAGGGGGAAGGTTAGTTCGCATCCTCGCTGGCTCTGCTTGACCTGTTTGGCTTTGATCTGGTGATACGGTACGTATCATTGGGGGTAGCGTTGCTGAACAAGGCGATTTCGATAATAAACATGCATGAATTTGTAAAAATATGACATAAGTATATATTTAAGAAATAACTTTTAGATGAACCGACGAATGTAACGTGGCTCAAGACATTGCAACCTCTCTTGTTACAGAATTTTGAGGGTCCTCCTCAAAATTCTGCCCTAGTTTAATGGGTTGATGCTTCTGACGGCTGCTTGCGATGATTGACTGAAATTACTTCGGAATTTTGAGGGTCCTCCTCAAAATTCTGCCCCAGTTTCCAATTGCGGGGGAAATGAAAATTTTATTGAATTGTGACCGAACCCATAAGGCTGCCTACTTATCCCCTCATAAATGGGAATCAGGTCAGACATAGTTCAATGTCTGCCTCTTCTTCAACATGGGTACAATAAGCTGGCTGTTCGTGGATCTTTACTGGAATGGGATCAATGAAGTTTTTGTCTGGATGTTGTATCATGGATGACAGGGTAGCCAATGCATCAGCGAATTCATTATGGATTCTGGGAACATGTCGGAACTCTGTCTTTGTGAACCTCTTTCTCAACTTCTGCACGTGATGCAGATACGGGAGTATCTTGGAGTTCTTGGTCGCCCATTCTTCTCGGACCTGATGTATGAGTAAATCTGAATCCCTAACTACTAGCTGCTCTTGTATGTTCATGTCAATGGCCATCTTGAGCCCTAAGATGCAGGCTTCATATTCGGCCATGTTGTTGGTGCACGGGAACCTAAGCTTGGCAGACACCGGATAATGTTGACAGGTTTCTGACACCAGGACTGCTCCTATGCCAACTCCTTTGAAATTCGCTGCTCCGTCGAAAAACATTCTCCAGCCATCATAGGATTCTGCAATGTCTTCTCCTATGAATGATACCTCTTTGTCAGGAAAATACGTCTTCAGGGGTTCGTATTCTCCATCTACGGGGTTTTCAGCAAGGTGATCTGCTAGTGCCTGTCCCTTGATTGCCTTCTGAGTTACGTAGACAATGTCAAATTCACTCAACAGGATTTGCCACTTGGCAAGCTTGCCAGTGGGCATGGGCTTCTGAAAGATGTACTTCAAAGGGTCCATCCTTGATATGAGATATGTAGTATAGGCACAGAAGTAATGCCATAGCTTCTGGGCGACCCAAGTCAAAGCACAGCAGGTGCGCTCTAACAGAGAATACCGGGCTTCGTACGGAGTGAACTTCTTGCCGAGGTAGTAAATGGCCTGCTCTTTCCTCCCCGTTTCATCATGCTGCCCCAGGACGCAATCGAAGGCACCATCTAATACTGTAATGTAGAGTAGTAAGGTCTACCCGGCTCGGGCTGGACCAAAACCGGTAGTGTTGACAGGTATTCCTTGATCCTGTCGAAAGCTTTCTGGCATTCATCAGTCCACTTGGTAGCGGCATCCTTCTTCAACATCTTGGAGATCGGCTCACAGATGACCGTAGATTGGGCTATGAACCAGCTGATGTAGTTGAGTCTCCCCAAGAAACTCATCACGTCCTTCTTATTCTTTGGCGGTGGCAATTGTTGAATAGCTTTGACCTTTGATGGATCCAGCTCTATTCCTCGGCGACTCACAATAAACCCAAGTAATTTTCTAGCGGGAACCCCAAATGCACACTTTGTGAGGTTCAGTTTCAGGTTGTACTTCCGCAATCTGTTGAAAAACTTCCTCAAATCTTCCATGTGATCAGTTGCCTTCTTGGACTTTGATGATAACGTCATCTATGTACACCTCGATCTCCTTGTGTATCATATCATGAAAAATGGTGGTCATAGCCCTCATGTAGGTGGCCCCTGCATTCTTTAACCCAAACGGCATCATCTTGTAGCAGTACATTCCCCACAGCGTAATTAAAGCCGTTTTCTCAGCATCTTCTTCATCCATCCAAATCCGGTGGTAACCAGCGAAACAATCCACAAATGATTGCAATTCATGCTTGGCGCAATTGTCGATCAGGATGTGTATATTTGGCAAGGGGAAGTCGTCTTTCGGACTGACCCGGTTGAGATCCCGATAGTCGACACAGACTCTAACCCTCCTATCCTTCTTTGATACTGGCACGATATTGGCTAACAACGCTGGGTATTCCACTACCCTGAGGACCTTGGCTTTGACCTGCTTGGTGACTTCTTCCCTGATTCTCAGACTCACATCCGGCTTGAACTTTCTGAGCTTCTGCTTTACCGGCGGACATGTCAGATCGGTTGGCAGTTTGTGAGCCACAATAGACGTGCTCAGGCCCGTCATGTTGTCATACGACCAGGCGAATATGTCCTCATATTCTCTTAGAAATTCTGTGTATTCCTTCTTTTCTGATGACGATAAGTGAACGCTGATTCGTGTTTCTTTGACATTCTCTTCATCCCCCAAGTTAACAATTTCGGTCTCGTCCAGGTTGGACTTTGGCCTGTTTTCAAAATTCTCGACTTCCTTAACAATCTCTTCCAGTATGTCATCTTCCTCTGAATCTATATCCGTTTGTTGCGTTGTCTCATTGCATGTCACAGTCGTCGGTTCATCAAGATAAGTAATAGTAATGCTGTACAAGTAAAGTAATGAAAGAAAATAATAAGAGTGTTGATTTGTAGGGAAAATCGAAATGCTTTGATAAATTCCATAACTGTTTTGAACATTGAAGATCTTATTGCGAAATTTTAAAATGCGAAAGAAAAACTAATAAAATTAAAAGATAGTGCATGATGCCTGATCAGCCTTGCTACCCTGAGGCTCGCCGGGCTCTACTGGTTATGATGGTCCAGTTATTGAGGCATGCTCCTCTGCTTACAGCCTGTATGGAAGGGCCTTCCTCCCCCTCCTCCTCGAAAATGACACAACAATCCATATCATCGTCTTCCAGGAACAAATTCCTCACTGCTGCCAGTGCTTCCTCTTCTTCTGACCTATAGATAACTTCGGCCGGTTGGAAATTCTGTTCCAAGCGTGGTATCGGCTTCTCTAATGGATAGTAAGGACCGCGCCATGGTGGCGACCAGTCGTTGAATTCTTTCCAGGTATACTCATATCCCAGACCGAAGGTGGTGCCATGATTCTTGAGTTTTATGGGCTTAGCGATTCCTTGGAGGTTCTTGCCAAGCCCATTGCCAGGTTCGTACCCACTCCAATTCATTATGCTCTTGATTTTGTTGTCGCACCATTTGTCCTTGTCGACGGTGTTGACTCGCTCGATGTGGTGATAGGTCTCCCCACCTATCTTTCTTCTGCCTCCGATTACTGGGATGGTCTGGCAACTGTATATGGGGTTGCTACCGTCGCCGTGAATGATCACTTCTTGGTGGTTCCACTCAAACTTCACTGCCTGATGTAGTGTTGATGCTACGGCCCCATTTGCAAACACAGACTAATTTCCCCAGTGGTGGACCTTTGGGAACCGTCGAAAGCTTTTACGTTGATGACCCTGTCCTTGATCTCATGCAGTCCCTTTTCCAATGTCCTGAGTGTTACCAACGGAAAAATGTTGAGGCTGGATCCCCCATCAGTCAAGACTCTGGTGATAAAATAATCTTCGCATTGCGCGGTGATGTGCAATGCCTTGTTGTGACTCAACCCTTCTGGTGGCAGCTCATCTTCATGAAAAGTGATCTTGTGACTTTCCAATACCTGTCCCACCATGTTAGACATCTCTCCGCCGGTGATGTTTCTTGGCACATATGCTTCGCTCAGCACCCTTAACAAAGCATTCTTGTGTGCATCGGAATTTTGTAGCAAAGTAAGGATAGAAATTTGCGCCGGTGTTTTGTTCAGCTGGTCAATGACCGAGTATTCCTTGGCCTGTGTCTTTCTCCAGAGATCATCTGGTCTGGTCTCGGTGATGGTTGGCCGGCTAGAAGCTTGCTTGCTCGACTCAGCCAGATGTTCTGGGGTATAAACTCTACCAGTTCTCGTCATACCCTATGCCGCAATAGCTTCCCCGAACATAACCTTGCCTTTCCTTCTTTCCTCGGCTGTGTAGTCCCATGGTGTAGCCTTTGTATGGAACGGTGTTATGGCTAACATTGTCATTGGAATTGGCGTGGCTATCTTTAATCCGAACGGAGCCTGCACCTTGGGCGGTAAAACTGCAACCTCGAATGGTGTAGGTGCCTTTGCTGGAGACACAAATTCAACCTCAATTGGCACTGGCGTCTTTGCAGATGGTGATGCTTCAAACTCCAGCAGTATGGACATATTTACTTCAGCATCCCCAGAGGGCTGAATCTGGACTACGATCGGATTAAGGGTGACTATCGGTTTCTTTGGGTTGTCACCTTCTGTGATCAAACCGATCGATCCCTTGGGATCCCAATCATCCTTTATTTCAGTCATGTGAATGCCTCCTCCCTTGTGGTCAGGCAGAGGGTTATTGCGGACATTTGGAGCAGGCTCTTTTGCCACAATAATCTTGTTATCAATTAGAGTCTGAATCTTATCTTTCAGAGAACGACATTCATCAATGGTGTGTCCTTTCATGCTGGAATGGTATGCACAAGATTTATTTGGATTAACCCACTAAGAACGGTTCTCAGGGATTACAGCAGGGATAGGGGTGACATAACCAGCAGCTTTAAGTCTTTCATACAACGGGTCGATAGGTTCGGCAATAGCCGTATATTATTTTGGAGGTCTTCGGTCAAAGTTTGGTCGAGGTCTAGGGAAGTTTTGGCGTGCAGGTGGGGATTGATAGTGGGCTGGTTGAGTATTGTAGGCTTGGTAAACATGTGCGGGTTGGGAATATTTGGGTGAAGTAAGCTGATATGTGGGTGGTGGAGGTGATTGATAAGTGGGTGGTGGAGTTTGGTAAGAGGGTGAGGGTGCTTGGTAGTTTGGAGTAGGCTGATATGTGAGTGGAGGCATTGGGTAGGTTCGGTATTTGATAGGAGATTTGATTCTTTGTGCAACCATCACAGCTCATACGTCTCTCTTTTTGGACACACCACCGGACTGCAAGGCCTTGTTTGTAGCTTGCAAGGCCTCGAAGTTTGTGACCATACCGCTCTTAATGCCTTCTTCGATTCGTTCCCCAGTCTGATGATGTCAGAAAATTTGTGGCTTTCAATCATCATTAGTCGCTCATAGTATTGCGGGTCTTGTGCCCGGACAAAGAATTTGTTCATTTAATCCTCCTCCAAGGTAGGTCTGACCTTAGAGGCTTCCGACCTCCAGCGAGTAGCATACTCGCGAAACGTTTCTGTAGGTTTCTTCTTCAGATTCTGAATGTAGAACACATCCGGCGCATTTTCTATGTTAAATCTGAACCTGTCCATGAAATCAGAGGCCATACCGACCCAACTTGACCATTTCTTAGGATCCTGGCTGATGTACTAGGATAGTGCATCTTCTTTTAGACTCCTCATGAATAGCTTCATGCGGATTCTCTCGTCTGTTCCTACCCCAACCAACTTGTCACAATATGTCCTCAAATGGACCCTGGATCACCTGTTCCATCGAACATCTCAAACTTAGGAGGTTTGTACCCCTCGGGCAGTTCGACATCGGGCTGTATGCAAAGATCTTCATAATTCAACCCTTCAATTCCCTTGTTTCCTTCAACACCCTGGATCCGGCTAGTCAATTTCTTAAGTTCTTCAGCCAGGTTCTTGATAAGCAAATCTTTATCATCAGACTCGGGCATGCTTGAGATGGGTTGGGTGGAGTGCGGCATAGTCTCCACGTAGATGGGGGCGTTATGGTGGGTGTGGCAGTGGTCATTTATGGAGTTTTGTGGTTCCAGGATGAGCAACGGGGTATTGTTGGAAGTATGGTAGGTGTTGCAGTGGTGGTGAGGAGCGGGATGGCTCGGTTGCTTTGGGAGATTCTGTGGAGGTGTAGGGTTCTGACCATTTGGGAAATTAACATCTGGAGTGGTGAGGGAAAATGATAGATTCGCCAAATTCCGAACCTGATCAAGTTCTTCCAAAAATTTCAGCAGCTTTTGTTCCAGTTAAGATGCATTTTCCTTGGGAATCAAAGTACCATGACCGTGATTGACCTCTGCTCGTTCAGTTGAGTTTTCCTTTCTGGCGTTGTTTAAATCTTCCATCTTCCCTTTGTTCTTGTTTTTGACGGGACTGAGAGGAGGAGCAGGTGGAGAGCCCCTGGATCTCGTGAAATAGGATGATGTTGCCAGAGTTCACGAACTAACCTTTGGGGAGGGGAATAAATAAACAAAAAGTAAAAACAAAAAAAGGTAACAAGTTAGTGAGGAGTATATGAAAAAATGTCGCATTATTTAAACACACAGTGCGGGAATGTAAAGCGTGTCCTAATTTGGGGACCTCTTTATGCCCGAGGTAGGCCTAGCAACAAGTTGATTTGGAGAACTTGGAATGCTAAATGCCTCATTTCATTGATAAAAAGTAGACGAATCCCAAATCGACACTAAATAAAAGGAAAAAATAAAGTCACTAGTGGCCATGCCGTTGCACCAGGTGCTAAAGCATGGGTGTTTTGTATCCATTGAGCAAAAACAGGTTGTAATTGTATAGCGGTATCTGAAAACATATCTTGAGGACGCCCTAAAGCGCTCATGGTATCATTATGAATATACAAACCAAAACTAGCCTTATTACATTTTAAATAGCGAAAAGATTAAGTCTTATCTACTTGGTCCCTGAAGGACCTTCCCTAGATTCGGCATCCCTGGCTCCATCGAACAGCTTTCCAAGCTCGCGAAGTCCCAGCAGCAGGTAGGTTCTGGCTAGATGTCCGCCTCCGTTCCCCTCAGCATTCTGATAGTCTTCGACCCTTTTGAGGAACCTTCTTTCCAGCTCCACTATGCCTCGCTCCAAATATCCCAATCGCTTGTTGGCACTGACGGCCATATCCTTCCATTCCTCAATTAGTTTTTGATTGGCTTCTTGTATCTCACGGTGCTCGCTTTCGCATTCCCGGATCCTCTTGCGTAGTTGATTGTATTTGACCTGTGCCTCGGCTTTTTCATCTATGATCCTGTGACCTTGAACATATCCGGGATGGCCCAGACCATTATGATTATCCTCCAACCAGCCTGAATAGTAGGGAGCACAACCGGCGTGGTATCTATCTGGCTCGATGGTATCCCTTTCCATGACGATCTTGCAGTGCCACATATGCTGAGATTGGCACTTGTAAGGACTATCATTAGCCTGGAAGTCATCCCAGAAATGGCTCATCTTGTCGACCTTGGGTATAACCTGCTTCCTAACAGCTTGCCTCATAACTCGGAGAGGGACGTAAGGGTACGTTCCTCTCAGACCGATCAACATCAGAAAAGGTGCGTCTCGGGATCGGGCAATGAATTCTTCGGTCGGAAACCATTCGAACATCCATTGTACTTGCTCCTCGGTCAAATTATCAAATAGCTCGAACCATCCTTTGGCATCCTCCGGCTGAGCAAACATATCAGGGATATAATTCATTCGCTTTGGGTGATGGAAAGCGATATGATCGTCCCAGTCCCTTCGTTGAATGCCTTGTTGGTATTCACCCTTTTGTAGATGCTCCACGAGCCACAGCTGAAGTAGCAAATTGTAACCCTCGAAGTGACTAGCTCCCCGTTGACACTTCTCTAGGGCTCGGTATATTTCTGCGATGATCATGGGCACAATGCTGAATGGTTGCCCTCCAATTCCTTCCATTAAGGTTTTAGTGACCATGGCTAGTCGGGTGTGGATTCTTGCTTTCTTCATTGGAAACACAATCAACCCCAGAAAACAGAACATGAATACAAAGACCCTTCGACGGATATGTCCCAATGAGGTGATGGCAAACTCATCAGGATAGGTACGGTAGGATTTGCTGTGACCGTACCTCTCGTACAAATAGTCAAAGAGGATATAGGATTCTTAGAGGCATGTCAGTTCTGGATTCTTTTTCAGACCCATCATTTTGATGAAACCCCTGCCCTTGCGATACTCAGGCATCAATAAACCTGGAGTCTCCCATACAAAACCGGCTAATCCTCCTATTTCTTCTAGCAAGGGTGTCATCTCAATTTCCCCGAAGCGGAAGACGGACCTTTCACAATCCTAAAATAGAGTAGCAGCTTCTATGATCTTGTTGTTGGGTTGGATTTCCAGGAGGGAGGGTAGATTCCCTAGATATTTTCGGACAAGAGTCTGGTCACTGGAATGAAGATCTTTCCACCAGCTTAGCAGTCTCGGGTGGATGTTGGTCACCATGCCGAATCTGGGGATTTCGTGCCTCATTATCTGCAAGAAAGAAGGGTTAGACCCTACCCCCACTGGACTCGACTATTTAATATCAATAATTATCATTAAGCATTCAGTTCTCCAAACAAATGCACAGATCGTGGTGACGTCCGTTTGGGTTTAGGGAAACCCAGTGGACTTGGACAAGGCTATCTTAAAGAGTCATTATGCGGACAACATAACTGACTCGGCTAGGTTTGACCATGATGCATGCACAGTTAAATAGAGTAAGGTCTCTATGGGGTTTTAGACTGGTACCCTTGAGCGGACAACTCAAGGGGGAAAGGCACAGAACCGTCGACTACACCGCTTATCAACTGGTTTACCGCAAATATGCCTTTTCCGGATTTAGGGGGTGATAATATCGGAAGAGCGCAACCACTCATTATAAGCGTTGCTATGGGATTTGTTTGGAACGAGTGGAATATGATTATGAGCATGATTATGCAATAATTAAAGACATGTTGTCATGTATTTGCACGTTTAGGAAAGCAATAAATACAACAATTCCATAATTTAAGCGATAATGAAGGAAAGCAGTAAAGAAAGAAACAAAAAGACAAGTCAGTTTTTTAGTTGAAAAGGAAATTGAATGCTTAAAAGAAATAAACAAATAATTGCACATAAAGAAGCATAAATTCACAATAATAGCCTGAAATGGTAAAAGCCTGAAAAAAATCCGCAGCAGAGTCGCCATGCTGTTGCGCCCCCCTTTTCTCGCAAAATCGGGTTTTTGACATTTGGTAGGGACAACTCGTTCCTTTTGGGAAAGGGGTTTTGCAATTATTAAGAGTCGCCACCTAATGATTAGGCTGCATTAGGACACCAGAAGAGTTCGATTTGAATAACCAGAGATAGGGTAAGAGCTTGAAATTATTCTAAGGGGAAGGTGTTAGGCACCCCTCAGAATCCACTAGTGTGGTTCCCGGCCAGACAATTATTGTGAATTTGGGTACAATTAGCATATAAACAAATAAGGCTCAAATAGGGGGAAAAGCATATAAACAAACAGGGGCTCAATTATACCTCCTTGAACAGAAAAAGCACATAATTAGCATGACTTTCACATACTGATTAGGTCTGATTAAATACTAAATGTGAGAGAGAATTTAGGAGTTGAGATAGACTGGTTCATTACATAATTCAGATAAGAAGCCCGAATCAGGCCTACCTACTGGTTGTAATTGTTAAAACAGTTTCAATTTATAGTTTTACCCTATGGCTTGCCTAAGTGTTAAGATGGGGTCCTATAGACATGATATCTACTGAATTTAAAAGGTAATAAGACATTAAAACTCGAACGAATTGTTTGAAAACCCTATAGGCATGCTTGCTAATCTTTGGTTAAGCGAGGGATTCAGATTATTAAAGAGAGGTTGAATTTAAACGGATTGATTACAAGTTCTGCAACTGACAATATCCATTATTACTGATTTTATATCTAACACTGAGTGAGGAGAATCAGATTCATTTAGGAACTCTTATAGGCATGTTTTCTACATATTGCTGATTTTAGACACTTATAGACGTGGTTTCTAGATGCAGAACTTGTTTTAAAACTTATAAACATGGTATCTAAATGCAGAAATTGAACCTTATAGACATGGTATCTAAATGCAGCTTGAATGGTGTTGGAACAATCCTATAGACATGATTTCTAGGCGGAGTTGAATATGCAGAATTGTAACAATCCTATAGGCATGATTTCTATATGTATTGAGTATGCAGAATTAGAATAGACATATAGGCATGATTTCTATATGTATTTGAATATGCAGAATTGTAATAGACCTATAGGCATGATTTCTATATGTATTTGAATATGCAGAATTGTAATAGACTTATAGGCATGATTTCTATATGTATTTGCATATGCAGAATTGTAATAGACCTATAGGCATGATTTTCTACCCTTTGCATGCATAGTTACCCATCCCCTTTTTTCACTAGCCAGCCCCAAGCGTTTATTACGATTTATTACAAACCAGAATGAATAAAATTACATCAAAAAAAGTTAAAAAAAGTACAACCAAAAGAGAGCCTGATTCAGACTTCCTGTCTGAATTATGAGATAGACCAACTCAAAGACCATTGATCCAAAGGCTTTCACCTATTTGAGTGTGTCAGAGTTCCCTAAGAGCCTCAATGGGACTCCGGACAGTGCTCACACCCAAATTGTATCACCAGAGTAGGGGACAAGTGTAGTGTGGAAGTGCCATCCCTCAAGTGTCCAAGTTCAGAGGGAACTCAAGGGGTCCCAAGGCAAGGCTCACAAGAGGGGGGGGGGGGGGAGGGGCGGAACTTAAGTCTAAGAGGGAGTGCAAGTGAAGAAAACAGAGTTTTAAAGAACTAAGAAAGTACAGAAGAGGGAGAAGGGGCTGGGAAACAGTCTTAAACAAGTCATACAAAGGGTTCAGGGATTGGGGAAATTGCCAAAGAGCCTATGTACTTAGGCATTAGCTAATCCTGGGCATGCACAACAATAGAGAGTGATGTTATGCTTACAGAATCAACAAGAATACACAACACATGATGGTGACATAGAGGTTATGATTCCAGGGGAATCAAGTTTGAGCCATAGACAATAATATTTAATACTGTCATGCCTCAAACAAACCACTAATATCAAACACATTGGGGTATGGGGGTTTGGGATTCATAAACAGGAGAAGAATATAGCATGCTAAAGTAAACGCTGAACTGAGCACAAACAGTAGGCAGACATGCAAGTAAAGGTGTTAAATAAACACATTGTTTGTGATTGCTGAAAATCTTAATCAGTACATACCAGTTTCAAGGAGGCAAAATACAGTAAAAGCAGTAGCAGGACTTTGAAAAATAGGCCACAGTACAAGTAACAAGAGTGAATACTTTTTTTTTTGAATGTGAGTGTGAGTTCAGAAAACTATGAGTGTTCGTGTGTGTGTCAATGAAAAAGCCAGGTATTTATAGTGTGAAAACAGGCAGAAAATAAGGCAAGAAAATAATTATGGAACTGTGTACCAATTAAAATCAATCGGTATATGGACTTCCTTTAATTAAGGAGTTCAAACTTAAACGGTAATGGACAAAAATTATTTGAGGAAGGAGATCAAGTAAACATCTTGTGCAAAGTAGACAATTGGAGGGAAATACATAGGACTTTAATTAAGGAAAGAATTAATGAAGAATCTTTGAAATACACGGTTAACCAAATAAGGTAAGAAACACAATAAATCAATCAGCACATAGTAAATCAAGGAGTCAGGGATTCGAAGTTACAAATAAACCAAGTCAGAAATTGGAGAATTGAAAGGCTAAGGAAGGTTTTCGAATCAACCTGATAAACAGGGGAATTAGTAAAACAAGGAAAGAATCAACCAGACTTACACAAGGAGGCCTGAAATCAGTCCACAATTAAGGGTCATTTTGAGAGGGAAATTTAGCATATATAAAGAGTGCACAAACATTAGGCATGTGAAGTTAAACAATGGCAAATAGACGCAGCAATAATAATTACAAAGTCTGTAGATAGTGAAACATGGTAGTCATATAGGTCAACTTAGTAATAGGGAGAAGAGGGTATCGGAAGCATGCAAAAGAGTCAAGTAAAAGACCTCTCTGGAAAGTATAATTTAGTTCAAAGATTGCAAGAAACCAAATCACATAGAGAAACAGAAGTTGAAACCAGGACTTTGAATCCAGTCGAGCAACTTCAAATAAACGAAGCAGTTTTCAGAAGCTCGAATAGGTCCAAAGGAATTAGGGCTTCAAAATCAAACAAATTCAGAGATGAGGAACAGGCAAATCACATAGCAAACAGTCTCAAAACTCGAATGAACCCCAAATTTTGGGGTTTTCACCATCAATTGAGTATAGAGATGAAAGACAAGAGAATCAGGAAAAAATATCAACAAAGAAAATCAGAAACCTTAAGAAGAACTAAGACTTTTAACATAAAGAAACACAGTAGAAGAACAACATAAGAAACACAGTAGAAGAACAACATAAAAACACAGTAGAAGAATCAACATAAGAAACACAGTAGAAGAACAACATAAGAAGCACAGTAGAAGAACAACATAAGAAGCACAGTAGAACATGTTAAAAATCAGAAAAGCTTTGAAATAACTTAACAGAACCCTAAATTGGAAAAGGTAAAGATTTTGAAGGTAAAGTTTTGGAAGAAACTTTGAGAAAATGTTTAAAAGCTTAGAGAAAACACAGATATACAACGGATCTAAAAGAATCAGAAGAACCTTGAAGGCTAGGGTTTCAGAAGAACCCAGATGGTGAGAAAGGCTTGGAAAGTCATTGGTCTAAACAGGAGAAGTCAAGATCAGGCTTGAACAGCCATGGCTGGCCGGAGCAAGGTCGGAGACAGCCATAGAACTCGAATGAAACAAATTTTGGGCCAACCTTCTTCAAGGTCTGACCTCGAAACCATAGTAACCAGGCATGTATGAGTCGTAGGAGGCAGGTACAGGCCTTTAATGGCTTTGGAAGCCATGGATTCAGGTGATTTTAGGGTGGAAGTGGGGGCAGGCGGCTAGGGTTTCTGAGGGAGCTTGGGAGAATTGGGAGAAGAGGGAATTCAAGGGCGGCTGCAGGTGCAAAAAATGACTAGGGTTTGGGGGGTAATGAGAAATTAAAAAAGGAAAGGTTAAATGGTGGCCGTTGATCATTGTGATCAACAGCCTGGATTGAATAGGGATCCGGGCGGGTTATATTTAAAGGGTCGTGGGTCGGGTAGTTTAAGATTTGGGCTGGGTAATTGGGTTTTAGGATTGGGTTCAATTGGGTGCCAAATTAGGCCAAAATTAAAATGAAAATGGGCTAATATTTAAATAGCCATTTTTCCCTTGTTTATTTTATAAAAAATAGTAAAATAATTTTTTGGGAATAAATTAAAAGTACTAAAATGATTAATAATACATAATTATTAAATTAAAAATATTGGAGTTAATTTTATAAATACAAACACGATTAAATCTTAAAAGAGGCTAATATTGCAATTATATGCAATTTAGCTTTAAAAGAACTAAGCAAATTTACAAAAATATGCGAAAATTATGTTAGCTATATTTTAGTATAGGTATGATAATACAATAAATAAATCACCAAAATGATATTTTTTTTGAGTAATTATTGGGTTTTTCCTGATAAAATAAAGCAATAAATTAATTTAAAAGTCTTTGAAAATTAGGGAAAAATAGTAAAACATTGGGACATGCTTATATATACATATACATGCTATTTTGAAGGTATTTTCCATATTGAAATATACAGGGAAAAATTGGGTACCAACACACAACATACCACATATATCATACCACCTTAGGATAACATGAGAACTTCATCTCCCTTCTGAGCCACAAACATCTACGGACTCAACTTAGTCAAGAACTTTCCATATTCCACTTGCACAAAACTAAACCGTCAGGATTGAATCCTTCTGACTCAACCAGGCTACGCATGCCATTAAGACCCAAGAGCATTGTCGTGAAACACCTGTATAAACTCATTACCTCATAAGCATCCAAAGAACTAATCATATCCTTACCATACCGATTTGGCCTACTACCAAGCTATCCCATCTATCCGAGTTCCTTATGATTTACCTTCAACTTGATATTCCTTCTTGCTACAACATCACAATTCCTCAACCCAGACTCGCCACACGAGACCCAAGCATAATACCACACAGTTAAGGCTCACAACCCGCTGAATTCTCTTTCAAATGTTCCCAAAAGCACCACATTCAGAATACCTACCCTGAAAAGACTTCCTGTGAATCTGAAGACATTACTTTCCTAATACTGATGTATAGAATCCCATAATTGATATAGAAATGACTCAAGTCTTGACACCCTCCAGCGCAAACCTCAGTTTCTAGCAAAATTATACACCTAAAAATCTCCAATTATTACATGTGAAACCTAGAATGCATTAGAACCATTCTCTAGAGTCATCCACTCTACCCAAACTACAATTAGCCCGATCAAAAGAACCGAACAACCTGCGCCTCATTAGTACTTCTGACACTGCAGCATATAACCTTACCTTGATGCAACCAAGCCGCTTTCCTCCCCTATGCATCGAGCATTCTTTACCAACAACAACTCAAGACATTCCGTGATTCTCAAACACCTATGAAGCATGATATAACCTTACTTTAGTCGAAAATTTTCCTTTACTCGAGCCATCCTCGGGCTTAATCTCCGCAAACCATAACTGATTCACCAGCACGCCTCAAACTGGAACCAACATAGCACATAACCGTGCAATCAGCTAATCAATAGCAAGCTCCCCCACTTGGCTCGAAGCCATAGATCAAAACACACACCATAACTCATAACGCATATACTTTATTGATGCCATAATACCATAGTGAGATTAACTCCATCCTTCATAAGCTCGTGGAACACAGACCATCTGGTACTTCATATCTTCTGCAACTCTCGCATTTACTCTCGTAACAATCAAACCCATTCCCTTAAGCGACCAAGATTCAAATTACAACATATATCTTTCACTTGAAATTGAGATCTTATAACAGACAACATAAGGATCGCACAAACTCAGAACATTCCGCAGGAGATAACCCACCTGCTTTGCCTCAAACTGGCATTTTTGTATACCTTCTACCGTCATATTCATCGCACAGTCACTTAATCTTCCTGAGTCTGAACTCATACCGCAACATGAAATTTACTTCACTCCCAACTAAAAAACATGAAAGGATTCATCACACACCCATAACTCGGGGCTATACCTCAAATCAAGATGGAAATCAAGCACCTAATAGCTCTTCTATCCTCCAGCAGACCCTTCTCGTCGCTTCCAAATCATACGAATACATCTCGCAGTCACATCACCCTCATCACGTAACTATCCAGTAATTACTCCCCTTAATAGGGACACAACAGAACATGTAGATCCAGAAACACGTGCTCACATAATCAGCACCTCGGTGCTCAAGCTATAGGCAAGAAAATCCGGCCTCGAGTCCTCCAGACTGGCCCAACATCAGCACATAGAGATCACATCTCACCCCTCAATTAGGGAATCACAAGCCATCGATGCAGATCTGATACTGAGTGCTCGTTCGCGCATACAAATGCGTGGAAGGAGTTCGAAGAGTTATATTTCAAGCTGAGTTAAAGACGCACGATAAGAATTTCAAGAATATGGAGTTTTCCTAAAGGTTCTGCAGCCTCTCGAGGATAAATACAGACGTCTCCGTACTGATCCGCGAGACTCTACTAAACCTGCTCATGACTCGTGAGACCTATGTAACCTAGGCTCTGATACCAACTTGTCACGACCCTAAACCCAGACCTGGTCGTGATGGCGCCTCTCGTGAAGACAAGGCCAGCCGATACATTTCCAATTCGAAGCTAAACAACTAAACAACAATAAAACAGGCTAAAACATGGTTTAATAGTACTAAGTAGCAGATAATATCATAACAATGCGGAAGTACAACCCAAGCACAGCCCAAATCGGGGTGTCACTACACTACAACATTTTAGGCCTACAACCACCCCTGAGAAGTATGGCCTAAGATGCCAAGAAGTGTAGTATTTTGGCAAAGGCAACACTTTACGACTTTAGGCAACGCTTTTGGGGGGGTGGCCTAAAGTACCGTAACCTTTGACTATTGGCCACGCTTTGTAGGTGTTGCCTTAGAAGCCACGCTTTAAAAGTGTGGCCGATACGGTACAAAGGCCACACTTATATTTTCTCGTATAGCCACGCTTTTATGACATAAGACTACGCTTATGAAGCGTGATCTTTGTCACGTTAAAGGCTATGCTTACAAAGTGTGGCTTCTAGAGTAACATTTATCAGTGAGAACGCCAGATTGACAATCACACCCTTTTTAAGCGTGGCGATTTTGCCCACACTACAAAATTATTTTTCAAATAATTATATTAGCCATAATTTTGTGGTTAAAAAACTATATTTGTTTGCATCAAATTCTATTCTCACACACACACACACACATATATATATCTCAAGCATTAAATTAGATAATAAGTAATAGAATAAAAATAATTCAAATGTAACGACCCGATCGGTCGTTTTGAGTACTAGCGCTCCGTTCAGCAGTCGGAGGCCATGAACAGCTTCATTTCAGGTATTATGACTTGTACGCGTGGTCGGAATTGAATTTCGGGAAGTCCAGAGTTGATTTGGGAAGAGAATTCTTATTTCGGAAGCTTAAAGTTGGGAGAATGAACTAAGATTGGAATTTTGAGTAAACGACCTCGGAATCAGGATTTGAAGGTCCAACAGGTTCGTATGATGATTTCAGACTTGGGCGTATGCCCGGTTCGGGTCTTGGATAACCCGGGAGCGTTTTGGCACCTATTGTGGAAGTTAGCACTTTAGAAGGAATTTCATAAGTTTGGTTTGAAGTGCATTTCAGAGTTATCGATGTCTGTTTGGAATTCCGAGACTGGGAGTAGTTTCGTATGGTGATTCTGGAGTTGGGGGCGCGATCGGAAGTGAATTCGGATGTCCGTAGGTCATTTTGAAGCCATTTGGCTAAAGATAGAAATTTGAAAGTTTTTGGGAAGTTTGACCGGAGGTTGACTTTTTGATATCGGGGTCGGAATCCAATTCTGAAAGTTGGAGTAGGTCCGTAATGTCAAATGTAACTTGTGTGCAAAATTTGAAGTCAATCAGACGTGATTTGATAGGTTTAAACATCGGAAATAGAAGTTGGAAAGTTCAAAGTCCATAAAGCTTGAATCGGAGTGTAATTCATGGTTTTAGCGTTGTTTGTTATGATTTGAGGCCTCGAGCAAGTCCGTAATGTGTTTTTTGGGACTGGTTGGTATGATTGGTTGGGGTCCCGAGGGCCTCGGGTGGATTCTGGGTGGTTAACGGATCGAAAGTGGATTTTGGGAAGGCTTGAGTTTTGCTGCTTCTGTCATAACCGCATCTGCGGTTCTTGGACCGCAGAAGCGGGACCGCAGATGCGGTCAAAAGCTCGCAGAAGCGGAGGGGGCCAGGTCCAAGGAAAACCGCAGAAGCGGCCCAGTGACCGCAGAAGCGGCTAGTTCCCTCGTGCCCAAAACCGCAGAAGCGGTTAAATAGTCGCAGAAGTGACATCCGCAGAAGCGGAAATTGCACCGCAAAAGCGGAACACCTGGAGGCAGTAAGGTTGTTTTAAATCGTGAATGGAGTCATTTCTCTCATTTGGTTCATGGCTTGGGGCGATTTGGGGAGCTCCAAAGAGTGGAACTTCGTCATCTATATAAAGGTAAGTTATCCCCATCACTTTGAGTTAAATACATCAACTATGTGTGGATTTAAGCATGAATATTAGTGTAAAGATGGAGGTTTTTAGTGGAAACCTAGAAAAAAATGATATTCTTGGAATTTAGCCACGATTTTGAGTATGAAATTTGGAAAAATATATATTTGAGTTCCTGAGGTCATGGGTAACCTTTGTCTTCGAGAAATTTTGGATTTCGGGCACCTAGGCCCGAGGGCATTTTGGTCATTTCACTAAGCGGAGTTGGGAATCTGTATAATTTGAATTTCTAACAAGTATTTGAGCATGTTCTCACTAGTTTGTCGTTAATTGGCTAGTTTTGGTGCATTGTGCGTCGGTTCAAGCCTTCGGAAGAATGTTGAATGCCGGTTATGAGACTTCGGAGCGAGGTGAGTCTCCTTTCTAATCGTGTGAGGGGGAATTTACCCCATAGGTGAAGTAATTGATTATGTGCTCCTATTTGTGGGGGCTATGTACGCACGAGGTGACGAGAGTCCGTGCGTAGCTACTATTATGATATTGTCCGGGTAGTTAGGACCCAAAAGCATGTTGCACGTGGATTAATTGTGAACCCATTGGTAGCTCGAATTGTTTAACTCACATCGAATTAGTAAGTAAATTTCTAAAAGGATTAAACTTCATTTCTTAAATTGTTAAAGGAGAATTGGTTTTATTTGAATAAATATTCCCCGACAAGTTCTTATTTGACTTATTGAGCATGTATTTTATGTGTGCCTGCGTCGCATGGATGATTCGCGAGCAGGATATGTGTTTATTTATGGAACGGGCCAAACGCCTCGGTGAGGATAGATGCATCTATGGTTTGTGCCGCTCGACCCTCGGCAGTGCACAATTTACATTTCTATTGGAGCGGGCCGTCGACCTCGGCATGATTTGCACGTGTTTATCTGTTACTTGAAAATTTTAAATATGGAATTGGCCCTACGTGGCTTGATATAAACTGATAAGATAATAAAGAACAAACTTTAGAAGCCCTGGATTTATTGTTGAAGGTGTTTACCTGTTTTCTGGCTTCACAATCAGAACTTCTATACAAATCCATGATTTTCCTCGCACTTATAGAACATTGCTAATTGACCTCTAGTGAGTGTCGGAGTTGGCCATCTCGTCTCTACCCCTTCGTGATTAGGCGGGATACTCACTGAGTGCACGTTGATTACGTACTCATACTACACTTCTGTGCATTTTTGTTGCACAGGTATATATATACCTCTAGCAGCCTATTGGGCGTAGCAACACGGACGACTCTGGGACTAGGTGAGCTGCATTGTTCGAGACGACCCTCAGCCAGTGTAGTTCCTTTCAACATTTTAATATTTATTCCCTGTCCACTGTATTTTGGACAGACATTGTAATTTATTTTCCTTATCAGTAGTTGCTCATGCACTTGTGACACCGGGTTCTGGGATGGTTTTTCGAAAGATGTGTGTTAATAGTTATTTCTTAATTTGAATTGAAACAGAGATTGTTTTATATATGAAAAATGGAAGGAAAACTCTTAGATTTTTAAAGGTATTAAAAGAGAATTTAATTGATAATTTAGTTGGCTTCCTGACAACGGTGTCCGGCGCCATCACGACCCGTAGTGGNTTGGGGCGGGATGGTGAGGAAGAGTGAGACAAATACAAAAGCAAAAATGTTATTTATACGGAAACATGCTCCAGTGTCCACAAGTTCACAACAACTAGTCATCAAAATTGAAATAGAGCAGCAATAGATAACAATTAGAACCACAAAGAAGTATGATTCGAAAAATAGTAGTATGAAAGAAATAGATACAACAGAACCATAGCTTCGACCTATTGGCAAAATCTATAGAACATTGCAATACTTCACCATTCACTTTAATGAATCAAATTGATTTGTGACCACCATATCCAATTGCATCACCCGTATTTTCCTACACATTCAAAATAAAATTAAAAATTAGGAAGAAACATATATATAGTATACACTGGTTATAAAACATGATTTTGTAAGTTAAGATTGAGGTAGTTTTTGAAATTGGGAAATATAAATACCTTTTCAAGACTTGGGGCGTGAGTTAAGCCAGAAGAATGTGGTAGAATTTGGCCTCTCATAGCTCGTGCACTACTTCCATCAACTGGTGAAGGAATATTAGATCCAACACACCCTTGTATATCATGAAAATCCAGTCCAGGGTTGTTTTTCGCCATTTGACTAAAAAAATATTGCATTTCTTCTCTCATCATTTCCTTCATTTCTTCCTTCAGAGAAGTTATTTCATCGGCCTGCTTTTGTTTAAGCTTGGTGATTTCTTCATCTTTTTTCAGAGAGCTTGTCGGTACCGATCTACCATTGCATCTAACCCAACCAGATGTGCAGAGGTCAAATAACGAAGGCTATTGTTTGGAGGGAAGATGACTAAAGACTTCTGTGGCAATTAGAAAAGTACTTGGGAAAGAACAATAGGTGCACATTTTAGCATAATTATGTGCCGAGATAAACAGTCTTATTTATTCACTATTTCTCTCTTCCTTCTTCTCCTCTCCTCTCCCTTTGCACATCAATGTTTTATCACATTATAGCATAAGAATGTTCCATATAAAAGCTGTGGTATTATACCTTCAGATGAAACACTCAAATCCAATATACATGTAAATATTGGTACTGTTTTCGGATAATAATTTTTTCTATGAATAGAGAGTTGACTTGATCAGACCCAATGGTAAATTTTGTAACCTTTACGTTACACTATTTTTTCAGCTACTATCATCTCAATATTTAAGCACCGACACAAAAATCCACTATCCCAAAAGAAAAATACTCACACAACCAAAACTAAAGGAGAAGTTTGTGATGGCTAAACAACTAAAATATCTTTTTTCACAATAATAGCTTTTCTTTTTTCAGAACAATAGTTTTGATGCTGGGAATATTCTATTAATTCCATAGGAGCAATGACTACCAGTTGCAAAATAAGTTGCA
Organism: Nicotiana attenuata; assembly: GCF_001879085.1. Taxonomy (NCBI): domain Eukaryota; kingdom Viridiplantae; phylum Streptophyta; class Magnoliopsida; order Solanales; family Solanaceae; genus Nicotiana; species Nicotiana attenuata. The sequence continues at coordinate 65,353,279 of NC_031990.1, read as the reverse complement.
CAAAGACCACAACACGGAAGCCAAACATATTTGATATTTTATTTTTTTCAACAGGTTGAACAATCAATTTCTTATCCACCAGCTTCATGTCACTCCCCCCTCCCCCTCCCCCCACCCCTCCAAAAAAATCATTTATCAACATACATAGAAAATGATGACAATGATGTTTAGAATGAAGATGGAGTAAATTCCCTGGATGATCACCCAACTTAAGGAGATATTTGTGAAGTGTTAAACCAAAAATCAGAAAAAACTGTTAGAAAAATAAAAGAAACTGAAAAAACAAAAGAGTTTCAGAAATATTCCGAGTCCACAATTTGCTTGTGTGTCCTTAAGGAATTTTAACCCCCTCACACGTTGCCAAGGTAATGGATTAAATCCTCCCAGGATAAAACGGAATAAACCTTCCTGCAACAGTGGCAATACAAACTGCAGGATACCAACGAACTTAAAGAACGGAGCAAAATCACACTTACGAATTTGAGAGAGAGAGACTGCGAATTAGGATGCAGTACATTCAGAAAGAAAGAAGTTCTAGAGTGTTTTTCGTGTGTAGAAAATGGAGCCTTGCCTCAGAATTTATAGGCAATTATCAGAAGAGGTGTCTGGAAAAGGTGCCTTTTCAGAAAAATACGCTGCCTGCCGCGGTTCTACCGCGGCCGCGGCAGAACCGCGGTCACAGAGGCTCTCTGAATCAGCCTGCCGCGGTTCTACCGTGGTCGCGGCAGAACCGCGGCCAGAGAGGCCCTCTGAACCTTCAGCAGGGTTCTGGCGTATTTTCAGCAGTGATTTGGCATTTAATTTATTATTAAATAATTAAATAAATTTTGTCCAAAAATAATCTTATCGATCGTTTGACAAATCCAAATCCAAAGCGGAAGCCGAACTGAGCGAGCGACGACGACGGCGCGAGGGTTCATTCTCTTCAACTCCTTTTAAGAGCTTTAAGAAGTGATTCTATATATAAGCACACAAATGTGGTTGTCCCTCACCAATGAGGGACAAAGTGCAAGACAAAAGTTCACTTCTTCAAATTTTCAATTTCCCTCCATTTTATTTCCCTCCATTTCCAATTCACACTTCTTCTACTTTAAAGCCCAATGGCTTAAAGTCCAACAATCCCCCACATGAATGGGAACGGTTGTATCAAGAAAGATCATAGATGAAAGCTATGTGATTTTGCAAGTAAGGATTAATTGCATCTGGATAAGTAGGTTTCCCTTTGAACTTTCCGTAGTGAACATATGTCGGATATACTCGGTCAATCGGTAGATTTGATATCTTTGAACCGTCGAACTTTAGTGTATACCGAGACAACCATATGTCACACAATCAATCCTTAACCGTCTTTTAGTTCTCATTGTTGTGTTCGTTTCAGCCATGAACACCGCCTGGTCTCATAAGTGCGTAGAGAATTGGCCTTACAGAATTCTCATTGAAGCGGCTTCCACTTCACACTTACATAGGTGATTCCTAAACGTGTAATCCTTTAGATTGACACTATTTGATAACTACCACATCAAACTTAGGTAATTATTAAAGAACGTGTAAAGTTCTATCCTTGTTACTGAACATTGTCTTCATCACGAGAATGGACCAAAGATTTTATTTTGACAATGTTGAACCGGTCAATCACAACTTTGTTTGAGCTCCTTGAACCTAGATCTCGGAACATCCAAAATTCTAGGTAGAGTTACCGCCATGTTGACTTGTCCTCGGCCATAGTCCCATTCCCTTAGATGATTTCTCAACTCCCTCTCTAGTTAAGCCTTTTGTAAGCAGATCCGCCACATTATCCTTTGATCTTACATAATCAATAGTGATAATTCCACTAGAAAGTAGTTGTCTAACGGTGTATGTCTTCGTCGTATATGACGAGACTTTCCGTTATACATAACACTCCCTGCCCGTCCTATTGCAGCCTCACTATCGCAATGTATGCAAATAGGAGCCAAAGGTTTTGGCCAGAACGGAATGTCTTCTAAGAAATTTCGAAGCCATCAGCTTCTTCACCGGCTTTATCCAAAGCTATAAACTCTGATTCCATTGTAGAGCGAGCGATGCACGTTTGTTTGGAAGACTTCCAAGATACTGCTCCTCCACCAACAGTAAAAACATATCCACTTGTGGACTTTGTTTCTGTTGAGCCGGTTATCCAATTTGCATCACTATATCCTTCGATAACCGCAGGATATTTATTGTAGTGCAAAGCGTAGTCTTGGGTATATTCCAAATATCCCAGAACTCGTTTCATTGCTACCCAGTGATGTTTGTTGGGATTACTTGTGAATCGACTAAGTTTACTTATTGCACAAGCTATATCAGGTCGTGTACAGTTCATGATGTACATTAAGCTTCCCAACACACGAGCATACTCCAATTGAGACGTACTTTCACCTTTATTCTTTTGACATGCCATATCATATTAAAATTGTATTTTTTAATAACAAACTCATTTAATCCATGATCCTTATATCTATGAGAGTTTAAATTAGCAGATATTGGTCCTACCTCATTCTTTCTTTTCACAAGTGTTATAAATTCCACAATGAGAAACAAACATGAGCTCCATAGTGGAAAGACTTGGTAAAGCTTGCCATGGTTTTGTGAATGTGTCTTTTGGCGTGGAAGGAGTGGTTGACCTTAGTATTAAACATCTCCATCTTAAGTTTGCATGATTGTTTCTTTGTGACGCGTTTTATTTAAATTAGCATATATCATGAGAGTTTCAAAAATACTGGAGGTTCAATTCATCGGACCAACTTTTGGCATATAACAGCAACAATACTTGATTGACAGTTTATATGCAACATCTTAAGGCATAATGATCCGAGCTAACTTAGCAGTTGTGCAAATTCTAGAATCCTTAATCATTTTTCTTATAATTTAGTGGTCTAAATAAATACAGTAGGAATAGTTTCTTCATAAAAGTACTCTCAGTTATCAATCTAGTGAAAAATGGATATAAAGATCATGAATTAAATGAGTTCTAATTTATTATTAAAAAATAAGTTTTAATATAACTTTGTGTGTAAAGCTGTGGTATTTATTTTTTGAGTCAATTGGCAATAGTTGGGGACTTTGTTGTCCTGAGAGGAACAAAAATGACTATGCTGAGATATCTCCATAAGTTGGGTGACCATCCAAGAAATTTACTCAATGAAGATGTCATGAAAGCAGTGATGCAAAACAGACAAAAAGAGCCAATTGAAGCATCCTACAGATAAGTTTAAACCTATATCTGACTTTGTACGAGTAATAACAGAGAACACTAACCTGACATATGGCCCATTCTGACACATCGAATATCTTGCCCTCGGCACAGACGAATGCACGAGGTATCTCCGCCTGAATGACAAGTAAATATGGAACATATGAAGATTGAGTATTTTATTGGTACACATAGAGAACATAAAAATGTGAAAAGATATAAAAAGCATGAGGTGAAAATGTGGTTATCATAAGAAAAATTACATACTAAAGGAAGAGAAACCACTATGAACGTGCCGCTAAATGCTGACTTCAAATCTTTGGATTTGACCTTTGTCTAGTTCTGGCATACTAATTGGCCAGAGTTTTAACAGTTTGATTGAAATCCGCTAGGCATATGAAAACACAACTCATAAACAGTTAAAAACACCAAACACCCTTGTATATCATAGCTTGACACAAAAAACATGTTAAGATAAGACCAAACCAGAGGAAAGTTGCAGACAAAGATTAAGAATGACCAAACCAGAAGAAAATTCCAGACAGAGATGATGGATTTACTTATTTGCAACATTAACAATTTACAGCATCGTAATAAAGGTGAGGTGAAAATTAAGTACATGAGTACCCAAGGAATTTGAATGGTTTAAGTATTTTTTGATAAATTGATTCCTATATTATCTATTGAAAATCTAACTAGACAAATAATGATCAAGTATAAGATGCCATAAAGCTTTTCACCTTGCTTTGAGAACCCGTAATTAAAAAATATACTTCCAAGATATTCAGGAAATGATAATTTCTTCCTAAATGATAGTATCAACTGAACTAGTAAAAGAAGCAAATGGAACACTAATTTGCATCAATCCTTCCGCACAAAGAAATTACTCTGAAAATTAATACCTTTTGTGGTCGATTAAAAACCAATGATCCTTTGTATTCTACCCATCCATCTCCATCTTTGGCTTGATGATATTGACAACAATCCTGAACACCAATAGCTTTCTTTAATATTTGAACAAGTGAAAGAGAGGAACAGCAATCATAACAGACAATTCCGAGGATGACCAACCTGGCACCATCTTGCCTTGGCCTTTGTCCGATTGGTGCAGATCCAAATGTGCGAGTTGCCACATTTTGTGCAATGGATACGCCTCGACTCTTCTGCGCAGTAGTTAGAGGACTCCTGCACCATACCAAATAAGTCATTTTGAAATATATTCTCCCTGTTAAAGGATCTGAAGATAAACTTTGGCAGCTTATTTATGACATGAAAGAAATCGACATAGAACTGGTGGCTTGCAAGAAAGATATCCTTTGTTTTTTAAAGATCGATCCGTAACTATTTGCATCAAGTTCCCTGGGTAAACATTACAAAGCTGAACAGGCTCTTAACTAAAATCCAAGTTTCATATATCAGTCTTAGACTCGTACCATGAAACTTCTTATTCCAGTAAAAATTCTTTCTTCCGATAATTCCAGGGTATCTCACAATTTCTGCGTACGCCCAGAATATGATGGTTCAACGAAGGACGGTGCAGACATTGAATCTACTCTTTACCAGTTAAACTGATAACACTAGTTCATTGAAACCTTTCCCGCGTTAATAATTTTATTTGCAGGATAAGATGTTGAATTATGTTCAAGCATTAGTAAAATTGTTATGCAGCCTACTAGTGTCTGAGTCACCAAAGGTAAATAAAGTTCAGTCAGATAGTTGTACCTGGTTAGAAGTGCTAGCTGATCATTGCATTACACTCTTAGACTCTTCCTTTCTGAGTTGCTCATCATAGTCTCGCTTCTTGACAGCATCAGAAAGAACCTGAAAACAAATGAAAGTATCAGAAAACCATAACGGTCAGTTTGCATCTCAAACAAATACGAAGCAACAATACTTTGATAATAACAATTACCAGATAAATCAAATTTTAAAATAGTAATCACCTCATATGCACATTGAAGTTTCTTAAATGATTCAGTGGCAAGTGAACTTCCCATGTTTTTGTTCGGGTGCACAAGCATTGCCTGAAGCATTACATAATTTACATGTATATAAAATTAACATCAAACTGAAGGTAAAATGACATCATCGGATCAAACATGAGATTTTAATATTTTGCGCCAAAGAATGTCATAGACATTTTGATGCCTAATTCAAATCCATCGAACTAATTAGAAGGTTTAAAATCTCTGTTCATATCATTGTATACACTGTTTCCAGAACCCGAGTTAGTATCAATCTGACATGTAACTAGATCAGAAAAGGCGGCATGAGCAACCAACATCAATATGATACATTGTAATTAGTTATAAGGTCATTTGGATATGGAACTCCTGTAGATGTCTCTCGCACTCATCAACAACAACAATAACCTAGTAAAATCCCACAAGTGAGGTAATTGGCACTCATCACTTGGCTTTAAATACCTCTCACACAAAGAAGATAATATTAAACTTTTGTCTGGATGTATGGCAAAGCTTAAGCCTATCTGGCAACATTTTGAAGTAAGACGTTACAAGATGTGCGGAGGTCAAATAACGAAGGCTATTGTTTGAAGGGAAGATGACTAAAGACGTCTGTGGCAATTAGAAAAGTACTTGAGAAAGAACAATAGGTGCACATTTTAGCATAATTATGTGCTGAGGAAAACAGTCTTATTTATTCACTATTTCTCTCTTCCTTCTTCTCCTCTCCTCTCCCTTTGCACATCAATGTTTCATCACGTTATAGCATAAGAATGTTCCATATAAAAGCTGTCGTATTATACCTTCAGATGAAACACTCAAATCCAATATACATGTAAATATTGGTACTGTTTTCGGATAATAATTTTTTCTATGAATAGAGAGTTGACTAGATCAGACCCAATGGTAAATTTAGTAACCTTCACGTTACACTATTTTTCCAGCTACTATCATCTCAAAATTTAAGCACTGACACAAAGATCCACTACCCCAAAAGAAAAATACTCACACAACCAAAACTAAAGGAGAAGTTTGTGATGGCTAAACAACTAAATTGGTGCAAATAACAAAACATCTTAAAGAACCCACAAACAATTAATCACAAGAAAACCAACGAAATACACAAAGTAAGCAAACAAATTAGTCTATTTAACCAACGAAATACACAAAGTAGGCAAACAAATTAGTCTAATTTCGTTTACCCAGAACCCAAATTAATCTATTTAACCCAAGAAAAAAAACACAAAGTAAGCAAACAAATAAAGGTCCAAAACAGTACATATCAATAAATCTATAGTTACCCAGAAGCCAAATCAGTGTAAACGAAAACCCAAATTAACGAAGCATACCCAAAATTAAACAAAACAAAATTACTTCTTTTTAGCCCAAGAATCTGAAATTATAAAAAGTTCTAAGCTTTGAGTATAAAAGAATGATTGTACAGAGGTACCCAGATATTGTACACAATAAAAGATTATTTTTTTCATCCCCATTACTAAGAAACTAGAAAAATTGAATCTTAAAGTATAAGAACAAAACTAAAAATTGAAAAAATAGAAAAGTTTTGAGCAAAGAAATACTTACCAATAGAGAAAGGGATGGAGATTTGCAATATATGGGTGAGAGTAATCTGAAGACACATGCAACACAGAATTGAAAGGAATAAATTAGGTTAAGGTGAAGCCGACCGCAGTGAGAGAAAAATTTGGGGAAAGGACGATGATATTGTACTGGGGGGAGGGGGGACATATTTAGAGTTTTGGGGAAATATTTATAAAGAATTTTTAGGGTACGCTTGTAAAGTGTTGTATTTAATATGACAATATAACAACTCTTTAAAAACGTGGCAATACACCTAAGAAGCGTGGTTCAAATTTTTTAGATTTAGGCAACACTTAAAAAATATTGTCTTTATATTTAAAAGGAACGCTTTATAAGTGTTACCTTAAAAGCTGTGGCCGCAGACTATACTCAAAGGCCACGCCTAAAAAGTGTTCCTATAGATACTTTTGACAACACTTTTTAAGCGTTGCCTAAATTTGTGTGGTTGTAGGCATAAAATGTTGTAGTGCTAGTCATGAGCATCTACTAAGGTCTAAAAACTACTGACAAAGTCTAAAATGTACTAAGTACAGCCTAATAGAATAAAGAGGGAGAAAAGCAGTGCTGCGAACGCCGACAGCTACCTTGCTAAACTCCGACGACTCTGCCTCCGATCAACCAATACCCGCTACCGGGTTCAAAAAATACCTGAATCTCCACACGAGGTGCAGGGAGTAAAGTGAGTACTTCCAACCCAGTGAGTAATAATCATAAATAAAGACTGAGTGATAAGAAATCACGAAAAGTGCATCAACATGCTGTATAGAAGTAGTACAAAACCAGTAAGAAAGCAATGAAGCTGTGAAATCTCTTAAAGCGTCTTAGCTCAATTTAAACTTCTTCAAAAATGGCTTTTCAACAGTTAAGCAATTGAATGCAAAGCAACTAGAACAGATAAGCATAAAGAATACGCCCCTCGGGCACAATTACACAACTAAACAGGTAAATGACAAGTAAATAAGACAGACAAACACATAAAGGTTCGCCCCTCGGGCATAATGTCAACAAATCCGCCCCTCGGGCAATATCTCAGATCAATACCAGCCCCTCGGGCAATCACATAGAACAATACCAGTCCCTCGGGCAATCACATAGAACCGCACCGGCCCCTCGGGCTATATCTCACGTCACAATGGGTACCCGCGCTCACTGGGGGTGTACAGACTCCGGGAGGGGCCCCTTACGGCCCAAGCGCAATAACAAGCCATCTCGTGGCATAACCAATTCGGCCCTCGGCCTCACACAATGAACAAAATCATCACACTACGTACCCGCGCTCACTAGGGGTGTACAGACTCCTGGAGGGGCCCCTTACGGCCCAAGCGCAATATCAAGCCATCTCGTGGCATCATAAACAGGCTCTCGGCCTCATATCAATATCAAGCCACCTCGTGGCGTACAATCTCAGGCCCTCGGCCTCATAATCAAAATCAGTGTATCACCGCTGCGGCGTGCAGCCCGACCCAAAAGATATCCTCACAACACAGGCCCTCGGCCTTACTCAGTCAAAATCACATAAGCCTCTCGGGCAACAGTAAAACAATGTTTCTCAGCCCAAAACATCATTTAAATATCATTTGAGTATTAAAACTGAGTGAACATGGCTGAGTTTTGATAACAGTGGAAATTAACATGACTGAGTTCAAGTATAAAGTCAAAACAGTGAAGAAATATCAACAAAAATCCTCGAAGGGTTCAAATAATTGGCACGAAGCCCAAATATGGCATTCAGCCCAAATAATAATGATAGCAAATAGATTTCAGTTAAATACGCGGAAGAATCATCAATCGGGACGGACCAAGGCACAATCCCCAACAGTGTACGACCCCACACTCATCATCAAGCGTGTGCCTCACCTCAATATAGCACTACGATGTGCAATCCGGGGTTTCAAACCCTCAGAACATAATTTACAATCATTACTCACCTCGAACCGGTTAAATCTCTAGCTCGCGACGCCTTTGCCCCTCGAATCGGCCTCCACTCGCATCGAATCTATCCACAATCAGAACGAGGACGTCAAAATAGGGGCTAAGGGAACGAAGCCCAAGCGAAAATAATTAACAATTAGCACAAATCCCGAAATTACCAAAACCCCACCCCCGGGCCCACGTCTCGGAAGTCAAAATTTTTTACACCAATAGATTTCTTATCTTCCCACAAGTTCATACATACCAACAACTCAAAAATCTGACCTCAAATGATCCATCAAATCCTCAATCAAAAGTCTAAATTTCCAAGCCCTAGTTCTTCACCTTTTGGCTTAATTTCCATGATTTTCTAGGTGGAATTCACATAATAATCGAGTTTTTAGTCCAAGAATCTTACCTCAAAGTGATTCCCCTTGAATCCCTCTCCAATCTCCTTCAAAAGCTCCAAAAACGACCAACAATGGAAGAAATAAACCCCATATTCGCGGACAAAATGACCTTTAAAACATTATGCCCAGGCATAATTTTCCTTCTTCGCGAACGCGGTCAAAGCCTCGCCTTCGCGAAGCACAAAAATAACTTTGACCAAAATCCTCTTACGCGAACGCGACACGACCACACGAACGCGATTCTTTACCCAGACGAGACTTCGCAAATGCGATCCTCCCATTGCGAACGCGATGGGTTAATTTCCACTGAAGCTCGACCTCTCAATTCCTTCTATGCGAACGCGACTACACGCCCGTAAACGCGATGCACAATCTCGCAGCCCTTCGCGAATGCATAACCTGCCTCGCGAACGCGAAGGCTAAATTTCAACCTCCCTCAGCTGACTCTTCGCGAACGCGAGGGTCTTCTCGCGAATACGAAGAGTAAATACCTGCAACTGCTGAACCTGCAATTTCTGCAATTTTCTTAACTTCAAAATGATCCGATTGACCATCCGAAACTCACCCGAGGCCCCCGGGACCTCAACCAAAGGCACCAACATATCCTAAAACCTTTGTACCAATCTTCAAAACACCTCAAACAACATCAAATCACCCAGAACACATCGGATTCAAGCTTAAGTTTCTAAAATCTTCCAAATCTACTTTTGATCAAAAACCCAACCAAACCACGTCCGAATGACCTGATCTTTGGCACACATAGCCCAAATGACATCACGAAGCTACTGCAACTTCCGGGACTCCATTCCGACCCCTATATCAAAATCTCCCTATCAATCGGAAAACGCCAAAAACTAACTTTCGCCAATTCAAGCCTAATTCTACACCGAACCTCCAAAACACATTCCGATCACGCTCTTAAGTCCCAAATCACCTAACGGAGCTAACCAAATCATAAAAATTCCAATCCGAGATCATATATTAACAAGTCAAATCTTGGTCAAACCTTTCAAATTTCAAGCTTCAAACTGAGATTTGTTCTTCCAAATTCATTCTGATCATCCTGAAAACCAAAGCCAACAATTTACATAAGTATTAATACATCATATGGGGCAAGTCATGCCCGAGAACTGGCGAGCAAAGTGCAAAAGCTCAAAACGACCATTGGGTCGGTACACCAATTGGCGATCTACACTTTCGCCCATATAGAGTCTCGCACGTGCCATCTTGATACTAGAATGGTAGGTGTTATTATTAGCAAAATCAATGAGAGGTATGTGATCATCCCAATTACTTTTAACATCAAGGAAATATCCTCAACTGTTTGAACAATGCGCTCTGCCTGGCCATCTTTCTGAGGATGAAAAACTTGTGCCTAATCCTTTCTGAAAGAACTTCTAAAATTTCATTTTAAACTGAGCACCACAGTCCCAATTGACGGACCACGGAGTCCTATGCAATTAGACGATTTCCTGAATGTATAACTTGGTATAATCTTTTGTTGAATCTGTAGTCTTTACTGGCAAGAAATGTGCTGACTTGGTAAGTCGATTTACAATCATCCAATCAAATCATGCTTTTAAAATGAGAAAGATAATCCCGTTATAAATTTCATATTTACCATCTCCACTCAAAATATGTGTATTATCTGATAAAACACTAGGCTTTCTGCTGCTCGACTTTCACTTGCTGACAATTCAGACAATTGGCCGCAAGTCTGCGACGTTCCTTTTCATGTCATTCAGCCAATCAATCTCCTCGGTCATGATGCATATTTGGGGAACCTAGATGGAAAGAATACCAAGAATTATAGGCTTCTAACATGATCTTCCCTTTTTAAGTCCATCTATGTCTGAAACACACAATCTGTCTTGGTACCTCAAAGTACCATCATCTCCCCCTTATTCAAAAGCCATCGTTTTATACTTGTGAATCTCCTCTTCAACTGCAACACGTAGGGATCATCAAATTGTTTCTCCTTCTCTTCAGCTACTAATGGGGAACATGTCCTGTTCTAGACAACAACTTCGTCATCTTCGAAGTCCAAAGTCGAACTCCTCTTGGCTGGTGAACTTCTTTCACCAGAGTTATCTCATCTACCTAAATCATGAGTTATACTTCCCACACTTGATTATCTTCTTAAGCACTTCCTGAAAACACTTATAGTATCGTTGTGAACTAAGTCTTTGACATGTACTCCGAAGACTAGAGTCTCGTGCAATGGCACTACCCTCGTGACACATAAATAGGCATGATTATATAGCTTTTCTGTGATCACTTTATCATCAATAACTAAGCTTGGTGATCATTCCACTCACCTTGTGTTTCTTACACATGCTATACATAATCCCTGTGGTAATTATAAAATTTTTCCTCATTACCGAACTGATTTTCTTTTTCATATCCCATGCTAACTATTCGAGTTTCAAAGCTCCATATGGACTTACTGAAAATTTTCACATCACCCCTTAGACCAAAGGTCTTATACTTGTGGATCCTTCCCCTTTTTTTTGTTGGGATCCAAATAACTTTCCTTATTTTCTGCAATTCTTTGCACTCTATGTCAATGACGACTCATCTTCCAACTTACTTCTGAGAAATCTTTCTTACTAAGAAAAACTAATTTACTTACATAAATGAAAAGCTAATGTATTCACAACTATCACACACAATCTTAATGGTTTAACTCTGCTCACACTGTCAGTCTTGGGGAGACCCATTTTCGATACTTCTTAAAGATAATTCTTCTATAGTTTGCTCTCTCATTGCTAGCTGATTTTTTTCCCACTGCCACTGTAATTCGGGTTTAACTTAAACTCTTTGGGTTCGAACACGCGTTCAGTATTTCAAACTATCATCCACTCACTAGAGTTAACCTGGCTAAGTGAATCAAATTATACCTCTACTAGCTCTGCTGAAAGTGCTAATTCACTGTATCAACTCAAAACTTACTTATTATTCTTTTACTAACCACCTGCTACCATCATGTTTTCTTGCTCTGCTTTGAATAACTAAAGTGAAGCATAAGGTTATTCTAACTTCCCTCACCATCTGGCCCTGTTCTACGATCGCATACTATCCCTTTTTTTTCCTTCTAAACTATATGCATGGATCACACTTCAGGAATTCATCTGCCTTAAATGAAATTGGAATATCTAACCCCAAACTTTCTATACAATACAAAATCATATCTTTGGTAATAACAAACGTTTCTGACTCCTAGGTATTTTACCCTTAGGCTCTTTTCTGTCCAAAACTATAGTGACCAATGTTAGGGTGTGACATCTGAACTATTATCATCCAACTTGTGGCTCCATTCCCAAGAATTACATAAAGTTGATCTAGGAGGTAAAATACATACAAATACACTACAATGCACAAACTTATCCTTCAAAGTATACCATCATCTAATATTTCACTTCATGTGCCATCCGGTGAGTCTTGGTCTTAATCCGGTCCTAAAACATGCGAAGATTTCGCTATGATCACTGTTACTTACATTTTCTTGTAGCACCCATAGGCATCACTGTATTACTCACTAGTCACCAGAATTTTGATACACTGAAAATTGGAGATCTGGTAATTGAATAACTGATAACTGGCTTCCTTAATAACCATAAACTTGCTAACTGAAAGATTGTATAACTGGTAACGGAGGTTAACTGATAACCATAAGACATGATAATTGCTTTTGTACTTTTTGATAAGGTTATGCTCTAATCTGTATTACTATCCATTGCATCCCACTTTTAACATCCTCTCAAGTCTCATATTTACCAACCTGTACTCATATTTGCTTTTGGACCTTAGGTTTCTCCTTCGCGTCGCTTGGGCATCCAATACGTTTGGAATTCGATAGGAAGAGAAGGTTAACTATTGCTCTAAGCTTCATGGCACGATCTTGAGTAGAAAGAAATGAGACAATCCTGGATGTCTTGGTAGTTAACCGTTTATATGAGTGGCTGGAACACACATATAAAAGAAACTCCACTAGACACGACTTCATAGACTCCCTAGGACTCTTGAACCTAGTGCTCTAATACCAAGCTTTGTCACGCCCTGAACCTGGGCCTGGACGTAACACGGCACTCGGTGCCTGACTACACGTGACCGAGCGAACCAACTGGCTGGCTGAATCAACATGTGGTATCATAACTGCGGCATCAGGCCCAATATATATATATGTGCACAATTGCGGCCTCGGGCCCAAGTATACGTATACATAACTGCGACCTCAGGTCCAAAATGCATAAAGCATAAACTGCAACCTCAGGCCCAAAGATGCATAAAGCAAAAACTGCGGCCTCAGGCCTAAATACAGGTGTTCAACATTCAGGAATTGAGAATCAAACTGCAATACATGATAATGAAATACTGAATCACGCTGAGTTACATGATACTGGAATACTGGATCACACTGAGTTACATAATACCGGAATACTAGATCACACTGAGTTACATAATACTGGAATACTGGATCACACTGAGTTACATAATACTGGAATACTGAATGGAACTAGACCGAGACATGTATTCTTGAACTGATTATGAACACTGAAACTTCAACTGTTTATGGCATACTGAGTAATCTATACTAAGACTCGGGGGCATCAAACCGAAGTCTATATTGAATAAGCACTGAGCTCACAACGTTCAGAATGAAAGTCATGAGCGAGTTATGAAGCTAGAGAATAGAAGTTCTGCAATTATTCAAGGAAACTAGGCTTAACTATATTTCTGAGGCAATTAGCAACGTCGTAAAAGAAACGTAGTGTAGGGAGAATCATTAACATTCCCAAACATAGAGAGTTAGCCTCACATACCTTAACTTCCTGCTCTTAAGCGCAGTACAACGTTTGTCAACTCTTTCAACTTTAATCTATAGCAATACAAGTCAAAGAAATTCCATATTAGCAGTAATTCTCATGTTTGGTCACTTAAGCATCTTATCAAACATTTGGTGAAAATAAAGCTTCATAGCCCTTATTAATGATGTCTCTACACCCAATAACCCACTCTCTTGTTCCTAGATAAATTCTAAAGCATCAAATTGCTATGTTCAATATCCTTCTTTATCACCCATAAGATAAACGATATCTTTAATCAATAATCAACATTCAACAACCCAATCCTATAATCGTTCATGCTTTTCTATCAAACCCATCAACTTATATCTCATGAACTAGGGTTTATAATCATTAAACTAATGCTAGAATCAATTAGAGGGTGAAGACATTACCTTTTTGAAGTTCAATCCTCTTGAATTCGAGTTCTAGGGTTTCTTCTCTCAACAATGATGTCCCAACCGAATATCTATTGATATGGAGGGTTTACTCATGTTAATAAGATGTTAGGAAATTGAAATTAACTTAGAATCACCATTAGAACTTACCTTGGGTGGTGGAAGGACCCTTAAGGAGTTAGGTTTTTGAGAGTTCCCCTTTCTAGAGCAAGTTTTTATGTTTCGGGACTGTGGGGACGAAATATGGCTTTTAAACGACCCCCCACGAGCGCGCCCACGCACCTGAAGACCTGCCCGTGCTACTGACCACGCAAAACGGCAGTAACACTGCCTCAAAATTAGCGCGGTCGCGCTAGGGGCGGCACGCTACAGGGCGCGCATATCGCATACTGTTCTGTAAAACGTGCATAACTTTTTGCACAGAGATCCGTTCAGGCTCCATAATATATCTTTGGAAAGCTATTTCAATGGCCTACAACTTTCATGCTTTTATGTTTCCCAAATTCATTACACATTTTCACTAAACTCTACTGGAAGACAGACCTTCTGCAAACTTAGTCGATTTTGTCAAATCTTATGCACCTCACTTTCCATCTTGATTTTGAAACAACTATTTTACCCATAATCATCCTGATGGGACTTCACATGTCCAAAATATAACCTTACTACTCCTTTAACTCATTCATACCTAAGCCGAATTTACGGGGTGTTACAGTAGAGCACGCAACGTAGGCCCAAAAGCGAGGTCAAGCGCGCTATAGCCTGCGCGATGCCAACACTTGCGCGAGGTCCAGTGCACTTTAGAACGTGTGAGACCAGCTATTTCGTATTATTCTTGCCTCGCTTGGCGAGGTCCGGAGCATACATAGGTACTCCAAGCGTTGTGACCTCCTAACGTGCTCCAGTACCTGTTCAAACATCAAGACTTAACTAAAAACTTGTTAGTGCCTAAAAACAAAATGAAAAGTCTAATTAAACTAAAATAAACTACAAATTGGGATGCCTTCCAACAAGCACCTTAGTTAACGTCACACCATGACGAATACAACATTACAATGGGCTGCCTCCCATGAAGCGCCTGATTTAATGTCACGGCACGACGCAGTCAATCAAACTTAATGTTCACTCAACACTTGAGGCTCCTTCAGTAAATCACCGATATAATTTTTTCCTCATCCATGCCAAGTTAATGTTTAAACCATTGCCCATTTACTCTAAAACTGTTTGTCCCATCCTCGGACTCAATTTCTACAACTCTATTTGAGCTGACAAATGGTCCCATAAAATCCATTCTCCATACATCGAATACTTCCACCTCTTAAATTGGGCTCATGGGCATCTCATGTCGATGTGAAATGTTCCTCGTCTGTTGGCACTCATCATAGACCTTTACCCAAAAGTGTGCATCTTTAAATAACGTCGGCCAACAAAAGCCCGACTCTAACACTTTAGTAGTTGTCCTTACTCCTCCAAAATGGCCTCCATAAGGTGAAACATGAATGCCTACAAAACAGAAGCTTGGTCTATCTCGGGGAAACATCTCTGGATCATGTTATCCATACAAATCCTAAACAAATATGGTTCATCCCAGAAATACATGCGACAATCACGAAAGAACTTTTTTTTTTGCATAGAGGACAAATCATAGGGAACAATACCGCACACCAGGTAGTTTGCAATATCTACATACCGTGGCGCTACCTCAAGGCTCGTATCTAAAAGTTGTTCATCTGGGAAAGTCTCCACGATATCTTCCACCTCAACCTTCTTTTCAGCTCCTTCAAGTCTGGACAAGTGATTAGCAACTTGGTTTTTCGTTCCCGTTTGATCACAAATTTCCAAGTCGGATTCTTGCAGCAGTAGCACCCATCAAATCGGGCGCGAATTTGACTCCTTCTTCTCAATTAGGTACTTGAGAGCAACATGGTCAGTATAAACAATTAACTTCGAACCTGATAATTAACTTCGAGCCTATCAGGTATGACCCGAATTTGTCAAATACGAACACCACTGCTAACATCTCCTTCTCAGTCATAGTGTAGTGTAGTTTGGCGCCACTCAAGGTTCTACTTGCATAGTTGATTGGGTGCATGACCTTCTCTTCTCACTGCCCAAGCACTGGTCCCACAACATAGTCGCTTGAATCGCACATCAGCTCAAATGGTTTCTCCCAGTCAGGTGCAACTATGATAGGTGTCGACACCAGCCTCTTTTTCAGCTCCTCAAAAGCTACTCTGCAGTCATCAGAAAATACAAAGGGGTGATCTTTTTAAGCAATTTACACAAAGGGTTAGAAATCTTGGAAAAATCTTTTATAAACTGCCTGTAGAACGGTGTGACCAAGAAAACTTCTTATTACCTTGATGGATATGGGTGGTAGAAATTTCTCAATTACATCAACCTTAGCACGGTCCACCTCAATGCCTTACTTGACACTAGGTGTCCCAAGACTATACCTTCTTGTGCCATGGCATGACATTTTTCCCAGTTCAGTACCAGATTAGTCTCCTTATACCTCTTTAGTACTCTTCTCAGATTCATAAGGTAGTCATCGAATGAATTTCCCACCATTGAGAAATGATCCGTGAAAACCTCCATTATGTCCTCTATCATATCTATGATGATGCCATCATGCATCTTTGGAATGTGGCGAGTGCATTGCATAGGCCAAATGACATTCTCCGAAAAGCATAGATGCCATATGAACAGGTGAATGGTGTTTTCTCTCTATCCTTTGGGGCAATAGAGATGTAGTTATACCTTAAATATCCATCCAAGAAGCAAAAGTGGGACCTTCCCGCCAATCTATCTAGCATCTAATCAATGAATGGCAGCAGAAAATGGTCTTTTCGGGTGGCCTTGTTCAACATAGTCTATAAAGATTTTCCATCATTTGACTGTTCTTGTTGAAATCAACTCATTATTCTCATTTTGCACGAAAATCATTCCACCCTTCTTTGGCACAAACTAAACTGGGCTGACCCAGTAGCTGTCAGAGATGGGAAAATGATTCCCCCATCTAACCACTTAATCACTTCTTTCTTCACCATTTCTTTCATGTTGGGGTTCAGCCTTTATTTATGTTCTCTGGAAGGTTTATGCCCATCTTCCAGTAAAATCTTATGCATACAAAATGTTGGGTTGATACCCTTTATGTCTGCAATGGTCCACCCAATTCAGTTTTGCACTACTTCAACACCTGCAAAAGTTGTTCTACCTGCACATCTAACAAACCATATGAGATAATAATAGGTAAAGATGAGTTAGGTCTTAAGAAAGCATGCATGAGGTGATATGTGATAAGTTGGTATTTTACCAACTTATCTCTTCTTAATACTTAGGCTTTTGCATGATTTTGATGAGAAGTTAAGGCATTTTCTAAGGTTTATTGGCATATTTCAAGTATCATATGATTAGCAGAAGATATAGAAGAAAACAAGTCAAAAAGTTCTAAAAAGGAAAAATGGACCACTGCCAGCGATTACACTATGCGATCGCAGGGAGCTGTATGCGATCGCACAAGTCAACAATCGCGAAGCAATGCGAACGCGTGTAAATAAGTGAGAATGCAAAGAAGGAAGGCTGGTCAACTGAGTTATGCGAACGCGTGACACTGTACGTGATCGCATAGCTTGGAGAAATCATTCAACGCGACTGCAATAGTACATATGCGAACGCATAGTGTATTTTTTGGGCAGTTCTGGGCAGAATTGGAATTTCACGTTTTTAATCCCTAATCCTTTTAATACACGAACTACCAGATCTTTGGCAAATCTTTGGAAAAATCTTTGGCATATTTTCAGTCTTAGGGCTAGAGAGAACAAGTTTTGGAAGCTAGGGTTTGCGCACACACTTGGGTTTTGAAGATTTCAAGCTTGTGGTTAAGGATTTCTTACCCATTTATGTTTATTTCTTCATTTCCTTGCTTTGAATTGAATATTTAAGTGTGTAGTATTTATTTCCAACACTTGAATCTTGTTTATGGAAATATTCATAATTAAAGTGTGGATTAAATACCTTGTTATGCTTATGTATTAAATGATTTTCATTTATTTATGAAGTGAGTTGTTGTTTCTTTAATTATTCTTGTTCTTTAATGTTTCCAAAGGGATTAACTAACCCTAGGCCTCGCCCATTAACTCCGAATTAATTTTAGAAAAGATAATTTGGGGCTGGGAAAGATTAATTAACAATAACTTGAGGTTTTAACCCTCATTTTATAGATTCTACCTAGGGATAGGATTGAACTACTTGTAGCCATATCCGAGTGTGCTTAATCCCCTAATTGTTTTAGGGATAATTCAATTAGGAAGTCTTGTTAGTCTTTGGAAGAAGCTAATTAAGAATTATTATCCGGGGCTAATTAACATATACTCGCTCATATTTGTTAAATCATGAAATACATTGGATCGTTACTTGAGTGTAATTCCCGATGTATTCATTCTTGTAGCCATTGATCATTTTAGTTGCTTTCTAGGTTAGTTTACATTTTTGTATTTAGTTATAACTATTTTCTAAACCAAAACCTAAGTGTTTGGAATTGCGCGATAAGTGATAATTCTCTTACATTCCTAATCGCCTATATATTGTTCTCTGTGGGATTCGACCTCGGCTCATAGTTGGGTAAATTATATTGCATGCGATCGTGTCCATTTACTTTTTAGTAGTGGATTTGGACGTCATCAAAATTGGCGCCATTGCCGGGGAACTATTTGGCGTAATTTAGGTTGTTTGAGAAATAAGCGTAAGTGCTTTGGTCCAAACTTGTGAATATTTGTGTAATTAACTTTTCTTACCTTGGTCTATTTTTCTTGTTTATTTCTTGTTTATTTTCTTAGTTTTGAAAAATGGCATCATTTAATGAAAATTGGTCGGATGGTAGTTGTTCATACTTTGATGACCCTTGTCCTTATTGTGGAGGACCACACTCGTGGCAAAATTGTTTAAATTCTCCCGGAGGTGGATTGTGCGCACAATCTCAAACCCATGAGTGGAGCATTTGTGATAAGTGTGGTTGTCAAAATGGTCATTGGGATTATTATGCTTATTTGTCCTTCCCTTCCCCAAGCCCCCGCTATGATGATTCTACTTTTTGTGATGAAAATGATAGGGCTATGGAAGTGGAAGAAGTTGAGCATGGTCAAAATGGAGAGTTCAAGCTCATGTTAGATTGCCTACTTGAAGGAGGAAAGAAAGAGCAAAGTGCCTTGGAGGAGCTTTTGGAGACTAGTCTCCAAAATAACTTGGCACTTGAAAGGTTGCACTCACAAATGGGAGAAATGCTTGAAGCTTTAGAGGTCCATAAATCCTCGGAAGTTAATGATAGCCAAGAATTTTCCTTAGATGTGGAAGCCAAAAATCCTTCATTGGAGATTGATCAAAACCAAGAAGAACGCTCAAGTGAAAATATTGGTTGAGGCTCACTATGCCCACCAACTTGAGAGTGAGGAAGGAAGTCAAGAAGAGTCCGATCTCGAGGAAGAAAGTGAGCTCTACTTTGAGGAGTCAAGAATTGAACATCCCCAACCGACTCCATGAGTGTTAGTGATGCCAAGAAAAATATAAAATTAGAGTCAACCGGTGTAAATGAAAAATTTGGTTGTAATTGACTCTAGTCCGGGGGAAAAAGAGGATGTCAAAATCCGGGAAAAATTGCAAGTTGGAGGTTTGAAGTCACATTTCAAGCATTTTTCAACATTGGAATTATGTGGTGATATGGAAGTTGAACTACACGAATAAATGAAGGAGTGCAAGGAGGAAAAACTCATACCATACATCCTACAATTTGAGTTAACAAGAAGGCAAAATGACATTCCTCATATGAAAGTCAAGAAATGCAAAATGAAGAATTTAAGGTTTGGCTTGATCATCGACTTACCACCCCCCATCGCTCGTGGTCACAAGCTTGATTCCAAGCTAGGTGCCCGGTTCATATCATCCAAGTGGCAAGAAAAGTGGTAAAGTTGACTTGCGTCGTGCCACGACGTTAAATGCGGCGCCTGGTGGGAGGCAACCCATCGGTTTTTCAAAATATTTAGTCATATTTAAAATTTTCTTTTTTTTTAGAATAGCTTAGTATATTATTTTTGACTAATCTGCCAAGTTTCAGAATTTTTGGAGTTGATTTGAGCAAGTCGGGGTGACCGGGAAGCCAAAAACCAGTAGCTAGTGCAAAATTGCAGTGCAGCACACTGTTGCACTATGCCATCACCGCACAAACAATGCGCTCGCATTTCAGTACGGTCGAAGTACACTATGCGATCGCACAGTTGCCAAAGCCATCGCAAATTTTCAGGATTTTTGCACAATGCGATCGCATTTGTAGCCCCCCGATCGCATATCCCAGGTAAGTGAAAAATAATTAAACACTGGAAACGACCCTTTCACTCAATCTTCTGCCCAAAAACGAGAGTTCTCACTCCCCTGGCCCTCAAAATCATCTCAAGGGTTTTCTCTCTTCAATTCCATCTCAATAATCAAGTTTAATCTCAAAGGTATGTGCTTCGTCACTAATCTCTCTTAAAATTCCATTCTTGGTGCTACAAATGCAAATGAACAACCATTTTTTTCCCTTCTTCTTCTCTACTTCATGTCTAGGGCTGAAATTTTAGAGTCTTTGCTGTGAATATTGTGCTTAAATGTGTGCTTGCTTGCTGAGTGAAGTTGGTTGAGAGAGTGAGTTCTTAATTGTTGAAAAAATTTTGGGTTAGATATGTGCTTAATTTTTCTGAATTTGATATGAAAACCTACTGCCCACCATGTGTTTGGGAAAATGCCCAAAAAAAATTCAATTGGG
The DNA here is from genome assembly GCF_001879085.1 of Nicotiana attenuata. NCBI lineage: Eukaryota > Viridiplantae > Streptophyta > Magnoliopsida > Solanales > Solanaceae > Nicotiana > Nicotiana attenuata. The sequence goes on along the minus strand of NC_031990.1, from coordinate 65,332,143 downwards.
CGAGGCAGGAGACCTTCGCGATCGCGTTGATTGTTCCGCGATCACATAGGTATAATTGTGCACTGTGGAAAAATGCCTTATGCGATCGCGTTGACTGTTACGCGATCGCAAATCTTTAAATTCTGAGAACAAAAGAAAATTGCACTTTGCGATCGCATGTATATCTCTGGGATCACATAGCTTCAGCTTCAGCAGCCCAAAAATAGTATCTCTGCAGAATTTTTCCCTGATGCTTTCTGATCTTTTTCTTTGGCCTAAGTGCATCATAATACAGTGTATAAAGTACTCGTTCATGCGTTTAACATTTGGTCTCCATTTGTAGGTACTTTGTGTATAAAATGGCCTTGGAAAATGTTGAAAATGTGCAAAATGTGCAAGAATATGTTCCCCCAGCTATGGAAGAAGAGTATTTTGATGCGACGAGATTCATGGCGGCTGAGTGTGAAAGGAATTATGACAAACTCATGTCAAAGAGCATTGTCAAAGAGTGGGGCATCCGTTTGGACAACGTTGAGGCTAAGATGCCGGATTTTTTCCGAAGACTGACTAACAGTGGATGGATATGCTTTGCTCCTGAACCAATCAAAGCGAACTACACAATAGTTCGTGAATTTTATGCCAACGCCGTGAAGACAAAATTCCAGGGGGTTGTATTCACTTTTGTCAGGGGCAAGAGGGTCAACTTTGGCCCCGAGGTAATAAATTCACACTACGGGCTTCCCAATGCTGACAATGAGATATACAGAGCTAGAGAAAGAGAGAGAGGAACACAGTGGTTGGTGGAAAATCTTCATGATGGGGTGCAACCGACTTGGGAAAGAATACATAAAGGGGTTGATTCGCACGAGTTCACTGTGGAAGCCAAGATTTGGCTATCCATTATCTGTGCCAGGATTGTGCCAGCTAGAAATGAGACTGAAGTGACGCCTGAGAAGGCATTGATGATTGATGGCATTATGGATGGCTTGCCAGTGAACGTGGGCCAGCACATCGTGAGTGAAATTGAGGAAGCATGCAATTGAAGGTCTAGAAGCCTATTCTTTCCCTCATTGATCAATCAGTTGTGCTGTGATGCTGAGGTGCTACCGAGCCCGACTGATGTTGAGAAGGACCCTGCCATAGAAATCTGTCCATTGCTTCGAAAAGGGGCAACTGAGAAGAAGAAGAAGTAGAAGAGAAGGATTGATGTGCTATCTCCTTCATTTGGGCAGTTTGATGAGTCCGCCAAGGGGTTCGGTGGTGCCTCCACAGCTACAGCAGGATCAAATAACCCCATTATTCCACTTCCTTATGGACCCCCCACTATGCGCCACAATTCCCATCAGATCTATGGTTTAGATGCTCATATCCGACAGCTTGTCGCGGGTCTTCCCTCTGGTCCGTCTGGTGAGAGCACTTCGACTGGGTTTGGTAAGAAGCCAGCGACCTTGAATGATGTAGTACTAGAGCAAAAGGCAATCAAAAGCAGATTAGAAGACATGAGCCAGAGACAAGGAAAAGTTGAAAGGAGACAGATGAAGTTCAAGGAGCATGAGAAGAAGAAAAGCAAGTTTCTGTCAAGGATGATGCACAAGCTGAGTTCATTTGGTGGCTCACATGATTCTGAGGACGATGATGATGAGGATTTGGAGCTCAAATTTCCCACTACCTCCAGCTTCGAGTGATGCAGTTTCAGGGAGTACCTCCTTCATTTTATCTTGTTTTGATTAGTTGCATTGAGGGCAGTGCAACACTTTAGGTTGGGGGTGGCTCATATTTGATGTATGTTTGTAGAGCATTATGTGGAGCATGAAGATTTCTTTGTGAACTTATGTGGTGGTTAACATTGTTAGTTTATTAGTAATATTTTGTAGAATTAGCATTTTCTTATTAGCTCTTTTGTTTTTCTTGTTTTTCTTATTTGTGTTTATTTTGGTTCCTATTTTTTTTAATAGTAGTATTAATTAAACTCCTTGGTTTTTCTTTCTACCATGGTTCTTTTCCAAGGAATTTATTTGTGTTGAACCGGGTGACTTTTCCCTATGATGGATGGCGTGACAACCTTCTTAATGGATTAGTCTTGTTTAGTTTTTCTGCTTTTTTTATTAGTAAGTGTATATATTTTTTTTATTAGGTTAGTAGCTAGTTGTGAATAAAGTGGTTAATGGGTGTAATCTTTTATCCATAAACCAATATGTGGCTTGTTTGGTACCAACATAATATAAACTTTGGATAATGAAGTTTTGATCTTTAAAATGGAAAATGATTGAAGTGATAATTCTTGTTGTGACTTTTAGGTTCTATTTTTGGCTCTTTGATTCATTCAATAGTCTTTTACGCTATATGTGATTTTCTTCGGGTTCATTGGTTTTAATTGGATTTTGAATTTATATTTCACTCGAGTTTGCATGTGCCATGTGTGGTGAGATTTGTTGTGAATTCTTTTGCATTACTTGTAGTCTAGAACTTGCCCCGAATGTGCTTCAAGGCGAAATCATAGACTAACTTGGTTTGAAAAATGATATTAGGCCTTCCTTGGACCGCCATTGTGCCTTAAATTTCCTACCCTTGAATATTTTCCCTAGTCAACCCATTTTGAGCCTTTAACCTTGTTCTTTTGCAACCATGTTATAAGCTTTATTCCTTTGTTCTTTATTGATCTAGCTTTTGGCACCCTACCTCCCTAAGTACTTTGAAAGTGTAAACATAGGCTAAAAGCCTAAGTTTGGGGTGAAGGTTGGAAAAGTTATAATATGGAAGTTGTTTAAAAGGTGGAAGGTAGAAAAAAATAATGATAAAAAGTGAAACCTTCCTTGATTTTGAAAAGGAAGGAAGAAAAATAATAATAATAATAATAATAATAATAATAATAATAATAATAATAATAATAATAATAATAAGAAGAAGAAGAAGAAGAAGAAGAAGAAGAAGAAGAAGAAGAAGAAGAAGAAGAAGAAGAAGAAGAAGAAGAAGAAGAAGAAGTTGTGAATAAAGGGAAGATTAGGTGTGGAATGAAAAGTGAAGAAAGGATGGAAAATATTTTTGAAGGAAGTGGACTTTAATTGAAAATTTGGTAGTGCTTGGGGAGGTTTTGAGTCACTCTAACCAAAATTGTGCCCCACCTTAACCAAAAGCCTAAACTACAACCCTTTAAGTCCTAATTGATTTTGAACCAAGTTGTCTACATTAGTGGAGAAATACATGAAGGGCAAGCCTGTGGCACTATTTTTGTGCATTTGAACATCTTGAGAGAGAGAGAGAGAGAGAGTAAATTCTTTCCATTTGATATCCCATGTGTGTTTAAATTGCAATTTATAAGTTGGGATTCTCTCTTAAGTGTGAGGGCACATGAAAATTTTGAGCTGTGAACATAATCCAATCTCCAATTGGGAGGAATGAACAAAAGAAAATTGTTTGTGATAAAGAGACAAATTTTGAAGCTTTAGTGTCATGACTTGGTTGCCACTTTGATTAATGTAGTGTTTGAGCACTTAAATTGAAATAAAATTTATGAGAAGTTGGTGATTCAAATGCTTTGGATTGATTGTTGGAACCAACCAAAGTCATTAGATTAACTTGAAATGATGCTTGGCATGCCATTGAGCTTAATTGATGATTTTAGAGAAGGGTGTTCTTAGTCTTTGAATTACTTGAGGACAAGCAATAGATTAAGTTTGGGGGTTTGATAAGTTGGTATTTTACCAACTTATCTCTTCTTAATACTTAGGCATTTGCATGATTTTGATAAGAAGTTAAGGCATTTTCTGAGGTTTATTGGCATATTTCATGTATCATATGATTTGGAGAAGATATAGAAGAAAACAAGTCAAAAAGTGCTAAAAAGGAAAAATGGACCACTACCAGCGATTACACTATGCGATCGCAGGGAACGTTGATGTGCCAGAGAATTTTGGCACATTTAATACAAATTGCTTAGATTTTAGCTTGTTTTAAATGTAATTATCTTTTATACTTATGTAATTTTAATGTTCTTACAGTGTATGAGGTTTAAGGACCTAAGAACATGAAAATGAAATCAAAAAGCCGCAAAAGGACAAGAAAAGAGAAAAATGCGATCGCAGATGAGAAAATGCGGACCGTAAATCCAACATGCGGACCGCATAATGCTAAAAGGAATTGCAAAGCCCAACAGTCTGTTGGCCAAATTCAAGCGCAAGAAATGTGGTCCATTATGCGACCGCATAACAGGTTTGCGGGCCGCATAATGGATCGCAAACTCCCTGTAGAAGTTGCTGAAGGCGGAAAATACGATGATAAATGCGATCGCAAGTCAAAATGCCGACCGCAGAACCCAAATGCGACGAATACCTGGGAACTAGGGTTTCGAATATGCGATGGTTGTGACGATAATGCGGACTGCATGTCTGTTACGCGACAGAAATGCGGTCGCATAATTGACATGAAAGGGTATTTTTGTCCGAATTTGGTCTCGAGTTTTGGCCCACTATAAATAGATTTATTGGGATTTTGTGGGGGCATCTTGTCTGGTTTCTGAGCTACATTCCAACCCTCTAATATTCCTCTCTTTTGGAAGCTTTAGGAGTGAAGAATCTTGCACTTTGTAAGCTTTATGGCATTTAATATTCTCATCTTTTTGTATTTTAGCATGAGTAGCTAACTTTAAATACTAAGGTTGTGGACACTAAATGGGTGTTATGTTAATGGGTGTTTAACATTGAATATATGTCTAATGGTTGGTTGATATATATTTATTTCTCATTCTTCACTTATTGTTGGTGGTTGCAAACATTAACAAGTGCCATTAAATTCTTTCTTTACTTGGAAAAGTGAGTTAGAGCTTGGTAGAAGTAAATATCAAAGACTCAAGGCTTTAAACCTTGTTTAATAGAATCGCTTAGGAATAAGTGAGTTTTATTTGGCATATATTAATTGTTCTTAATTGCAATTCCTTTATATTTGGAAAAATCATAAAGAGGAAATACTACCCAACTATTGGAAAATATTGGGTAGTCATTTAGAAATCATTTGCATATCTAAAGGACCTTCCATTAGAAATATATCATATTAACACCAATAGCATTACATTCTATTGACGGGAGCACAACCTTGGTTTCCTTAATCAAATTATTTACATTCTCAACGTTACAATTAGTTATCTCTTCAAATCACAATCATATCATACTCTTGTTACAATTAATGGAATAAAATTACGACTTAAATCAAGTAGCACACTACTCGAGTAACCTTTTCACGCGTATTCCCTGTGGGATTCGACCCCAAGCTTGTTGGATTATTACATTTGACATCGACTGCCTTACACTATTTAATTAAAGTATAATTTGAGCGTATCAAATTTTGGCGCCGTTGTCGGGGAATACGGTTTTAAAATTACTAATTAGTGTGTGCTTTACTTTACGTCTTATTCTATTCCATCACACTTTGCTTGTTTTGCTTGGTTTTGATAGGAAGACATGGCCGAATATGAGGAAGAAATGCATGAAAATCCTTTTGCGGACATAGATGAGTAAATTGAGGATACAAATGCTATTGTACCTTCGGGTGTTGGTGCTTCAACTTTCAAAGTGGAACATGGTCTAATACTAATGCTCAAAGCAGAGGGGTTTTTCATGAATTCCACTGATGATGATCCGACACAACACCTTAGAAACTTCTTGGGTGTATGTGCTATGCATAAGCAAAACAACGTCTCAGATGATGCCCTAAGGTTGAGGGTGTGCAAGTACTCACTAGCTGGGGACGCAAGGAAATGGCTTCAAAATTTGCCACCAAATTCCATTCATTCTTGGCTTGAACTTGTCCGAGCATTCTTAGCTAAATGGTTCCCGAAAAGCAAGAAATCTGAGCTTCGGGATAAAATTTTCTTCTTCAAGCAACTACCGGGAAAACATCTACATGAAGCATGGGATCGATTCAAGTTATACTTGGTGAGATCACCCAATCATGGTTTTCCGGACTTTATCTTGTTGGAGAAATTCTACATGGGTTTAGATTCTATGAACCAATCTATAGCAAATGATGCAGCTGATGGATCTTTTATGCACAAGACATTCGCAAGGATCACACAAATCCTTGACAAAATGGCACAACACAATCAAGCTTGGCACTCAGAGGACACCACAGGTGGAATTGCATATGGTTCTCCCTCCTTGACCAACCTGATTAAGGAGAATCGAGAGAGAGATCAAGTAATCGCAGGGCTTGCCACCAATGTCAATGTGTTGACAAAGATGTTCACTGAAAGCCAAACGAAGAAGGTAAATGTGGTGAAGGATGTGCAACCCATATCAAATGAAGACTTTGAAGAAGCAAACTATGTTAACAACTCTCAAGGAGGATATCAAAGGCAACAGTACCAAGGTCAAGGACAACAAAATCAATGGAGGCCTAACCCGCAAGGGCAAGGCAACCAACAGTGGCGAAATGACCAAGGTAGCTCAAATCAAGGAAATTGGAATAACAACAACAACAACTTCTCAAATCGGAGTTCAAACCCTTATGTTCCACCAAAGTGTCAATATTCAAATCAAGGGTCTTCAAGTGATTCCAAGTTGGAAAGCATGCTTGAACGGGTATTGCAAAATCAAGAGAGGTCCGACACTTCTATAAGGAATATGACCGAGCTTGTGGGATCTCATACCGCATCCATTCAAAAATTGGAGATGCAAATGAGAGACCTCTCTAGGAAACAAAATCCAAAGCAAAAGGGAACACTCCCTAGTGACACAATTGCGAACCCAAAGGGTAGTGGAAGTGGTCCAACTTCTCATATCATGGTAATTACTACTCAGAGTGGGAAGGTACCACAAGGAGAGAGTGAACAAGTGGCTGAAGTAGAAGAGTCTGAACAAGAGGTTGAGGTTGAAGAGCCAAGGGTTGTTGAAGTTGAGAAGGTTCCGGAAGAGTTGAAAGTTCAAGAAGTGAATCGGGAAGAGGTAAAGGAAAAGGTGAAAGAGACACCAAAAGCTCTACCACCTATTCCTAGACCTCCTCCTCCTTTTCCTCAAAGACTTGCGAGGAAGGTTGATGATAGAAAACTCGAAAAGTTCTATGACATTCTCAAACAATTATCGGTAAACATTCCATTCGTGGAAGCATTTCAAGAGATGCCGGGTTTTGCTAAATATTTGAAGGACTTGATCACAAAGAAGAGAACCACCAAGAATGAAGCGGTGAATGTGACTCATCGGGTTAGTTCCATCATTGCAACAACCACCGTTCAAAAGAAAGAAGACCCGGGAGCTTTCACCATTCCATGTACTATTGGGGCACGTGATTTTGCAATAGCTATCTGTGATAATGGGGCTAGCATTAACTTAATGCCTCTTTCTATTTACAAGCAAGCGGGACTAGGTATGCCGAGGCCTACAAGTATGAGGTTGCAAATGGCTGATCATTCTATAAAGAGACCGGTGGGAATTGTTGATGATATGCTTGTGAAAGTGGGAGAGTTCCATCTACCCGCCGATTTTGTAATCCTTGATTGTGCAGTTGACAAAGAGATCCCTATCATCTTGGGAGACCATTCCTTGCCACAGGAAGAACACTAATGGATTCAGAACGGAATGAGATCAATTTTGTGTGAATGATGAAGAGGTTACATTCCAGGCAAGCAAGGGTATAAAACTACTACATGCATATGAAAGCATCTCGGTGATTGATGTTGTTGATGAAGTGGAAGATGTGTTGAAATGAGATGGAAGATAATGCTCGGTGAGG